>NW_027206149.1:0-698413 GCF_024711535.1 Dipodomys merriami
TGTACTTGAACGTCCTAACTTGGTGCATGGTCAGTCCCATCTAAGACTGCCATGATGTAGGACATAGAATCTAGAGAATCAGAGCAGGATTGGGTCTTTTCTGGGAGTCTTGAGTATATGTGTGAGCTTTGAGCTCTGCTGTGCCCATCTGCTTCCTTTTCTTCGGTGGGTCTTTGCTACAAAAAGCTTGAAACTAGAGACTGGGTCCTATCCCTTGTCTTTGATGCTAAAAGCTAGCAGTCTACATTTGAGCCACAGCTCCACTTACAACTTTTTTGGGTGTTTAATTGGACATAAAGAATTCTCATGGATTTTGCGGCGAAGGGTTGCATCCAACTGCAGTCCTCAGATCTCAGTCTCCTGAGGAGATAGGATGAAAAGCATGGAAAAGTATCTTTGGCTGGCTGCCAGTAACTCATGGCTGTCATCCTAGTTACTCAGGACCTGAGATCTGAGGATCACGGTTTAAAGCCAGCTTGGGCAGAAAAGTTCTGCGGACTTGAAGTCCAATGGACCACCAGAGAATAGGCACTGTTGCTCAAGTGGGAGAGTGCTCACCTTCAGCTGAAAAACTGAGGGACAGTGCCCTGGCCCAGAGTTCAAATCCCATGATCAACAACAAAAAAAGAGAAGTGACTAAGTTTTCCGCATAGCAGTGTGTACAGTAGGAAATGCCATACTGGGCTATGAGACATTGGAGGTATGTGAGAAGCTTAATGTTTTGTCTACAGTGGGTCTGAAGTCGGGAGTGCCACATTCTCGGGGGTGGGATGTGATCCTAATGGAAGGAATTCATGGTTCTCTTCTCAGAGTCTACTTAAGCTTTAGGCTGTGTGTGTGTCTGTGTCTGTGTCTGTGTCTGTATGTGTGTTTGGAGGTAGAACTGGGCCTTGAACTCAAGGCCTAGGTGCTGTTCCTGAGCTATTGTGCTCAAAGCTAGTGCTCTGACACTTGAGTCACAGCTCCACCTCTGGCTATTTGGTGGTTCACTGTAGATAGGAGCCACACAGACTTTCCTGCATGGGCAGGCTTTGAACCGTGATCCTCAGATCTCAGCCTCCTGAGTAGCTAGGATGACAGACATGAGCCACCCGTGCCAGCTTTGTGTGTATGTGTGTGTGTGTGTGTGTGTGTGTGTGTGTGTTTGTGTGTGTGTGTGTGTGTGTGTGTGTGTGTGTGTGTAGAAGTAGGTTGTAACACGGAGTGCTGGACCCTTTGGTAACTTATAAATGCTATCTTTGGGGGATGCATGGGCCGAGGTTTAGGGGCCTGGAAGGGTGGAACACTAGAAGGGAACTCAGCACAATTAAATTATAAGACCAAAGGATCTGTGTTCCCTGGAGATGTCTACTCCCTTAGGCCTGGTTGGTGGCAAAGAGAGCTTAGGAGGACCTGGCTGTGGGGCCCACAGAGGGTGACTCCCCAGGGGGACAGACAGCATAGCCAGCCCTTAGTAAGGATGTGAGCCCTGTTAGTATGGAGTGCACTGGTATGGGTCAGAGTCTGGGTCTTCTCATAATGACGATTCATGGGTGAAGCCAACCCTATTTTAAATCTTGACCTGTAATCTTCAGATTTCAGTATCCTGAGTAGCTAGAATTACATGCATGAGCCTCAGGCACAAGGCCTCTGATTTTTTTTTTTTTTTGGTATATTAGGGTTTGTACTCTATGCCTTCGGCTTGCCAGTCAGGTCTTCTACCATGTGAGCTAAGCCTTTATGTCTTGGACATTTCTGAAATAGATAATATATGCTCAGGCTGGGTTGGATCGCAGCCCTCCTATCTGTGACAGGCATGTGCCAGCAGGTCTGGTCCTCTTTAGTTGGAATGCTAGACATGTAGCGCCACGCTCAGTCATTGGTTTAGATGGATTGTCCCAAACTCAGTCCATGGCAGCCGATTCTTGACCTAAGGTGAAGCTCTGGGTTGGGCCTCGACCATTGGTCCTCAGTCTCCTTCTGAGACAGTTGTGAGGAAACAAGGAATTAATACAGAGGGATCTCTGGGGCAGAGCCAGGCATAGAGGGAGAGGCTGTCAGATATGGTTCTTGACAATTCTGTGATCATATGACAGGAAGATACCCAGAAAGTGCTCAGATGGGGCCTGTTATTTATCGTGCAACTAGTACGGGATTATGAAACAAAACATGGCTCTCTTTCATCCTTACCCTATCACCATGAGGAAGGGGATTCCTTCACTGTGCTCAGTTTTGCAGCTGGGGAAAACGAGGCATGGAGACGCTAGGTGACCTACTCATGACCCCCAGCTGACAGCAAGCTCGGCCTGACTTCTCTGCCATGTTCCCTAGGACAGCGGTTGTTATTCAGTCCACTTCTTGTGGTGGCAAGTCCACTTGTCAGTTGTGAGGCTTGAACTCTGGACCTGGGCACAGTCCCCGAGCTCTTCAGATAAAGGCTAGCCTCTACCATTTAAGCCACAGCATCACATCCAATTTTCTGGTGGTTCTTTGAAGGTAAGAGTCTCACAGACGTTCCTGCCTGGGCTGGCTATGAACCATGATCCTCATATTTCAGCCTCCTGTGTAGTTAGCATTATAGTCCTGTGCCACCGACACCTGGCTAAAGTGTAATTCGGATTTTCTTTCTTTCTTTCTTTCTTTCTTTCTTTCTTTCTTTCTTTCTTTCTTTCTTTCTTTCTTTCTTTCTTTCTTTCTTTCTCTTCCTTCCTTCCTTCCTTTCTTTCTTTCTATCTATCTCTTTCTTTCTTTCTTTCTTTCTTTCTTTCTCTTTCTTTCTTTCTTTCTTTCTTTCTTTCTTTCTTTCTTTCTTTCTTTCTTTCTTTCTTTCTTTCTTTCTTTCTTTCTTTCTTTCTTTCTATCTCTTTCTTTCTTCCTTCCTTCCTTTCTTTCTTTCTTGTTTCTTTTTTCTTTCTTTCTTTCTTTCTTTCTTTCTTTCTTTCTTTCTTTCTTTCTTTCTTTCTTTCTTTCTTTCTTTCTTTCTTTCTTTCTTTCTATCTCTCACACATTTTCTGACTCTCTGTCTCTGTCTCTGTCTCTCTCCCTACCTATCTGTCTCACATAGGAACTGGTTGAATGGGTGCTGGAGGAGGTGGCCCAGGGTCCCCATGTGGCTGGACTCAAGGTGGTCCTCCCATTCTGGAGGTTGGCTGTAGGTCAGGAGCTGTCTCCTCAGCCTATTGAACTACCTCCCTGAAGTAAGCCCCACCGTGCCCGGGTTAGACTGTGTCAGATATTCATCGTCCGTCTCTCCCGTGAGTCCTTCCCCACTACCCTCTGCTAAGACAGTTAAAGGAAAGTGGATACGGAGGCATCACATTGTCCTCCCACCCAGCACGATCCAGGGCCTCTGATCCTCACCACCGCTTATCTCGCCAGATCCTGGTTATAAGAAAATGAATCCACTCTATGTCTACTTCACTTTGCTGGAGTGTGTTATTTTGGGGTGGAGGGGCAGTATGCAGAGGAAAGACCCTAGGCCTGACACCTCTTGGGGGACATTTGTTCTTGTGACAGAGCCAAGTCATTGCTGTCAATAAGGAGGAAGCTGCCATCAGACTGACCTGGAACAATGCTCACAGGTAGGTAGGCTGTTGAAGTATAAAACGCACCCATGTCGGCTTCCCACTCACAACAAAGGGGGTGCAATGTGGGTGGCCCAGAACTGGCCCTAGGGGAATATAAATGGATGGTGGCAGTCAGGTGCTGGTGGCTCCCACCTGTCATCCTGGTTATTCAGAGGCTGAGGTCTGATGGTTGTGACTCAGGACCAGCCTGGGCAGAAGAGTCTGTCAGATTCTTATGTCCCATAAACAACCTCCCCCCATACACAAAAAAGCCAGATGTGGTGCTGTGGCTCAAGTGGTAGATCCTCAGCCTTGAGAAAAAGAAACTCAGGGATGACACTCAGGCCCTGAATCCAAGACCTAGGACTCACAGAAATAAAATAGAATAAATGAATAGTCGGCACGTGTTATCTTACTACCAAGAAGGATGGATTCCGTCTTCTCTCTGGTACTTGTAGCCAAAGATAAGAGGCTTCTTTTGATGTTCCTCTAAACCTCTCCTTCTCTCCATTATCTCTCCAGGCTTCAGTTGCAGGATAAAATTCAGATCATTCCACTCGATGTGACCTTACGTACTCTCCCTACCCACCTTCCTTGGGGTGGGGATCCAGGATGGACTCACCAATTGGAGGATGAGGCACCGCAGAGATGGGGGTAGGTATCCCTGAAACAAACTCTCTCTCTCTCTCTCTCTCTCTCTCTCTCTCTCTCTCTCTCTCTCTCTCTCTCTCTCTCTCTCTCTCTCTCTCTCTCTCTCTCTCTCTCTCTCTCTCTCTCTCTCTCTCTCACACACACACACACACACACACACACACACAGACAGACACTCACCTATGCCAATTCAATTCAAAGTAGCCTTTTCCAAAGAGACTTTATCTCCTTGGATTAACTGATCTAGGAGACAAACTTGAACCCCTGAAATTGACTATTTTAACTGGGGCTTGCTAGTTGACACGAGATAAACAGAAACTCAAAAGAAAGGCTCTGGTGCCCATCACCTCTGGCTCAGACTCAAGCCTGACATCCTGGTGACTTGGGAGGCAGAGATCTGAGGATCAAAGATCAAAGCCAGACATAAGCTAGAAAGCCAGAGAGACATTTCTCTCCATGGAAGCACCAAGAAGCCAGATGTGGAGCTGTGGCTCAAGTGGTAGAGCAGCAGCCTTGAGCACGAAAACTCCGAGAGAGAGAGAGAGTTCCCAGATCCTGAGTTCAAGCCCACGCAAAAATATGGCCCCATCTTGTTGCCCCATACTGCCTGGGCCTCGAGTGACCTCTCATGAAGTATGGTACAGCAGCGGTCCCAGGGTAGTGTATGAGAACCTTCAAAAATTGGGTGGTGGAAGCCAGGCCTTCTCCTTCATGCACTCTCAATCCACACCGGCCAGAAGGCAGAGCGTGACAAGGCCAGCAGCCTGCAGAATGAAGATCCCTCTCTGCCAGGACAATTGCAGTGGGCTTCTTAGAAGTAGGACTTGAAAGGGGATCTTACTTAACAAGGAGGAGCAGACAGGAAGCACAGAGTGCAAAGAAACTGTAGATATAGGACAACATAGCTGAGCATGATCATTTCCAGCCATGGCTGCTGATGAGAAACTCAGTACAGATGTGCAAGACTGTCCCGAGACAGGGTCAAGGGGTCACAGGAAAACAGCTATCCAAGGTTGGAATTGTGTCTTAGCAGTATTGGGCTCGCTAAGCACACAGGAAACCCTTGATTCCATTCCTATGTCCCACATACACAGAAAAAAGTCGGAAGTGGCACCTTGCCTCAGGTGGAAGAGCGCTCACCTCCAGGAAAAGAAGCTCCAACACAGCACTCAGGCCCCGAGATCAAGCCCCAGGACTGTCAACATAAAACAGCTCTCAAAGTGACCTTGGTGATGGGTGGATGGCTATGCCCTGTAGTTCTTAGTAGATCCATCCATGCTTTGTGTCTCCTTCATTGACAAGGGAACTGGACACTCCTTCTGCCCTGAACACCTGGACCCGGTTATCAGCAACCCTCCCAACATATTCCACCAGGACATGAAGCAGCTGGCCCAAGAAATACTCAGGTCCCTGTTGGGTGGGGCAGGGGGATACAGGCAGGCCCCAGAGTCCTAGTGGGTCTGATCTGCTCCAGATGACCAGGCCATCCACAGGAGGCAGATGGGAATTAGAGAGGGGTAGAGAAGTGGAGGGGACCCTTTAATGCATATGTCCCTACCCAGATTCCAAGCTTCCCTTTGCTGTCCCTGAGGATGGTAGAGGAGTATCTAGGTGGTTGTGTCTAGAGGAGGACTAGGAGGAAATTCTAAAGAATGAGACACCATAAGCCCTGGACTGGTGTCTCACACCTGTCATCCTGGCTATTTGGGAGACTGAGATCCAGAGGATCCCGTTTCCCAGCCCAGGCAGGAAAGTCCCATGAGAGTCTCATCTCCAGTCTCCAACTGGAAGTGTTTCCATGGCTCAAATGGTAGAGCACTGGCCTTGAGTAAAAATTATCATTGAAGACAGTATCCAAGCCTTGAGTTCAAGCCCCTCAACAACAAAAAAAAAAACCAGAAAGATACCCCTTGCCTGTAAGAGATGGTGAAGGAGTGGGGGTGCTGTGGTTGGGAGAACAGGTGCTGGCCTCAATGTACAGAAATTTCTAAGATCTCCCCTGTTTTGCCCGAGTGTAAAATCACAGAAGGGTGGGCATTGCCTTACCAAGAACTCCAGAGGTTGTGGCCTGTCTTAGGCAGGGAGTGGAGTGAATGTGAGCAGGGATGGGAGGGTAGTGTCAATTTTATTCTCTCCATCCATAGAAGTATGGTTTTGGGTGCTGCTGTCAAAGTCTGAAGCGAAGGATTGCATGTGACTTGTAGCCTGACAAGTTGGGTTTCCCCTGGGTATAAGAAGGTAACTGAAGCCAGGTGCTGCCATTGGCTCACAACTGTAATCCTAGCTACTCACGAGACTGAGATCTGAGGATTGCGGATCAAAGCCAGCTTAGGGTGGCTTTGAACCACCAGATAACCGGAAGTGGTGCTATGGCTCCAGTGGTAGAGCACGCACCTTTAGCTGAAGAGCTAAAGGACTGTGTGAAGGCCCAAAGTTCAAACCCCATGACCAACAACCAAAAATAAGGTAGCTGAATTTTCTGCATAGCATTGTGTACAGTAGGAAATGCCATGCTATGTTATGAGCCATTTCAGAGATACTCAGAGTTTTGTCTACAGTTGGTCTGAGGATCGTAGTGCTATCTTCTCAGGGGTTGAGATGTTCAGGTGCTCAGGGACTGCTGAGGCCTTGGGCTACTCCTGTGTGTGTGTGTGTGTGTGTGTGTGTGTGTGTGTGTGTGCGTGTGTCTGTGTCTGTGTCTGTGTGTCTGTGTTTCTGTGTGTATTTTTCCCTCATCTTTCTCTGTCCCTTTCCTGGGCGCCTGTCTGCCTCTTCCTGATTTCAGAGGGAGCCCATCCTCCATGGCACCCTGCCTTTAGCCATCTATCTGGGTCTACAATGAGTCCTAAATTGGCAAAGACCTGTATATTCTAGCTTTTTGTTGGGGCCCAAGTCTGGCTGTCCATAACTTTGGCCGCCTCCAGAGGATTCTGGATCAGCATGGCCAGCTGGCATAGGTTCTCCCCTGCCCCTGGAGGGGAGGGGCTCAGTCATGCCATGTCCTTTCCTTTTCCTCAGCTGAGCCTCTGGATGCATGTCCATCTTAGCAGGCTGGCAGTGGAGTGGGGGAAGGGTGATTGCCAATGGCTCTGGCCAACTTCAGCCTGATAGCTGACTGAAGGCTGCCCAAGCAAGGAGGATCTGGGGCTACATGGAAGGTAAGGCCAAGTTGTCCTGGAAGTATCCATTGGTGTCTAGGAAATGTAAATGTAACTTATCACAGGAAAGTCTATCTTCCCCCACCCAGCTGGGTCTCTCAGGTCCTTCTAAACAATTCCGGATAACCATAATACAAAGGCACAGACTAGATTCCAGGGTCAGGGTAGAGGGGGTGAGAGACTGGGATGGCCAGTACCTCAATGTTCTGGGACATTAGCCTTGACCTGGTTATATCCCCCTTGTGTAAGTTCAATTCTTAGCCCAGTGCTAGCCACACATCGGCTACTTGTGGCAGTTCTGTGGAAGTAGCAGGAATGGAAGTGAGATCTAGGATGAACGAAATCTGGATTTATGGCCTGTGGGGTTGGGGATGGCAAAGAGTTTCTATTTAACAAACAATCTCAGAGGGCTTGGAAGGTGTCTCAGTGGTAGAGCACTTGCCTTGCATGCCTGAGGCCCTGGGTTCGATTCCTCAGCACCACATAAGCAAAAAGGAAAAAGCCGGAAATGACGCTGTGGCTCAAGTGGTAGAGGGCTAACCTTGAGCTGAAGAGCTGAGGGACAGTGCCCAGACCCAGAGTTCAGGCCCCATGACTGGACCCCCCCCAAAAAAATAACCAAAATCTCAGAGCTGGAACTCAGGGCCTAGGCACTGTTCCTGAGCTAACACTCTACCACTTGAATGACAGCTCACCTTTGATCTTTTTTAGGACTTTTTTGCCTGGGCTGGCTTCAAGCTGCCATCCTAAGAGCTCAGCCTATTGAGTAGCTGGATAGCTGTATGAGACATTGGCACCTGCTAAAGATGTTACTCTGTGTGTGTGCGTGCGTGCGTGTGTGCGTGTGTGTGTGTGTGTGTGTGTGTGTGTGTGTGTGTGTGTGTGTGTGTGTGTGTGTGTTTACCGGGGCTTGAACTCAGAGCCTAGGTGCTATCCTTTAGCTTGTTTGCACAAGGTTGGTGCTGTACCATGTGAACTAGTGTAGCTCGGCTTCCCAGCTTTTTGATGATTCATTGGAGATAAGAGTGTACCCAGGCTAACTTTGAATCTTGATTGATCCTCAGGTGTCAGCCTTGAGTAGCTAGGATTATAGGCATGAGCCACTGTCACCCAGCTGCAAGGAAGTCTTTTCATATGCTCTTCTGTTCTAACAGCTGTCTACTTGCCCTGGCCTAGAACTTTGACCTCTACATCAGCTCCTAGCAACCCCTGACTGTGTGGAGAACCTAAAGCTCAAACCTGATCCCATTTCTTTGTCCTCAGGTGAGGGTATGTTTTGTCTGAAGCCTGGGTTGCAGGGGTAGCTGTACATGGATGCTTGGCTGGGACAGACAAGTACTCTGTTTTATCCAAGAAGGAAAGTGTGGCCGGTTAGATACTAACAGCTCATTCTCTCATATTCCTATCTCCTCAGAGGCTGAGATATGAGGATTGCCATTCAGTGGCAGCCCAGCTAGAAAAGTCTATGAGACTCTCTTCTGCAAATAATCACAGAAAGCTGGAAGAAAAGCTGTGGCTCAAGTGGTAGAGTGCTAGCCCTCAATGAAAAAAACTCAGGGACAGAGCCCGGGCCCTGAGTTAAAACCCTGTACCAAAATGTGCACACACACATGCATGCGCACGCGCATGCGCGCACACACACACACACACACACACACACACACACACACACACACACACACACACACAGAGGTGTTAATGATGAGCTGAGGTAGAACTGTGGTCACTCCTGAGGCATAATCATAGTAAACTCTCAAGGCAGATCAAGTTGTTTCTCCCAAAGTCCTTCTTGGGCTGAGGGGTCTGGGTTATGGCAGTAAGTTCCATGGGACCTGCCCCTCCATCCATGCATGGGGCCACAGGACCAACGGAAGGACACTATGGATGCTCCTTTGTAGTTGGCCCACGATTGCAGACCTTCATCTGCCCCCGAGCACTGGTGAGGAAAGCAGGGCTCCAAGCCCTGGGACTCCAGGGGTAGTGACTGCTACAAGCAGCAGCCAGCCACCTGTGGATTCCTGAGCCTACAAGTCTTTCATGAGCCCAACTCAACCCCCTTCAAACGTGTGCCTGACAGATTCACACTTTTGTGATACTTGCGTGAGTGGGCATTACCTGCTGTGCCATCTTGCAGCTCCTGCCCCTGTTGGCCTAGAACCCTGGAATGAGATGTCGATTTACTGCTCAGATCCACACTGCACCTTGGACAGATGCCATTCTGATGACTCGACCGAAGACCTCCGTGCCCCAAGGCTTGACCTTTCTCTGATACTGTGGCCTATTCTGTAGGAAAAGACCTCCAAAGAGGCTGCTCTGAAGACTGGTAGGACACCTAGACATTGGGAGACCCTCAGGGGCACACTGGAAAGTACTCTGCCACAGAGTGAGGTCCAAGCAGGCCAGGTGCTGTTCATGGGGCTTGAACTCTGGGTCTGGGCGCTGTCCACCAGCTCTTCAGCTTACCACTTGAGCCACAGCGCCACTTCCAGTTTTTGGGAGGTTCCTTGGAGATCAGTCTCCTGGACTTTCTGGCCTGGGCTGGCTTTGAACCGCGATCCTCAGCTCTCAGCCTCCTGAGGAGCTTGGAGGACAGGTGTGAGCCACCGGTGCTAGGCTGACCTGGAGTTTCACTACAGTGGACTAGGAGCTCCTGAAAGCTTTTCTTTATTTTTTTTAGGTGCCAGTACTGGGGCTTGAATTCAGGGTCTGGGATTTGTCTCTTAATTTTTCCCTCAATGCTGGGACTCTATCAGTTGAGCTACAGCTCCATTTCTGACTTTTGGTAGTTCATCGGCAAGAAGAGTCTTAGTAACTTTCCTCCCTCTGATCTCTGTCTCCTGAGTAGCTAGTATTTACAGGGGTTGTGCCACTAGTGGCATTAGGCTAGAAGCTTTTCTTTTTTTGAGTGGGGGGAGTCCAGTCGTTGGGCCTGAACTCTGGGCCTGGGTGCTGTCCCTCAGCTCTTCAGCTCAAAGCTAGCGCTCTACCACGTGAGCCACAGCACTACTTCCAGCCTTTTTCTTTTTTGCTTATGTGGTACTGAGGAATCAAACCCAGAGCCTCAGGCATGTAAGGCAACCACTCTACCACTGGGACACCTTCCCAGTCCCTAGAAGCTTTTCTTAAGCAAATGTTCTTCCCTGCATTTGCCTTGATTCCTCCATGCAAAGGAGGCCTGAGGGTCAGGAGCTATGAAAAATAGGCTGCCAGCTACAGGAAATGGCTGAGGTCCATGGTGAAAAGACAAGCTAATCTTCCCCCTGGACCCCATTCTGGGATCCCAACCTCTGCTCTACATGTGACTCAAGTACAAACCTTGACACAGCCTTGAATGGCCTACCAGACTTGTCTGAATCCACAAAACCTTCATTCCACCCACACCACCTGCTCTTAACCACACCTCAGGACCGTTGCCCATGCTGGACCTTCTGCCTGCGGCTCTCTGTCCTCTTTCACATCTTAGAACTCCTGTGGAATTTTGGCACTGGTTATATCACCTCGTGGAGCAATCTCCCTCTCTCTCTTTTTTTTTTTTAGTATTAAGTTTCTAGAGATGGAACTTGTGTAGGCTGACTGGCAAATGCTCTATCTTGATGTGTGTGTGTGTTTGTGTGTGTGTGTGTGTGTGTGTGTGTGTGTGTGTGCATGTGTGTGCCTGGATGCTGTTCTATCCCTGAGCCTTTGTGCTCAAGGCTAGCGCTCTACTTGAACCACAAGCTCTACTTCTGGATTTTGGGGTGTTTAATTGGAGGAAAGTGTCTCATATAGACTTGGTTGCTTGCAATTGTCATCCTCAAATCTCAGCCTCCTAAGTAGCTAAGATTACAGGGGTGAGCCCCCAGCACCTGCCCTCTACCCTACCTCTTACCTATAACATCGGACCTCCTCTCACCAAGCTGACTTTTGTTTTGCCAGTCTTGGGGCTTGAACTCAGGGTGTGGACATGTTCCTGAGCTTATTTTGCTCAAGGCTAGCACACTACCACTTAAGCCCTAGTGCCACTTTTGGCTTTTTCTGTTTCTGTGGTACTGAGGAATAGAACCCAAGACTTCATGCATGCGTGCTATGTAAGCACTCTACCACTAAGCCACATACACAACCCACAACCCAAGGCTCACTTCTCATGGGAGTTATGAGGGTGGGGTTTATTAACTTATCCCTTTCATTGTAGAAATCGCTGACTATTTCATATCTTTGCCAATTTGGGACCAGCCTGTGACTTGGCAATGAGGAATGATAAATGAGTGATAGCCACCAGGCCCCGGAGGTCTAGGCTCACATCATACAGAGGGATAGAGAATTTGAAGCCAGATCTTTTGACCGCTCCTATAGCCTAGAACCATTGTCTCCCTGGAGGCACTCTCTGGCTTCTAGGTGTCCCAATGGGACACCTCGGCCAGAACATAAGGCTTCCGTTTTTTAAATGGCAGAGAAGGATGCTTTGTTCAAGTTGCCTGCTCAGACTTAGTACTCTCTGAGGGCTTGTCCCAGCTTGCCCAGGTTGGGTGCCTTGGCATGGGCAACCTGCTGAATGCTCATCATCCATACAAAGATACAAGGAGTTATTGCCTCCTATTTTTTTGGCAGATCTGTGGTTGTACTATGAGCCTAGGTTCTGTCCCTGAGCTCCTTTTGCTCAAGTGTAGCACTCTACCCTTGGTTTTTCTTTTTCATGTGACCTCTTAGAAAGAAGGGTATCATGGACTTTCCCACCCAGGCTGAATTGAAATTGGCATTCTTTACATCTCAGCCTCCTAAGGAGCTAGGATTACAGGCAGGAGCCACTGACAACTTGCTTTCTTTTCTTCTTGTTCTTCTTTTTAATCATAACAATCTGAAATCTTCACGGTGTCATTCCAATGGTTTGCATTCAAATTAAACCACTCAGGCTTGGAGTTGCAATGCTAGGTCTGCCACCCACAAATGGAGGGAGATCCTGACAAACTCATTCCTGTTCATGTGAATGCTAATGGAATGTTATAAAAGTAATACTTAAATGTGCAGTTGCTTCATGATTCTATTTTAGAATGCCACAGAATAAGTTTTGGATTTATATCATCCATTCTATCACGATGGTATGATTAAGGATATTGACTAATTTTTAATTAATGCTTTCATATGTATTCAACCAGGATACTTCAGTAAATGGAAACATAATTTAATAGCTAATAATTGGTAATAATATATATAATTTAATATCCTCACAGTCCCTCTCTCTCTCTATATATATATATGTATATATATACATATATATATCTGAATCTACACATCTATCAACATATATATGTATATATATGTATATTTATAGATAAATATACATATATATGATAGATATGTATATTTACATATATATATAAATATACATATATAATCATACCTATGATCAAGCCCCACTAGTCCCATGGGAATAGTGTGGCTTGATCATAGGTCCTCTGAGCTTCCTGGCAGCTCAGTTTGTCAGAGTATGGTCTGCTAAGACTGTGACCCCATTTATGGATTGGGCATTGTAGTCCGTGAGTTGACATCCCAGGATGGCCCAAAATTGATTCTTTGTAGTAAGAAGCCAATTTTGACACATTGTTTTCCTTCTCTGAGAAAGTCCTTGGTCTCAGTATGATGTATAAAATATATCCTATGTGGTATGATATATTAAAAGGAGTGTTATATGTGTAATAATACTAAATAAATAAGGGTAATAAATGTCAATGAAGTAAACCCATGTATGTAAATAGATCTCATAAAGGAACATTTTTTTTCCAGTGCTGGGGCTTCAATTCAGGTCCTAGGAACTGGTCTGAATTTCTTGTCTTCAAGGACAGTGAGCCATTCCCCTTCACCCACATTGTCACAGAGTTAACCAGACCCTGAATTCAAATACCATGCCTACCGGAAAAATTGTGCAAATTCAAGCCAGAGTCTAATTATTATTATTATTATTATTATTATTATTATTATTATTATTATTATTATTATTATTATTATTATTATTGCCATGTACGGGGATTGAAGTCAGGTCTTGGTATCTCTGCCACTGCCAGCACTGGGATCCTAGGACCTGAGTTCAAATCTCGGGACAGACAAAAAATATAAAAAATAAAAGGGAGAAGCATAATACTGAGAAGTTCAAGAAAGTAGTTTTACCTTTTTATTTCCTTTGTATTGTAACCATCCTGGGTCTAAATGCCAAGGCCCAGAAAGTGTACATGACCTTGCATTGCAGATGTTTGGCAGCTATTAAGGAAGCCATAGCCGAAACCGGCAAATTAGGTCTGGAGGTCGAATCCCAGGACTGCCACTAATGAATGGTGGGAGATTCTAAGAAACCCATTCCCATATGCATCCATAGGAATGGAATGTTATAAAAGTAACAATTAAATTAGTAGTTAGTGTACGATTTTATTATAAAATTATACACAACAATTATACTACATTGATTAATTTTTCAATTAATATTTTATTATATATTCAATCATGATAATTGGTAGTAATATTTTATATGCAGTTACATAGTATACAGACATCTCTCTCTTGTTGTACACATATACATCCATTTATCTGTCAACCAATCTACACATTTATCTGTTCATACTCTTGTCACTCCCAGAGCTCAATGGTTGGGTGCTTGCCTAGTATGTACAAAGCCCTGGGTTCGATTCCTCACTACAGCATGCACAGAAAAATCGGGACTATGTCTAGACCCTTACTCAAGACCCAGGAGTGGCACCAAATAAAAGAAAATAGAATGTTCTAACTGCAATGGTATAAGGATAGGACTTCAAATACCTCATCACCGAGCAAACCAGGAGTCTGGTGCTGACAGCTGACATTAAACTGACAGCCAGAAGTAAATCACTGCCACCCAGCCCCACGGAGCCAGATGCTGCTAGTTCACTCAGCCCTGTCATCCAAGATATTCAGGGGCTGAGATCTCACACTAGTGGGTTTAAAACCCAGCCCTTGCAAGAAGTCTGCAAAACTCTGAGCTGTGGCTCACAGTGGTAGAGCTCTAGCCTTGAGCAAAAGATCTTAGAACAGTACCTCCAACCTTCCAGTGCATTCCCTGTGACTGACTCCCAGCCCTCCCAAAAAAACCCATCCCTCGAAATCATTAGATGTGAATTTTGTGTGGTTTGTGACGTGTTTCTGAAAGAATGCTGAAACCGAAGAAAGCACCCTAATTCTAATGACTGCGTGTGGGATACAGCTATGTGATGAGTCCTTCATGAGTTGTGTGCTGAGTCCTTCATGGGGTTCATTCTTTCATCTGGTCCTTGTAAGAGCTCCACAAGTAAGATGATGGTGCAGATGAGAAACTTGAGCCTCACCAAAATTATGTATGTACTGAAATCTAGTGAGTTGTCTTCTGCAGAAAATTGTTTATTTTTCTCAGTCGTGAACCTTGAACTCAGGGCCTAGGCACTCGACACTTTCTTGTTGGCTCATGGCTAATACCTTCCCACGTGGAGCCAAGGACTCTCTTGTAACAGAGTGTTATGATCTATGAGTCTGTAGCTGAGGTCTGTCACCCTGCCTACTCAAGAAGCTGAGATCTGAGAATCTGGGTTCCAAACTATCCCAGACACAAAGTGTCCCATGAGAATATTATCTCCTATTCACCACTTAGAAACTTGAAGTGGAAGCTGGGCACCACTAACTCACGCCTGTCCTCCTAGATACTCAGGAGCCTAAGAGCTGAGGATCAGGGTCCAAAGCCAGTCTGGGCAGGAAATTCTTGAGATGGACGCTACTCTCTAGCGACCCAACAAAAACCTGAAGAAATGCTGTAGCTAAAGTGGTAGCACACTTGGTTTTAGCTGAAGAACTGAAGGACAGCACCTAGGCCTAGACTTCAACTCCTCCAACATACAAGAAGAGAAAGAAAGAAACCTGAAGAAGAGGGGTTAGGCTGCTTTGCATGTATGAATCGCTCGGTTTTGATTCCTCAGTATCACATCACTAAAAAAAAAGCCTGAAGTGGCCCTGAGGCTCAAGTGGTAGAGTGCTATCCTGGTACAGGAGAAACTCAGGTACAGTGCTCAGGTCTTGAATTCAAGTTCCAGGACAAATGTATGCACAGAGAGAGAGAGAGAGAGAGAGAGAGAGAGAGAGAGAGAGAGAGAGAGAGAGAGAGAGAGAGAGAGAGAGAGAGAGAGAGAGAGAGAGAGAGAGAGAGAGAGAGAGAGAGAGAGAGATCAGAAGTGAAGCCGTGACACCAAATTGTGGTAAAAAGATGAGCTTCGGTTCTGAGCTCATGGTCAGCACCCAGGCCCTGTGTTCAACCCCAAAAGCTAGCCATCCATGCCTCAACTAGGAGAGCTCAAAGGTTTCAAATCCTGATGAGCTTCACCAGCCCTAGATGACAGGAATCATTGTGGTATTACACATGTGCTTAGATTCAGCAAGCTTCAGGAAACCTAAGGAGGCAACTTTGCCAATTAGGAATCTTTTAATTCGGTTCAGCTCTCTAGTTTTCTTCCAGAAGGACCCTTGAATTAATTGTAGCAGTTTGTTTCAACACTGGGACATAGTCTAACAAAGACAGGATAAGTACAAGGAACTTGGCATGCCACAAGAGGTGGCACAAATGAAGGCTTCCTGCCCAAACAGAGCACTGGGGAAAGAGATAGCTTTGGATACAAGGAAGCCTTTTTCTCCTAGCCTTCAGAACCCACCCACACTCATCCTCACTATTTGGCCCAGATGGAGTTGTTGTTACACAGCTGTACAAGAGTGAGGTCTTTTGTCTGCCTGTTCCAACAATGAGGCAGACTTCCTCCAGCAGCCTGAGGTGCACACAAACCCTTAGGCTACACTGGGAACAGTGAGGGAAGCCCTGGAATATCCACTGTCTTGATAGCACTCTGTGCTATGAAGCCATTTTATTCAAAGCAAATTTCCTAGATGTGTGCCTTTCAACATAGGGACTCTAGATCTTCACTGATAGAAATACATTCATACATACATGGCTAGACATGGAGTTACTGTTTTTTGTTTTTGTGTTTTTTGTTTTTTTTTTTTTTGCAAGTCTGGGTGTTATATTATGAGCCTAGGCACTGTCCCTGAGCTCCTTTTGCTCAAGGGTAGTGCCCTTGAGAAACAGCCTCCGCCATGTTTTATTTTTAATTCTTGTAATCCCTTAAAAATAAGATTGTCCTGGGCTTTCCTGTCCCGACTGAATTCAAATTGTCATTCTCTACCTCTCAGACTCCTGAAGAGCTAGGATTACAGACAGGATCCACTGACACTTGGGTTTCTTTTCTTCTTGTTCTATTTTTCCTCATGACAATATGAAATCCTCACAGTGTCATTCTAATGGTTTGCATTTCTGAGTAAACTACTCAGGCCTGGAGTTGCAATGCCAGGACCACCACCTACAAATGGAGGGAGATCTTGATAAAAATCATTCCTATCCATGGGAAGGCTTAATGGAATTTATAAAAGTTAGAATTAAATTGACAGTTCATGATTCTCTTATAGAATGTCACACAAAAATTATTGGATTATGTCTTCTATTCTAACACCCTGGTTTGGTTTTCCTAATTAAAGAACACTGACTTCTTTTACATTAATACTTTAGTAAGTATTCAACCATGATACTGCATTAAATGGAGACCTAATTTAATAACTAATAATTCACAATATATATAATTTAATATCTTCACATTGTCTCTCTCATCTATATAGCAAACTACACATCTATCTATCTATCTATCTATCTATCTATCTATCTATCTATCTATCTATCTACCTACCTATCTATCTATGTCTGTCTATCTATCTATCTATATCTATTTTTCTATATCTATGCCTATATCTATCTATCTATCTATCTATCTATCTATCTATCTATCTATCTATCTATCTATCTATCTATCTATCTATCTATCTATCCCACTACTATGGCTTAATCCCAGGTCCTCAGAACTGGCTGGCAGCTCAGTTTGCCAAAGGCTTTTGTTCTAAAACTGACTCATTCATAAATTATGCATTGTGGGCTGTGAGTTCAAATCCCAGGAATGCCAAAAGTTTATATGTGCAATAAGAAGCCAATTTTGACACAATTTTTCTTCTCTGATAAAGTCTAAATATGATGTATAATCCATATGCAAATATATCCATGTGATAAGATATAATAAATGAAAAAATGTTATATATGTAATAATGCTAAATAAAATAAACAATGAATAAAGAAGGGTAATAAATGGAGTAAACCTATGTATGTAAAAAGATCTCATATATGAGTATTATTTTTCCAATCATGGGGCTTGAATTGAGGCCCTTGAAGCTGGTCTGAAATTCTTGTCTTCAAAGACAGTGAGCTTCCCCTCCCCCACAGTGCCACAGAGTTCCCCAGACCGAGTTCAAATCCCATGCCTGCCAGAAAAATTGTGCAAATTCCAAGCCAGGGCTTTAATTTTTTTGGCCAGGCCCAGGCCTTGAAATCAGCTTGTGGCAACTCTGCCTCAGCCTTGATCACTCTAGGCTGGGGTGCAGCCTCTGGACCCACAGCTCATCCTAGGACCTGAGTTCAAATCTTTCGAGTGGCAAAATAAGGTGAAGTGTTGGGAAGGTGGCTCAGTAGTAGAGTGCTTGCCTTCCATGCATAAGGTCCTGAGTTCGATTCCTCAACAACACATAAGCAGAAAAAAGCTGGAAGTGATGCTATGGCTCAAGTGGTAGAACGATAGCCTTGAGCTGAAGAGTTGAGGGACAGTGCACAGACTCAGACTTCTGTCTGACAACTGACAAAAAAACGAGGGTGAAAGAAGGAGAAGAATAAAACTGGGAAGTTCCAGAATGTGGTTTTACATAGTTTTTTCCTTTGAATTGTGACCATCTTGGGTCTAAATGACAGGGCCCGGAAAGTGTACGTGACCTTGCACTGCTGAAGTTTGATGGGCTATCAGGGAAGCCATAACCAAAACCAGCAAATTGGTCCGGGGTTCAAAACCCCGCCATCTACAAATGTCAGGAGATCCTAAAAATGCATTCTGATAGACAGCGATAAGAATGGAATGTTGTCAAAGTAACAATTACATTAGTACTTAGTATATGTTTATATTATAAAATTATACAAAATAATCGTAGTACATTGCTTAATTTTCAATTAATACTTTATTATGAATTCAAACATGATACCTAAATAAAGGAAGAAATAATTTATTAATTGATAATTGGTAGTAAAATAGTATATATAACTTAATAATATACAGACATCTCTCTCTTGTTTCATATGTATATATATATATATATATATATATATATATATATATATATATATATATATATATATATAACCAAAAATATCTATTTCTACACTTGTCACTACTGGGGCTCAGTGATAGTGTGTTTGGCTAGTATGTATGAAGCTCTGGGTTCATTTCCACACTATCACATGCAAAGAAAAAGCCAGAAGTGGTGCTGTCACTGAAGCACCAAAAAAAGTTAGAAAGTTATGACTGCAACTATAGAATGCCAGGACTTCAAATACCTCATGACAGAGCAAGCCAGGAGTCTGAAGTTGATGGCTATCATCTAACCTGACTTAGCCAGAGGTCAACAGCTGCAAACCAAATCCATGGAACCAGACACTGCTGACTCACCCCTAGCTGCTCAGGGATGAGTTCTGAAACTGGTGGTTTGAGTACTCAGCCCTGGCAGGAAGTTTGTGAGACACTGAGCTGTGGCTCACAGTGGTAGAATTCTTGTGTTGAGGAAAAGGTCTTAGGAGAGTACCCTCAACCTATGAGTGCAATCCCCAAGGCTGAGGACCCTCCCCCCATTAACCACCCCTCTAAACCATTAGATGTGAACTTTTGTGGTTTTTGACATTTTTCTGAAAGAATCGTGATACTGATGAAAGCACCTGAATTCTAATGACAGCTTGTGGGAGAGAGCTATGTGATGAGTCCCTCCTGGGGTGCTGGGTGCTGAGTCCTTCATAGGGTGTTATGTGCTGAGTCCTTCATGGGGTGTATTCTTCCATCTGGTCCTTGTTAGAGCTCCACAAGTAAGATGATTGTGCAGATGAGAAAGTTGAGGCTCAGATATGTCCCCAAGGCAGGGCCAAATTTATATACGTACTGAACTCTAGTGACTTGTCTCCTGCTGACAATTGGTTTGGTTTAGTTTTCTCCATCATGAACCTTCAACCCAGAGCCTAGGCGCTGATTTTCCTCTTGGGCTAGCACTCTACCACGCGGAGGCAAAGACCCCCTTACAGCAAATTGTCACAGCTTAGGTGTTTTTATCTGAGGTCTATCATCCTGCCTGCTCAGGAATCTGAGGATTTGGGTTCCAAACTATCCCAGAAACAAACGGTCCCATGAGACTATTATCTCCTATTCACCACTTAGAAACTTAAAGTGGAAGCTGGGTACCAGTGACTCGCACCTCTCATCCTAGCTATTCAGGAGCCTGAGAGCTGAGGATCATGGTCCAAAACCAGCCTTGGCAGGTGATTCTTTGAGATGGTTATTTCCAAAGAAACACCAGAAAGCCTGAAGGGGCGCTGTAGCTCAAGTGGTAGAGTGCTAGACTTGAGCTGAAGAGATCAGAGACAGCACCCAGGCCCAGACGTCAACTCCTCCAACTTACAAGAAAAGAAATTAAGAAACCTAGGCTTGAATCCTCAGTACCATATCCCTAGAAAAAAAGCCTGAATTGGCTGTGTGGCTCAAGTGGTAGAGGGCTGTCCTTGTACAGGAGAAACTAAGGTACAGTGCTCAGGTCCTGAATAAAAGCTCCAGGTCTGGTGTATGCACATGCACACACACACACACACACACACACACACACACACACACACACACACACACACACACACACACAAAGATACAAGAAATGAAGCAGTGACACCAAATGGTAAAGCAAAGAGCTTATCCTCTGAGATCCAGGTCAGCACCCTGATCCTGTGTTTAACCCGAAGTCTACCTACTCAAGGCCCAACTCGAAGATGGCAAAGGTTTCAATACATGATGAGCTTCACCAGCCCAAGATGACAGGAAGCATTGTGATTTTGCACAAGTGCTTAGATTTAACAAGCTCCCAGAAAACTAGGGAGGCACCTTTGATAATTAGGAATCTTATTAGGTTCAGCTCCCTAGTTGTCTGCCAGACGGACTCTTGAATTAACTGTAGTAGTTTTTTTTCAATACTGGAACATAGTCTAACAAAGACAGAATGAGTGCAGGAAACTTGACCTGCCATGGGAGGTGGCACAAATGAAGGCTTCCTGTCAAAACAGAGCACTGGGGAGAGAGAGAGAGCTAGGAGTACAAAGAGGCCTTTTTCTCCTGGCCTTCAGAACCTGCCCTCACTCATCCTCACTAATTGCCCCACATAAATTTTTTGTTACACAGCTGAACAGGAGTGAGGCTTTTTTTCTGCCTGTTCCAACAATGAGGCAGACTTCCTCCAACAGCCTTGGGTGTGCAGAAACCCTCAGGCTACACTGGAAACAGTGAAGGGATCCCAGGATCATGCACTGTCTTGAAAGCACTCTCTGTGCTATGAAGTCATTCTATTCAAAGCAAATTTCCTATCTGGGTTCCTCTCTTCATAGCGACTTTGGATGTTCTCCGATAGAAATACATGCATACATACACAGACACACAGACTTAATGGCTGTTTTTTTGTGTGGCCACTCCTGAGGCTTGAACTGTGAGCCTAGACATTGTCCCTGAGATCCTTTTGCTGAAGGGAGCACTTTATTGTGTCCTAAACCATGATTACCCTAGGCTGGGGGGCAGCATTTACACCCACAGATGATCCAGGGATCCTAGGACCCGAGTTCAACTCCTAGCACTGGCAAAAAAAAATCAAAGCAACAAAAATGGAGGAAAAAACCAGGAAGTTTTATACAACCATTTTACCTTTGTTTCCTTTGCACTGTGACAACCCTGGGTCTCAATAACTCAGCTTGAAAATTGGACATGACCTTGAATGGACGAAGGCTGGGGACTCTCAGTGAAGCCTGAGCCCAATCCAGACATCTAGGCCCTGAGTTTGATCCTGGGGCTGCCACCTACACATGGCTGAAGATGCTAGGAAAGTCATTCCTATCTATTCCTATCTATAGGAAGACTAATAGAATGTTTGGCATGCACCAATAGAATTACTAATTAGCTAATCAATCTAGTGTAAGATTGTATACAATAAATATAGGTCATTGATTAATTGAATTAATACTTTATTAAGTCTTCTACCGAGATTAATGGACTCATAATTTTAGACCAAATAATAGGTAGCAATAGAATATATAAAAAGAAGGTATAGACATCACTTATATAGAGAGTTATGCAGTAGAATCTACACAAATGTCTATCTGTCTCGGTATACATTTATGTATAGATGCATACGCATATGTAAATACACACACACACACTGCAATCTACACATCTATCTGTTTATATATTGGCCACTCCTAGGGCTTGATCTCAGGTCCTCAAATTTGCCCACCAACTTCACTTGCATCAGACTGGTGTGCTAACATTGATCCATTTATGAAGTGGGTCTTGTAGGCCTAGAGTTCAAATCACAGAACAGCCAAAAACTTAATCCTGGTGGAAGAAGCTAATTCTCCCACTTGTTTTCCCTATCGGCAAAAGTCCTGGGTCTCAGGAATGATGGATAATACGTAGGCATATCTATGTTCTATGTAATAGGATGTAAAAATATTATATGTGTAATCATACTCACTAAAATACTTAAGAAATAAGTAAAACACAAAATAAAATCAATAACTACATGAACCGCAATATGCAGTAAACTGTAAATATAAATCATGTATTTAAAATATATACAAATATTATTTTTTCAAGTGCTAGGACTTGAATTCAGGCCCTGGGAACAGGCCTGACTTTCTTGTCTTCCAGCATGGTGAGCTTCCGCTTCCCCCACAATGCTGCAGATTTCCCAGACCCTGAGTTCAAATCCCAGGCCTGGCAGAAAAAATGGCGTCAATTCCAAGCCACGGGGCCTCATAATTTTTAAAATATTTTTAATGTATTTATTCATTTATTTTTATTTTGTCAAGCACAGGGCTTGAACTCAGATCATGGCAACTCTGCCTCAGCATTTTTTTTATTTTTGCTGGTTGTGCGGCCTGAACTCTGGCCCTGGGCACTGTCCCTCAGCTCTTCAGCTCAAGGCCAGCGATCTACCACTTGAGCCACAGCACCACTTGCAGCTTTTTCTGCATATGTGGTACTGAGGAATCGAACCCTGGGCCTCATGCATGCAAGGCAAACACTCTACCACTGAGCCACCTCCCAGCCCCCTCTGCCTCAGCTTTGATCACTCCAGGCTGGGTTGAAGCCACTGGACTCACAGCCGAACCTGGGTTCCTGGGCCCCAAAGATTGACAGGAATAAAAATAAATAAAAGGACACAGATAAAGTTTCCCTTATTTGAAATAACTAGTATATGTCTGAATCAAGCAGAAAAGGTCAGATAAGGTGATGTTAGGAAAATGAACTCCAAGATAAGTATTGAAAAGGTTTTTTATTTTCTTCAATTATTTCTAACATATTTATAAGATGATTTTTATGTTGTTCGTATGTCCCTTTTCCACGGTATAACCCGAGCTTTCACTGTATTTGATGGTGGTATAATTTGTGGAGGGGAAGGGAAAAAACAAATCGTTTAAATAGGGATACAGGTTGACCTATTGCAACAATGTGATGTACAAGTCATTATGTCAAAAAATGAACTTTACAACAACTGGTAGGGGGTCAGGGAGGGTATGGGAAGGGATGGGAAGGGGAAACATATGAGGAGGCAATGATGTTTGATTAAAAAAATGTACTCATTATCTTGCCCATGTAATTGTAACCATTCTGTACGGTATTTAAAAAAAGAAAAACAAACAAACAAAAAAAAACAAAAAAAAAACCCAAAAAACAAAAAAAAAAAAAAATCGACAACTCGCAGATGGCTGCCGGTTTTAGGTTTTACATTTGTTTTCTTTGCAAGGTGACCATACTGGGTCTGAATGACATGGCTGAAAAGTTTTTCTAACCTGGCATTGCTGAAGGCTGGCAGGCCACCAAGGAAGCCATAGGCCAACACGGCCACATAGGCCCTGTGTTTGAAGCACAGTCCTGACCCCTACCAATGCAAGGAGATCCCAAGAGTCTGGTTCCTATACACAGGAATACCGATGGAAGGTTATGAATGTCAAGGTTGAATTAGTTGTTCCTGAATGATACTACTATAAAATTGAACAGAGTGATTTTAGGAAGCCGATGGATTTTAATGGATATTTTTGACACATTAAAAGAATACTATTAATTACATGGACGCAATAGTTTCAGGAGAGTAGTTGATTTAATTAATATTTCATTAAGGGTGAAAACGAAAATATTAATTACATGGAGGCATAATAAATACCCAAGAATTGCTACGAATGTAGTATACATAACTGAAGAATGTATAGACATCTCTGGCACTCTTTAAAGATCTGTATTTATTTGTGTACTACTATCTGCATATCAATCTGTTCTTATTTTGTCAATACCTGGGTCTCAATCTCAGGTTCTGTAAGCTCTATATGCCCAAGGCTGGTGTGCTGACACTCACCCATTCATGAATTGGGCCTTGCAGGCTATGAGTTCAGATGCCAGCACTCACAAAAATTGAATCATGGAGTAAGAAGCCTATGGTGACACATGTTTTCCTTTTCTGTGAAAGTCCTGGGTGTCAGGTGTGAAGTTTCATACATAGACAAATCTATATCCCATATAATAAATGTAGTAAATGTTTCATGTGTAATGACAGTAAATAAAATAAATGGTAAATAAATGAATAAAACAAAAAATAAAATGAATAACTACACTAAGTGCTATATGGAATCAACATACAGGGCTCGATCTCAGGGCCTGGGAACTGCCTGGCAGCTGAATTGGCTAGAGACTGCTGTGCTGGCAGTCACCTATTCATGAACTGAGCCTTCTAGGCCCTGAGTTTAGATCCAAGCACTGCCAAAAATGTAATCATGGAGTGAGAAGCCGAGGGTGACACGTTTTCCTCTTCTTTGAAAGTGCTCGGTGACAGGTAGGATGTATAAATTATATGCAAATCTATATGCTATGCAATAGGATGTCATAAAGGTAAGAAATGACATAGGTGGAAGAAAAACAGATTGAAATAGTAGTGAATCGTTCTGGGATAAAATTAGACGCAATAATTATAGGACTTGGATGTTTAATTAATATTTTATTGAGCATTATGAGAATAAAAATTACATGGAGACATAATTAAATACCTACTAATTGGTAGTAACACACGATGCATAATTTAATTTGTCTCATTTATAAAATATGTAATTATATGTATGTATGTATGTACATATATGATAAATAATAACAGTATATTGAGTAATTTTTTTTTGAAAAATTTTTAAATTAATTTTATTTTATTGAGAACATACTGTACAGAGGGGCTACAATTACATGGGCAGGATAATGCATACATTTCTTACCAAGCATTGCAGCCTCCTCCTTTGTTTACCCTTCACCTCCCTTCCCAGCCTCCCCCTTCCCCCAAGCCAATTATACCCCCCTCCCCCCCCACACCGACATTGTAAAGCTGGTTTTGACATGACATTTTGTACTTCTCATTGTGGCAACAGGTCCACCTGAATACTTAAACGACTTGTTTGTCCCCATCTCCTCCACATGTTATACATCAAATATAGTGAAAGCGGGGGTTACACTGTGGGGGAGGGACATACAAAACAACAAAGAAATAATCTTATAAATGGGTTAGAAACACATGCATGAAAGAAACGAAAACATTAAAATACATATTTAAGGGTTCATTTTCCTAACATCACATTATCTGACCTTTTCCGCTTGACTCATACCTATACTAGATATTGCAAATAAGGGAAACCATGGGACCTATGCTTCTTTGGGCCTGGCTTACTTCACTTAATATAATTTTTTCCAAACCTTTCCATTTCCTAACAAATGGGGAAATGTCATTCTTTCTGATGGAGGCATAGAATTCCATTGTGTATATATGCCACATTTTCTTGATCCATTCATCTACTGAGGGGCATCTGGGTTGGTTCCATATCTTAGCTATGGTAAATACTGCTGCAATAAACATAGTTGTGCTGGTAGCTTTAGTGTGGTCTTGTTTGTAAACATTTGGGTAAATGCCCAAAAGTGGGATTGCTGGATCATAGGGGAGATCTATGTGAAGTCTTTTGAGGAACCTCCATACTACTTTCCAAAGTGGTTGGACAAGTTTACATTCCCACCAACAATGAAGTAAGGTTCCATTCTGTCCACATCCCCTCCAACATCTGTTGTTGTTAGAGTTCTTGATTTTTGCTGTTCTAACTGGAGTGAGGTGATATCTCAATGTTGTTTGGATTTGCATTTCTTTTATGGCTAGGGATGTTGAACAGTTCTTCATGTGTCTATTGGCCATCCTTCTTTCTTCTTCAGAGAAGCTTCTCTTTATGTCTTTCGCCCACTTATTTATTGGGCAGTTGATTCTTTGAGGATTTGTTGTTGGGTGGTTTAATTTTTTGAGTTCCAAGTATATTTTAGATATGAGACCCTTGTCCGTTGTATGGCTAGTAAAGACCTTCTCCCAATCGGTGGGCTTTCTATTGATCTTGCTAGCTATGTCTTTTGCCCTGCAGAAGCTCTGCAATCTTATGCAATCCCATTTGTCCAACCTTTCTTTGATTTGTTGTGCTTCCGGGTCTCTGTTCAGAAAATTTCGGCCTGAGCCAAGGAGACCTAGGATTTCTCCTATTCCATCCTGTAATGTTTTCAGAGTGTCTGCTTTGAGTTCAAGGTCTTTGATCCATTTGGAGTTGATTCTGGTGCAGGGTGATATATAAGGATCTAGCTTTAGTTTTCTACATGTAGTTAACCAATTTTGCCAGCACCATTTACTGAAGAGGCTGTCTTTCTTCCATTCTATTGTTTTAGCTTCCTTATAAAAGATTAGATGGCTATAGGTCTGTAGGTTCATTTCTGGGTTTTCAATTCTATTCCATTGGTCCTGAGGTCTGTTCTTATGCCAATACCAAGCTGTTTTGATTACTATGGCTTTATAGTAGAGTTTGAAATTTGGTATTGATATTCCTCCAGCAGTGTTCTTTCCGTTGAGGAGCGTTTTTGCTATTCGGGGTCTTTTATTGTTCCATATGAATTTTTGGATTGCCTCCTCTATTTCCTTGAAGAATGAGGGTGGAATTTTGATAGGTCTCCCGTTGAATTTGTAGATAGCCTTGGGAAGTATTGCCATTTTCACGATGTTAATCTTGCAAATCCAGGAGCATGGGAGGTTTTGCCATTTTTTAAGTTCTGTGTTGATTTCCTTTTTCAAGATTTTAAAGTTTTCATCATAGAGGTCCTTCTCTTCTTTGGTTAAGTTAATTCCTAGGTATTTTATTTTTTGTGGGGCTATTACAAATGGAGTTGCTTTCCTAATTTCAGCCACACTTTTCTCATTGTTGGCATATAGTAAAGCCATTGATTTGGGGGGGTTAATTTTATAACCTGCTACTTGGCCAAAGTTTTGAATCAGCTTAAGTAATTTGGGCGTGGAGTCTATGGGATTCTTTAAATAAAAGATCATGTCATCTGCAAAGAGGGACAGTTTTATTTCTTCTTTCCCTATTTGGATCCCCTTTATGTCTGCATCTTGTCTTATTGCTGTAGCTAGGCATTCTAATACTAGATTGAAGAGAAGTGGAGAGAGTGGGCATCCTTGTCTTGTTCCTGAGTTAAGAGGAAATGGCTTTAGTTTTTCACCATTGAGTATAATGCTGGCTGTAGGTTTGTCATATACAGCCTTTATTGTATTGAGGAATGTTCCATGGATTCCTAATTTTTCCAGAACCTTCATCATAAAGGGGTGTTGGATCTTGTCAAATGCTTTTTCTGCATCTATTGAGATAACCATGGGTTCTTATTCTTGCTCCTGTTGATGTGATGAATAATATTAATTGATTTGTGTATATTGAACCAGCTTTGCATCCCTGAAATGAATCCTGTTTGATCATGGTGTATGATTTTTTGGATGAATTGTTGAAGTCGATTGGACTAAATTTTGTTGAGAAGTTTTGCATCAATGTTCATCAAAGAAATGGGTCTATTGTTCTCTTTCTTTGATGAGTACCTGCCTGGTTTTGGGATGAGGGTTATGATGGCTTCATAGAATGTGTTCGGTAGTGAGCTTTCTCTTTCAATTTAATTGAAGAGTTGGAGGAGTATTGGTGTGAGCTCTGCTTTGAAGGCCTTGTAAAATTCCGCTGTAAAACCATCTGGTCCTGGACTTTTCTTAGTTCGGAGGTCTCTCATTGCTGTTTCTATTTCAATGCTTGATATGGGCCTGCTAAGCTGGTTTAACTCATCTTGGTTTAGTTTTGGCATGTTAATATTTGCTAGGAAAAGGTCCATTTCTGTCAAGTTCTCAAACTTATTAGCATAAAGTTTTGAGAAGTATTCCCTTATAATGTTCTGAATCTTGGTTGTTTCTGTGGTGATGTTTCCATTCTCATCTCTGAGTTTATTAATTTGGGTGTGTTCTCTCCTTTTTCTGATAAGGTTTGCTAAGGGTCTGTCAATTTTGTTAAGTTTTTCAAAGAACCAACTCTTTGTTTTGTTGATTCTTTCTATAGTTTTTTTGGATTCTAATTCATTTAATTCTGATTTAATTTTGATTATTTCTTTCTGTCTACTGGATTGGGGTTTATCTTGCTGTTCTTTTTCAAGGAGGTTTAGATGTGTCATTAAATTGTTATTTTCAGATCTCTCCAATTTGTTGATGTAGGAGCTCAGAGCTATAAACTTTCCTCTGAATACTGCCTTTGCTGTGTCCCAGAGGAGCTGGTAATTTGTGTGTTCATTTTTGTTGAATAGCATGAACATTTGAATTTCCTTTCTAATCTCTTCCATGACCCACTCATGATTCAGCAGTGTATTGTTAAGCCTCCATGTGACACCGGACTTTCTTTGGTGGCTTTTGGTGTTGAGTCCTAATTTTATTCCCTTGTGGTCAGAGAGAATGCAAGGAATAACTTCAATGTTTCTGAATTTAGACAAGTTTGCTTTGTGGCCTAAAATGTGGTCTATTTTAGAAAACGTTCCATGTGCTGCTGAGAAGAACGTGTATTCTGATGCTGCTGGTTGAAATGTTCGGTATATGTCTGTTAAGTCTAGTTGATCTATGCAGCTGTTTAGATCTGCGGTTTCTCTGTTGAGTTTTTGCCGAGTTGATCTATCTAGTGGGGAGAGTGGTGTGTTAAAATCCCCAACATTTAATGTCTTTGGATCTATATGGGATTTGAGGAAAAGTGGTGTTTCTTTGATAAATTTGGGTGCTCCATTGTTTGGCGAATAGATATTTAGAATTGTAATATCCTCCTGAAGGAGAGATCCTTTAATTAGTATGTAGCGACCTTCTTTATCTCTTCTCATGAATTTTAATTTGAAGTCTATTTTATCTGATATTAGGATTGCAACTCGCACCTGTTTATGAGGGCCGTTTGCTTGGTAGATTTTGTTCCAGCCTTTAACATTGAAAATGTGTTTGTTTTTACGGGCAAGATGTGACTCCTGCAGGCAGCAGATAGAAGGGTCTTGTTTTTTAATCCAACTAGACAGTCTATTTCGCTTAATTGGAGAGTTCAGTCCATTAACGTTAAGAGATAGTACTGAGAGGTATTTGGGAGTTCTTGCCATGTTATCAACCTTCTTGGGGGCTGCGAAAACTGGGTTCTTCCTAAGGTTCTTGGATTCTCAGTTTGGGTGCAGTTTCTTGGCCTTTGTTGCGTTCTTGTTGGTTTTCTATGTGTAGGACATCTTTAAGAATCTTTTGTAGGGCTGGTTTGGTGGAGATGTATTGTTTCAATTTTTCTTTGCTATGGAAGGTTTTTATTTGCCCTTCAGTTATGAAGGAGAGTTTAGCTGGGTACATTATTCTTGGTTGATAGTTGTTTGTTTTTAGGGCATGGCATACGTCATTCCAGGCTCTTTTTGCTTTGATTGTCTCTGCTGAGAAATCTGAGGTAGTTCTAATTGTTTTCCCTTTATAGGTGATTACCCTTTTCTCCTTGACAGCTTTAAAGATCTTTTCCTTGGTCTGGGTTGATCCTGTGTGGATTATAATGTGACGGTGGGATGTCCTATTCTGGTCTGGTCTATTTGGGGTTCTAAAAGCTTCTTGTATCTGAATAGGCCTATCTTTTGGTATGTTTGGGAAGTTCTCTGCTAGGATCCTGTTAAACAAATTTCCTAGACCATTAACTTCTGTTTCTAGGTGCTCCTCTACACCCATTATCCTTAGATTGGGCCATGGATGGTTGTATGTTCTTTCTCTATAATATCTAGGCTGTCTTCAATCCCTGAGATTCGATCTTCTGCATGGTCTAACCTGCTGTCAAGACTCTCTTCTTTGTTTTTTTATCTCTTTTCCTTCTAATTGGTCAGCTTTGATGGCTTCAAGTTCTTTGTTGAAGCTCTGTTTTAGGTCTTGTATTAATTTCTTTACTTCCTTAATTTGGTGTTCAGTGTTTGTTCTCAAATCACTTAGTTGATTGGTTATGGTTTCTTTGGACTCCCATTCCTACTGTTGGGTTCCAATCAGCAATCCCTTTGTGGTCTCCCTGACTTCCTTCAGCTCTTTGTTAATGGATTCCATGAATGCCTTTAGTGATCTTTGTGTATTCTCTACCTGGTCTCTCAATTCGTGAATTACTCTTTGATTAGCTTCCTCCCGTCTGTGGGATTCCTGCAGTTCTCTTTCTTCCCGTTCGTGGGATTCCTGCAGTTCTCTTTGAGTGTTCTCTGCCTGCTCACTCTATTCCTCCCTTTCTCTTTGAGTATTCTCAAGTTGTTCACGCAAATCCTGTATCAGTTTTTGAGTAGCTTCCTCACGCTTATGATATTCCTGTATAAACTTCTGGGATGCCTCCTCCCTCTCCCTATCACGCTCATACAGAGTCCTTTGTACATTGTCAAACTTCTCATTTATCATGTTTGCTATTAGAGTTTGTAGAGCTATTTGGGAACTCTCCTCTGGATTATTCTTTATCTGTTCTAATCCCTGATTATCAAGATTGGGAATTGAGATACCCGAATTTGCCATTTTTCTTGTGTTTTTCCAGCTTACTCGGCCCATTTGAGATGAAGATTGCACCAGTTTTGTGCTAGAACACTATCTTAATGCAACCATCAACCAAAGTTTGCATTTGTACAGCCAATAGTCTACAGATACAATCTAGTTCAACCGATACATCTGTTCAACATCAAACAACTATATGTTAAAGGATTTCGAACCGCAGAAAAGAATTTGGAAAACCAGAAATTATTAGGATTAGGGAGAGATATGGGTAAAAAATAGGAATAGATTGGTGTGCGGAGGCACAGGGAGAGTTAACTATGTCCTAATCACAATGCAGGAAATGGGTTGGGTAGGATGCAAGTAGAGAGAGAGAGAAAAAGAAGAGACGGAAAGGGGAATGAAGAGAGACCAGAAAAAAAAATAGAAACGTAAAAATTAATGTTATTATAGAGGTTAAAAGACCGTCTATTTAGAGAGGAATGTGAATATGCTGAGAGAAGGGGAGGGACATAGAGGAGATGTGAAAAACTTTAAGGATGGGAAAGGGAGAAGAAAAGATCAGAAGTTCAGTAGAGCTAGACAAAAAGCAAAAAGATAATTAAGAAAGAAAGAAAAAGAGAAAGAAGACAAGAAAAGAAAGGAAAACGCTCATTCACATATTCCTAAAATAAAAATTATAAGATGAGAAAAAAAAAGTTACTGGAAAACAATTATTTTTTCAGAAGAGGCAAAAATTAAAGATTAATAAAAGTTTTAGAAGGGAAAAAATTTATATATATATATATATATATATATATATATATGGTAACAAAAAACAAAAAACAAGCAAAAAAAACAGAAAAGAATAAGAAGAAGAAAAAAAAAAGAAAAAAAAATATTTTGATTTTTTTTTTGGGGGGGGGGAGGAGTGGGAAGAATCCTGTATCTCCCTTTTGTCTATAACCAGTCTCTTGTTGGAGTCTCTGGTCAACTTGAGGTCCTGTGGCTTGATTGGTTTCTTAAGTCGGTTGGTTGGAAGAGGCAGAAAAATGCTCTGCTTTACCCAAGATTTTGAGATCCCCCTCTCAGGTTAGTTTTCTGGGAGGCTGATCTGCTTTGAGAATCACAAAAGAGGGGGATGTGGTGATGAGTCTAGGTTCTGGGTAGAGTTGAGGCCTTTCAACAAACAGTAGCTTTTCCCTGGGGCTATTTTGTGATAAAGCTCACAGAGCCCAGCCTGGAGCCATTCTCAGGGTTTCTGTTTTTCAATTGATTGTGGTGGCTGCTAGAGGGAGGGGCAGCCTCTGGCTCTGGTTACCCAGTGAGGCAAGGCACTCCAATGGCTGGCGCCTGAGCTGGGTGACTTTTCCCTGGATGGAGCTGAGTCTGGCAGGTCACTTTGCCGTTAAGTTCTTGTGACCTGCTAAATGACTCGTTTTATTCCAAGGCCTGAGCTGGAGCTAGCAGCTCCTCCGAGCTTTGTCGGTATCCAAGATGGAGATCACCGGTGCTGGGGGGGGAGGAGTGGCCTTCCCTCCTCTGCTCCCTGAGAAGGAGTGAGGACGTTGGGCTTGTACTCACTCCGAGTCTTGGATCCTGTGTCGTCTCTGGTCTGCAAACAGCAGGATGAAGATGTCCGCTCCTTGTCGGTTCTTGTTGGTGTTGAGTAGAATCCGCTCGTCCGCTGTGTCTGGCTCCTTCGTCCCGGACTCTCTGTGTCTCAGGTATGACCCCGCGGCGGTGGTCCCCGCCACGACCCTGCCGCCGCAGCGGCAGCTGATGTGTTTCCTTGGCTTCCCCTCTCTTGTCTAACTCTCTGTCCTGTGATGGCACACTTTGTGTGAATCTCTGGCGTAGAACTGTTCACTGGAACTCTATAACTGCTTTCTATACGAGAGCTTGTTCAGATTCCAGCTTCTCCTCCGCCATCTTCCCGGAACTCATCTATATTGAGTAATTATTAATTAATGCTTTATTAATTGTTCAACTGGGACACATCATTAAATGGAGACATAATTTAAAACCTAATAATTGGTAATAATATTATCTATAATTCAATAATATACAGACATCTCTCTTTTTGTGTATATAATACTGATATATAGGAAGCTCTATCTATTTATACCTCATTCACTCCTGGGCCTCGGTGGTTGAATGCTCACCTAGTAAGCAAGAAGCCCTGGGGTGGATTTCTCAGTGCCACATAAACAGAAAATCCAGAAGTTCTGCTGTTTTTCAATCAATGGAATGCTAGCCTGCACCACCAACACTTAGGGACATTTTCTAAGCCCTTACTCAAGCCCCAGGACTGCTGCCAAAATAAAGGTAGAATGTTCTACCTGCAATGATATAAGGACAGGACTTCAAATACATCATCACAGAGCAAGCTAGGAGTCTGGCGCTGACAGCTGCCACTTAACCTCAATTAGCCATATGTAAACTGCTGCAACCCAGCTGCACCGAACCAGACACTGATTGCTGGTTTAACCCCATCATCCTAGCTGTTTGAGGGCTTTAAAACCCAGACCTGGCAGGAAGTCTGTGAGACGATTCAAAACGTGGCTCCTAGTGGCAGAGCTCTAGCCCTGAGCAAATGTTATTAGAACAGTATTCACATGCTTTGAGTTCAAGCCCCATGGGTAACCCCCCTCAAAAAAACACCCCTCTAAACCATTAGATGTGATCTTGTGTGGTTTGTGAAATGTTCCTCAAAGAAGGATGATACTGATGAAACCACCCTAATTCTAATGACAATTTATGGAATAGAGCTATGTGCTGAGCCCTTCATAGGGTGCTCTTTGCTGAGTCTTGCACAGTGTGCTATGTGTTGAGTCCTTTACAGGATGCAGTGTGCTGAGTCCTACATTGGGTGCAGTGTGCGGAGTCATGCTAAGTTTCACGTGCTGTGTCCTTTACAGGGTGCATTCATTCATCTGGTCCTTGTAAGAGCTCCACAACTGAGATGATTTTGCAGACGAAATGTGATATATATATATATATATATATATATATATATATATATATATATATATATATATATATATATATATGAAAAAAATGACACTGCCACATTTGTTAGGAAATGGAAAGATTTCGAAAAAATTATATTAAGTGATGTAAGACAGGCCCAAAGAAACACCGGTCCCATGGTTTTCCTTATTTGCAATAACCAGTATATGCCTGAGACAAGCAGGTACTGTCAGATATGTTGCTCTTAGGCTAAATGAACCACACCATAAGGATTCAAATGTTTTTTTTTTTTTCTTTCATGCGGTTGTTTATAATATATTTAAAGGATGATTTATTTGTTGCTTTGTAGGTCTCTCCCCCACAGTATAACCCTTTTTTTCACTGTATTTGATGTTCGTATAATTTGTGGAGGGGAAGGGAAAAAGCAAATCGTTTAAATAGGGATACAGGTGGACCCATTGCCACAATGAGATGTACAATTAATTACGTCTAAAAATGAACTTTACAACTTTGGTGGGGGGGAGTGAGGGAGAAGGGATAGGAAGGGGAAACAAAGGAGGAGGCAACAATGTTTACTAAGAAATGTGTTCAATACTTTGCCGATGTAATTGTAACTCCTCTGTATGGTATTTTCACAATAAAGAAAAAAAAGACGTTTGATTAAAAAAAAAGAATATTGTGGCTCAGATGTGTCCCCATGGCATGGACAAAATTATGTATTACTGAAGACTATTGAGTTGTCTCATGCAGACAATTGTTTTGTTCTGTTTTTTCTCAGTCATGAACCTTGAACTTGGGGCCTAGGCACTGACCCTTATCTCTAAGCTCATGGATAGCCCTCCACCACGTGGAGCCAAGGAGCCCTTTGCAGCAGAGTGCCACAGCCTAGGGGTCTATAGCTGAGGTCTGTCATCCTGCCATCTCAGGAAGCTGAGATCTGAGGATCTGGGTTCCAAACTATCTCAAACACAAAATGTCCCATGAGACAATTATCTCCAGAAACCTGAATTGGAAGTGTGGTTATTGTGGCTCATGCCTGTCATCCTAGCTACTCAGGAGGATGAGATCTGAGGAACATGGTTCAAAGCTAGTCTGAGCATGAAAGTCCTTGAGACACTTAACTCCAATGAACCACAAGGAAACCTGAAGTGGTACTGTGGCTCAAGTGGTAGAGCACAAGACTTGAGCTGAAGAACTCAGGGACAGCACCCAGTTCCAGACTTTAACTGCTACAATAGACAACAACAACAATAATAAAAAGACAGAAACAAAATAACAAACCTGAAATAGAGGCCTGGGAATGGGCCTTAAGTGTAGAGTGCTTTGCACATATGAAACCCTGGGCATGATTTCTCAGGACCACATCATTAGAAAAAAGCCTGAAATGTCTCTGTGGCTCAAGTGCGAGATAGATATCTTTGTACAAGATAAACTAGGTACACTGCTAGGGTCCTAAGTTCAATCTCCAGGACTGGTGTATGCACACATGCACAGACACACACACACACACACACACACACACACACACACACACACACACACACACACACACACACACACACAGACCATAACTGAAGCTGTGACACCAAGTGGTATAGCGCTGGGCTTCTGCACTGAGCTCATCTTCAGCACCCAGGGCCTGTGTTCAATCCCAAAACCTAGCCACCCAGGGCCCAACTAGGAGAGGTCAAATGTTTCAAAACCTGATGAGCTTTACCAGCCCTAGATGACAGGAAGCTTTGTGATATCCGACACGTGCTTGGATTTCCCAAGGTTCCAGAAACCTAGGAGAGGCATCATAGGCGCATCATCGCCTGTAATTAAACATTTCATTACGTTTAGTGCCCTAGTTGTCTGTCAGAAGGACTCCTGAATTATAGTGAACACTGTATCTATACACCGGAATATAGTCTCACAAAGGCAGGATAAGTGCATGAAACTTGGCCTGCCAAGGGTGAGCTATAAATGAAGGCTTCCTGTCAAAACAGAGCACTGGTGATAGAGATAGCTTGGGGTACAAAGAGGCCTTTTTCTCCTGACCTTTACAACCTACACACACTCATCCTCACTAATTGGCCCAGATGGAGTTGTTTGTACATAGCTGTACAGGAGTGAGGCCTTTTGTCTGCCTGTCCAGACAATGAGAGACTTCTTCCAACAGCCCTGGGATGCAGAGAAACCCTCAGGCTACACTGGGAACAGTGAGGGGAGCCTCAGAATATGCAATGTCTTGAAAGCCCTCTCTGTGGTATGAAATCATTGTATTTAAAACAAATTTCCTAATTCAGTGCCATTCATCATAGCTACTCTGTAGATTCACCTGGAGCTACACATTCTTTTTTTTTGGTGGGGGGCAGGTCCTGGGGTTGGACATTAACCCTAGCCATTGTCCCTGAACTCCTTTTGCTCAAAGGTAGCACATTAAAATTGAGTCACAGCCCCATTTCTAGGTTTTTCTCAAATCTCATAGATATAATAGTGTCAACTTTACTACACTGGCTGGATTCAAACTAAGGTTCTCTACACCTTAGCATTCTGATGAGCTGGGATTACACTTAGCAGCCACTGGCACTTGCCTTTCTTTTCTTCTTCGCTTTTTACTCTGGATATCTGACTTCTTAACAGGGTCATTCCAATGGTTTGAATTTATAAGTAAACTACCCAATGTTCTTCATAGCTGGTTTCTCTGAGAAGGATTTTCTCTCCTCATCTTCCCCTCTGGCCACAGGTTTGAAGCCAAATTTGAGAAAGGAGTGTTCCAGGATTTTGGAGCAAATGTCCACAGGACATGCCAGTTCGGTCACTTAGCATTGAGCTGCAGTGAATTTACTGTCTCAGGACGAGAGGACTGAAACCTTGAGCAATTTTCATACTGTCTGCATTGCTCCTTTAGACTATAAAATAACCTAATAATTATGAATGTTTTTGTCTACTCCCTTAAGTATCTAGAACACACTAGAAGCATCTTCCTGTTTCTGTTTTTCTCCAGTTCCTATCGAGATTTAGACTAAAGGTTTTGTGGAGCGGCATCTCAGCGAATCCCTAAGGAAAGCTGCTTAAATCCTCCTCAGGAGATCACCATTCAAAGCCAACCTGAGCAGGAAAGTCTGTGAGCCTCTTATCTCCAATAAACCATCAGCAAACCAGAAATGGAGCAGTGGCCCAGAGGGTAGAACTCCAGCTTTGAGAGAGAAAGCCAAGCAGGAGATATTGTCCAAAGCAGGCAGGAAAGCCTGGGGGGCGCTTATGTCGAATGATTGACCATATGGCTGGATGTGGAGCTGTGGCGGTGGTAGAGCCTCAGCCTGAGCAAAATAGCTCAGGAATGCATTGGATCCTGTGTTTAAGCCCTGCGATGCCTACAAAAAATTCAAAAAGAGAAGGCCAAATTACGTATCAGTGTCCTCCTACCAACTTATGTGTGTATATTACTTCCCTGAGTACAAACAGACCATATCAATGCTTCTGCTTTTACTTACTGATTTATTTTTCAGATATGCTCATTGCGCATACTGCAGCATTCTCATTTCAGGCCCATCGCTTTTCTCTTCCAGGGCTCCACACCTGCACCCTTATATGATGCACAATTAAGCTCTCAGCAGCCTTTATTTACATTTTATTATGAGGCCAACGCAGGAACAGTCACAAATCAGGCAGGGGAAGAGAAGATCAGGGTTCATAGTTATAACAGGTATTCAGAAAAATTAACTTGGGGATGAAAAATGGTCGCCTACTTATGTAAAAACTACAATTAAGGAAAAGATGAAGGGGCTGGGAATGTGGATTAGCGAGTGTTTGCCTAGCATGCAAGAAGCCCTGGGTTTGATTCCTCAGTAGCACATACACAGAAAAAGCCAGAATTGGTGCTGTGACTCAAGTAGCAGAGTGCTAGAGACAGTGCCCAGGCCTTAAAGAGATAACAGGTAGGTAGATAGATAGATAGATAGATAGATAGATAGATAGATAGATAGATAGATAGATAGATAGATAGATAGATAGATAGATAGATAGATAGAAAGATAGATAGATAGATAGATAGATAGATAGATAGATAGATAGATAGATAGATAGATAGATAGATAGATAGATAGATAGATAGATAGATAGATAGATCGATAGATAGATCGATAGATAGATCGATAGATCGATCGATAGATCGATCGATAGATCGATCGATAGAAAGATAGATAGATAGATAGATAGATAGATAGATAGATAGATAGATAGATAGATAGATAGATAGATAGATAGATAGATAGATAGATAGATAGATAGATAGATAGATAGATAGATAGATAGATAAAGATGATAGGTGAATCTGGTCTTGGATGTCAGTAGGAAAGAAGGGAACACTTCCCAACCATGAGGCCTTCTGCAGGGTGCCAGGACACCAGCATCGCCTTCACATAACCATATAGCAGGAAGACTGTCTCTCTCCCACTTCTCAGGCAGTGGAGAGCCCCAGAGTCAAGAGGGCAGAGCCAGGTTCTAACTCAGGTGCTTGGGGGTAGAAGAGAAAGGACCCTGCCTCTCCTTGGACTGGGGATTTACATTAATGATGTGGAGAATGAAGGAAGGAGAATGGACTGGCAGAGGTAGAAGAAGGGCCTTCAAATCTGACAGATGGAGAGTCAAGAACCCACTCCCTAAGACCAAAAAGCAGAATTTTTCTACTCTGTTCCTCCCCCTCTCCCCCACTAAACTGGCTCTCTATTGGTAACCTAAAGATAGCCTGAGGCTCCCTTCACCTGAGGGAGGAAGGTTAATTGGTCATTGTTTGAAGAGGCTGAGAAAAGCCTGACCCTGGTGTAACTCTAACAAATGTTTGAAGTTGCCCCCCCACCCCCATTGCTGGTTGTGCCTGGGATGAATGAAGTGGTTTTGCAGCTCACTTCCCTGTTGAGTGTGCACATTCTGCTTCCTAATCCTGCAGGCCTAGGTCTCTGCACCTAGCCTGTTTTTTTGAAACTGTTCCCTGTCCTTTAAATACAGAGTTACATTGGAGTTCTTCATACTAACAGGGCTAGGTCTTGGATCCTAAAATCTTCATTTATAACCAGGATGGGTCAATGATGTTTCTTTCCTGCTTCTATAGCTTGAGAACTCTAAGAACATTTAGAGTGCAAGTAACTTCTCATCACCAAGGGAAACCCAGAAATTCTTGAACATGTGACCTTTCGGAAGCCCACTGGAGGACACAAGATGATTCCAATCTTCAGGTGAGTGGCTGGGCAGATGGATCTGCTACACTTGAACCTTGAACTCGGCCTGCTCTCCTAGTCCATGTCCTTCTTTGGTGCTTGTCCTGCTAGCTCCTCAGGAGCTTCCAAGATAGAAATAGATTGATCAAACCCAAAGGGAGTTACTGGCTTTTTCCTTCTTTTTCTGTCCTTTGCTTTAAATGTTTTGCAGGTTTTGGGCTTGAATTGTGGATCTAGGCTCTGTCCCTGGGCTCCTTTGGCTCAAGGCTAGCACTCTGCCACTAGTCCCTTTCTGCTTTGTCTGTGGTGAAGAGGAAGTCAGAGCCTCATAAACATTCCTGTCCTGGCTGTCTTCACCCTGTGATCCTCAGACCTCAGACTCCTAAGCGAGATTGACAAGCATGAGCTTCTGTTGCTCTGCTAAGTTCAGAACTGTAATAACATTGAAAATACAAGTCAACTGCTCATCATAAAGGGCTTGGGGAGCATATTAACCCTTTCAACATTGGACCTTTCAGAACCCTGTAGCACACAAGGTTATAATGCTAGAGCCTGAAAGTCTGGACATATGGATCTGCTATACTTGAACATTGAGCTCTGACTCCACTAGCATTCATTTTATAGAAAAATGTTCTCATAATTAACAAATAAGAAAAGTACTTTAACCCTCACTTTTTTCTAGGTATGTGTCTCGAACTCAAGCCTGGGCACTATCCCTAAGCCCTTCAGCTCAAGGTGAACACTCTACCACTTGAGTCACAGCTCCACGTGGGGTCTTTTGGTGGTTCATTGGAGGTAAGAGTCTAAAAGGCTTTCCTTCCCTAGGCTGTCTTTGAACTGTGGTCTTGAGGTCTCAACCTCCTGATTATCTAGGGTTGTAGGTGTGAGCCACCAGCATCTGGCCTATTGTTTTTGCCACTTCTGGGGCTTGAACCTAGGTCCAGGGTGCTGTCTCTGAGCTTCTGTTTCTCAAGGCTAGCACTTTACCACTTGAGCCATTCCACAGCTTCTGGCTTTTTCTGAGTACGTGGCACTGAGGATTTAAACCCTGGCATTCATGCATGCTGAGCAAGCTCTCTACCTATAAGCCACATTCCCAGCTTCACTCTTACTATTTTATTCCTCAACTTTCCTATCCTCAAGAAAAAGCCTCTGAGTATAAATCATCTAAAGAAATCCCTGTAGGAAGTTGTCCAAAGATGAATAAGACAAAGCTCATACTTTGGACAGACACTAAACATGTGATGACTGTGACAAATGCCTCCATTTAATTATGTATCATGTTTCAACACTTAATAAATTATTAATGAAAAATGACTCCATGTCCTAAATTATTGTGTATAATTTTATAATAGATGTACAAAATAGAATAAATATTATGCATGCAATAATACTAAATACATTAAACAATGAATAAATGAATAAAATAAAAATAAAATAAATAAAAACAATGATAATAATCATAATATGTAATAAACATTCATATGTAAGTATATATCATAAATATTTTTCCATTGCAGGGCCTTACTGCAGGCCTTGGGAACTCTAGCCTGAATTTGTTTTCCTCAAGGACAGTAAACTTTGAATTTACCCATTGTGCAAAACAGTTACCTGGAATGTGAGATCAAATCCCAGCAATGGCAGAAATACTAGCCCTATTTCCAAGAGACTGACAATTTTTTTTGATGAAAGCAGTTATGTTCATTCAGTTCCATCCTGAACATTAAAAAAAAAGTGTAGAATTTTGTACAGCTATTCAGACAGCTTTCCCTTACCCCCAAAGTGCTTCTCTGAGCACTTCATTGTTTATTTTTTGTATGATGTTTATTGTAAAAATGATGTACAGGGGGTTACAGTTATATGAGCAAAGTAATGAGTACATTTCCTATTGAGCATTGTTGCCTATTCCTTTGTTTTCCCCCTACTATCCCTTCCCTCCCATCTGCACAACTACCTCCCCCCTGCCAAGATCAGTGACTTATTTTTTTAATTTTGGCTTGGCACGGGTTTGAACTAAAGGAGTCGTGACTCTGCACCTTCCCTCACATTGGTATGGATTTACCAAGACCCTGAGTTCAAATCCCAGTATAGGAAATAAAACTAGCAGAAATTCCAAATCATGGAGCTTTATTTTTTCAATTTAATTAAATAAATAAATAATTTATTTATTTGTTTGTTTGTTTGTTTGTTTGTTTGCTCTTTTTTTGCCAACCAGGGGTCTTGAACTCAGATCATGGCAACTGCCTAAGCATGATATCCCTAGGCTGGGCTGCAGCCTCTGGACCCATTGCCAATCCTGGGATCCCAAGCCAAGAGGGCTTGCAGGAAGAAAAAAAAAACGTGGAACAGCACCAAAAATAGTGAGCTGCAGAGGGTTGGGGGGGTTAAATTTTTTTCTTTGCAGGGTGACCCTACTGGTTCTGAATGATATAGCTGCAAAGTGGACCTGGCCTGCCATTGCTGAAGGATGGCGGGCTATCAGGGAAGCCATAGGCCCACCTGTCAACATAGGCCCCAGTTTCAAATTTCTGTCCAGACACCTACCAGTGGCAGAGATCCCAAGAGACTCTTTTCTATGAATTGGAATACTGATTGAAAGAGTAGTTCATGCAGTGGTTTAGTCTAAAACTGGATGCAAGAATCCTAGGATGCTGATTGATCTTAATTAATAGTTTATTAAGCATGAAAAGAATCATATTCCTCCAATGGAAGTATAATAAATACCTAAGAGTTGGTAGGAAAGTAGTAGATGTCGTTCAATAATACATAGTCGGCTCTGGCAATTTTTTACCAATATATATTTATTTATATATCCCCGTCTGCCTATCCATGTATCGCTGTTTTGGCCAAACCTGAGGCTCAATCTCAGCACCTGGGAACCACCTGACAGCTTCATTGGCTAGAGGCTGCCAGGCTCACACTCACCCATTCATGAATGGGGCAAGCTAGGCCCTGAGTTCATATCCTAGCACTGTGAAAATTTATTCTTGAATTAAGAAGCCGACTGTGACACATGTTTTCCTTTTCTGGGAGAGCCCTGTGTTTCAGGCATGATGGAGAACACATATAAAAATCTAGATGCTATGTGATAGGATATAAACAATATAATAAATGGTATAGGTGTCATCAGAGTCAATAAAATAAATGGTAAATGAATGAATAAAACAAGAAATAAAATGAATAATCACACAAAACACTGTATGGACTGAATATCTCTATGGAAGTATAAACCCTACCACACCAAACACGATATGGATTGAACATCTGTTTGGAAGTATAAGTGCTATCTTTAAAATGTATATCAGGAGTGTGTTTTCCAGGCCTGAGGCTTGAATTCAGCCACCATACTAAGAAGGTGGAGGAAGATCCCAAGATATTAGTTTATGGACCTAGAAGAGTCATGGAATGCAATTGATGTCATCTTTGAATCAGTAGTTCATGCGTTATAGGAGTAGGCAATGATAGGCAAGAATCATGGGATATTGCTTATTTGCAATGAAGATTTGATGAAACATGACAATAATCATCAATTGTGAAACGGAGGCATCAGGAAAGATCCAAGAATTGGTAGTCACACAGTAGATTCGATTCCATCACAGGTGGCCATCTATCCTACTCTATACAAATACGTACTTATTTGCATACTACTTTCAGCTTATGAATGGATGACTGCTGTGCACTCTCCCCCTACCCCCACCTGGGGGCTCAATCTCAGGTCCTGAGAACGGTCTAGCTCCTTAGTGGCTCACAGGCTGGTGTATTCACGTGGACCCATTCACCTCTTGGGTCTGCTAGGCCTTGAGTTCAGACCCCAGCACTGCCAAAAGAATCATCCTGATGTCAGAAGCCAATCATTGCACCTGTTTTCCTTTCCTGTGCAAGTTCTGGGTCTCAGCTAGGATGGAGAATGCATGGGTCTCCCTGTGGCCATGGGAATTGGTTGTCATCCATGTCAGTGCAGTTATACCTGTCATCATATACTCAAGAAAATACACATTACATCCATGAATAGCGTACAAAATAGAGAGAAGAACTACATTAAATTATCGATGCAGTCCACACACAGATGTGAATATACATCCCATGTTTCAATGATGCATTGATGTCTATTGCAGCCTCCCTGGGGCTCGATCTCAGTTCCGGGGAATGGCCCCGCTCCTTCATGGCTCACAGGCTGGCGTGCGCACATGGACCCATTGGCCAATTGGGACGCGTAGGCCCCAAGTTCAAATCCCAACACTGCCAAAAATTCACCTTGATGTGAGAAGCCAGACTTTGCACCGTTTTTTTCTGTGCTATGCATGTTCTGGGTCTCAGCTAGGATGGAGAATGCATAGGCAACTCTCTACTTATTTGAATAGGTTGTCATCCAGGTCAACACAGTTATATTTGTCATTCTATACTCAAGAAAATACACACCACATCAATGAATAAGACAAAATAATGAGAATGACTACACAGAATGCAAGGTACTGCCCACCCATGTATGGAAATAGAGGTCCTCTGTTTAAATTGGGAATTTTTGACTATATTGGCCTCCACACTGGGAGGCTTGATTTCAGGTCCTGGAAATGGCCAAGCTCCTTAGTGGCTCACAGGTTGGTGTGCTCACCATATCCCATTCACCAATTGGGCCTGCTAAGCCTTGAGTTCAAATCCCAGCACAGCCAAAAGCTTCACCCTGATGTGAGAAGCCAATTGATCCATCTGTTTTCCTTTCCTGTGAAAGTCCTGGGTCTCAGCGCAGATGCAGAATACTATATAGGCAACTCTATAGCCATGGGAATAGATTGACATCCATGTCAGCACAGTTATATCTGTCATACTCAATAAAACATACAATACATCCATGAATAAGACACAAAATAAAGAGAATAACTACACTGAATGCAAGTTGCATAACACACCTGTAGATAAAGAGAGATCCTATGTTTAAAAAAGTTGGGCTTGTTTTGTCCAGTGATGGGGCTTCAGATCAGGCGTGGGACCTGGCCTCACATTCTAGTCTTCAAGGATGGTGAGCTTCCCCTTCCACCACAGTTCAACAGAGCTACCCAGACCTGAATTCACATCCCAGCACTGACAAAAGTTTCATCCTCATGTCAGAAGCCACTCGTTGCGAATGTTTTCCTCTCCTGTAATAGTCCTGGGTCTCAACTAGGAAGGAGAATGAATGCATAGGCAACCCTATAACTATGGGAACAGGTTATCATCCATGTCAGCACAGTTATACCTGTCACCAATAAAATACACAATACCTCCATGAATTAGGAACAAAATAAGGAAAAGAAGTGTACTGAATGCAAGATGCTGCTCACACATGTATGTAAATATAGAGCCTATGTTTAAATTATGAATTTATGACTATCTGGCCTTCCCTGGCACTCGATGTCAGGTCCTGGGAATGGCCTATCTCCTTCATTGCTCACAGACAGGTGTCCTCATCTTGACCTTTTCCTCCATTAGGCCTGCTAGGCTCTGAGTTCAAATCCCAACGCAGCCAAAAAATGAATCCTGATGTGATAAGCCAAACGATTCACCTATTTACCTGTCTTGTGAATGTTCTGGGACTCAACTAGGATGGAGAACGCGTAAGAAACCCTATAGACATGGCAATAGGTTGTCATCCATGTAAACACTGTCATATCTGTTACAATACTCAGTAAAATACAATATACCTCCATGGATAAGACACAAAACAAGAAGTACACCGAACACGAGATGCTGTCCACACATATATGTAAATACAGATCCTATACTTAAACAATGAATTTATAACTATTGTGCCCCACCCTGGGGATCAATGTCATATCCTGGGAATGGCCTTCCTCCTTAGTTGTTCACAGGATAGTGTGTTCACATTGACCTATTTACCAATTAATACTGCTAGGCCCTTAGTTCAGATTCCAGCACTACCAACAATTGGATGATCGAGTAAGAAGTTGAGTGTGAAACTTGTTTTCCTTTTCTCTGAGAGTCCTGGGTGTCAGGCATGATGGAGAACATGTCTACAAATCTAGATGCTATGTGATAGGTTGTCATTAATGTAATAAACGGAATAGGTGTCATCATAGACAGTAAAATCAATGGTAAATAAATGAATACAACAATAAATACAAGGAACAACCACACCAAACTTGTATGGACTGAACATCTGTAGGTAAGTACAAAGCCTATGTTTATATAAATAGTATGTTTTCAAAGGCTGGGGCTTGAATTCAGGCCTAGTGAACAGGCCTGAAGTTCTTATCTTCAAGTATGGTGAGCTTCCCCTTTATCCAATGCAGATTTACCCAGACCCTGAGTTCAAATTCAAAACCTGGCAGAATAAATGGTGGGAATTGCAAGCCAGGGAGCTAAATTTAATATTTTATTTTTTCCCAGAGCAGGGCTTGAACTCGGGTCGTGGCAACTCTGCTTCAGCTTCGATCACCCTAGGCTGAGGTGCAGCCACTGGATCCACAGCTGATCCTGGGATCCAAGATCCCTAGGCCTTGAAGGGAAAAAAAAATCACAGGAAAAATATGGCAAGATGGCCTTTTTATGTTTTCTTCCTTTGTGAGGTGACCCTCCTGGGTCGGAACTGTTGCAATGGGTATTTTACCTTGCATTGCTGAAAGGTGGTGGACTATTGGGGAAGCCATAGGACCACGTGGCAACATAGGCCCTGATTTCAAATCCCAGTCCTGACACCTACCAATGGCAGGAGATACTAAGAGACTCATTCCCATCCATAAGAATGTTATCAATGTCACGGTTGAATGAGTTGATCATGAATGATTCTCCTATATAATTAGACAAGATGATTTCAGGAAGCTGATTGATTTTATTTAATATTTATGAAGCATTAAAAGAATACTATTACATTAAAAGAATACACAATTTTTAGGAATGTAATCTATATAACTGAATAATGTATAGACATCTCTGGCACTCTATAAACATATTTATTTATATTTATTAGTGTACTGTCATCTGCATGTCAATCTGTTCATATTTTGTCAACCCCTGGGGCTCGATCTCAGGTCCTGGGAACTGCCTGTCAGCTCTATTGCCCCAGGTTGGTGTGTTGACACTCACCAATTCATGAATTTGGCCTGTAGGCCATGAGTTCAGATGCCAGCACTCCCAAACAATAAATCATGGAGTAATCATGGTGACATATTTGTTTCCTTTTCTGTGAAAGTCCTGGGTGTCAGGTATAAAGTGGAATACATATGCAGACCTATAATCCTATGAAATCAATGTTCCATGTGTCATAATAGTCAATAAAATAAATGGTGAATACAAGAAAAAAACAAAAAAAGAATGAGTGAGTGTAATATGGAATGAACATATGTACATGAATATAAATCATATATTTAAAATGTACATGAATAGGATGTTATTTAGTGCTGGGGATCCAATTCAGGCCTAAGGAACAGACTTGAATTTCCTGACTTCAAGGAGGCAAGCTTCCCCTTCCCACACAGTGCAACAGAGTTACCCAGACAATGAGTTCAAATCCCAATCCTGGCAGAAAAAAATTGCACCTTTATACTTTGTGAGGTCTAATTCTTAGGTATTTCATTCTGCCTCCATTTAATGAATGTGATTGTTTAAATGCTTAATGAAGTATTAACTAAAATACACCAGTATCCTAGGATATAATTGTGCATAATTTGATCCTAGAATCATTCAAGAACTGCTCATTCAGTCTTGACAATGATCACATCCCATTGGTAATCTTATGGATGAGAATGAGTTTCTTAGGTTCTCCTGCCATTTGGAGGTGTCAGGTCCAGGATTCCAACTGTGGGCTCCAGCTCACACCACTTCAACCCAAGGATAGGGAACTCACAGGTTTGTGCCAGAACATCAGCAAGACCAATGATTAGGCAGGCACCAGTGGCTCTCAGCAGTCCTCCTTGATACTTACAAGGCTGTGATAGGAGGATCATTGTCAAAGTCACCCTAGGGACGAAAGTCCTTGAGAGTCCTGTCCAACTTCAATGCCAACAAAGTCAGAAGTAGAGCTGTGTGGCTCCAATGTTAGAGGGCTAGTCTTGACCAAAAGCAGCTTACATACTGTGTGCAGATCCTGAGTTTAAGGTCCAGGACTGGCAACAAACAGACATAGACAACAATCTAAAACCGGTCACCCTCTTGTCCCCAACTGAATTGGACAGAGTTCCCTGGGAAAGGGGTTGGGGGAGCCACTGTAATCTTCACTCTGGTCATTCTGCCTGCATCACAGGATTCTGGCCACATTCCCATTCTTTCATACTTCTTTCTGATATAAGAATGGTGGTCACACCCACATTCCATCCTGCCTGATAGCACTGGGATTCCTCTGTTGGTTGACACCACTACCAACAGTTGAGGAAGGTAGAGGTGGCTGAGTGGTGATCAAGAGACTCAAACCGTAGGAGGAGAGGCCTTGCTCAGCCCTGCCACGCACCTGCACACACCAGTCCCCTTCAGCATTCCGCATGGCACTGCATTTCAAACCTAGCACTGCTTGCTTGGACCCATGGCACCTCTTGGAGTCCTCAGGTGATGGCACACCACAGGCAGACTTGTGGCCCTGACCTGGTCCAGGCCACCTGTCTCTGCTCCAAGCCTGAGTATTTGCCATGCTACTGCCTTTGCTGCTCGAACCCACCCAGAGTTACCTCCAACAGCTTCTCCCAGCAGCACATGTGAGTGGCTTCCTCCTGGGCCCATATCCTGTGACACAAACAACACAGAATCCCTTCCATGCTTATTGGACTTCCGGCTCCCCCATACCCTCCACTCTGGCCAGGGCTCTGCCACAAATGTGCCCCAGGGGTTGGGTGGGAGTGCCAGTGTCCCAGGAAACAGGGAGATGCAGGAATGGTTGAGGAGAAGTCACCACAGAGGCCCTGGCCTGGAGCAGTGAGAGCCACACAGCCACGAATCTGCACCCTTCCTCTTCCTGGTGAGAACCTGGTGGCTTTAGTCAGAGGTGGGGAGCAGCACCTCCACACCTGCCTTCTTGGGTCTTTTCCTTTTTTTCTGGGGGTTGGGGGTGTTGGATGCAGAAGATAGGTCTCTCTTGCTGTGTGAGCCCTTGTCCTCCGTGCTCGGTCACCCTTTCACCTGAAGAGAGGGTCCCAGAAGAGCCCATTAGGGAAGTGAGAGTGCTGGGGGACAGAGCAGAATGTGAATATCTGGGAGGACCCCCCCCAAACAAACATACACATATAGCCAGCCTGTACCCTCCCCCTAACTATGAACAGTTCTCACAGAGTGATCACATTTCCCAGCTCTGCCAGCTTCTGCTGGTGCTCCCAGTCCATCTGGTCTCCTTGTCCTTTCCAAGAATCTGCCATGTGGCCCAGAAGAATGTAGCCTGGAAGTAGGGAGTAAGTCTATGTATGTAGCTTTTAGGACTCCATCCATTTCCCCAACACCGCCCTCACCTCGGGTCAGACACCCCCTTGGGGAACCCATCACCTCCTGCTTGTTTTCAGTCCTGGCTCTGAGGATCCACTTGTCTGGGGACTCCTTAACCCAAAGTTCTAGCCTAGAGTTTTGGTGAATGGGGAGTCAAGGGTTTGGCCATGGAGAAAGGGATAGGCAGGGTGGTGCTGCATCATTAGAGTGGTGCTCCCCTTGGGTGGGAGCGCCAGATTCCTCCAAGGGAACCCCCGTGCTTTAGCTTGTGCATTGTTCCAGATGAGGAACCAACAAACTCTGGAGAGGCACTGCTCTGAGTCTGTGTGTGTGTGTGTGTGTGTGTGTGTGTGTGTGTGTGTGTGTGTGTGTGTGTGTGTGTGTGTGTGTTTGTGTGGTGCTGCATCAGTAGAGTGGTGTTCCACTTGAGTGGGAGCCCCTGATTCCTCTAAGGGAACCCCTGTGCTTCAGCTTGTACATTGTGCCAGATGAGGAACCAACAAACTCTGGAGAGGCACTGCTCTGAGTCTGTGTGTGTGTGTGTGTGTGTGTGTGTGTGTGTGTGTGTGTGTGTGTGTGTGTGTGTGTGTTTGTGTGGTGCTGCATCAGTAGAGTGGTGTTCCACTTGAGTGGGAGCCCCTGATTCCTCTAAGGGAACCCCTGTGCTTCAGCTTGTACATTGTGCCAGATGAGGAACCAACAAACTCTGGAGAGGCACTGCTCTGAGACTGTGTGTGTGTGTGTGTGTGTGTGTGTGTGTGTGTGTGTGTGTGTGTGTGTGTGTGTGTGTGTGTGTGTGTAGAAGTGGGTTGCAATAAGGAGGCTGGGTCCTTTGGTAACTTCTGCCTGCTACATTTGGGGGATGCATGGACATTGTGCCTGGGGTCTGGGGGTCTGGAAGTGTGAGATGCTTGAAGGGGACTCAGCAACATTAAATTACAAGACCAAGGGTCCTGTGTGCCTTGGAGCTGTCTACTCCTTTGGGCCTGGTTGGTGGCAGCTAGAGCTTGTGAGGACCTGGGTATGGGGCCCACAGGGGTTGGCTTCCAAGGGGGACAGACAGTATGGTCAGCACTTAGTACGGATGTGATCCTTACTGGTATGGATTTCACCAGCATAAATCAGACTCCGTGTTTTCTCATCATGACTTCTGATGGGTGAGGCCAAACCTATTTTATATCTTTTGCTGTGATCTTCATATCTCAGCATCCTGAGTAGCTAGGATTATATGCATGAGTCTCTGGCATTTAGACTCTCATTCTTTTTGGTGTATTAGGGTTTGAACTCAAGGCCTTAGGCTTGCCAGTCAAGTTGTCTACCACAGTAGCCAAGCCTTTCTGTCTTGGGCATTTCCGAGATAGACACTCACTCCATATGTGCTCAGGCTGGGCTGGATCGTGATCCTCCTATCTGTGACAGGCATGAGCCATGAGGCCTGGTCCTCCTTAGTTGGGATGGTAGACATATAGCACCATGCTCAGTCATTGCTTTAGATGATTGTCCTGAACTTAGTTTACAGCAACCGTAAAGCTCTGGGTTGAGGCTCCACAATTGTACCTCAGTCTCCTCCTGGGACAGTTGTGAGGAAACAAGGGATCAATACAGGGGGATCTCTGGAGCAGGGCCAGGCACAGAGGGAGCAGCTGTCAGATACGGTTCTTGGCAATTCTGTGAGCATACGACAGGAAGATAACTGGGAAAGTGCTCAGATGGGGCTTGTTTTTAGTCATGTGACATGTACGGGATTATGAAATAAAACATGGTTCTCTTTCATCCTTATCCTATTCCCATGAGGAATAAGATCCTTCACTGTGTTCAGTTTTGTAGTTGGGGAAAATGAGGCATGGAAAAGCCAGGTGACCAACTCATGACCTCCAGTTGACAGAAAGCTCAGCATGACTTCTATGCCATGGTCCCGAGGAGAATGTGTGGTATTCAGTATACTTCTTGTGGTGGGAAGTCCACTTTTTGTCAGTCGTGGGGCTTGAACTCTGGGCTTGGGTGCTGTCCTCGAGCTCCTCAGCTTAAGACTAGCACTCTACCACTTGAGGCACAGTGCTCCAGTTTTCTGGTGGTTCTTTGGAGATAAGATTCTCATGGACGTTCCCACCTGGGCTGGCTATGAACCATGTTCATCATATCTCAGCCTCTTAGTTAGGATTATAGTCCTGAGCCACCGGCACCCGGCTTAATTGTAATTCTGACTTTCTTTCTCTCTCTCTCTCTTTCTCTCACAGGAACTGGTTGAATGGGTGCTGAAGAGGTGGCCCAGTGTTCCCATGTGGCTGGAACCCAAGGTGGCCCTCTCAATCTCGAGGTGGGTTGTGGTTCAGGAACTGTCTCACTCCAGCCTGTTGAACCAGCCCCATGAGGCAAGCCCCTCTGTGCCTGGCTAGACCGTGACAGTTATTCATTGTCGATCTAGCCTTATTGGACTTAGTATTGTTTTCTACGTCCTTTTCTAGCAATTGGCCACAATTATGATACTTAGTTATGGAATGAAAATATGATACCATCTTAAGAAATTCATTTAGAGCTCTGGGAATGTGGCTTCATGGTACGGTGATTGCCTACCATGCATGAAAACCTGAGTTCAATTCCTCATACCAGATAAACAGAAAAAGAAACACTGGAAGTGGTGCTGTGCCTCAAGTGGTAGAATGTTAGCCATGAGAGAAAGAAAAAGGTCAGGAATAATTCCCTAGCCCTGAGGTTAAGCCCCAGTACTATAGGACTGGCAAAAAAAATGTAGTGAGTAAATGCAAAATAAATAATCCATACTTGGAATATATATTGCTCCTTCCATACTAATACCTGACAATATTCCCTAATTCATGTAATTTACCTATATTAGGACATTGTGTTGAAAAAAAAAGTTTTGTTCATTAGATCACAGCAATTAATTCTAGGAATGTGCTTAGATGTCAGGTGAAGATTAATTCTGGAAACTCAAAGATTCTAGGCTTTTGAGTGGTCACTGCTAATCACAATGAGAAGGATAGTCAAGTGAGATTTGGAAATCTTTTTGGTCAGTCATGGCAACAAAAAGGCAGAGGCAAATTATCAGTTGGGACAAGAGAAAGAATAACTCAAGATGGAAGGAACAAATGATAGTAACTAATGCATACCAGAAACCATTATGGGGAACCATTTTTGGTTATTGAAGAACTAGTTATCAACCAGGCTTATTCTTCATTGCCTTTAGCATTCCAAATCTCTTAGGCTATTTCTTAATCTCTGTGTGATAAATGTATCTCCTCCTATGCTGTTTTTCCACACCTGATCTCTTTTTCTTTCTAAAAATCTCAATCTTCCCTGATACTAAATACAACTGCACAGATGGCAAGGGGTTGCTAATGTAAGAGTCCCATAGCTCATGCGTCATTAATGTAACAAAATGGAATAGGAGGAATTATGTATTGCTACCTCAATTTTTATGAAAAGCTGCCATGTCATCATTTGATTCAAATTTCCATTCTTTGTCTAAATAGTGTCATTAAATGCACTAATTGGAAATCTGAGCTGGGTACTGGTTGCTTAAGCCTGTAATCCTAGCTAATCAGGAGGTTGAGACCACAGGATTCCAGTTCAAAGCCAGCCTGCTCTGGAAAGTCCATGAGACTCTTATCTTCAATTAACTACCAGAACCCCAGAAGTGGTGCCATAGATAAAGTGGTAGAGCAATGAGCTTTAGCTGAATCATTGAGGGACAGCACCCAGGATCAGAGTTCAAGACCCACGACTAAAAAAAAAGTGCAAATATGACTTAAAGTTTCCCCATAAGGAAGGACAATGTCAATAGTAATCTTCCAAAGCAGAAAAAATTCCAAAATGATTCATTGCACTTTCTTTTGCTGACTTATTGAAGTTATGGCTTCTTGGATGGACATATTCTCTTCTTTTGAAAATTGTCAAATATTAGCTTTATAATAAACTTCATTTAGTATTTCTTGGTTCAAATCTGAAGTCTTGATACAGTTAATGTCACTTGGCTTTTTTTTTGCCAGTCAAGGTGCCTTTACTCTGGGCCTGGGCACTGTCCCTAAGCTGTTCAGCTCAAGGCTAGTGCTCCACCACTTGAGACACAGCACCACATCCAGCAGCTTTTTCTGCTCTTGTGGTGCTGAGGAATCGAAGCCAGGGCCTCATGCATTCAATGCAAGCACTCTACTCCTCAGCCGCCTTCTCAGCCCATCACTTGACTTTCTTACTATCTCAGTTCAAAGCAAACCCAGGCAGGAGAGTCTGTCAACCTCTCATCTCTAATTAACCACCAAAAAGTCCAGAAGTGGGGGTTTGGCTCAAGCAGTAAAGTACAAGCTTTGGGGGCAGGTGGGCAGGAAAGACATCTATTCAGGTACATGGTCCAGCCTCTGGGATCCAGCCCCAGAATCCACACAAACTGAACAAACAAGCAAACAAAAAAAAACAGGTATTTCTTTGGGACCCTCCTTAAAGGAGTGCTGGTCTGAGAAGAAACTGAATTTGCTGATTATCCTCACTGGATCCTGCTTTTTTGGAATCTTTATTGCTATGGAGAACTCAGGACCAGACTAAAGGAATGGATAACTAAATCATGCAACAAGAGAATCATCTCAGGAGTGAAATATCCATCCATAAAGCACTTTCAAATCTCCATGTCTTTTTTTCTTTTCAGTAGAACACTTTTAAAACAACGTTATTTCCTTTTCTTCCATGCTGGCCCTCAAATGGCACATTATTTCCTTTTGTAATACTCTCAACCAGAAGTTTAAAACAAGTTTTATATGAGTAAAAACACACTCGAAAAATCAGGGACAGAGTTTCCCTCAATCCTTGGATCCTTTTCTTGTACAGTAAAAAGGAAAACAAATTAATTTGAACTTTGTCATACCTCTATGTTCAATTCCTCTCCTCGGATCAGTTTCCACCTCCAGTAATAGTTACTTCCAGTAGCAATTTATGGTGCTGCTTAAGGTATAATGAATGTGTGCTGGCTTCATTGAAATAGCACCAGGACACCTTTGACATCATGTAGCAGTGTTTCAGAGACAACTTAGTAAAGAGAAAATATGAAATTTAAATTGCTTATAAATACATTATCCATGAGTACATTGAGCTCAAACTTCATAAGTGCTCTGTAATTTAAGGTGAATTTTAAATGGGAAGAGGGTTCTCAGATCAATTTTTTGTGAGTGTATGTGCTGTGCATTATTTTCCAAGTGTACAAAAGTTAATAATAAGAGAAACAATAGCAATAATAGGAGAAAGAGAAGTTCTGTGTTTAAGGGTTCAATACAATATAGAAGACTCTACAAATAAGACAACATTGAAACAATGAAGCCAAGTTCAGTATGTAGATTTACAGAAGTGATATAGAGAAAGCATTACTCCTAAGTGGAACATAAAGTATGACACCACTCCCTTTCTAAATCACACTTCCAATTGTGCAAATTTGTAAAAAGTAGAATAGAAGAATGATTCTGGTTCCATGCAAGTCAAATATAAGAGAATGGGCTTAACTGGAAAAAAAAGTCCATTTTGAAAGTGCAGGGATTATGCTAGCAATGAACCTGGAGGCAAATATCATGTTTATTTTTATTTCATATATATATATATATATATATATATATATATATATATATTGTTGTTGGTCGTGGCACTTGAACCCTGGGTGCTGTCCCTCTGCTATTCAGCTTCAGGCTAGTGCTCTACCACTTGAGCCACAGTACCACTTCCAGTTTTCTTGTAGTTAGAGAAAAGAGTCTCCGGGACTTTCCTACCAGGGCTGGCTTTGAACCTCAATCCTCTGATCTCACCGTCACCCAGCTTAAGATCACATTTCTAACAGTGTACATTCAGCATATGTAATGTGTATGTTCATCTATCTTTATATAAATTCTTGAGTTAAAAATCTGGGCTACAGGTTAGACTTCACACTCACAAAACGTTTGTAGTTTAAAAGTTGATACTCCTGGAAAACTAAAACTTAAGAATGTAAAGGAGTCTGGGAAGTTCAGTTTTCATCCCGCCTGGGCAGAAAAATCTTTGAGACACTATGTATAATTAACCAGCCAAAGCTGCATTGGAAGAACAGTTCAAGTGATGGAATACCACTCATGAGCAAGATTGTTGAATAAGAGCTTGAGGCTTTTGCATACATACATACAAACACACGCATACACACAGAGGCACTTATATGTGCACACATGAATACACAAATGAAACAACTCTCAGAATATGTAGAAAAGTTAGAAAGCAATAGAAAATATGTCCTGAGTAAAACTAGAATCAAGTGATAAATTTGAATATTAAAAAGTCCTCAAGTGAACTTTCTTCAAGAATGTTTGACACTATTACATAGGTAGGGACCAGAGATAGTAAGAAAGTCAAGTAATCATTATTAAAGGGATCGGATTCATGGAGGAATGAATCAGAGACCCCTGCAATTGCATCTGAAAATGGTCATATCCTGTGTCAAATGTTAGAACATCTTTCAAAGTTGTACATAAACAGTCTGAGCAGTCAATGGATAAGATCATCAGAGAAGTTCAGAATTGCTAGAGTGTTTCTAGATTAAATAAACCAACAAACTATGGCAGGGCAATGTGATACAAGCCTGGAATTCTGGCACTCAGACTAAGACAGGAGATTAGAGAGTGGAATTACACAGTGATTCCTTCCCTGGACCAGGTAGTATAGTTTTGTCTCAAAAGAAACCAAATTATAAGAAAGGAATACACAGTTGGGAGTTTGGGCTAATTTTGTCATTATGTTTTGAGAAGTCAAGTTTCCTATTGAAATGCAACTGATATATAATCCTCAGTTGTGTTTTAAATATTCTCTTCATTACAAACATTCTTATATGCAAAATAGCTCATGATTCCCATCCAAAATTTGAAAAAGTAAGTAAGCGTCATTCTGTTGGATGCCAAAGAAATGATGAAGGTTTACAAAACTTAAGCCCGGAGAAATAGCACAGTTCGTCTAATGTAGGACTTTGTGGACCTTGCAAAATTAGAATTTAGATTCAAAATAAGTAGTTTTTTTTGTAATTCCATATTCTATAGGATACTACAAAATTCTTTTTAAGTAGAGGCTTTAACTGACAAATTCACAAATTATTCTGGCATTCTATTTGCCTAGAATATTCTTTCAAGAGAGTTATAATTAGAACTTAGCTAATAGGTAATTCCAACAGTTCATGTATAAAATAATAATGTGAATAATCTAGACAGAATTGCCAACAAATGGATGATATTAATTTATAAATTTAGAAAAAGCATTTTTGAGGGTTTGGTATAACATGGAATGAAGAGAATAATTGTGTGACATCTTTCTTCTACCTATATGTTACACAGGAAGCAATTTCCTTAATTATGTGCCTCGGTATGCAATGAGAATAACGCTAGGTTTGGGTTCATTATTATTTTATATTTTTTAGGGGGGTCCGGTCATGAGGCCTGAACTCTGGGCCTGGGCGCTGTCCCACAGCTCTCCTGCTCAAGGCTAGCACTCTTCCACTTGAGCCACACCACCACTTCTGGCTTTTTTTTCTTTTTGCATATGTGGTGCTGAGGAATCGAACATGCATGCAAGGCGCTCTACCATTGAGCCACCTTCCCAGCCCAATTTTTGTTTTTGTTTTATTGGTTTGACCTAGGGCATGAACTCTGGGCCTGGACACTGTCTCTGAGCTCAAGGCTCCTGCCCTACCACTTCAACCTCAGTGCCACTTGTGTCTGCCTATTTCTGAGAAGTTTATTGGCGATAAGATTCTAAGGGACCTTCCTGCCTGGATGGGCTTTGAACCATAATCTTCTGATCTTAGTATCCTGAATATCTATGATAGTTAAAAAAGTATAAATATAAGTAATATTTGCAAGTGTTCTGATCTCAAGAATACCACTGGGGGAAAATTGATTCAACTGAGTTTATTGTGGTGTTCTTTGCAGAACAAGGAGGGCAACACAGTACCAGACGTGTAGTATTTTTTTCACAGCAGATATAAGCTATTCCTGATGTGAATTAAGGGAACTTTAAGGTGCACCTTACAAGTTGGAAACTGTTGGGCTAGGATGACTTTATGGCATAAAGCTGGGGATTGCTTACTCTTGAAGAATTATTACAGATGCTTCATAGTTTTATCCTCTACAAGAATGTGACTATTTTTCTGTTCACTTCTCAATCTTTAACACCCCATTGGAAACTGCATCTATTACAGAATTATATAACATGAAAACAAGTACTGTTTTGAATCTCTCAGGTATGGAATATTCAGAATTTGAAAATGAGTAGTTATTAGTCATAGGAATTTTGAAGAACACATATATTCTCTCCTAACAACTTATTTAATTTTAAAAGTTATGGGTTTCTATACAATTAAACTGTTTTTGTTTTATGTGTGTGAATGTGCTAAATTTATTTTTTCCAAAATATGCAAGTATATTGGAAAATATTGTCTAGTTGGAAAACATTCAAGTTGACGACCTTCTGATAAAGAAAGGTTAATTAAATCAAATTAGATGACAAATATTATTGATTTTTTAAAATTTTACTCTATAAAGAATAACATTAACTATACCAATACAGTGAAATTTTATTTTATGAAGCTTATTTGTTAAATTTAATTTTACTGTCAAAGTAATGTACAGTCGGGTTACAGTAATTGTAAGGTAGTTAATACATAACTTTTCAAACTTGTTACCCCCTCCCACACTTTCTCACAGTTTGCCTTCACCTCAATACCCCTCACAAGTTGTAATGTATATTTCCAACATATTGTCTTGTGAGTACTGCTAATGCATTGGTTTGCCCTTTGTCATTTGTGTCACCATTGTTATGTTCCTCTTCCCTTCCCTAATTAAGGTAAATGTATACACAATACACAGGGTACCAAAATCAAATACAGCAAGAGATAAACCAAAGGGGGAAAACCAAAGAAAATAGAAATCACATAATACATAAAAACAACAACAACCGCAAATAAAAATCTCTGATTCCATATCTTGGAGTTCATTTTGTTCAATATCAGCTTATGTGGTCATATACATGCATAACGATGTCACTGGAAAATAATAGTTGAATGGACTATATATAGTGAAAACAGCATGTTAACTGTTTTTGATGGTAAAGGTGGAATTAGGATTGGTGAATTCACGGTTTTGATAAAGGAATTTTAAAAGAGTTTTAAAATTATGACACGTAAATTTTAATTGTTCAAACTTTTTAACAACGTAGCCTATTAAGAAAATTTAAAATTGCCTGGGAAAATAGGCTTTCATGCAAAGAAATCTATGGATACTTAGGGGAGAGGGAGCAATGTGAGTGAAGATGGCTCATATTCACACTAAACAAACAAACCTCAGAAACCTTTCTGTAAATCCTGTAGCTTCCCTTGAAAATTGTTCTTACCCAGGAAATATACTCTCACTGTGTGAAACAAGGTTATAGTGCAATTTAATTCAAATTTCTTTTTTTAAAAAAAAGACATCAATATTTGTGAACTGACCTTTAATTACCAAACAGTAATTCTCTGAAAAATATAATTTGGGTCAAAATATTTTGAGAGAAAGTGCCCTCCACAATGAAAAAAGGTATTGGGTTAACACATTTCTGTTTGTAATACTTTCCACAATGTTTTTGTACGTAAAGCACTGAAACAGAAAAAAAATCTGATTAGCTCCTTCAAACCAGTGATTTCACATTTCTAAGTGGCTCACAAATATAATATCCTTATTAACATGAGATAGAGAAGACTTCTCTTAGTACATAAGACAAAAAGTTTTGGGTTCAGAAAAGAATTGAGCACATGGAAAAGGTAAGAAACAGTGTTCTTAGAAGCCCTAGCTAAGCAAATTGGCTTTAGCAGTGGAGGGAGGTCAAAACTTTTTGATATAGATTGTAATATTTTTCCTACCTAAAGTGATTTTACAAAGCCGATTTGGCTCACTAAAATGCAGAACTGATTGAATGAAGACATGAAAATAAACCCCACATCCAAACGAGGGAAATTCAAACAATTTTAAAGGAGAAAGCATGAAGATGTAGCAGTGAGAGAGGCCTTATAGTCCTTCAGCTTCACTAGACTTGAAGCCAAGAAGTTGTGATTAATTGGAAATCGGGCAAGAGATAAGAGGAGGACATAGAAATAGGACATAGAAGCATTGTCCTTTGTAACAGACACTGTCATCCAAGGTATGGGTGAATTAACTTTATTCTCTTCCATACATCTTGATGAGTAAATGCAAGACTAAGAGAAAAAAATCTATTGAAATAATTTTGCAAAAATAACTTTACTGTTCCAGATATGGTATCAAAGGAGAGTCTTAAGAGAGAAAATAAAAGTGGAGTATTCTGCGGTTTCTCTAAGCACCTAGTTAGCAAAATATATCTTTGAGGTTAGAAGTGATTGAACCAAAAAGTGGTGGAGTACTTATGTTTGTGGGCACTTTAGACACAAGAAGACTTTCAAGGTAAAAGAATAAAGAAAAACAGATATCCAAATATTTGTGATCACAATTTCTTGGAATGGTTTTTTTGGAGACAATGTTTTATATTAGAGTTTAGCCTGATTAACATCAATGTTGGGTTTTTATGTCAAACAAATGCAGTGGTGAAGTTTAATGGACTCCCTTGAACAAGTAAACAGCATGATAAAAAAAAAGGCAGAAGTAGTGCTGTGGCTCAAGCGGTAGAGTGGTAACCTTGAGTGAAGAGCGAAGGGACAGCTCCCAGAGTTCAAGCCCAATGACCACCAAAAAAAAAGTACTCATTACTTTAGGGGCTGGGAAGGTGGCTCAGAGGTAGAGTGCTGGCCTTGCCTGCCTGAGGCCCTGGGTTTGATTCCTAAGCACCACATAACAAACAAGACCACACTAAACCTACCAGCACAACTATGTTTATTGCAGCACTATTTACTATAGCTAAGATATGGAATCAACCCAGATGTCCCTCAGTAGATGAATGGATCAAGAAAAATGTGGTATATATACACAATGGAATTCTATGCCTCCATCAGAAAGAATGACATTGCCCCTTTTGTTAGGAAATGGAAAGGCTTGGAAAAAATTATATTAAGTGAAGTAAGCCTAGCCTAAAGAAAGATAGGTTCCATGGTTTCCCTTATTTGCAATATCTAGTATGTGTATAAGTGAAGCAGAAAAGGTCAGATAATGTGATGTTAGGAAAATGAACCCTTAGATATGTATTTAAATGTTTTTTTTTCTTTCATGCATTTGTTTGTAACGCATTTATAAGTTTATTTCTTTGTTGCTTTGTATGTTCCTCCCCCACAGTATAACCTTTGCTTTCACTATATTTGATGTTGGTATAATTTGTGGAGGAGAAGGGGAAAAGCTAGTCGTTTAAGGATAACTGTGGACCCGTTACAACAAGGAGAAGTACAAATTATCATGTCGAAAACGAACTTTACAATTTTGGTGGTGGGGGGAGGGTTCGTTGGGGGGGCAAGGGGAGGCTGGGAAGGGATGTGAAGGGTAAACAAAAGAGGAGACTTCAATGCTTGATAAGAAATGTACTCATTATATTGCCCATGTAATTGTAACCCCTCTGTATGGTATGTTCACAATAAAAAAATAAAAATTAAAAAAAATTCTAGAAGTGGCGTTGTTGCTCAAGTGGTAGAGCACTAGCCTTGAACTGAAGAGCTAAGGGACAGCACCCAGGCCCAGAATTCAGGCCCCACGACAGCACCAAAAAAAATGGCAAATAATATTTAGTGAATTACTTTCATCAATTACTTTTCCAGAACAAAGAAGGAAATATATAACTCAAAATCAATTGACTTTAAAGTATGAGGAAAGAATAGTGAAGAGAGATGAAAGAAAACATAGAGGATTGTTTTCTCTTCAGCCGAGTAATAGGTTCTTGATCTTGTTTCTTCCATTCTGTCTTCACAAGCGATTAACTGTGGCTCAGAACTGGAGTATCCACTTCAGACAGAGAGAACTCACAGAAGGAAGATAACATTTGCAGAGATATAGGAGATTTGTAACCTGAGACAATCTATTTAAATCCGTTCAAATTTCTCCCCTACCCCAAACTGCCCTCTTTGAATAGTTTTGTTTGCTTTTCCCAAGACTGCCCTTCATTAACTGCTTAAAATTTTGAGAGGTCATATTCATATTCTTTAGAGATTGCTGTTTGGTTGTAATTTTTGTGTGTTTTTTTACAATTTCAAAAGATTGTGCAAGTGTGTTACAATTAAATATGTCGATCTAATTGTCCAATGCTCCTGGATCAGATTCACTCCTTCTATCATTGTCAACCAACTCCTTCTCCAAGATTTATTTCAGATTTACCACTTCCTTTATCACATATGTACATTGATATTCTAGCTGAACTTGCTCCTTGTTCCATTTCTCATTCATTCTTTGTATTTACTATTATTCCTCTCTGGTTTCAACTTCCTGATAGTCATTCTGTTAAACTGTCTGTTAATAGTTTGAAATGTTTATATACATTCCATGGAGTTTCAATCCTGCATATACTTGAACTTATGTCAGCTTATATTTCCATAATTCATTCATCTGCAATAATAATTTGCAGGACTGGAGGCGTGAATCACCTAGACATGATTTAATTCTCATCCATTTGGAAGATTGTTCTTTAGTCAATAAGAAAGTTTAAAAATGGTTTAGAATGTATTCCTAACTACCAATTTTTATAAATGGCTTTGTACAATGGTGTGTGATTATTTTATTTTACATGGGATAATATTTTCTACTACATTTAAGTTTTGAAAAAAGAAAATTAAAATTTACTATTATAGAGGAATATGATAGAAATAGAATACAGATTTTATGTTTGTCACATCTCTGACGAGAACCCATATTCAAGTCTTACTATGTTAGACAGATAGGGAAAATATAAAATAACATATGATAAGGCAACTATTTGTGACTTTTTAAAATGTAACTTATTAAATTATGAAATTTATTTTATTAGCTAATGTTTGGATTTGAAATATTGGATGCTGATATATTCAACAAATTTTGGAAGGCACCTAAAGAATGACACAAATGGTGGGTGGTACTATTTCTACAGTTCAATGAATGGTTGAACCTGATTGGCATTATTGAGGGTAAGTAAATCAAATCTATTGTAACTCTATTATAACTCTATTGCCACTAAGTATAATCTGTTTGTCAAATGTTATTTTGGCGAATGTGATTTTTTTTGGTAGATCGTGGGGCTTGAACTCTGGGCTTGGGGACTGTCCCTGCGCTCTTCAGCTCAAGACGAGCACTCTACCACTTGAGCCAAAGTGCCACTTCTGATATTCTAGTGGTTTATTGGAGATAAGTGTCTAACGGATTTTCCTGCCCGGGCTGGTTTTGAACAGGTATCCTCAGATCTCAGGCTCCTGAGTATTTTTTTTTTTATATTTTTTATTATGAACATACTGTAGAGTGGGGTTACAATTACATGGGCAAGATAATGAGTACATTTCTTATCAAGCATTGCAGGCTCCTCCTTCGTTTACACTTCACATCCCTTCCCAGCCTCCCCCTGTACCCCCACCAAATGGTCCCCCCCACCAAAGTTGTTGCAACGGGTCCACCTGTATCCTTAAACGATTTGTTTTTCCCCTTCTCTTCCACAAATTAAACCGACATCAAATATAGTGAAAGCAGGGTTATAGTGTGGGGGACAGACATAAAAAGCAACAAAGAGATAATCTTATAAATGCATCTTAAACAAATGCATGAAAGAAAAAAAACATTTTAATACATATAAAAGGGTTCATTTTCCTAACATCACATTATCTGACCTTTTCTGCTTCACTCATACATATACTAGATATTGCAAATAAGGGAAACCATGGGACCTATCTTTCTTTGGGCTTGACTTACTTCATTTAAGATAATTTTTCCAAGCCTTTCCATTTCCTAACAAATGGGGCAATGTCATTCTTTCTGATGGAGGCATAGAATTCCATTGTGTATATATACCACATTTTCTTGATCCATTCATCTACTGCGGGGCATCTGGGTTGGCACCGTATCTTAGCTATAGTAAATAGTGTTGCAATAAACATAGTCATGCTGGTAGGTTTAGTGTGGTCTTTTTTGTAAACATTTGGGTAAATGCCCAAAAGTGGGATGGCTGGGTCATAGGGGAGTTCTATGTGAAGTCTTCTGAGGAAGTTCCATTCTGCTTTCCAAAGTGGTTGAACAAGTTTACACACCCACAAACAATGAAGTAAGTTTCCCTTCTGTCCACATCCCCTCCAGTATCTGTTGTTATTAGAGTTCTTGATTTTTGCCATTCTAACTGGGGTGAGGTGGTATCACAATGTTCTTTTGATTTGCATTCCTTTTATGGCTAGGGATGTTGAGCATTTCTTCATGTGTCTATTGGCCATCCTTCTTTCTTCTTCAGAGAAGTTTCTCTTTAAATCTTTAGCCCACTTATTTATTGTGCAGTTGTTTCTTTGAGGATTTGTTGTTGGGGGATTTAATTTTTTTGAGTTCCAAGTATATTTTAGATATGAGACCCTTGGCCGTTGTATGGCTAGTGAAGATCTTCTCCCAATCGGTGGGCTTTCTATTGATCTTGCTAGCTATGTCCTTCGCCATGCAGAAGCTCTGGAACTTCTTGTTATCCATTTGTCCAACCTTTCTTTGATTTGTTGTGTTTCGGGCTCTCTAAGAAAAATTTGTCCTGTTCCAAGGAGACCTAGGGTTTCTCCTATTCCATCCTCTAATGTTTTCAGTATTTGCTTTGACTCCGAGGTCTTTGATCCATTTGGAATTGATTCTGGTGCAGGGTGATATATAAGGTTCTAGCTTTAGTTTTCTACAAGTAGTTAACCAATTTTGCCAGCACCATTTACTGAAGAGGCTGTCTTTGTTCCATTCTATTGTTTTAGCTCCCTTATCAAAGAATAGATGGCTATAGGTCTGTAGGTTTCATTTCTGGATTTTCAATTCTATTCCATTGGACCTGAGGTCTGTTCTTGTGCCACTACAAATTGATTTGATTACTATAGCTTTATAGTATAATTTGAAATTTGGTATAGATATTCCTCCAGCAGTGTACTTCCGGTTGCAAAGCTTTTTTGCTAGGCGGGGACTTTTATTGTTCCATATGTATTTTTGGATTGCCTCTTCTATTTCCTTGAAGAATGAGGTTGGAATTTTGATAGGTATCACATTAAATTTGTAGATAACCTTGGGAAGTATTGCCATTTACACGATGTTAATCTTTCCAGTCCAGGAGCATGGGAGGTTTTGCCATTTTCTAAGTTCTGTTTTGATTTCCTTTTTCATGTTTTTAAATTTTTCATCATAGAGGTCCTTCACTTCTTTGGTTAAGTTGATTCCTAGGCATTTTATTTTGGGCTGGCTATTACAATTGGAGTTGCTTTCCTAATTTCAACCACACTTTTCTCATTGTTGGCATACAGACAAGCCATTGATTTTGGGGGGTTAATTTTATACCTTGTTACTTTGCCAAAGTTTTGGATCAACTTGAGTATTTTGGGAGTGGAGTCTATGGGATTCTTTAAATACAAGACCATGTTATCTGCAAAGAGGAAGAGTTTTACTTCTTCTTTCCCTATTTGGTTCCCCTTTATGTTTGCATCTTGTCTTATTGCTGTAGCTAGGCATTCTATTTTACTAGATTGAAGAGAAGTGGAGAAAGTGGGCATCCTTGTCTTGTTCCTGAGTTAAGAGGAAATGGCTTTACTTTTTCAACATTAAGTATAATGCTGGCTGTAGGTTTGTCATATGTAGCCTTTATTTTATTGAGAAATGTTCCATGGATTCTTAATTTTTCCAAAACCTTCATCATAAAGGGGTGTTGGATCTTGTCAAATGCTTTTTCCATATCTATTGAGATAACCATGTGGTTCTTATCCTTGCTACTGTTGGTGTGATGAGTAATATTAATTGATTTGCATATATTGAACCAGCTTTGCATCAATGAAATGAATCCTGTTTGATCGTGGTGTATGATTTTTTGGATGAATTGTTGAAGGCGATTGGTCAAAATTTTGTTGAGAAGTTTGCATCAATGTTGATCAAAGAAATGGTTCTATAGTTCTCTTTCTTTGATGAGTCCCTGCCTGGTTTTGGGATGAGGGTTATGATGGCTTCATGGAATGTGTTCCATAGTAAACTTTTTCTTTCAATTTCATTGAAGAGTTGGAGGAGTTTTGGCATGAGCTCCGCTTTGAAAGCCTTGTAGAATTCCGCTGTAAAACCATCAGGTCCTGGACTTTTCTTAGCTCGAAAGTCTCTTATTACTCTTTCTATTTCAATGGTTGATATGGGCCTGTTAAGCTGGTTTAACTCATGTTGGTTTAGTTTTGGCATGTCAGTATTTGCTAGGAAAATATCCATTTCTGCCAAGTTCTTGAACTTATTAGCATAAAGTTTTTAGAAGTATTCCCTTATAATGTTCTGAATCTTGCTTGTTTCTGTGGTGATGTTTCCATTCTCATCTCTGAATTTATTTAGGTATGTTCTCTTCTTTTTTTAATAAGATTTGCTAAGGGTCTGTCAATTTTGTTAATTTTTTTGAAGAACAAACTCTTTGTTTTGTTGATTCTTTCTATAGTTTTTTGGATTCCTATTCATTTCATTCTTACTTAATTTTAATTATTTCTTTCCATCTACTGGTTTGGGGTTCATCTTGCTGCTCTTTTTCAATTAAATTTAGATGTGTCATTAAATTGTTGGTTTCAGATCTCTCCAATTTGTTGTTGTAGGAGCTCAGAAGTATAAACTTGCCTCCGAGTACTGCCTTTACTGTGTCCCAGAGGAGCTGGTAATTAGTGTGCTCATTTTTGTTGGATAGCATAAACATTTGAATTTCCTTTCTTTATCTCTTCCATGACCCACTCCTGATTCAACAGTGTGTTGTTCAGCTTCCACGAGTTATCGGACTTTCTTTGGTGGCTTTTGGTGTTGAGTTCCAATTTAATTCCCTTGTGGTCAGAGAGAATTCAAGGTATGATTTCAATGTTTCTGGATTTGGACAAGTTTGCTTTGTGGCCTAAAATGTGGCCTATTTAAAAAAGTGTTCCATGTGGTGCTGAGAAAAACGTGTATTCTGATGCTTCTGGGTGAAATATTCGGTAGATGTCTGTTAAATCTAGTTGATCTATGCAGTTGTTTAGATCTGCGGTTTCTCCATTTAGTTTTTGCCGAGTTGTTCTATCTAGTGGGGAGAGTGGTGTGTTAAAGTCCCCAGCAATTAATGTCTTTGGATATTCGTGGGATTTGTGGATAAATTTGGTGCTCCATTGTTTTGCAAATATATATTTAGCATTGTAATATCGTCCTGAAGGAGAGATCCATTAATTAGTATGTAGCGACCTTTATCTCTCCTCATTAATTTTAATTGGAAGTCTATTTTATCTGATATTAGGATTGGAACTCCTGCCTGTTTATGCGGGCCGTTTGCTTGGTAGATTTTGTGCCAGCTTTTCACATTCAAAATGTTTTTGTTTTTATGGGCAAGATGTGACTCCTGAAGGCAGCACATAGAAGCATCTTGTTTTTTAATCCAAATACACAGTGTATGTCGCTTAATTGTAAAGTTAAGTCCGTTAATATTAAGAGATAGGACTAAGAGGTATTTGGTAGTTCTTTCCATGTTATCCACCATCTTGGGGGTTGCGAAAACTGTGTTCTTCCTATTGTTCTTGGATTCTCAATTTGGGTGCAGTTCTTGTCCTTTATTGTGGCTTGTTGGTTTTCTATGTGTAGGACATCTTTAAGAATCTTTTGTAGGGCTGGTTTGGTGGAGATGTATTGTTTCAATTTCTCTTTGCTATGGAAGGTTTTTATTTGGCCTTCAGCTATGAAGGAGAGTTTAGCTGAGTACAGTATTCTTGGTTGATAGTTGTTTATTTTTTAGGCATGGCATACATTTTTCCGGGATCTTCTTGATTTGATTGTCTCTGCTGAGAAATCTGATGTGATTCCAATTGGTTTCTCTTTATAGATGATTAATCTTTTTTCCTTCACAGCTTTAAGGATCTTTTCCTTGATCCTGTGTGGATTATAATGTGATGGTGGGATGTCCTATTCTGGTCTAGTCTAGTTGGCATTCTAAAAGCTTCTTGTACCTGAATAGGCCTATCTTTTTGCATGTTTGGCAAGTTCTCTGGTAGGATTCTGTTAAACAAAATTCCTGGACCATTAACTTCTGTTTCTAGGTGCTCCGCTACACCCATTTTCCTTAGATTAGGCCTTCTGATGGTGTCTTCCAAGTGTTGGATAGATCTATCATATTTCTTGGACTTGTGGATGTTTTTATGTTCTTTCTCTATAATATCTAGGCTGTCTTCAATCCCCAAGATTCAATCTTCTGCATTGTCTAACCTGCTGTCAAGACTTTCTACTTTGTTTTTTTTATTTCTTTTGCTTCTAATTGGTCAGCTTTGATGGCTTCAAATTCTTTGTTGAAGCTTTGTTTTAGATCTTGTATGAACTTCTTTACTTCCTTAATTTGGTGTACAGTGTTTATTCTCAAATCACTTCGTTGATTGGTTATGGTTTCCTTGGACTCCCATTCCTTCTCTTTGTTTCCATTCAGCATTCCCTTTGTGGTCCCCCTGATTTTCTTCAGCTCTTTGTTAATGGCTCCCATGAATGCCTTAAGTGATCTTTGTGTATCCTTATCCTGATCTCTCAATTCGTGCATTACTCTTTGCATAGCTTCCTCCCGTTCTTGCCATTCCTGTAGTTCTCTTTGAGTGTTCTCATCCTGTTCACGCTGTTCCTGCCTTTCTCTTTGAGTATTCTCAAGCTGCTTACACAAGTGCTGTATCAGTTTTTGAGTAGTTTCCTCACGCTCATGATATTCCTGTATAAACCTTTGGATTGCCTGTTCTCTCTCCCTATCACGCTCATACAGAGTCCTTTGGAGGTTTTCAATCTTTTCCTCCATTGACCTTTTGTTTGCCTCGTCTTTCTCCCTCTCACGCTCATATAGATTCCTTTGCATGTTTTCAATCTTTTCGTTTATCATGTTTGCCAGCAGTGTTTGTAGAGCTATTTATGAACTCTCCTCGGGATTATTCATTATCTGTTCTGTCCCCTGATTATCATGAGTGGGAGTTGGGGTACCCAGACTTGCCATTTTTCCTGTGTTTATCTGGCTTACTCTGCCCATTTTGGACGAAATTAACACCAGTTTTGTGCTAGAACACTCTCTTAAGGCAAGCATCAACCAAAGTCTGACTTTGTACAGTCAATTTGTACAGTACAATCTTGTTCAGTAAATACAACTATTCAACATCAAACAACTATAAATTAATGGGCTACGCACCGCAAAGAAAAATTTGGAAAACCAGAAATTATTAGGGTTAAGGAGAGATGTAGATAAAAATATGAATACAGTGATGTGGGAAGGCACAAGGAGAGTTAACTTAACGAAGTCCTAATCTGAAAGCAGGAAATAGGTTGGATAAGATGAAAGTAGAGGGAGAGAAAAAAAAGAAGAAAGAGAAAGGGAAAAAATAGAGACCAGAAAAAAACAGAAAAGTAGTAATTAAAAATATTATGCAGAACGAAAACAAACTATTCAGAGAAGAACGTGAATATAATGAGAAAAGGGGAGGGATATAAAGAGATGTGAAAAACTTAAAATATTATATGGGTATAAAGAGGTAGTACTGCTATTAAGGTATTTAAGTCTCAGAGGTTTTGCATTGAGTAATAAATTTGTGGATTAAATGTGTACACAATGGGGGATAGGGTTTAATAGTCAACTACGGTTTTATCTGAAGATGTGCAGAAAAACAATTAATTCACATAAAGAAGAACGAAAGGGAAGAAAAGGTGAAAAGGATAAGGAAGAAAGATAAAAAGATTAGAAGTTCAATAGAGTTAACAAAAAAATTTTTCTTACAAAAGATAGAAAAAAAAGAAAGAAAAACGCACACACACACATGTACCCATGAAATAAAAATTATGAGAAGAAAATAAAGAAAATAAAGTTACAAGAAAACAATTTTTTTCAAAAAAGGTAAAAATTACAAATTAAAAAAAGTTTTTGAAAAAAATTTTTTATAAAAGTACATAAAAAAGAAGAAGATGAAAAAAAAAGGTCTTTGAATTTTGGGGGAGGGTTGTGAAAAATCCTGTATCACCCTTGTTTCCGTAACCAGCCTCTTTTTGAAATCTGGTCTGCTAGTGGTCCTGTTGCTTGGTTGGTTTCTTAGGTCAGTTTGTTTGAGCAGGCAGAAAAATGCTCTGCTTTACCCAGGATTTTGCAATCCTCCTCCCAGGTTAGTTCAATGGAAGGGAGATCTGCTTTGAGTTTCACAAAAGAGGGAGATGATTTTTTCCTCAAGTTTGGAGATGCTGTGAAGAGGCTAGGTTCTGGGTAGAGTTGAGGCTTTTCAACAAACAATAGCTTTTCTAGGGGGCTAGTTTGTGAGAAACTCACAGAGCCCAGCCTGGAGCCACTCTCAAGGTTTATGTTTACTGAATTTCAATTGATTGTCAACGCTACTAAAGGGAGGGGCAGCCTCTGGCTCTGATTACCTAGTGAAGAAAGCCACTCGTAGGGCTGTCACCTGAGATGGGTGACATTTCCCTGGGTGAAGGTGAGTCTGGCAGGTCAGCTTAGAATCTTGTGACCTGCTAAATAACTCCAGTTTTCTCCCAAGGCCTGAGTTGGATTAGCAGCTACGCAATCTTTGTTGGTACCCAAGATGGAGATCTCCAGTACTGGGGGTGAAGCTGTGGCCTTCCCTCCTCTCCTCCCTGAGAAGGAGTGGTAGAGCGCTTGCCTTGCATACTTGAGGCCCTGGGTTCAATTCCTCAGCACCACATAAGCAAAAAGAAAAAAGCCGGAAGTGGCGTTGTGGCTTAAGTGGTAGAGTGCTAGCCTTGAGCTGAAGAGCTGAGGGACAGCGTACAGGCCCAGAGTTCAGACCCATGACTGGACCAAAAAAAAAAAAAAAAAAGAACCTGGAAGAAAGTAATCTTAAATTTTCTATACGGAATGCAATCTGAAAGGACTCATTTATTAATGAATACATATATATTATAAAACAATGTAGACTTCAAAGTATATCTAGGAAAGAATGAAATACATTATGGATAATATGCAAACATAGAATATAGAATATTTTAAAATATACTTTTTTCAGACAAGAACCAGAAATATCTTTATTTTCTGTACTACTCATTTCAACAGATAAGATCAAATTATTTCTGATTAGAAAATCACAAACTCTGCAGAAATTATAACTGTACACAAACAACTCAAATACATTTTGACATCAAAGTCAGGCAATTCACTTGGAAAAATTCCATGGAACTTTTACAGTAAGATATTGCTGTTATTTGGATTGTGAAAATATTTTCTATGGACACAAAGAATAGACTAGAATTTTGATGTTTAAGAAACGTAACTGATATCTTAGCTATGCTAAATAATGCTGCAATAAACATAGTTGTTCTGCTAGCTTTCGTATGGTCTTGTTTGATGCCCCTAAGTAGATGAATGGATTAAGAAAATAGAATTCTATGGAATGGAATTTTATGCCTCCTTCAGAAAGAATGGCATTGCCCCATTTGTTAGGAAATGGAAAGACTTGGAAAAATTATATTAAGTGAAGTAAGCCAGGCCCAAAGAAACATAGATTCCATGGTTTCCCTTATTTGCAATAACTAGTATATGTCTGAGACAAGCAGAAATGGTCAGATAAGTTAATGTTAGGAGAAATGAATCCCAAGATAAAGATTCAAATGTTTTTTTTCTTTGTTGCAATTGTTTCTAACATATTTATAAGATGATTTCTTTGTTGCTTTGTATGTCCCTCCCCCACCGTATAACGCCTGCTTTAACTGTATTTGATGTTGCTATGATTTGTGGAGGGGAAGGGAAAAACAAATTGTTTAAATAGGGATACAGGTTGACCCATTGCAACAATGAGATATACAAGTCATCATGTAGAAAAACGAACTTTACAACTTTGGCCAGGGGGGAGGGGTAATGAGGGGGTTGGGGACTGGGGGGGAGATGAGAAAGTTTGGAAAGGGGAAATAAAGGAGGAGGCTACAATGCTTGATAAGAAATGTACTTATTACCTTGCCCATGTAATTTTAACCCCTCTGTAGGGTGTTTTCACAATAAAATAATAAAACTCAACAAAAAAAAAAGAAAAAGAAAAAAAGAGAAAAGAAACTTAACCGAACCATTACAATTTAATAGAACAATTTGTACAGCCTTCCACAACTTCAAACAGGTAGTGATACATACTTATCCTTTTGTTAATATCAAATTTCTTCCAAGTTGTTTTTCAGACCTGCTTTGATATAATGTTTCAACAGAAGGAGATCCATTGTATCTTTTCTATCTATATTCCCACCAGGAAGATGCAAGGGAGTCAAGAGGCGTTTAGTTTGGGCATTGGTATCTGCATGAAGTAAGAAAGACACCACACTGATATTATTCCACAAGTATGCACTGCACAGGGGTGTCCAGCTATTAACAATTATTGCATGGATTTCTGCTGCTTGAGCCACCAACTCATGGACAATGTCAAAGTGTCCACTGTAGGCTTCCCGATGAATAGGGGTATATTCATTGTCATCCATAGTATTCACATGAGTGGACTTTATGGAAAGTAGTCACCACACTCTAGTAAGCCAATTATTTTCAGCAGCCCAAAGAAGAAATTTGCTTGGATCCTACTCCATTTTTTTTCTTGCAATTAATACAATTTCTCCCTTTTCATTTTGTTACTCATCTTCATCAGAATTGCCTAACTAGAGACTTTAAGTGCCAGTGGAAATAAGGTGTCCATGTATTTCCACAATAGTTCATATTGGTTGAACGTGTGAGAAAAATACAGTGAATTTTCTCTGTTTTTTTTCATGATGAGTTATTTTCTCTCTTTTCATTTATATTATTCTAAGTCATTCTAACAGGAAAGTAGGGAATTGATGGAGAACAGAGGAAAGATGTTCCTCCATATTCAAAAGTACAGACTGAAAATGAGGATCAGTGTTGTCTTCATGTGCAGCTTCTTCTAGGAAGGAGAAAATAGAAGATGGCTCAGTGGTAGAGTTCTTGCCTTGCATGTATGAGCAACAGCAGGTCATGTCCTCTTTGCAGCCTTGTAAGACCCACGGTGTAAAGAAAAAGACGTAATACCCCAGCCCTCTGAAGCTCGCCACTATTTGTGGTATCATACTTTTTTTTCTTCCTGCAAACCCTCATGGCCTAGGATCCCAGGATCGGTTATGGGTCCAGAGACTGCACCCCAGCCTAGGGTGATGGAAGCTGAGTCAGATCAGAGTTGCCACGACCTGAGTTCAAGCCCCGTGGTTGGAAAAATAAAGAATAAATAAAAATTAATTAATTATTTAACTAAATTAAAAAGAAATAAAGCTCTCTGGTTTGGAATTTCTGCCGCTTTCCTTCCTTAGCCTGGGATTTGAACTCAGGGTCTTGGTAAATCTGTACCAATGTGAGAGAAGATGCAGAGTTGCTACTACTTGAGTTCAAACCCCATGCCAAGCCAAAAATAAAAAAAAAAAACAATTCACTGAGCTCGGCAGGGGGAGTAGTTGTGGAGATGGTAGGGAAAGGTTGGTAGGGGGAAAACAAAAGGTAGGGGGGAAAAAGCAACAATGCTCAATAGGAAGTGAACTCATTACCTTGCTCATGTAACTGTGATCTTTCTGTACAACATTTTTGCAATAAAAATGTACAAAAAAAGAAACAATGTAGTGCTCAGAGAAGCACTTTGGGGGTAAGGTAAGGATGTCTGAAAAGCTGTACAAAATTCGACATTGCTTTTTAAAAAAATGTTCTGTATGGAACTGAATGAACATAACTGCCTTCATTGAAAAAAAATTAAGCCACTGTCTTGAAACTGGAGCCAGTATTTCTGTAATTGCTGTGATTTGATCTCCCCCTCCAAGTAACTCTTTTGCACCATGGGTGAAGGTGAAGCTTACTGTCTTTGAGGAAAACAAATTCAGGCTAGAGTTCCGAGGGCCCAAGTGAACACCCTGCAATGGAAAAATATTTCTGTACAATTGTAATATATGATATATACTTACATATCTATGTTTACTATATATTTTATTTTTATTATTGATTTTTTATTTTATTTTTTATTTGATTCATTTATTTATTGTTTATTGTATATAGTATTATTATATACATAATATTTAGTACATGATTTACATCTATTATAAAATGATTCACAATAATTTAGGACATTGACTCATTTTCACTTATACTTTATTAAGTGTTGAAACATGATACATAATTCAATGGAAGCATTTGTCACAGTCTTCACATGTTTAGAGTCTCTCCCACAGATGAGCTTTGTCTTCTTTATCATTGGACACCTTCCTATAGGGATTTCTTTAGATGATTTATAATCAGAAGGCTTTTCTTGAGGATAGGCAAGTTGAGTGATAAAATTGTAAGGATGGGGCTAGAAATGTGACTTAGTGGTAAGGAGCTCACTCAGAATGCATGAATGCCATGGTTTGAATCCTCAGTGTCACATACACACAAAAACCCAGAAGCTGTGGAGTGGATCAAGAGGTAGAGCTCTACTTTTGAGAAAAAGAAGATCAGAGAGAGTGCCCAGGCCCTAAGATCACGCCCCAGGACTTTCAAAAATAATAGGCCAGATGCTGGTGGCTCACATCTGGAAAAATAGCTTCTCAGGAGACTGAGAGCTGAAGACCACAGTTCAAAGAAAGGCTAAGCAAGAAAAGCCAGTTAGACTCTTATCTCCAATGAACCACCAAAAGACACTGTGGCTCAAGTGGTACTGTTTGCCTTAAGCTGAAGGGCTCAGGGACAGTGCCCAGGCTTGAGTTCGAGACACACAACTGAAAAATTGAGGGTTAATCAAAGTACTTTTCCTATTTGCTAATTAAGGGAACATTCTCTGGAAAATGAACGCTGATATATACCAGAATTGGAGTCAGAGCTCAAGATTCAAGTTTAGTAGATCCATATGCCCAGCTTCTGAGACTCTAGCATTATAACCTTGTGTGCTACAAGGTTCTGAAAGGTCCAATGTTGAAAGGGTTAATATGCTCCCCAAGCCCTTTGTGATAAGCATTTGACTTGTACTGACAATGTCATTACAGTTCTGAACCTAGCAGAGCATCAGTAGTTCACGCCCATCACCCTAGCTTAGGAGGCTGAGGTCTCATGATCACAGGGTAAAGCCAGCCAGAGTAGGAAAGTCTATGACACACTGACTTCCACTTCTGAAAGGTCATATGTTCAAGAGCTTCCTGGGTTTCCCTTGATTATAAGAAGTTACTTGCACTCTAAATGTTCTTAGAGTTCTGAAGCTATAGAAGCAAGAAAGAAACATTATTGACCCATCCTGGGTTCAAATGAAGTTCTCATGATCCAAGCCCTAACCCTGTTATCAGGAAGTACTCCATTGTAACACTGTATTTGAAGGACAGAAAATAGTTGCAAAAGCCAGGCTAGGTGAAGAGAACAGGGAAGTGAGCTGCAAAACCACTTCATTCATTGCAGTCACAAACAGTAATGGGGGGGGCAACTTCAAACATTTGTTAGAGTTACACCAGGATCAGGCTTTTCTCAGCCTCTTCAAACAATGACTGCTTAACCTTCCTCCCTCAGGTGAAGGGAGCCTCAGGCTATCTTTAGGTTACCAATAGAGAGCCAGTTTAGTGTGTGAGTATATTGGGGGCGGGGAGGGGACGGAGGAACAGAGTTGAAAACACTGATCTCTGGTTTTAAGGAGTGGGTTTTCACTCTTCATTTGTCAGATTTGAAGGCCATTCTTCTACTTTGGTAAGTCCATTCTCCTTCCTTCATTCTGCACATCATTAATGCCAATCCAAGGAGAGGCAGGGCCATTTCTCTTGGCTCTCCAAGCACCTTAGTTAGAACCTGGCTCTGCCCTCTTGGCTCTGGGGCCCTCAGCTGCCTGAGAAGTGGGAGAGAGACAGTCTTCCTGCTCTGTGGTTATGTGAATGCGATGCTGGTATCCTGGCACACTGCAGAAGGCCTCATAACTGTTAATTGTTCCCTTCTTCCCTACTGATTTCTAAGACCAGATTCATCTATCATATTTGTATCGATCTATGTATCTATGTATCTATCTATGTATCTATGTATCTATCTATGTATCTATGTATCTATCTATGTATCTATGTATCTATGTATCTATGTATCTATCTCCCTCTCTCTCTATCTATCTATCCATCCATCCCTCCATCTATCTATCTATCTATCTATCTATCTATCTATCTATCTATCTATCTATCTATCTATCTATCTATCTATCTATCTATCTATCTATCTATCTATCTATCTATCTATCTGTCTATCTATCTATCTGTCTATCTATCTATCTGTCTATCTGTCTATCTACCTACCTACCTATCTATCTCTTTGCCAGTCCTCAGTTGAACTCAAGGCCTGGGCACTGTCTCTAGCACTCTACTACTTGAGCCACAGCATTAATTCTGGCTTTTTCTGTGTATGTGCTACTGAGGAATCGAACCCAGGGCTTCTTGCAAGCTAGGCAAACACTCTCTCACTAATCCACATTTCCAGCCCCCTCGTCTTTTTCTTAATGGTGGTTTTTACATAAGTAGGCAGCCAGTTTTCCTCCCCAAGTTAAGTTTTCTGAATACTGGTTACTTCTAAGAAACCTGATCCTGTCTTCCCCTGCCTGATTTGTGATTGTTCCTGTGCTGGCCCCATAATAAAATGTAAATAAACCCTGCTGAGAGCCTAAGTGTGCATCATATAAGGACACAGGCCTGGAACCCTGGAAGAGAAAAACGATGGGCCTGAAATGAAGATTATGATGCAGTATGTGCAACAGGCATCTTTGAAATATAAATCAGTAAATGAAAGCAGAAGCATTGCATATGGTCTGTTTGCACTCAGGGAGGTAATACACACTTAAGTAGGTAAGGCACTGATACATAACTTGGCCTTCTCTCTTTGAAATTTTTTTGTGGTCATCCCAGAGCTTAAACTCAGGGCCCTATGCAATCCTGAGTTGTGTTACTCAAGCTGAGGCTCTACCAACGCCACAGATCCACTTCCAGCCATCTGGACAGCCATCCAGGCTTTCCTGCCTGCTCTGAACAATATCTCCTGCTTGGCTTTCTCTCTCAAAGATGGAGCTCTATCCTCTGGGCCACTGCTCCTCTTCTGGTTTTCTGGTGGCTTATTGGAGAAAAGAGGCTCACAGACTTCCTGCTCAGGCTGGCTTTGGACTGCGATCTCCTCAGGAGGATTCAGGAAACATTCCTCAGCGATTCGCTGAGGAACTGCTCCACACAAACCTTTAGTCTAAATCTCGAGAAGTACTAGAGAAAAATAGAAACAGGAAGATGCTTCTAGTGTGTTCTAGATACTTCAGGTTGGAAACACTCGTAATTATTAGGTCATTTTATAGGCAAAAGAAGCACTGCAGACTGCATGAGGATCGTTCCAGCTTTTGATCCACATATCTGGAGACAGTAAATTTACTGCAGCTCAATGCTAAGTGACTGAACTGGCATGTCCTGTGGACGTTTACTCCCAAATCCTGGAACACTCATTTCTCACTTTTGGCTGCAAACCTGTGGCCAGAGGAGAAGATGAGTAGAGAAAATCATTCTCAGAGAAAGCAGCTATGAAGATCATTGGGTAGTCATTCCATTGGAATGACCCTGTTAAAAAGTCAGCTTGTCCAGAGTAAAAAATGAAGAAGGAAAGAAAGAGAAGTGCCAGTGGCTGCTGACTGTAATCTCAGCTCTGAGGAGGCTGACATGTGGAGAACCTTAGTTTGAATCCAGCCAGTATTGGAAAGTCCATGACACTGTTATTTCTATGAGATAACAGAAAGCCCAGATGTGGGGCTGTGACTGAAGGTTAATGCAATATCATTGAGAAAAAGCAGCTCAGGGACAATGCGTAGGCTCCTAATCCAACCCCAGGACCTGACCCCGCAAAAAGCGCCTGTACCTCCAGGTGTTTGCATATGTATGGATGTATTCCTTTAGGTGTAGCTCCAGAGTAGTTATAATGAACAACACCAAACTAGGAAATTTGTTTCTAATACAATGATTTCATAGAATAGAGAGTGCTTTCGAAAAAGTGCATGTTCAAGGACTCCCCTCACTGTTCCCAGTGAAGCCTGAGGGTTTTTCCCCACCCCATGCTGTGGGAAGAAGTCTCACTCATTGTCTGAACAGGCAAACAAAAGCCGACACTCATGTACAGCTGTGAAACAACTCCATCTGGGCCAATTAGTGAGGATGAGTGTGGGTAGGCTTTGAAGGCCAGGAGAAAAAGGCCTCTTTGTACCCCAAGCTACCTCTCTCCCCAGTTCTCTTTTTTGACAGGATGCCTTCACTTGTGTAACCTCCCTTGGGAGGCCAAGTTTCCTGCACTTATCCTGCCTTATCCCGGTGTTCAGATACAGTGCTCAGTATAATTCAGGAGTCCTTCTGGCAGAAAACTAGGATATTGAACCTAATGAAATATATAATTGCAGGTGATGATGGGCCTATGATGAGTTTCCTAGGTTTCTGGAAGCTTGGGAAATCCAAGCACATATCGGATTTCAGAAAGCTTCCTGTCATCTAGGGCTGGTCAAGCTCATCAGGATTTGAAACATTTGACCTCTCCTTGTTGGGCCCTGGGTGGCTAGGTTTTGGATTGAACACAGCGCCTGGGTGCTGAACATGAGCTCTGTGCAGAAGCCCAGTGCTTTACCATTCTGTGTCTCAGCTTCACGTCTGGTGTGTGTGTGTGTATGTGTGTGTGTATGTGTGTGTGTGTGTGTGTGTGTGTATCCCTGTGTGTGCGTGCATACACCAGTCCTGGAGCTTGAAATCAGCACTGTACCTTGTTTTTCTTGAACAAGGATAGCTCTCTCCCACTTGAACCACAGAGCCACTTCAGGCTTTTTTCTAGTGAGGTGGTCCTGAGAAATCAAGCCCAGGGTTTCATATATGCAAAGCACTCTATGCCAAAGGCACATTCCCAGCACTTTACTACAGGTTTGTTAGTTTGTTTCTGCTTTTTTGTTGTTGATGGTTGTAGGAGATGATGTATGGGCCTCCGTGCTGTCCTTGAGCTCTTCAGCTAAAGTCTGGTGCTCTACCACTTGAATCATAGAGCCACTTCAGGTTTTCTTTTGGTCCATTGGAGCTAAGTGTCTCAAGGACTTTCCTGCCCAGGCTAGCTTTGAGCCATGATCCTCAGATCTCATCCTCCTGAGTAGCTAGGATGACAGGCATGAGCCAAAAGTACCAAGCTTCCACTTCAGGTTTCTTAGTGGTCAATTGGACATAATAGTCTCATAGGAACTTTTGTGTCTGGCATAGTTTGGAACCCAGATCCTCAGATCTCAGCTTCCTGAGAAGGCAGCTATCGACCCCTAGGTCATGGCACTCTGCTGCAATGGGGTCCGTGGTTCCACAAGGTGGAGTGGTAGCCATGCGCCCAAGAGGTAAGGGTCAGAGCCTAGGCCCTGAGTTCAAGGTCCATGACTGAACCAAAACAGAACAAAACAATTGCCTGCAGGAGACAACTCACTAGTCTTCAGTAATACATAATTTTGTCCCTGACATGGAGACATAGCTGAGCTCAAAATTCTTGTCTGCATAATCATCTCAGTGTGTAGCTCTTACACGGACCCAATGAAAGAATGCATCCTGAGAAGGACACAGCACATGGCACTCTTCGCATGACTCAGCACACAGCATCCTGTGAAAGACTCAGAACACAGCACCCAATGCAGGACTCAGCACACTGCACCTTGTGAAAGACTCTGCACATAGTTCCCTGTGCAAGATAAGCACAGACCACCCTATGAAGGATTCAGCACCTAGCTCTATTCCACAAGCTGTCATTAGAATTAGGGAAATATTAGAAATATACTGTGACATAATGAATATTGTGACATCACATTGCTAGATATAATGACTTTTGTGTCACATTGTCACATCACAAATCTGTTCTGACTTCACATTTGTGCTAACAAATGCCTTTGGAATCCACACAATCCCATTCTAAACTTATATACTCATTGTGAGTTAATGACAATTGAGGTCAGGAATGTCATTGTCACATCAGCTATCTACTTGGACATCACAAAGGTATTTTGAACTCATCAATATTATGGCATCACCAACTAATTGTGACATAACAACACTCTTATGACATTATAATTTGACATCATATTGCAATTGTGATATTACTGTACCATCATGCTTTCACAAACTTATTATGCCCTCATCACATCTTAGAAAATTCATGGTCTTTGGGATATCAAGCTCTTTCTATTAACGTGTATCATTATGAACTTGTAGCAATTGAAATTTGAAATAAGATGTGATATTACAAACTAGTTTTGACATCACTAACCCATTTTTATATCATTAACATTTTGAAAACTGAAACCTGTTAGGAATTTTAGCACTTTTGACCAAAAAAACTTGGCCTTTGTGTCGTCACAGTTCATTTGTGTATGTCATTATGATTTCATTCTCATATCCTCACTATGAACTAATGGCAATTATGATATGACATGTCATTTTGACATCACAAACCCTTTGTGACATCATCACCAATGTGACATCAGACTGTCGTTATGACACCATCAGCTAATGGTGACATCACCATGCTACAGTGACATCATAGCATTATGACATCACATTGCCATTTTGCTGTCATAGACACACTATGAATGTATATCCTGTGATTTCATAATATTTCAAATGTGGCATATCAGTTGATATCAGAAACACATTGTGACCTCATAACCATTGTAACATTATAAACCCTGTGTGACGTCATAACCAGTGTGATATCACATTGTTATTATGACATCTTTAGCTTACGGTGACATCACAAAATGACAATGAGGTCCAAAGTGACACAATGGTTATGATGTCCAACGGTGTGATATCATGATGTTACACTGGATTTTAGATATCTCATGTCATATCTGAAATATGAGGTCGAACACAGATTTTCAACTCACAAAGAGCCTAAGATATCACAATGGCATGTCACAAAAATTATGAAGACAGGAGAGGTATTTGATGTCACAGTGGGTTAGTGATATAATAAAGGCAATGTGCTGTGACAAAGAGATTTGATGTCACAAAGGTTATGAGTTCACAATGGTTTCCTGATATCAACCCAAATGGCACATTTGAAATCGAATGAAATTAAAGAATAGGCATTCACAATGGGTCTATGACATAAAAATTACAATATGATGTCAAGGCAGCACTGTTTGATAGGATATGTACTCATTACCTTGATCTTGTAAATGCAATCCCTCTGTACACTATACTTACAATAAATAACACACAGAGAAAAAGAAGAAAAAATGGTATGGTTTCATTGGGGTTTGGTGATGTCACAATGAGATGATGATGTCATGATGACAATGTGATTTCACAGTCATAATTATTGCTCAAACTATTTGTGATGATACAATGCTATGTATGATCACAATTTTCATTAGTTCACTTTGAGGATATGGGTACACAAAGGGTCTGTGATGCCACAGAGGTCATGTGTTTTTTTAAAGGTGCTAAGAGTTCGCAATAGCTTTGTGATGTCACAATGTGATTGTGAAGGCACAACAGCAATGTGATGTCACAATGGGTTTGTGTTGTCAATGGTGATGAGGCCAATTGAGTTTGTGATGTCACCATGAGTTTGTAATAACTCAATGACATGTGTAATTTCAATTTCTACTAGTTCACAATGAGGATACAATTTCGAAGAAAGAAATTTAAGCTCCAAAGACCTTTAGTTTTTAATCATAACTTGTGTGATATGTTGCCATTAGGATATTTTAGGACTTTAGTAAGCTTATAATGTTTTCAAACTCATAATAATTCAGGTATGACCTATGGTATTCGAAATTGACTCTGACATCATGAACATTGTGACATCACATTGATAGATGTCAAGACCGTGGTATCACATGGTGAACTCACAAATCTGTTAGGACTTCATCACATTTGTGCCAATACATGACTTTGGAGACAACACAGTCCCTTTGTGAACTCATATCTTCATTGTGAATCAATGACATTTGAGATCCAGCAGGGCATGGTGACATTTCCAACCAATTGTGACAACACAAACCTATTATAGTAGAAACACATTGTGTTCTAATAGCCATTGTGGTAGCACAATCCCTCTGTGATTCCACATTTCCATTGTGATATCACTAACCTACTGTGAAATTGCAATCCTCTCATACCCAATCCAGCAATGAAATGTGATAACCGAATTCAGTGTGACATCTAGATCATGGTGGAATCACACTAATAGATGTTATGAGTATTTTGTCACATTCTGACAACACACACCTGTTAGGACTGTATCACTTTTGAGACAACGCATGCCTTTGGAGACATCACAGTCCCTTTGTGAGCTCATATACTCATTGGGAATTAATGACAATTGAGATCACATGTTTCATTTTGATATCACCAACCTATTGTGACCTCATACACCTCTTGTAAATTCATCACCAGTGTGGCCTCACCAATTGTGATATCAAAACATTATTAAGTCATCATATTGCAACATCCATTACCATTGTGATATTGCTGTTCCATTGTTTTTTTCAAAAATCTAGTATGTCTTCATAGCATTTTAGAAAATTCATGGCCTTTTATATTTTGGTCTTCTTCTGAGAACTCATCCTCATTGTGAAATAGTACCAACTGAAATTGGATATGCTATTATGAGATGTGACTTCACAAAACTATTTGATTCCATCACCAATGTGACATCACAAACCCATTGTGAGCTTTCATTGCCATTTGACATCACTATCATATTGTGACATCCCAAACCTATTAGGACCTCTTAGTACCTTTGAAAAAACACATGGCCTTTGTGACATCACAATCCCTTTGTGTAACTATACCCTCATTATGAACTGACAATTGATATCAGATATGCCATTGTAACATAACAAACCCTTTGTGATATCACCAATGTGACATAACATTCTCATTATGACAGCATCAACTACTTTTGACATCACAAAACTAAAGTGACAAGATAGTATTATGAGAATACATTTTCATTGTGAAGTTATAGACAGATTGTGTATGTCTGTTTTTAATCCTTTGTGTGTGGGGTGGGGGTCGTGGAGCTTGAAATCTGAGCTTGGGTGTTCTCTCCGCTCTTGAGCTCTAGGTGAGTACTCAATCGCTTGATCCACAGCGCCACTTCTGGTTTTCTAGTGGTTTTTATTGGATATAAGAGTCTCATGGACTTCCCTGCCTAAGCTTGCTTTGAACTGTTATCCTCAGATCACAGCCTCCTGAGTAGCTAGGATTACAGATGTGAGCCACCGGCACCCAACTTTTTCATTGTATTACAAATTTGACATGTGTTTTGATATCAGAAACATACTGTGTCTTAATAACCATTGTAACATCATAAACCAACAGTGACATCAAATTTTTATTATGACACCATCAGCTCATTGTGACATCACCAAACGATAATGGCATCATAGCATTATAAATGACAGTGACATTGTTACATCATAAATGTAACAGTGTGAATGCCTATTCTAGGAATGCATGCTATTTCTCAAACCCATTTTGACCATATAAAACCATTCTGATATCACAATCCTTTGTGACATAGCATTGCCATTGTGATATCATTAACTTGCTGTGCCATAACAAACCAGTCCTGTCCTTATAAGTTTTGTGACATGTTGCCATTGTCATATATTAGGCCCTTTGTGAGCTCATAATCTGTTTTCAATCTCATATTTCTGGCATGACATGTGATATCAGAAATCTCTTGTGACATCATACTGCCAGAGGTCATGACCATTGTGTCACATTGTGATATCACAAAACTGTTAGAATGGCATCAAATTTGTGACAACACATGCTTTTAGGGACATTACAGTCCCTTTGTGAACTCATATATTCATTGCCAATTAATGACAATTGAGATCTGCCATGCCACTGTGACATCATGATCCCATTGTGACATCACAAACTAACTTATTGTAACCTTATCATGATAATGTCATCAACAACTAATTGGGGTCTTAAAGCATTATTTTGACATGACATTGTGGTATTGCCATTGTGATATCACTGTCCCATTGTGTTTTTACAAACCTATTATGGCCACATCACATCTTAGAAAATTCATTGCCTTTGAGACTTCAAGCTCTTTCTGTGAACTCATGTACTTATGACCTCTAAGGCAAGGAGAAAAACCATCTAGTCACATTTAATATAATAAACCAATTTACACTAGAAAGGGGACTGTGATTACCTTATCCTGGACTTGATACACAGGTCCAACAGCAGACTTGACCACCAAACCTCAGACCTTCAATGGGCACCCTTCCTTAATTGATCTGCATACCAACATCCAAAAAATTATCATCTCTAAAGCTCCAAACTTCAATGGGCAAGGCTTTTTACTTTTCCATTCCTCCCTCTTTCTCCATAGATCTATCCTTCCTTCCTGGTCTTACCCTTTTTCCCTTCCACCACTTCCTTCTTTTCTTTAGGCCACTCCACTCTCCACAGGCCTGCCCTACTCTTCCCCAGTGACCACTTGCCAACCTTCTGCTCTCCTTCAACTACCTCTCTTCTCAGGTTTTTTCCTTCCTGCTATCCTAGCACTTTCTTCCATCCGTGTAGCTCCCATTTTTATCTCCTCTTCCAGTGCTCTGAAAATGCAACCTATATATAGATTGTAACCCTCCTCACTCCAACAGGTCTCCTGCCTAACATTTACCAACCATCACTTCCCAAACTGCCCAATTCTCAATCACTTCTTGACAGCTCACCATGTGAGGTTTGACACCTCTACCTTCGGCAGCATTCCCCACACTCTCTGGTGGGCCAGACCAAGAATTCAAAATGATTATCAGCTCCCACAGATAATTCTGGCCCCACTGGTTATTACAGTATCCTCATAGTAAATTAGAAGAAATTGTCATATTACAAACTTGATGAGACATCACTATCCCATTGTGACACATCACCGCGGTGTCATCACAAACTCATAGTGATATCACATTGCCATTGTGCCACCATGATCACATTGTGACATCTCAAACCTATTATGATCTTAAAAGCTTTGAAAAATGCATGGCCTTTGTGACATCACAGGCCGTTGTGTACCCATATAATTTTGATCTAATGGCAATTGACATCAGACATGGCATTTTAACATTTCAAAACCCTTGTGACATCATCACCAGTGTATCATCACATTGTCATTATGACAACATCAGCCCATCGTGACATCATAAAACAACAATGACATCATATCAGATACCTTGGAATGCCTATTTTGTGATTGCATTCTATATCAAATGTGGCAGGTGAGTTGATATCAGAAATACATTGTAACTACATAACCATTATGATATCACAATACCTTGATGACACCATATTTGCATTATGATATAACTAACCCACTGTGACATCACAAAATTGTCCTATCCTCATAAATTTTTGACATGCTGCCAGTGTGATATCTTTGGCCTCTCTGAGTTCATAAATTGTTTAACTCATAATACTTCAGGAATGACATGTGATACCAGAAATCCACTGTGACATCATGTCCACTGTGACATCACACTGCCAGATGTCATGACAACTGAGTCACATTGTGACGTCACAAACCTGTTACGACTCATTCAACTTGTGCCAATATATTCCTTTGGAGACATCATTAACCCTTGTAAACTTATATATTCATTGTCAATTAGAGATCTGGCATGAGATTGTGACATCACCATCCCATTGTGAAATCACAAACCTATATGATCTCCTCACCTGTATGGAATCACCAACTCTTTGTGACTTCAAAAAAATACTATCTCATGTAATGGTAACATCACATTGCCAATGGAATTGTCTCCATTGCATTTTCACCAATCAATTATTTCCTCGTATTTCACAAAATTCATGGCCTTTCTGACTTCTAGCTCCTTATGTGAACTCGTATCTTCATTGTGATCTAGTAGAATGAAATTGGAGATGTAATGGTGATATTACAAATTCATTGTGACATCACTATCCATGTATGACCTTATCACCACAGTCATATCACAAACACATTGTGACATCACATTACCACAGTGATATCATGATTACCTTGTGACATCCCAAACCTGTTGTGACCTCTTAGCACCTTTGAAAAAGCACATGATGTTTGTGACATGACAGTCCCTTTGGATAACCATGTCTTCATTTTGAACAAAGGACAACTGACATCAGGCATGCCATTGTATCATTAAAAATGCTTTGTGACATCTCGAGTGAGATCACGTTGTTATGATACCAACAGCCCATTGTGACATCCCAAAATAACAATGACATCATAGCATTATAACATCACATTTTCATGGTGAGGTCACAGAGACAATGTGATTGCCTATTCTGTGATTTCATTCTATCTCAAATGTGGCATATAGGTCGATTTCAGAAACCAAATGTGACCACATCACCATTGTGACGTTACAATCCCTTTGTGAACTCATGTTGACATTGTGATATTATTAATGCAATGTAACATCACAAACCTGTCTTGTCCTTATTAATTTTGTAATAAGCGACTACCTTGACCTGGGCTGGATGCCCAGAACTAAATGCAGCCTCAACCATGAATCCTCAGACCTTCCAAGATCAACCCAGCCATTTGTTAACTGGTCTGCAAACAACCAGGCCCCAACATAATGGACTCCAAAGCTCTACACTTCAAAGGACAAGCCTTTTTCTTTTCTCTTCATCCTCCTTCTCTCCAGACCTGTCCTAACTTTCAGGTCTTTTCATTTTTTCCTTCAACCATTCCCTTCTTCTCTTCAGGCTGCTCTATTCTTGACACACCTGACCTGTCCTGTCCAGGTGGCCAGTTGCCGTCCTTCACCACTTGCTCTCCCTCAATTTCCTCTCCTCCCAGCTCTTTACCCCCCTGCAGTCTCATCACTTCTTTCCTTCCAGGACTTTCCCCTTTTTCTCTCCCCTTCTGTTGCTCTGAACATGCAGCCTTCTCCCACTGGAATATGTTTCCTGCATAACAGTTTTCAATCAAAACTTCCCAAATGTCCATGCCCAATCACTTCTTGGCACTTCACCATGTGGGGTTGACATCCTATCTCCTTCAGCAGCATGTCCTTCCCCCTCCAGTGGCATGCAGTCCCCTCTCCAGTGATCCAAACCAGGAGTCCATGATGACTATCTGTTCCCATGGAATATAGGGGCACTGCTGGTTATTACAATGTCCTCATGGTGAACTAGGAGCAATTGAGCTGGGCAAGTAATTGTGATATTACCAACTCGTGACATACCTAATCCATTGTGACCTCATCACCACAGTGACATCACAAACCCATTGTGAAATCACATTGCTATTTTGACACCAGGATCACATTGTGATATCCCAAATCTATTATGACCTCATATAACCTTTGAAAAAATACAGCTTTGTGACATCACAGTCCCTTTGTGTACTCAAATCCCCACAGTGAAATATTAACAATTGAGTATCATACTGACATTTTCACATCAAAAACAGTTTGTGAGATCATCACAATTGTGACATCACATTGAAGTTGTGACACCATCTGCTCATTGTGAAATCAGAAAACTAAAATGATACGACAGAATTAGAACTTCATATTGTCATTGTGACATCATAGACACAGGCTGAATGCCTTTTCTGATTTCATTCTATTTCAAATGTGGCCTTTAGGTTGATATCATAAACAAATCATGAACTCATAACCATTGTGATATCACAATCCCTTTGTACATCACGTTGCCATTGTGATATCACTAACCCACAGTGACATCCTAAACCTATCCTGTCATCATAACCTTTGTGACATGCTGCAATTCGGATACCTTAGGCCTTTTTGTCCTCATAATCTGTTGTCGACCTCGTTAGATTTCACATATGACATTCGATATCACAAATTCCTAGTGACATCATGACCATGGTGACATCACTCTGCCAGATGTCATAACCATTGTGCCAAATTCTGACATCACAAACCTTTTAGGATTTCAATATATTTGTGACAACACATACTTTTGGAGAAGCTGCAGTACCTTTGTGAACTCATGCTCATTCAAGTTAAAGACAATTGAGAAACATCATATCATTGTGACAAGCCCAACATATTGTGACATCACCAATCTTTTGTGACTTCATCACCAATGTGGCATCATCAACTAATTGTGACACCAAAAGAATATTTTGACATGATGTAGTGAGTGGATATTGCCATGGTGATATTACTGTCCCATTGTGTATTCAGAAACCTAACATGACCTCATAACATTTTTAAAAATTCATGTCCATTAGGACTTCAAGCTCCTTTTATGAACTTTATTTACATTGTGAAATACTAGCAATTGAAATTAGACATGTATTTGAGATATTACAAAATCATCATGACATCAAAAACCCACGGTGACCTCATCACTACTGTGTATCATAAAGCTGTCATGACCCCTAAATAACTTTGAAAACACACATGGTATTTGTGACATAACAGTCCATATGTACCCATATCCTCATTGTGAACACATGACAATTGAACTCATATATGCCATTGTAACATCGCAAACCTTTTGTGACCCCATCACCACATATTCATTATGATATCATTACTTCCTTGCAACATCACCAATTTACAATGACCTCATAGCATTATGACATTATATTGTCATTGTGATGTTATAGACACATTGTAAAAGCCTATTCTCTTATTTCATTCTATTTCAAATGTGGCATGTGGATTGATATCAGAAAACCATTATGATCTCATAAATATATGGCATCATAATCACTTTGTGACATCACAGTGCCATGGTGATATCACTAACATACCGTGGCATCACAAATCTGCCCTGTCCTCATAAGTCTTGAGATGTACTGCAATTGTGATATCTTAGGCCCTTTATAAGGTTGTAATCTCCTTTCAACCTTATAATATTTCAGTTATGATATGTGACATCAGAAATCCACTGTGACATCATGATCATTATGACATCATACTGACAGACATCATGAACATTGTGTCACACTGTGTTATCACAAGCCTCTTAGGCATTTGTGACAACTCATGCCTTTGGAGACACCACAGTCTGTGAACTCTTATTCTCTGAGATTTCATCACAAATGGGATTCTTTACACCATTTGGATATCACCAACCAATTATGACATCATAGACCTACAGTTACCCCTTATCTGTATGGAATCAGCAACTGTGACATCAAAACTTTTTGTGAAGTTACAATATGACACGATGATCATGACATCTGTCAGTGTGATATCACAATGGTCATGATGTCACAGTGGATTTTTGGTATCTCATGTCATACATGAAATATGAGGTTGAAAACATATTATGAGGGCAAAAAGGTCTAAGATATCACAATGTCAGCATGTCAGAAAAGTTATGAGTAAAGGAGAGGTTTGTGATGTCACATTGTGTTAGTGATAGCAAAACGACAGTGTGATGTCACAAAGTGATTATGATGTCAAAATGGTTATTTAGGCACAAAAGTGCGTTTCTCATATCAACTCTCATACCACATTTGAAATACAATGAAATCAAAGAATAGGCATTCACAATGTGTCTATGATGTTACAATGAGAATTGTTGTCATAATGCAATATGTTATTGAGTTTGGTGATGTCACAATGAGCTGATGTTTCTATAATGAAAAAGTGATGTCACACTGTTGAAGATGTCACAAACACTTTTTGATATTATAGTGGCATGTCTGATCTCAATTGTCATTACTTAACAACATGGATATGGATACACAAAGGGACTGTGATGTTGAAAATGGCATGTGATTTTTAAAAGGAGCTAAGAGGTCATAATAGATTTGAGATGTCACAATGGAATCATGATGTAACATTTACAATGTTGTCACAATGGCTTTGTGATGTCATGGCTGTGAGGATGTCAAAATGGGTTTGTTATGTCACAACGAGTTTGTAATATCACAATCGAATTTCCAATTTCAATTGCTACCAGTTCACAAGGAAGACACTGTAATAATCAGCAGCATCCCGATAATATATAGGGTCCGATAATCAGCGTGGCCCCATCTCCTGGCAAGCTGGAGAGGACAAAGTATGCCATCAAAGAAGGTGGGACATTCTGTGGGAGGGGCTGATGCATTAATCTCCATGTGTTGAGCTTTTAAGAAGTGATTGGCCTGTGGGCAGTTTGGCATGGGACAGTTAAAAACTGTTAGGCAATAGGAGTGGAGAAGGGGTAAAGACTTTATATAGGCTGCTTGTTCCGAGCAATAGAAGGGGAGAGAAAAAGAGAAAAGTCCTGTCAGGAAAAAAGTGGTATGATAGCAGAAGGGGAAAGACCTGGGAGGAGAGGATGTTGAGGGAGAGCAGGAGGTGAAGGATAGCAACTGACGACTCAGGCAAAGCAGTTCAGGCCTTTGGAGAGTGGAGAGGCCTGAAAGAAGAAGGAACTGGTAGAAGAGAAAAAGGGAAAGAGCTCGAAGGAAGTATAGGACTGTGAAAGAGAAACAAAGGGAAGGGGGAAAAAGGCTTGCCCTTTGATGTTTGGAGATTTCGATATCATAATTTTGGAGGTTGATAGTTTGGAGAACATTCATTATAGTAACTGTGTCTCAATGGATTCTCTTGAATTATACAGGTCCTATATATTGGAGACCCCATTGACATAATCAATTTGGATGGCATCAGTCTTTGGCCCCAGAAAAAAATCCCCATAGGAGAGTGTCAGCACTCAGGGTTGAGAGTCTACCTCGAGTGTTTGTCCCCAGAGGATCAACATGGACAAAAGTCATTTAGGTACCTGTAAGGATACCTCTGGTCAAGCTTGCCAGCCTGTTTTGAGGACCCCCTCTGGAGGTCAAATGAGCCATTCGGGAACTTTTTGAGAGGCCGTGTAGGGCTTGCTTGGGAAGCCATCTGGAACCTCCTTGAGAGGTCATGTAGGGCTTCCAAGGGAAGCCCTCTGGAACCTCATCAAGAGTACATCTGTGACTTCCTTAAGAAGCCATCTGAGACCTACTCTGGAGGTCATCTGGGGCCTTTTCCAGGGGTCTTCTTGGACTTTCTCCAGATGTCATCTGGGACTTCTTCAGGAGGCCACTTGAGACCACTTCAAAAGTAGTCATTGGGGCTTCCTGAAGAGGCAATCTAGGACCTGAGGTCATCTGGAGCTTCTTTGAGTGGTCATTTCGGGTTACCTTGATGAGAAATGAATGACCATCTTCGGACATTCTCTGGGACTTCCTTGAGAAGTCATATAGGACCTTCTGTGGATGTAATCTGTGGCTTTCTCAAAAGGGTTATCTGGAACCTCCTCTGGAGTTCATATGTGGCCTCTGTGAGTGTCCATCTGGGAGCTACTCAAGAGGTAATCTCAGCCACATTGAGAGGACATCTGGGACCTCCTTTGAAGGTCATCTAACACTTCCTTGGGAAGCCATTTGAAACCTCCATGAGAGGTCATTTAGGGCCTCCTAGGAAGGACATATGTGACATCCTCCAAAGATCATCTGTGGCCTCCTCAAGAGACAATCTAGGACATTCTTTCTGTCATCTGGGACCTCCTGTAGAGGTCAACATTGAGAAGTGTGGGGAATGTGGGTTGTCTGTGGCTATTGGTATGTATGCTGATAGTTCTGTGCCCTGTATGCACCTCTGTTTACTCCTTTCCTCAGGATGGGAGAACAAGGCCTAAAGGTGTCATATCCAAAAAATATTCTCCTCCAGGTTTACAGAATCCCTCAGAGGAAAATGCACTGATGTACTCTCTCCCCCATTTTTTGCCATCAGCACCTCTAAGGTTAAGTCTTCCCATACCAAATGTGGTTACTTGTACCAGTCTGAGGTGGTACAATGTGGTATGTTACCTTTATTACCTTTGAGACAGGAACATGAAGGAGATGGTGAGCAAGCCCCATTTCTAATATATGTTCCCTTTACAACTAGTGACCTGTATAACTGGACACAGCAAAATCCATCCTTTTCAGAAAAACAGGGGTTCACTACTTCATTAGAGACAGTAATTTTCACACACAAGTACATCTGGGATGAGTGTCAGAAAATTTTACAGGTTCTTTTCACCTGATAGAAAAGGGAGTGAGTCCTGCTTGGTGACTTGAAGGTGGTCCTTGGACCAGATAGTAGCCCCAAAATTGAACAAGCCAGTCTTTCCACAGACTTACCCAAGCTGAGACTAACAGCAATCGAGGTATGGAGGTGCTTACCTATTATTGCCAGGTTCTGTTAGGAGGGATACCGCAGTGGCTAAAAAGCCCAATCATCAATCTAAGGTGAGTGAGATGGGACAGTTCCCCAGTGAGTACCCTAATGCTTTTCTGAAAAACTTCTCCCAGAAGCCTATAGATCCTATGGGTGTATATATCTTGAAGCCCTGGATAATGAATGAGCCCTAAATATGGCCTTTGTTACCCACACAGCCCCAGATATTAGAAGAAAGCTTCAAAAGTCAGAAGGTTTTGAGGGAAAAGTTTATTCTAATTTGAAAGTAGTCGCCGAGGGTGTTTGTTAACAGAGATACCCTGGAAAAAGAGTCTAAGAAGAGTGTTTGAGTTTTGGTAGGAGCACCAGAATAAGGATCAAGAAACCCTTGGCAAAGACAGTACAATTCATTAGCAAATGGCAATAGGGAACCTCTAAGAAAACATCAGTGTGCTTATTGCAAACAAAATGGACATTGGTAAAAGGAATGTCCAAGAAGGAGAAAGGCAGAAAATGACAGGATAATTAATCACATTACCCACCTGGAAAATGTTTTCATATAACTTGAGAAACATGCAAAGGAGCTTGGGGCTCTGAATTCCAACTATGTTCAATTTAAAAAGCAGCCCTCTGAAATTAAGAAATGTGGCAAAGAAAAAAATTCACACCCTTTAATCTCAAAACATAGTCTTATAAAAGACTGAGTCTCCAATACGTGCCAGTCAAAACCCACCAAGTGATTAAAAGCACATAGAAGAACATATTGGAGAAAACAGATATAATTATTTGGCATGAAGGAAAGATTTGAAGAAATAAATTAGAAACGTGTGAGAGTCAAAAATGAGAAGAAAATCCTCAAAAGGAAGCTAGAAAACACTCAAAATCAAATGAAATTCAAATACATTGGCCTGGGTGAGCATGCGACAAATTAGGGTACCACAGATCAGAGGCAAACAGAAGCACAGGACAGTAATGCTGCCATCCTTGCTAACCACAATTGAGGCCAAGAAGAGATCCTGATGCTGCATTAAGAAATCATCACCATGAAAAAGGAGCTGGATCTAATATAAGAATGTTTTAGGCTGAAGTACATGTTGATTATAAGCTTTGAAGGGTGTCACCAGAAATTCAAAGCAACAGAGAAAGAAGGAAAGGGTAGTTAGCACAAAAAACGGGGAAGTGCTGTGTCATAGAAGTTGAGGTCAAGAAAAGTGAACAGGAAAATATCAGGCTCAAGAAAGAGATTGCTACTAATCAGAAAGAGTTAAAGGACCACATGCTCTGACAGAGAATGCTGGGGAAAGGGAAAGAGCATTAGGAACATAAACAGAAAAGCTAAACAAACAGCTGGAAGATCTGTCATAAAGATACACTAAAGTAGAAAACTGGAAAGAGAAACTACTAGAATAAAAAGCCAAAAAGACTGCTGAGATCTTCACCATAAATGTAATACAGAAGCTTCGTGTCCCAATGGAACAGTGGAGGTGGGAAAAATTACCTCTCAATAGCACCTTTGTGAACTTAAGGGAGGAGGTGAAGGGCAAGCAAAGGTGTTGTGAGAAGGAGAAGCAGTTTGCCAGTCAAAGGAACTGTCCTGTGACCCTGACAAAACACTTGCAGTTTAAGGAGCACATTGAGAAGGAGAATGGGATCATAAAAGCAAGTTTGAGAGAAAAGGAGGAGAATAAAAGGGAAGAAGTCTCCAAGGTTCAGAGTACTATACAGGAAGTAAAGAAACTAGACACCCTAAGATACAGGGAAACATCTGAGCTGCTCAGGTGGCATGGCAGACCACTTTAAAACCAGTTGGTTCTCTAGAGCTACTAGTCGTTAAGATTAAAGGAAGAAGCAAAAACAGTGGTAATAAGTGTGCAAATGTTGACACTGAACTTGTGAAAATAGCATACAGGCTCAAGCTTTCTGTCAGTTTACATGTAGATATTTGTACCCGGGAAAATTGCCCCAGGCCACTGCCTATAACTGTTTGAAAACCAGTGGGGCCTCAGCCTGACAATCCTTTGTAATGCGTGTAGGTAATTTCCAACAGGTAAATGCTGAAAAGCTGGAACCTATGGAAGAATTCATATATGAGGAACCTCAGATCATGAATTTAGGAAAGTGGACTCCACAGAGGTAAAGCCTGGAAAGTATGAGTATTGGTATCTGTTAGTAATACTGGACACTTTTTTCAGGCTGAGCTGAGGTGTATAATAATTCCTTGATTTGGATTATCCTTAGCTTTGGGGTCCAAGGGTGGCCTTGCTTTCATGGTCCAAATTCTCAATTATTAACTAACACCCTAGGAGTTATTTGGAAATTACAATCCAGTTATAGACCTTACAGTTCAAGGCACTAGAAAGAATGAATATGACCTTAAAGGAAACTAACTAAATTAAATACAGATACAGGCCATGGCTAGGTAAGCCTCTTTCACTTTGCCCTCCTTCAAGCAAGATGTAGCCTGTAGGTTAAAGGATTTAATCCTTTAGAAATACTTTAGTGTAGACCACCCCCTTTGGTTCCTAAACTTGGGAAGGCTATATTAACAGAAATGTCTAACTACAGTCTGCAGGCATTACAACATCTTCTTTTATGTACCTATTCTTTGGTAATCAAGGCCCACCGGCCACCTAAGAAAAACTCCACCTGAAGGGGAGGGACCAAGATGGTGATGGAACAGCAGGGAAACAGCTCAGCTCTCTCCAACCAAGTACAGAATTTGGATTTCAATGCTCTGTTTCTCCAAGTGACTCACAAAAAAGGCAATTACTCAGAGAAATACAGGAAGTGAAAAAGAAAAGGGAAAAACCTACACAGACAGTAAAGTAGGAAGACCCTTCCCCCACCCCTTGTTGGTTATGGGGCTCCACACTAAGCACCTTAAGTGGTGGGGTTTCATGCCAGGCTGCTTAAGTGGCCAGGCTCTGGAATGTCTGTGGACCACACACTCACAAGCATCCCAAGGCTCTCAAAGACTCCCAAGAAGTGGTTCCAACCTACAGAATACAAGCAGAAATCTCAGAAGGCAGAGCCAGCACAAAACCTGGCTTGCATAATGGCCCAGCTGATCCTGGGGCAGGGGCAGCAGCTGGGGCACTGGCAACAGCTGGCAGCAGCAGCGGCATCAACAGCAGCAGCAAACAACCTGGACCTGTAGTGGGGTGCAGAGCTTCTCCATACTGGTTTTCATAAGCAGCCCAGCCCAGCCCACTGTGGCAAAGGTGGTGAACAAATCCACACAGGAGAGGAAGAAGATAAATTATTTTTTTCAGATGCCATTATTTTATAAATTAACGATCCCTAAAGCTCAGCCCCAAACACTTAGAGCTTATGAACCAATTTGTCAAAGTAGCAGGTTACAAAATTAACCCACAAAAATCAGTCACCTTTTGCACACCAACAATGTACAAGAAGAAATGGAAGTCAAGGAAACAATCACATTCACAATAAAAAAGTATCTAGGAATTAAACTAATCAAAGATATAAAGGGTCTATTTCCTGGAAAGTATAAAAGCCTAAAAATGAATCACAGAGTGTGAAGACTCAGGGTCTATGTTGAGGGGGCAGAATGATACAGGCTCCAGCCTCAGGATTTTCTGAGGACTGTGTTTGGGATTAGGAAAGCTCTTGGCACGCCGGGCTAGAGAAGGAAAGTGTCTCTCTCCCTATCTCAAAACACATGTCACAGACTCCTGGGAGCCCAGGAAGTAGTTCTTCTGCTTGCTTCAGCATAGATGAACAGCTAGTCAATCATTTTCCTGAGATTGGAAAAGTGGTTTGAGCTTGCTCTAAAATAGTTTATATAATTATATACCAAGACATTGTCTCATAGGTCAAGTAAAAATGAATCTGTTGAAATTTTTGTGTGAATGTCTTCTGAATAAATCTTGGCCAAGATCATGCTTGCTTGACTTTAAATACCCACTAACAATAAAGCACAACATGCAGAAACTGTTAACCATGTAATAGAACACTTATTGGAAGCTTTTGCCATTATGGGAGTGCCTACCAAAATAAAGACTGATAATAGACCAGCATAAAAGTATCAAATTTAAAAGATTTTGTGAACTTTATGATGTGGTACATATTACAGGAATAAAATATAACCCCCAAGGACAAACTATTATTGAACGAGTTCATGGCACACTAAAACAACAAATTAAAAAATTAAAAAGGAGGAAAAGGTTGAATGAAGGTATGGATATTTTGTGGTTTTCCATGCAAAATCCTAAAATAATTTTACATCAAGCTCTTTTTGTTCTTAACTTTTTAAACTTACCACAAGGAGATATTTTAACTAGAGCTGAGTGCCATTTTGAACAAATACCAAAAAACCTTATTTAAATGCTCCCACATGGATTAAGATTACATTGAAAGCAGAATGTCAACTAGGAAAATTATCCGATAAGGGGCAAGGATAAGGTTTTGTGTCTACACAGGATGGCAAACAATACTGACTTCCTGCCGGATGGATACAGACACAGCCCAGTGAGGACAGCCCTGTATCCTGCAAGGAATCGGCCACCAGTTGAGGAAAAAGAAATCCCCACTGTGCACCTGGGGGCAGGTTAAAAAGTTGACTGGAGAAGGACAAATATGTTACAATGCACTGGTAAACCTGTCACCGCTGAGAACTTGCTCTTGGCCATGTGTGCCCTGCTTACTGTAAACTCTGTCCATGCTAATGCTTATGTAAGTTACCGGGCCTTTTTTCCTTACTCTCCTTTATTGGAACCTGTTGTTTGGGGAGACATGAATATATCCGTCTATACTGTTCCTGCTGTTTTATCTCCTCCTTGGAATAATTTGACATTTTACAATAAGGATGATGATAGCTTTTTAAATATTACTTACTATACTCATTTTTTGCCTGTTTGAATGGGGCCTCCTCCATGTTTTTTTATGAATTGGCAACATTAGGTTTTACCAGGGAAACACACTTCCAATTCTAAAACACAACTGCAGCGATAACTACTTAGTCCATTAATAGTAGCTGGGAAAGCGTCACCTTTGATGGCGAGTTATCCTTACTTATGTGCCCTAATTTTACTTATATTAATTTAAAATATCAGCCTTTTGTGTGGCAAGAGTGTAGAGGAACATTTGGAAAAATGTTCAATAATTTTATTAATTGGGGACCTTTCGGAGTGTTTATTAACACATGTTCAGAGTGGAATATTACCAGATGTGATTTATCAAATGTTACTAGGATGCTGGATGCCATTAATGGATCGCTTACTGAAGGTCGATTGACGGCCTTGGGAGATGGAGGCATTGCAGATGCTCGATGGGCTTTCATGGCTGAACCCACTGCTGTTCAGACTCATCTTTGGAAGGTCACAGCGGCGTTAACACCCGTGATGCTATCAAATGGATAATTTTCGGGGACGGCGAACTCTGTGTCCACTTATAGTTTTACTTTGTACAAATCTTATAATGTAACTTCCTGTGTACCTCTGCCTTATGTATTTTTAGTGGGAAATATTACATTTCCCCCTACTATTTCTTGTTTTAATTGTCGCCTGTATTCTTGTGTTAATTCCTCTCTTAATTTTAATGACTGTGATAGTACTATGATATTACAACAAAGAACTCATATTTGGCTACCTGTTAAATTAAGAAGAGAATGGTCCCAAAATCCTTTGGATAGTGTTGTTATTGAATTTTTTACCAAACTACTAAAACGTACAAAACGTATGATTGGAGCCATTATAGCTGTGATTTTAAGCTTAATTGCTATTACCACTGTTGCTAAGGTGTCTGGAATTACCCTACACACTTCTTACAAACAACACTTTGTAAAAGAATGGCACCGGGATTCATATAAATTGTGGGTCTCAGAGGTAAAAATTAATGCTCGATTAAAAACACAGATTAATATTCTTAAACAGACAGTGGGATGGTTAGGAAAAAAGTTATTGGTTGTGGAAAAACAGTTATTGTTAAAATGTGATTGGAATTCTACTACCTTTTTCATTACTAATGTAAAATATAATAAATCTATACATGATTGGAATGTAATACAGCAGTATTTACCTGGAAATTCTACTGCTGCTCAATTGATTGCTCAATTACAATTTAATGTACATGATATTTTTGATAAACAATTTGCAAATGATGGTGCTTCTAATATTGCTGATACATTTATTAAACAGTTGGAAGGGTTAGATCTGAAAAGAATACTACAAAGCATTTCACATAAAGCTAGTGGTTTGGGAATTATGATTGTTATTATTCTGTTTGCACTTGTGTGGTTATATTTGATTTTTATGAAACCAATGCAAGCTTGTGGAAAGCATTTTTCCTTGTGGAAAGCTTTTTTCCTTGTGGAAAGCTTTACTTTTAAAACAAAAGAAAAAAGAAGGAAATTGTGAAGACTCAGGGTCTATGCTGAGGGGGCAGAATGATACAGGCTCCAGCCTCAGGATTATCTGAGGATTGTGTTTGGGATTAGGAAAGCTCTTGGCATGCCGGGCTAGAGTGGGAAAATGTTCTCTCTCTCTATCTCAAAACACATGTCACAGACTCCTGGGAGCCGAGGAAGTAGCTCTTCTGCTTGCTTAAGCATAGATGAACAGTTGGTCAAGCATTTTCCTGAGATTGGAGAAGTGGTTTGAGCTTGCTCTAAAATAGTTTATATAATTATATACCAAGACATTGTCTCATAGGTCAAGTAAAAATGTATCTGTTGAAATTTTTGTGTGAATATCTTCTGACCAAATCTTGGCCAAGATCATGCTTCCTTGTCTTTAAATACTCACTAACAATAAAGCACAGCATGCAGTTGCAATTGTTGTATGCGCTCTGCATCCTCTGTGTCCTGGTGATTTTGTGACCCTTACCTAAGGACCCCAAGGCAATAGACGTTGACAATAAAGGATACCAGGAAATTGAAAGATTTCCCATATTCATGGATAGGCAGAATTAACATGGTGAAAATGGCCATACTGCCAATTAATAAACACATTCAATGCTATTTCCATTAAAATTCCAGTGACCTACTTTTCTGAAATAGAGAAAATATTCAAAAAATTCATATGGAACAACAAAAGACCTAGCATAGCCAAAACAATTTTAGGCAAAAGAAAGAATGCAGGAGGGATCATGAAACAGGACTTCAAGCTATACTATTTGAGCCATAATAAAAAAAGTCGGGTAAACAAAGGAGGAGGCTGCAATGCTTGGTAAGAAATGTACGCATTATCCTGTCCACGTAATTGTAACTCCTCTGTACAATATGTTCACAAATAAAATAAAATAAAATTTAAAAAAAAAGACAGCTTGGTACTGGCACACAAAGAAACCCAAAAATAAATGAGACATGTTATAGGACCCAGAAATATAGCCGCATATGGACAGTCAGTTGATATTTGACAAAGGAGCCAAAGATATACAGTGAAAGAAGCACCACCTCTTCAACTACTGGTGTTGGGAAAACTGGCCCCATGCAGAAAACTAAAAGTGGATCCTAGCCTATCACAGTGCACTCACATCAACTCAAAATAGATTACAGACCTTAACATCAAGCCTGAAACTCTGAAAGTACTGCAGGACTGAGTATGAGAGACACTTTAACTTTAGGAATAGACAGGAACTTCCAGAAGAGATGCCCAGGGTCACAACAAATTTGAGAATGACTCAATATGACTACCTTAAAATATAAAGGTTCTGCACAAATAAAAATAGCAACCAAACTAGAAATAAAGTCAAATAATTGGGAAAAGTATTAACCAGCAATATATTAGACTAGGGTCTAATAGCCATTATATATTGTGAACTCAAGAAACTAACTCTTCACAAATCTAACACACCAATCTTTTTTTTTAATTTAATTTTATTTTATTTGAGAACATACTGTACAGAGGGGTTACAATTACATGGGCAGGATAATGCATACATTTCATACCAAGCATTGCAGCCTACTCCTTTGTTTACCCTTCACCTCGCTTCCCACCCTCCCCCCTCTCCCCCACCCAATCATACCCCCCTCCCCCCCCACACCGACATTGTAAAGCTTGCTTTGACATGACATTTTGTAATTCTCCTTGTTGCAACAGGTCCACCTGAATCCTTAAACGACTTGTTTGTCCCCATCTCCTCCACATGTTATACTGACATCAAATAAAGTGAAAGCGGAGGTTACACTGTGGGGAAGGGACATACAAAGCAACAAAGAAATAATCTTATAAATGCGTTAGAAACACATGCATGAAAGAAACGAAAACATTATAATACATATTTAAGGATTCATTTTCCTAACATCACATTATCTGACCTTTTCCGCTTGACTCATACCTATACTAGATATTGCAAATAAGGGAAACCATGGGAACTATGTTTCTTTGGGCCTGGCTTACTTCACTTAATATAATTTTTTCCATTTCCTAACAAATGGGGAAATGTCATTCTTTCTGATGGAGGCATAGAATTCCATTGTATATATATACCACATTTTCTTGATCCATTCATCTACTGAAGGGCATCAGGGTTGGTTCCATATCTTAGCTATGGTAAATAATGCTGCAATAAACATAGTTGTGCAGGTAGCTTTAGTGTGGTCTTGTTTGTATACATTTGGGTAAATGCCCAAAAGTGGGATTGCTGGATCATAGGGGAGATCTATGTGAAGTCTTTTGAGGAACCTCCATACTGCTTTCCAAAGTGGTTGAACAAGTTTACATTCCCACCAACAATGAAGTAAGGTTCCTTTCTGTCCACATCCCCTCCAGCATCTGTTGTTGTTGGAGTTCTTGATTTTTGCTGTTCTAACTGGATTGAGGTGATATCTCAATGTTGTTTTGATTTGCATTTCTTTTATGGCTAGGGATGTTGAACATTTCTTCATGTGTCTATTGGCCATCCTTCTTTCTTCTTCAGAGAAGCTTCTCTTTAAGTCTTTCGCCCACTTATTTATTGGGCAGTTATTTCTTTGAGGATTTGTTGTTGGGTGGTTTAATTTTTTGAGTTCCAAGTATATGAGACCCTTGTCCGTTGTATGGGTAGTAAAGATCTTCTCCCAATCCGTGGGCTTTATATTGATCTTGCTAGCTATGTCATTTGCCCTGCAGAAGCTCTGCAACCTTATGCAATCCCATTTGTCCAACCTTTCTTTGATTTGTTGTGTTTCCAGGTCTCTATTCAGAAAATTTCGGCCTGAGCCAAGGAGACCTAGGGTTTCTCCTATTCCATCCTGTAATGTTTTCAGAGTGTCTGCTTTGAGTTCAAGGTCTTTGATCCATTTGGAATTGATTCAGGTGCAAGGTGATATATAAGGATCTAGCTTTAGTTTTCTACATGTAGTTAACCAATTTTGCCAGCACCATTTACTGAAGAGGATGTCTTTCTTCCATTCTATTGTTTTAGTATCCTTATCGAAGATTAGATGGCTATAGGTCTGTAGGTTCATTTCTGGGTTTTCAATTCTATTCCATTGGTCCTGAGGTCTGTTCTTATGCCAATACCAAGCTGTTTTGATTACTATGGCTTTATAGTAGAGTTTGAAATTTGGTAATGATATTCCTCCAGCAGTGTTCTTTCCGTTGAGAAGTGTTTCTGCTATTTGGGGTCTTTTATTGTTCCATATGAATTTTTGGATTACATCTTCTATTTCCTTGAAGAATGAGGGTGGAATTTTGATAGGTATTGCGTTGAATTTGTAGATAGCCTTGGGAAATATTGCCATTTTCACGATGTTAATCTTTCCATTCCAGGAGCATGGGAGGTTTTGCCATTTTTTAAGTTCTGTGTTGATTTCCTTTTTCAAGATTTTAAAGTTTTCATCATAGAGGTCCTTCACTTCTTTAGTTAAGTTAATTCCTAGGTATTTTATTTTTTGTGGGGCTATTACAAATGGAGTTGCTTTCCTAATTTCAGCCACACTTTTCTCATTGTTGGCATACAGAAAAGCCATTGATTTTTTGGGGTTTATTTTATAACCTGCTACTTTGCCAAAGTTTTGAATCAGCTTGAGTAATTTGGGCGTGGAGTCAATGGGATTCTTTAAATACAAGATCATGTCATCTGCAAAGAGGGAGAGTTTTATTTCTTCTTTCCCTATTTGGATCCCCTTTATGTCTGCATCTTGTCTTATTGCTGTAGCTAGGCATTCTAATACTAGATTGAAGAGAAGTGGAGAGAGTGGGCATCCTTGTCTTGTTCCTGAGTTAAGAGGAAATGGCTTTCGTTTTTCACCATTGAGTATAATGCTGGCTGTAGGTTTGTCATATACAGCCTTTATTGTATTGAGGAATGTTCCATGGATTCCTAATTTTTCCAGAACCTTCATCATAAAGGGGTGTTGGATCTTGTCAAATGCTTTTTCTGCATCTATTGAGATAACCATGGGTTCTTATTCTTGCTCCTGTTGATGTGATGAATAATATTAATTGATTTGTGTATATTGAACCAGCTTTGCATCCCTGAAATGAATCCTGTTTGATCATGGTGTATGATTTTTTGGATGAATTGTTGAAGTCGATTGGACAAAATTTTGTTGAGAAGTTTTGCATCAATGTTCATCAAAGAAATGGGTCTATAGTTCTCTTTCTTTGATGAGTCCCTGCCTGGTTTTGGGATGAGGGTTATGATGGCTTCATAGAATGTGTTCGGTAGTGAGCTTTCTCTTTCAATTTCATTGAAGAGTTGGAGGAGTATTGGTGTGAGCTCTGCTTTGAAGGCCTTGTAAAATTCCGCTGTAAAACTATCTGGTCCTGGACTTTTCTTAGCTGGGAGGTCTCTTATTGCTGTTTCTATTTCAATGCTTGATATGGGCCTGTTAAGATAGTTTAACTCATCTTGGTTTAGTCTTGGCATGTCAATATTTGCTAGGAAGAGGTCCATTTCTGTCAAGTTGTCAAACTTATTAGCATAAAGTTTTGAGAAGTATTCCCTTATAATGTTCTGAATCTTGGTTGTTTCCGTGGTGATGTTTCCATTCTCATCTCTGAGTTTATTAATTTGGGTGTGTTCTCTTCTTTTTATGATAAGATTTGCTAAGGGTTTGTCAATTTTGTTAAGTTTTTCAAAGAACCAACTCTTTGTTTTGTTGATTCTTTCTATAGTTTTTTTGTATTCTAATTCATTTAATTCTGATTTAATTTTGATTATTTCTTTCCGTCTACTGGATTGGGGTTTATCTTGCTGCTCTTTTTCAAGGAGGTTTAGATGTGTCATTAAATTGTTAGTTTCAGATCTCTCCAATTTGTTGATGTAGGAGCACAGAGGTATAAACTTGCTTCTCAGTACTGCCTTAGCAGTCCCAGAGGAGCTGGTAATTTGTGTGTTCATTTTTGTTGAATAGCATGAACATTTGAATTTCCTTTCTAATCTCTTCCATGACCCACTCTTGATTCAGCAGTGTGTTGTTTAGCCTCCATGTGATACCGGACTTTCTTTGGTGGCTTTTGGTGTTGAGTTCTAATTTTATTCCCTTGTGGTAAGAGAGAATGCAGGGTATACCTTCAATGTTTCTGAATTTAGACAAGTTTGCTTTGTGGCCTAGAATGTGGTCCATTTTAGAAAACGTTCCATGTGCTGCTGAGAAAAACATGTATTCTGATGCTGCTGGTTGAAATGTTCGGTAAATGTCTCTTAAGTCTAGTTGATATATGCAGCTGTTTATATCTGCGGTTTCTCTGTTGAGTTTTTGCCGAGTTGATCTATCTAGTGGGGAGAGTGGTGTGTTAAAATCCCCAACAATTAATGTCTTTGGATCTATATGGGATTTGAGGGAAAGTAGTGTTTCTTTGATAAATTTGGGTGCTCTATTGTTTGGCGAATAGATATTTAGAATTGTAATATCCTCCTGAAGGAGAGATCCTTTCATTAGTATGTAGCGAACTTCTTTATCTCCTCTCACGATTTTTAATTTGAAGTCTATTTTATCTGATATTAGGATTGCAACTTGCGCCTGTTTATGAGGGCCGTTTGCTTGGTAGATTTTGTTCCAGCCTTTAACATTGAAAATGTGTTTGTTTTTACGGGCAAGATGTGACTCCTGCAGGCAGCAGATAGAAGGGTCTTTTTTTTTTAAATCCAACTAGACAGTCTATATCACTTAATTGGAGAGTTCAGTCCGTTAACGTTAAGAGAAAGGACTGAGAGGTATTTGGGAGTTCCTGCCATGTTATCTACCTTCTTGGGGGCTGCGAAAACTGGGTTCTTCCTATGGTTCTTGGATTCTCAGTTTGGGTGCAGTTTCTTGGCCTTTATTGTGGTCTTGTTGGTTTTCTATGTGTAGGACATCTTTAAGAATCTTTTGTATTGTATCAATTTTTCTTTGCTGTGGAAGGCTTTTATTTGGCCTTCAGTTATGAAGGAGAGTTTAACTGGGTACAGTATTCTTGGTTGATAGTTGTTTGTTTTTAGGGCATGGCATACATCATTCCAGGCTCTTCTTGCTTTGATTGTCTCTGCTGAGAAATCTGAGGTGATTCTAATTGGTTTCCCTTTATAGCTGATTACCCTTTTCTCCCTGACAGCTTTAAGGATCTTTTCCTTGTTCTGAGTTGATCCTGTGCTAACACACCAATCTTGAAATGGTCAAGAGAGCTAAAGAGAGACTTCTCAGAAGAAGAGATAAAAAAACAGCACAGAAACACGTGAGGAAACGTTCATAATCCCTTGCTGTAAAGGAAATGCAAATAAAAACTACTCTTAGATAACACTTTACTCCATTCAGAATGGCCCACATCCTAATTTCAGCCAATGACAAATGCTGGAAGGGAATCAAAGAAACATTACTGCATTGCTGGCGGTAATGTATATTAATATAACCACTTTGTAAAGCATTCTGTAGGTACCTCAGAAAGCTACACATTGACCTCTCCTATGAACTGGCCATACCACTTGCAGGCACCTACTCTGAACAACAGGAACCAGTATAAAAAGACACACATGTCAATGATTATTGCACCACTGTTCACAGTAGCCAAGATATTCAAACAACCCAGATGAGCCACTACTGATAAATGGATCCAAAAATTGTGGTACCTATATAAAATGGAATACTATGCAGCCTTTAGAAAGGACAAAATAATGGCATTTTCAGGGAAATGAATGGAACTAGACAAAATTATTTGAGTGAGGTAAGGCAAGAATAACAAAACAAAAGGCACAGGGTCTACCTGATATGTGGATTCTAAAGCCAAAATGCAAGAAGGTATGACAAAATAAACAGGACTTGAGAAACAAAGGACAGCCACTCATTTTGTTGTATCACCATTAATGATTCCATGTTCTTGACCATGTACATAGTATTAATATGCACACAATGGAGAGAAGCCAGGAGGAGGAACACAATAAGTGGAAAATGGAACAACATACAACAAAGTGGCCCATCAGCTGCACTGGACATAGAAGAAAAATAACAAAGCAACCCAAACACAGTGATGGGAAGGGAGGGATGATTGGGAAAGAGGTAAAGAGGGAATAGCCTATACTAAGCAAAAGCAAAAAAAATGTAAACATCATCTGAGGTGGGAAAAATAATTTCAATTGTCAAAGTTCATAGAATTAACAAACATTAGACCATGATAACAATAATTTGCCTTGTCAAGGTTAAAATGTGTTTGTGGCTTTAACTAAGTATCACAATTCCACAGAACTCTGAAATATATGTAATCACCTATCTCAATTTTTACAAAATGTGTGAGAAGGGAAGGTTTATGAGGGATGAGTGACAATGTTGTCAGACACCTTGTATTCATATACTGTTTTGTAGAATGGAAACTTCTTTGTACAACTACTTAAAGATAATAATAAAAAGCGTTTAAAAATAAATAACTATTAGGATGACGATAAAAAAGTTCAAATATACAATAAGAAATTAAATCCACTTGGAAGGAAAATTGATTTGGGGAGAGTAATGCAGTTTATTCTATAGCAAGTATCACTTCAGCATTAAATTCAAAAGCTAGACCTCAAGTAAATGAAATAAATTAAGAAATTGAGTTAAAAAAGGGAAAAAAGAAACTCCACTCACTCTTCCTTACCTGAACAGCTGGTGAGGGTAAAATGCATCATGCTCCTGAATTGAAACCGAAATAGCAAAGACCTAACTTAGTCATGCTACCTTCACTGTTGCTTATTATATTAGTACAAAAACAGCATTAGATCCATCAGTCTCTAGTGAAATAGGCAGCCGACCCATATATAGAAAAGGATACAAGATGTACTGTGCAGACACTCAAAGGATCCCTTAAGGATAAGACTTACTAAGTATTAATTAGTAATAACTAGTGTGTTTCTATAATTTACTTGTTTACAATTAAATTTACATTTTAAGCCTGTTCATTGAGTGGAGATATGGGAATTTTTAGGACTTGGTAGGAAGGAATCAAGGATTTGATTGGACATGAAAACCAGTGGGGGATGTATAAAGCAGCAAAGCCCTAATAATCAGCATGACCCACTAATCAATGTGGCCCCATGTCCTGGCCCACAGGAATGCATGAGTCATGCCACCAAACGGGACAGGGTATGATGCTGGAGGGAGTAGTATGTCATCCTCAAATGAGCTGTGAAGAAGTTATTGAGGAATGCGCAGTTCATGAAGTGATGGTTGAAAACTGTTAGGCAGGAGACCCACTGGAGTGATAGAGGGCTTCAACCTATATATAGGCTGCATGGTCAGAGCAATGGAATTGGAGAAAATCAAGTGAAGACATGGAAGGAAGGAAGTGGTGAGATAGCAGGAGGGGAAAGACTTAGGAGAAGAGGAAGTTGAGGGAGTGCAAGTGGGGAAGGATGCCAATTGGCCACCAGGCCAGAGAATTGTAGGCCTGTGGATAGTGGAGAGGCCTAAAGAGAAGAAGGAAATCATGGAAGGGAAAAAGGGAAATGAAGGATATGTCTATAAAAAAGGAAGGAGTAAGAAAAAAACGAAAAAAGCCTTACCTATTGAAGTATGGAGTTTCGGAGATGATAATTTGGGGGGGTTGGTGGATTGCAGACTAATTAACTATGTGCAGGGCTGCCCATTGGAGGTCTGAGATTTGGTGGTTGGGGCTGGCTTGTCACTGAGTGTACAGTCCAGGACAAGGTAAATGCAGGCCCATTGCTAGCGTAAATAAAGTTATCCTCAATGTGCCTCACTAGATTGTCTTGTACTTTATGTAACATAAGTATACGAGTTTACAAGTTAATAGTGTGAAAGGGCACGAATTTCGTAAAATGTTTTGTGGGCATAATAGTTTGCAAAATCCAATGGGACAGTGATATCACAATGGCAATATGATGTCACAATATAAAGTCATAATAAAATTTTGATGTCATAATTAGTTGATGCCATAATGGTGATGAGGTCACAATAGGTTTATGATGTTACAATGGATTGATGATGTCAAAATGGCATGCTAGGCTTTAATTTTCCTTAACTCCAAATGAGAATATAAATTCACAATGTGATTGTGAGATCTACGAAGTCATGCATTGGCCTAAACGTTATGAACTCCCAACAATTATGTAATGTCTCAATGTGACATGATGTTCATGTTATCTGACAGAGTGATGACATAATTTTCATGATATCAGAGTGCATTTCTAATATCACATGTCATACCTGAAATAAGTAAAAAAAACAGATTATGAGATCAAAAATGGCCTATGTATCAATAGGGCATAATGTCCAAGTTATGAGGAGAGGACCAGTTAATGATGTCACACTGGTGATTCTGCCTCGAAGGGTTTGTAATATTACAATGGTATAACTGATCTCAATTGTTAGACCACAATAATTATATGGGTAAACAACTGAACTTTTTTGTCACAAATGCCATATGCTGTTTCAAAGGTGCTAAAAGGTCATAACCGATTAAAACGTCACAATGTGATGGTGATGTCACAATGGCAATGTGATGATGCAATAGATTTGTGATATTACCGTGGTCATGAGGTCACCCATGGAATAGTGATGTCATTATGAGTTTGTAATATTACAATCACATGTCTGATTTCAATTGCTACTAGATTACAATGAGGATAAGAATTCCAGGAAGGAGCTAGAGGTCCTAAAACCCATGAATTTTCTAACATGTGATGTCATAAAAGGTTTGTGAAAACAGAATGGTAGAGTAATATCACAATGTCAATATGATGTCACAATATCATGTCATAATAAAGTGTTAAGGGAGTTCTGAGGAAGATGGAGGAGAAGCTGGAGGCTAAACAATCTCTCTCATAGAAAGCAGTTTTAGTGTTCCAGTGAACAGGCCTAGGTAGAGAATCACATCAAATGTGCCATCACAGTACAGAGAGTGTGGCCAGAGAGGGAAAATCCAGGCAAGGAGACAGATCTGAGCACTTGCTAGTAGCCGTGCCTGGAGTGGCTGCAGCGGCAGCACTGGCGGCCATAGCCATCATCCCTATAACAGAGAGATCCCAGGACAAAGGTGCCAGACACAGCGGAGGAGTGGATTCTACTCAATACCACTAAGGACTGAGAAGGAGCAGATACCTTCATGCTTCAGATTGCAGACCAGAGAGGGCCCAGGAACCAAGATTCTGACATGAGTAGAACCCTGAAATCCTCACTCCCTCTCAAGGAGCAGAGGTGGGAATGCCAGCCCCCTCCCCTACCACCACTGGAGATGTCCATCATGGATACTGACAAAGGCCTTGCTGAGCAGCTCGCTCCAATTCAGGCCTTGGAAGAAAACAAGAGTCAATTTGCAAATAACAGGAATTAGAAGTGACCTGCCAGGCTCAGTTCCACCCAGGGGAAAGTCACCCCGCCCAGGCAGAGAGAGCTCTGCCCTCAGAGAAGCGACTTTCTTCACCCTGTAAACAGAGCCAGAAGCCTAGACAAACAATTGAAATTCAGTAAACAAAAATTCTGAGAATGGCTCAAAGCTGGACTCTGTGTCTCAAGAGCTAGCCCCTCAGAGAAAAGCTACTGTTTGATGAAAGGTCTCAACCCTACCCAAAACCTAGCCTCATCACAGCATCTCCAAACTAGAGGAAATTCCCACTTCCCTCTTTTGGAATATTCAAAGCAGATTTCACTCCCATTGAACTAACCTGGGAGGAGGATCACGACATCCTGCCTAACAAAGAGCATTTTCTGCCTGCCCAAACAAACTGACTTAAGAAACCAATCAAGCCATAGGAAAACCAAACACCACAAACAGACCAGAGACTCGACCAAGAGACTGGTATGGACACAGGGGCGATACAGGTTTTTTCCATTCCCCGCCCCCCAAAAAAACTCAAAAAAACAAAGAACTCTTTTATGATTTTTTTTTATTTTAATTTTTAAAGTGTTTTCTGTGAATATTTTTTTCTCATAATTTTTATTTTTGGTGTATGTGCGTGTGTGTGTTTAATATCTTTTGAACTTTTGGTCTTTTTATTGTTTTCATATTTTCTCTTTCTTTTTTGCATGCCTTAATTGCTGTTCAGCTCATCCCCAGATATATACCTGTTGTCAATTATTATACCTTGTCCCCCATTTCATACGTAATTAATCCAGAAATTTATTACTCAATTCACAACCTCTTAGGCTTAAATTCTTTATGAGCAGTCTTATCTCTTTATACCTACATAATTTTCTAGCAACCAATTTATTATTTTTTATTTTTTAGTTTTTCATATCAACTTGCTGTCCTCCCTTCTTCTCATCCTATTCTTTTCTTCTCTCAATATCATTTCTTGAAACTTACATAAATTGTAAGTGTTTTACTTCTTAAATTTAAATTTTAGTTTTTCCATTTTTTCTTTAAAATATTTCTCCAATCATTCTGCCCAATCCATTTCCCTCTCAGAGATTAGGACTTGGTTATATTTAACCTCCTTTAATCTGTCCACATCCATCTAGTACTATTTTTCCCCACATTTCTACCTAAAGCTAATAATTTCTGGTTTGCCAAATCCTTCTTTGCTGTTTGTAATTTATTAATCCATGGTTGTTTGATGTTGAATAGATTGTATCTGTTGAACTATATTGTATTTGTAGCCATTTTGATTGTGCGACTACAGGACTCTGGTTGATGCTTGCCTTAAAATAGTATTCTAGCACAAAATTAGTGTTATTTTCATACCAAATTGGCAGAATAAGCTGGAAGAACACAAGAAAAATGGCAAGTCCACGTGTCTGAACTCCAATTCATGATAACCAGGTGACAGAATAGTTAATGAATAATCCAGAGGAGAGTTATGAAAAGTTCTACAAAAACTGCTGGTAAACATGGTGAATGAAATGATTGAAAACTTGCTAATGACTCAATGTGAGTATGATAGGGAGCGAGAGGAGGCAAACAAAAATTCATACAGAATCTTGTGAGCATTAGGAAGCTACTTAAAGATTAAAACAGGAATTGCATAAGCAGGCTGAGAACAGTAAAAGAGAAATACAGGGATAACATTAGAAGTCTGAAAACAATTATGGAGAATTATAGGAATTGTGTAAATGTGAGGAAACTTATCAAAGTGTAATACAGGAATTGAGAGAGTGGGATGAGAATAGATGAAGATCAATACATGCATTCATGGAATCTATAAACAGACAGCTGAAACAGTTCAGAGAGACTACAAAAGGAATGATGAATGGAGCCCAACAGAAGGAATTGGAGTCCAAGGAAATCATCACCAATCAACTAAGTGATTTGAGAATAAACACTGAACACCAAACTAAGGAATTAAAGTTGAAACAATATGTAAAACAAGTCTCCAACAAAGAATTTGGAGCCATCAAAGCTGACCAATTAGAAGGAAGAGAAATAAAAAACAAAGTAGAAAGACTTGACAGTAAGTTAGACCATGCAGAAGATCGAATCTCGGGGATTGAAGACAGCCTGTATATTGTAGAGAAAGAACATACAATTATCCAAGACAAATCCTAGAAATATGATCTTTTCAATATTTGGAAGACACCATCAGAAGGCAAATGTAAGGATACTGGGTATAAAGGATCACCTAGAGACAGAAGTTAATGGTCTAGGAAATTTACTTAACAGAATCCTAGCAGAGAACTTCCCAAACAGGCAAAGAAAGGCCTATTCAGATACAAGAAGATATTAGAACCCCCTATAGACCAGCCCGGAACAGAACATCCCACCATCACATTGTAATCTGCACAGGATCAATTCAGACCAAGGAAAGGATCCTTAAAGCTGTCAAGGAGAACAGATCAATCGCCTCTAAAGGAAAAACAATTAGAATAACCTCAGATTTCTCAGCAGAGATGAATAAAGCAAGAGCCTGGCATCATGTATGCCATGCCCTAAAGATAAATAAGTATCAGCCAAGAATACTGATCCCAGCTAAACCCTCCTTCATAACCGAAGGTCAAATAAAAACAGTCCATTGCAAAGAAAAATTGAAGCAAGATATCTCCACCAAACCAGCTGTACAAAAGATACTTAAAGATGTCCTACACATAGAAAACCAACAAGACCAGAGTAAAGCGCGAGAAACTGCATTCAAGGAAATAAAATTACAACTCAACACCAAAAGCTACAAATGAAGTCCTGTACACATATAGGTTGAACAACAAACTGTTGAATCACCAATGGATCATGGAAGAGTTTAGAAAGGAAATACAAATGTTCATGATATTCAACAAAAATGAACACACAAATTACCAGCTCCTCTGGGACACAGAATAGGCAGTACAGAGAAGCAAATTTATAGCTGTGAGTTCCTATATCAATAAATTAGAGAGATCTGAAACCAACAATTTAATAAGACATCTGAACCTCCTTAAAAAAGAGCAGCAAGATAAACCCCAATCCAAGAAATGGAAAGAAATAATTAAAATTAAATCAGAATGAAATGAATTAGAATCCAAAAGCACCATATAAAGAATCAACAAAACAAATAATTGGTTCTTCGAAAAATTTAACAATATTGATAGACCCTTAGCAATTCTTACCAGACAAAGAAGACAAGAGACCCAGATAAGCTCAAAGATGAGAATGGAAACATCACCACAGAAACAACCAATATTCAGAACAGTATAAGGGAATACTTCTCAAACCATTATGCTAATAAGTTTGAGAACCTGGCAGAAATGGACATTTTCCTAGCTAATATTGACTTGCAGAAACTCAACCAAGATAAGATAAATCAAGTAACATGACCATATCAAGCATAGAATAGAAAGAGCAATAACAAACTTCCCATCTAAGATAAGCCCAGGACCAGATGGATTTACACAGGTATTCTACAAGGCCTTCAAAGCAGAGCTCACACCAATTCTCCAAAAACTCTTCAATGAAATTGACAGAGAAAGTTCACTACAGAATTCTTTCTATGAAGCCATCATAATCTTCATCCCAAAGCCAGGCAGGGACTCATCAAAGAAAGAGAACTATAAACCCATTTTTTGATGAACATTGATGTAAAACACCTTAACAAAATTTTGTCCAATCGACTTCAATATTTCATCCAAAAAATCATACACCACGATCAATCAGTATTTACTTCAGTGATGCAAAGCTGGTTAAATATATGCAAATCAATTAATGTAACTCACTACATCAACAAGAGCAAGGATAAGAAGCACATGGTTATCTCAATAGATGCAGAAAAAGCATTAGACAAGATCCAACACCCGTTTATAAAGAAGGCTCTGGAAAAACTATGAATCCAGAGAACATTCCTCAATACAATAAAGGCTGTATATGACAAACCTACAGCCAGCATTATACTTAATGATGAAAAACTAAATCCATTTTCTCTTAACTCAGGAAGGAGACAAGGATGTCCACTCTGTCCACTTCTTTTCAATCTAGTATTATAATGACTATCTACAGCAATAAGATGCTAATAAAAATGGGATCCAAATAGGGAAAGATGAAGTAAAATTCTCCCTCTTCGAGATGACATGATCCTGCATTTAAAGAATCCCACGGAACCACTCAGAAATTACTCATGCTGATTCAAAACTTTGGCAAAGTAGCAGGGTATAAAATTAACTCTCAGAAATCAATGACTTTTCTGTATGCCAACAATGAGAATAGCGTGGCTGAAATTAGGAAAGCAACTCCATTCATAATACCCAACAAAAATAAAATACCTAGGAATTAACTTAATCAAAGAAGTGAAGGACCTTTTTGACGAAAACCTTAAAAACCTGAAAAAGGAAATCAAAACAGAACTTAGAAAGTGGCAAAAACACCCATGCTCCTGGATTAGAAGGATCAATATCATGAAAATGGTAATACTTCCCAAGGTTATCTACCAATTAATGTGATACCTCTCCATATTCCAACCTCATTCTTCAAGGAAATAGAACAGGCAATCCAAAAATTCATATGGAACAATAAAGGAACCCGAATAGCAAAAGCAATCCTCAACAGAAACAACAGTGCTGAAGGAATATCAAAACCAAATTTCAAACTGTACTACAAAACCAGAGTAATCAAAACAGCTTGGCACTTGCACAAAAACAGACCTCAGTACCAATGGAATAGAATTGAAAACCCAGAAAATGAACACACAGACCTATAGCCACCTAATATTCGAGAAGGGAGCTAAAAAATAGAATGGAAGAAAGACAGCCTCTTCAGTAAATAATGTTTGCAAAGTTGGTTAATCATTTGTAGAAAACTAAAGCTAGATCCTTATATATATCACCCTGCATCAGAATCAATTTCAAATGGATCAAAGACCTCGGAGTCAAAGCAGACACACTAAAAACATTACAGGACAAAATAGGAGATACTCTAGGTATCCTTGGAACAGTACTAAATTTTCTTAATAGAGACCCATGAACACAACAAATCAAAGAAAGTTTGGAGACATGGGATTCCATGAATTGCAGAGCTTCTGCATGGCAAAGGACAAAGCTCACAAGATCAATAGAAATCCCACGTATTAGGAGAAGATCTTCACTAGCCATAAAAGGGACAAGGGTCTCATATCTAAAATATACATGGAACTCAAAAAATTAAATCCCCCAACAACAAATCCTCAAAGAAAATACTGCCCAATAAATAAGTGGGCTAAAGACTTACAGAGAATCTTCGCTGAACAGGAAAGTAGGATCGCCAATAGACACATGAAGAAATGCTCAACCTCCCTAGCCATAAAAGAAATGCAAATCTAAACAACACTGAAATATAACATCACTCCAGTTAGAATGGCTATAATCAAGAACTCTAATAACACCAGATGCTGGATGGGATGTTCGTGAGATTGTAAACTTGTTCAACCACTTTGGAAAGTAGTATGGAGTTTCCTCAAAAGACTCCACATAGAGCTCCTTGATGACCCAGCAATCCCACTTTTGGGCATTTACCCAAGCAATCAAAAACAAGAACATACTAAAGCTACCAGCACAACTCTGTTCATTGCAGCATTATTTACCATAGCTAAGATATGGAAAAAACCCCGATGCCCCTCAGTAGATGAATGGATCAAGAAAATATGGTATATATAAACAATGAAATTCTATGCCTCCATCAGAAAGAATGAAATTGCCACATTTGTTAGGAAATGGAAACACTTGGAAAAAATTAAATTAAATGAAGTAAGCCAGGCACAAAGAAATTTAGATCCCATAGTTTCCCTTATTTGCAATAACTAATTTATGTCTGAGACAAGCAGAAACGGTCACATACGTTGATGTTAGGCGAAATGAACCCCATGGTAAGTACTCAAATTGTTTTTCTTCTTTGCTATGGTTTCTAGCATAGTTAAAAGATGATTTCTCTGTTGCTTTGAATGTTCCTACTCCACGGTATAACCCATGTTTTCAGTATATTTGACGTTGGTATAATTTGGGGAGGGGAAGGGAAAAACCAATTGGGATACAGGATGACCCATTGCAACAATGACATGTACAAGACGTTATGTTGATAACCAATCCTTATAACTTTGGCGTGGAGTGGGGGGGTGCAGAGGGGGAGATTGGAATGGATGGGAAGGGGAAACAAAGGAGGAGGCAACGATGATTGACAAGAAATGTACTCATTACGGTAATCATATAATTATCAACCCTCTGTATGTATTTTTACAATAAATATCATGAAATAATAAAGTAAAAATAAATGTCAATTTTTTGTCGGTCATGGGGCTTGAACTCCGAGCCTTGGCACTGTCCCTCAGCTCTTCAGCTAAAGGATACCACTATACCACTTGAGCCACAGTGCCATTTCTAGTTTTCAAGAGTTATATTGGAGATAAGTGTCTCACAGACTTTTCTGCACAGGCTTTGAACCACTATCCTCAGATCTCAGACTTTTGGGTAGCTAGGAATATAGGCATGAGTCAACAAAGCCCAGATCCAAGACAATTTTAAAAAAGCAAGCTTATTGATACTTCTGGCTTTTTCCAAGAAACAGTCTTACTTTTTCAGCATTAGTTTAGATGTAACTGTGAGTTTTTTAATAGAATCAAATATAAGTTTCATTATTACTAAGTATCTTACAAAAATCCAATGTAATTGACTTTCCACAAAGTCAATTATTACATACTATATTACTCACTATTATTGTTAGAGTCTATATTACATATAATGTGAAGTGACCCATTTCATATGAATTAGTAGATGCTATTTTAGCATTATAAATTCACATCTGTGATTTTAAACGAAGGAAAGAATATTTTAAAGTCAAAATGACATATGAATGTGTAGAGTGTCCCAACTGAACCAAAAATTCTGAGTTCATACAGACAAAATTATTTTCTTTCCACTAAAGATTTTGAAGTAATACTATTAGAAATAGTGAAGCAAAAGGAGCAAAAATTAAAATCATGTCAAACAATGTGTCTGTTATTCTGCTAACCCTTCCTCTTTGATGACCTGCCAATTCCCAGTTGTCACAAAGCTTCAAGTGTCTCTCTTAGAATTCTATTTGGAAAAGTTCTCAATCACTGATTCTTTTTGTACTTTCTGTTATATAAAACAAAATATAGACACAAAACAATTGAAATAAAATGCACAAATATGTTGAAGTCACCACAACTGGAAAAAGAACCAACAAAGTAGAACTCCCCCAGGAACAAAACCCTGTTGTGTCAGTTTTTTTTGGAAAGCACAAATAACTCAAATACATGTTAACTTGGAGTAGAGCAATAAAGATAACTGTGTCTCAGAAATATGGTTGTTTTAATTTGTAATTAAATTAATCTAGATGAACCTAATATAGCAAATCCCTTAAATGGATAAAATTGTTTAAAACAAATGTCACTATATGTGGAGTGAGATCTGCACATATTTAAAAGAATAAAATAACGAAATCATGACATACTTTAAAAATTGTGAAATGCTATAAATAGGTCCAATAATATCCATATTGAAAACTAATTCCTACTGCTTTAACAAGAAAAAATGTGCAACTCACACAATCTGAACAGTGTACATGAGTCTACATAATTTTAAACTAATCCAAATTACACATTGTAGAAGACTGAATGTGGGTTATCTAAAGGAAAACCTCAACACATGATATAAATGAATTAAAAAAATCTCATGAAAAGAGAGAAGTAGTTACTGGAAAATTCTAGTTTAATAAATGGTGGTCAAAATCTTTCTAGCACTGAAAAAATTGCACAACTATTTAGTTAGATCCAGAAAAAGATGCAAGTTACTCAAGCTTATTTGAAACTTCGGCAAAGTAGCAGAATGCTGATTCTGGCAAGGAATTCATTTCCTCTTTGATCTGATAAATAAATATATGAAAGAACATAACTTCCCCAACCAAATATCAAGACCTAACTAAACATATAACCAGAAAAGTCATCATGTAAGACGTATTGCAACTGGGGTAAAATTGAGATACCACTTTACCCCAATTAGAATGGCTATAATCAAGAACTCTAGTAACAAGAGATGCTGGACAGGATGTGGACACAAGGGAAACTTAATGCATTGTTGGTGGGAGTGTAAACTTGTTCAACCACTTTGGAAAGCAGTATGGAGGGTCCTCAAAAACTCCACATGGACCTCGCCTATAACCCAGCAATCCCACTTTTGGGCATTTACCCAAATGTTCACAGACAAGACCACACTAAAGCTACCAACATGACTATGTTCATTGCAGCCTTAATTACCTTAGCTAGGATATGGAACCAACCCAGATGTCCCTCAGTAGATGAATGTATCATGAAAATGTGGTATATATACACAATGAAATTCTATGCCTTCATCAGAAAGAATGACATTGCCCCATTTGTTAGGAAATGGAAAAACTTGAAAAAATGATATTAAGTGAAGTAAGCCAGGCCCAAAGAAACATATGTCCTATAGTTTCCCTTATTTGCAATAACTAGAATATATCTGAGTCAAGCAGAAAAGGTCATATAAGTTGATGTTAGGGAAATGACCCCTAAGATATATATTCAAATGTTTTTTTTTCTTTAATGCGATTGTTTCTAACACATTTATAAGATGATTTCTCTGTTGCTTTGTATGTCCCTCCCCCATTGTATAACCTGTGCTTTCACAGTATTTGATGTCGGTATAATTTGTGGAGGGGAAGGGAAAAAACAAATTGTTTAAATAGGGATAGAGGTGGATCCATTTCAACAATGAGATGTACAAGTCGTTATGTAGAAAATGAACTTTACAACTTTGGTGGGGGGGGAAGATGGGGATGCGGGAGGAGAATGGGAAGGGATAGGAAGGGAAAACAAAGGAGGAGGCTACAATGTTTGATAAGAAATGTACTCATTATTTACCTATGTAATTGTAACCCCTCTGTATAGTATTTTCACAATAAAAAAGAAAAATCAGTGATACTGATTCTGTATTTGTTGTAAATGTTGATTTTTTTCATTAATTATTTCCTTTAGCTTGCTTTTTAAAAAAACACTGTGGTAAATGATGTAAATCTTGGTAACTAATTTTGGATGCCTCCTTAAATTTTGTTCTGAGTGTAATGTTTCACTGTAGTTTCTAACCCATGAAATGATGTTGATTACAAAAAAAATTCTAATAGCCACTGTTTATAATACACTAAATCCCTTAAGCATGACAACAATAAGCATTGGTTAACATTTGGATATCAGGGTCTCATGATTGATGAGGCCTGTCTGCATGAGTATCATTGTACCTAAATTCCTCAACCTAAATTTAGCCACTGTTAAAAATTGTTTAAATCTTTGTCACCCATCAGAGATTAAATCTGAATATAAAGCCTAAGGAAAATGATAAAGTAAGAATTTAGATTTTCTAGATATAAAGTAACATTATGCATCATAGATTACCTCATTGGTTTAAAATAAACCTATCTCTCCAAAACATTCTAAGTATTTCCTTAAAATGTGTATTATTCTCATGAAGGGAATGGGGAATGTGAAAAGAGGACTAACCAAGCATTGCCTTCAAATATTCGTAATATGAATTTACCTCTACAATTCGCTATAAGCATTTCTGATAAAAAAAGTTTGAATAATTGATTTTCTGGTCAGGTATAATATATCCTAGTTTCAGATACTAAACTACATTCCGAAAATGGTATATGCTGATTAACTAAAGAAAGTCCTGGAAGAAAAATTGGCATCTCTATACTATGTGATGCCCAGTTCTTAGGTATTTCATTCTGCCTCCATTTAATGAATGTGATTGTTTAAATCCTTCATAAGGTATTAATTAAAATAGATCAGTGTCCTATAATATAATTGTGTATGATTTTATCCTAGAATGATTCAAGGATTGCCCATTCAATCATGACAAACATCACATTCCATTGGTATTCATATGGATTGGAACGAGTTACTTAGGATCTCCTGCCATTTTAAGGTGGCAGGATCAGGATTCGAACTATGGGCTCCAGCTCCCACCACTTAAACCTGAGGATAGGGAACTCACCTGTCTTCCAAGAACATCATCAACACCAGTGATTAGGCAGGCACAAGTGGCTCTCAGCATTCCTCCTTGATACTTACAAGGCTGTGATAGGAGGATCATTGTCAAAGTCACCCTAGGCAGAAAAGTCCTTGAGCCCCCTTTCCTACTTCAGTGCCAACAAGCCAGAAGTATGGCCGTATGGCTCCAGTTCTAGAGAGCTAGCCTTAAGCAAAAGCAGCTCATCGACTGTGCCCAGATCCTGAGTTCAAGGTCTGGAACTGACAACAAACAGACATACAGAACAATCTGTGCAGCCATCCAGCTAAAGCAGATCACCCTCAGCAGCCTTTATTCACATTTTATAATGAGGCCAATGCAGAAACAGCACAAACCAGGCAGGGAAAGAGAAGATGAGGTTTCTTAGAAGTAACCGATATTCAGAAAATGTAGCTTGGGAACATAAAATGGTAGCATACTTATGTAAAAACTACCATTAAAAAAAAAGATGAGGGGGCTGGTAATGTGGATAACTGAGAGAGTTCTTGCCTACATGCAAGAAGCCTTGGGTTCGATTCCTCAGTAGCACATACACAGAAAAGCCAGAATTGTTCTGTAGCTCAAGTAATAGAGAGCGACAGAGAGTGCCCAGGCCTTGTGTTCAACCAAGAACTGGCAAAGAGATAGCTAGGTATTTGGGTATGTAGCTAGGTACGTAGATACATAGATACATAGAAACATAGATACGTAGATACGTAGATACATAGATATATACATAGAAAGATGATAGATGAATCTGGTTTTGGATGTCAGGAGGAAAGAAGGGCTTTCGTAACTGTTTTCTGCGTTCAAATACAATGTTACCCTGGAGTTCATCCTGCTAACAAGGCTAAGGCTTAGACCCTGAGAACTTCATTTGAACCCAGGATTGGTCAATAATGTTTCTTTGCTGCTTCTATATCTGGAGAAATCTAAGAACATTTAGAGTGCAAGCAACTTATCACAAAGGAAAATACAGGAAACTCTTAAACTTCTGACATGTCAGCAGTGGAAGTAAGAGTGTCATAGACTTTCCTGCCCTGGCTGGCTTCACCCTGTGATCTTGAGACCTCAGCCTCCTGAGGTAGGATGACAGGTGTGAGGTACTGGTGCTGTGCTAGGTTCATAACTGTAATGACATTGACAATACAAGTCAACTGTTCATCACAAAGGGCTTTGGGAGCATATTAAGTCTTTCAACAATGGACCTTTCAGAACCCTGTAGGACACAATGTTGTAATGCTAGAGTCTAAGAGGCTGGGCATATGGATGTATTACACTTGATCCTTGAGCTCTGACTCCAATTCTGGTGTACCTCAGCGTTCATTTCCAGAGAATGTTCTGCTAATCAGCAAATAGGAAAAGTAATTTGATTTACTGACACTTTTTTCCAGTTGTGTGTCTCAAACTCAAACCTGGGCAATGTCCCTGAGCCCTTCAGCTCAAGGTGAACACTCTACCACTTGAGTCAAAGTGCCACATGTGGTCTTTTTGTGGTTCATTGGAGATAAGAGTCTAACAGGCTTTCCTTGCCTAGGCTGTATTTGAACTGTGGTCTTCAGATCTCAGCCTCCTGAGAAGCTGGGTTTCCAGTTGTGAGCCACTGGCATCTGGCCTATTGTTTCACACAGTCCTGGGGCTTGTTCTAAGGGCCTGGGTACTGTCTCTGAGCTTCTTTTTCTCAATTCTAGCAATCCACCACTTGAGCCAATCCACAGCTTCTAGGTTTTTCTGAGTATGTGGCACTGAGGATTCAAACCCTGGCATTCATGCATGTTGAGCAAGCTCTATACTACTAAGCCACATTCCCACCCCCACCCTTACAATTTTATCCCACAACTTGCCTATCCTTAAGAAAAGGCTTCTGAGTATAAATCATCTAAAGAAATCCCTGAGGAAGTTGTCAAAAGATAAATAAGGCAAAGCTCACATTTGGGAGAGACTCTAAACATGTGATGACTGTGACTAATGCCTCCATTTAATTATGTATGATGTTTCAACACTTAATAAAGTATTAATGAAAAACGAGTCAATGACCTAAATTATTTTGTATAATTTTATGATAGATGTACAAAACATAATAAATATTATGTGTATAATAATTCTAAATACAATAAACTATAAAATGTATAAGATAAAATATATACAAAAATCAATAAAAATCATAATATGTAATATACATACATATGCAAATATATCATATATTACACATATATAGAAATATTTTTTCCATTGCAGATCCTTCATTCAGAACTCTAGCCTGAATTTCTTTTCCTCCAGGACAGTGAGCTTTGCGTTCATCCATAGTGCAAAAGAGTTACCTGGAATGTGAGATCAAATCCCAGCAATGATGGAAATACTGCCCCCATTTCCAAGACAGTGACTTAATTTTTTTTTAAATCAAGCAGTTATGCCTATTTAGTTCCATACTGAACATTAAAAAATAGCAGTGTAGAATTTTGTACATCTATTCAGACATTTTTCCCTTACCCCCTAAATGCTTCTCTGAGCATGACTTTTTTCATTTTTTATTGTAAAAATATTATACAGATGGGTTACAGTTAAATGAGCAAGGTAATGAGTATATTTCCTATTGAACATTGTTGCCTCCTCCTTTGTTTTCCCCATAACATCCCTTCCCTCCAATCTCCACATCTACTCCCCCTGCCGATCTCAGTGACAATTTTTTATTTTTGGCTTTGCACAGGGTTTGATCTCAAGTAGTGGCAATTCTGCACTTTCCCTCACACTGCGACACATTTACCAAGACCCTGAGTTCAAATCCAAGGCTAGGAAAGAAAAATGGTAGAAATTCCAAACCAGGGAGCTTTGTTTTTTATTTTAGGTAAATGATTAATTAATTTTTGAATTTATTCTTTATTTTGCCAACATGGGGTTTGAACTCAGGTCGTGCAACTCTGCCTCAGCTTCGATCGCTCTAGGCTGGGGTACAACCTTTGGACCTATAGCCGATCTTGGGCTCTTAGGCCCAGAGGGCTTGCACGAAGAAAAAAAAGTAGGATACCACAAAGAGTGGTGAGTTGCAGAGGGCTGGGGGTTTACATTTTTTTCTTTGCAAGGTGACCATCCTGGGTCTGAATGACACAGCTGCAATTGGACCTGACCAGCCATTGCTGAAGGCTGGTGGGCTATCAGGGAAGCCATAGGCCTACCTGTCAACATAGGCCCTGGTTTCAAATCCAGGTCCTGACATCTACCAATGGAAGGATATTACAAGAGACTCATTCCTGTGCATAGGAATACCTATTGAAAGATTACTTCATGCTTCAGTCTAGTCTAAAATTGGATGCAATAATCCTATCATGCAGATTGATCTTAATTAATATTTTATTGAACATGAAAAGAATAATATTACTTCAATGGCAGTATAATAAATGCCTAAGAGTTGGTAGGAACATCATAGTAGGTTTCATTCAATCATAAACAGACAGATCTGGTTCCCCTTTCCAATATGTGTTTATTTGTATACCATCATCTCTTTATCCATGTATCACTGTTTTGGCCAAAACTGGGGCTGGATCTCAGCACTTGGGAACCATCTGATAGCTTCATTGGCTAGAGGTTGCTGTGCTCACACTCATCCATTCATGAATTGGGCCTGCTAGGTCCTGACTTCAGATCCGAGCACTGCCAAAAATTTAATCTTGGAGTAAGAAGACGAGTGTGACACATGTTTTCCTTTTCTCGGAGAGTCCTGAGTGTCAGGCATGATGGATATCATATCTACAAATCTGGATGCTGTGTGATAGGATGTAAACAATGTAATAAATGGTAGCGGTGTCATCAGAGTCAATAAAATAAATGGTAAATAAACGAATAAAACCAGAAATAAAATGAATAACTACACCAAACACAATATGGACTGAATATCTTCATGGAAGTATAAATCCTATGTTTAAAATGGATGTAAAGGGTATGTTTTCCCAGCCTGAAGCTTGCATTCAGGCCTCGGGAACAGGCCTGACTTTCTTGTCTTCAAGCATGGTCAGATTCCCTTCTCTCACAGTGCTGCATATTTACCCAGACTTTGAGTTCAAATTCCAGGCCTTGCAGAAAAAATGGTACAATTGCAAACCAGGGGGCTATTTTTTTAATGGCTGGATATTGGGGAAGCCATTGTCCTGCACGATAACTTAGGTTGTAAAACCTGGAGAAGCAAAAGTTGAGGAGGTGACGCCTCCACAAATTGAGCATCTCAGAGATGGAGAGGTGCCCCAGACCTAGAGGGATGTGGTTCTGCGAACACTCTCAGAGGCTGAGATCCACAGGGGGAAACTCCCGCTGCAGGAGTGGTGACCCCTTTGAAGGTGCCCGGCACACACAGCAGCACACTGGCAGACAGAGCTGGAGCCACAGGCCTCCCACCCCATGAACTGCCACCAGAGCAGGCGTGGGGATGGGAAGTGGGATATTTGGGCATCATAGAACAAAATCTGCTTCATCCATGACCTGCATGATGACCTGGACTTCCATAGTCCAGAGGATGAGCACCAGCAGTGATGCAGCCAGCTGTTGGCACACATCTGCACTGTCTTGGAGTCCCTCATGGCATGTAAAGAGCAGATGTTCATCCTGGATGAACTGTGTTGGGAGAAAGTCAAGCGCATGTGCTGGCTCTCCCAGGAGAAGATGGAGAAAAGAGAGCTGGGGGAGCTGCTGTCCCTTCTTGCAGGGGAAGGAGTGGATAGAGGGCTCCAGATGCCAGCACAGGATGAGCCCCCACCACCGCAGGTGCTTCAGATGGCTCAGGCTCTGGGGTGGGCAAAATGAGGGAGGAGCAGAAAGGTTTTGAAAAATTGCAACTTCAAGACAGCTTGGAAACTGCCAGAGGAGAGGTCTTGGTTCACGGCTCTGTAGATGACTCCCCTATGCAGCACATCCTGCAGGAGATGTCCCTCATCCAGAGCTGCTTACAGCTGGCGGGCTTGGTCAAGGAGTGCTCGCTTTCTTTTTTCTGTAGACCGATGTGGATTATGACTCTCTATGTGACATAATGATTCTCAAAAGCCATGGCAGCCACCAGAAATAGGTGGCCAGGCAGCCTTCTGTCAGGCCTCCATCTGCCGGGTGATGGGAAATGTAAACTGCAGGTCAGGTAGGGCAGAGGCTGCCGGGAAGCGGCCCAAATTCAAGGGACATCTAATAGCCCATTGGTGGCCAGGGAAGGGACCCATGTTATGCTTATCTCAAACAATAAATTTTTTTCAAAGGGAAGAAAAGCCTCCAACAAAGATTTTTTCTTCCAGTCGTGGGGCTTGAACTCAGGGCCTTGCCTCTGTCCCTGAGCTCTTTTTGGTTAAGGCTGGCTTTCTACCAGTTGAGTGTTTTCTGAGGGTTCATCGAAGATAAGAGTCTCACATACTTTCCTGCCCAAGCTGACTTGGCACCATGATCCTCCAGATTTCAGCTTCCTGAGTATCTAGGATGACAGGTATGAGCCTCCAGTGCCCAGCTTGTGATGCCTTTTGAAGGCATCTTGTCGAGTCTGTAAAAAGAGTCCCAAAGGGCCTGGATAGACCATGACCCAAATAAGGAGCTGTGATGGAGGAAGACTGACCTTCTAGCCATTCTGTTCTCCACAATTAAAACGCCAGATGGTGTTGTGTGCATCAAACACCTAGGCCAACAGCCACCAGGCTTAGTGGGGAATAGGTAGAGAATACCTGAAGATTGCAGTGTAGAAATCTCTGATTTTGCATGCATGTGGTGTGTGTGTGTGTGTGTGTGTGTGTGTGTGTGTGTGTGTGTGTGTGTGTGTGTGTGTGTGTGTGTCTGTGTCTGTGTGTGTCTGTGTCTGTGTCTGAGTGAGAACTCAGGGCCTAGGCTCTATCCCTGAGTTTTCTTGGTAAAGCCTAGTGCTCTGCCACTTGAGCCACAGTCCCACTTGCTTTTTGATGGTTAATTGTAGGTAAGAGTCTCAAGGACTTTCCTGTCCAAGGTGGCTTGGAAGCATGATGGGGCCCCAGGTAAACAAGAGTAAACAGAACTCACAGGTACAATCCCTATGGTGGGCAACTCCTGCCCCCTGCTAGCCAGACATGGAACATAAGAGACTGTGCCATCCTCCTCTAGAGTTCAATTGGGGGAAGTAACCAGGGCCAAGCTGACTTTTGCTCACCCTGGGTACTGATGCCAGAGCAGGTCTGTTCCACCCTAGGCCAAGAGAGCTCCAGGAAGCCCGGCTCCAAGGGCACAAGGAAGGGAGAGGTCAGCTCCTGGCCAAGTTAAGAGCCTTTGCCCACAGACACCCCAACTCGGCCTTCCTGATCATCATAAGACCTGTCAAAGAACAACCCCCCAAAAACAAAATTGGAGCTGTGGGTCAAAGTGCTAGAGCTCTAGCATTGAACCAAAGAGCTCAGGGACAGGGACCCCAAGCTTTGAGTTCAAGACCCCCAGCTAACCCTCCCCCATAAAACACAGGTTGGCTAAAGTAAACTTGTAGGATTTGTAAAGTGTTTCTGAAGAATGGTGATAAAAAAAAAAGAAAACACCCTAATTCTAATGACAGCTGAACTTGTGACCTACAGCTATGTGCTGAGTTGTTCACAGGGTGCTGTTTGCTGAGGCTTTCCCACATGGAATTTTGTGCTGAGTCCTTAAAAAGGTGCTGTTTTCTGAGTCATCCCAAAGGGTGCTATGTGCTGAGTCCCTGAGAAGAGTGGGCCATGCTGGGCTTTTCAAAATGTGCTGTGTGCTGAGTCCATTACACAACATTCTTTATGCTGAGTCCTTCAAAAGTTGCAGTGTGCCAATTCACCCCAAAGGGTGCTGTTATGTGCTGAGCCCTTGAGAAGTGAGGGAGGAGGTGAATTTTTCAAGTGCTTTGTGCCAAGACCTTAAAATAGAGTGCTCTGTACTGTCTCTGGGCTTAGTCCTTCGACAGTGTGGTATGTACTGAGTCCTTCCACACTGTAGTAATGTGCTGAGACTTTCAAAATTGTGCTATCTGCTAAGTTTTTGAAGGGTGCTGTAAAGCACTGAGTGCTTTACACAGGGTGCAATGTACTCAGTCCTTTAAAGGGAGCTGTGTGTGTCTTAACACAGGATGCTATGTACTAAGTCCCTGGGAAAGAGTGCTGTGTGCTTGAGTTTTTCATAGCATGCCATGTGCTGATCCTTTACACTATTGGCTATGGACTCCCTTATTCAAAGGGTGCTGTGTGCTGAGTCCTCTACACACGGTACTATATGCTGAGTCATTAAAAGGGAGCTGTGTGCTGAGTCCTATACACAGGTGCTTTGTGCTGTTTTTAGAAGTGTGCTGTGTGCTGAGTCATCTCAAAGGGTGCTATGTTCTGAGTCCTGGAGAGGCAGTTATCCCCAACAATCACACACACACACACCCCCCCCCCCCACACACACACACACACACACACACACACACGGGTCACTGTACACCTGCTTGGTGTGTAGAGTGGAGGGGGAAGGAGGAGAGTCTCCTCCAGTGGTGGGTCTGAGGGGAGATTCGATCCCCCGGGCAGGTACTGGGGTTAGGGTGGAGTAATGATCTGAGATGAGGCTACAATCGCATGGACTGGAAGCCCTAGGGCCCAGTCAGAGCTGGGCATGCAGCAGGGGTGGGGGACCGGGCCAAGGGGAAGGGGGCGGTGCCAAGGGGAAGAGGGGTAGGACCCAGAGCACACTGTGTTCACAGCGGGGGATGGTGCACCCCATGGGGGCAAGGCAGCCCAGGAGAGGAGTGGGGGCAGAGAAAGAGAGCAGATCGAAGAGTGAGCACACACACAAGGTCAAGCAGCTTTATCAGCTGGCAACCTCCAAAATCTTAGCGAGGTCCTGGAGGGGAGCACAGAGCATGTGGAGCTCGTGCAGCAGGCACATTGCCACAGGCAGACTCTCGTAGGTGTGGTGGCCATGGTAGACCTGAGTCTGAGGTCCCTGCACAGGGAGCACGGCAGTGGAGGTGGCTGAGGCTGGCACAGTGTTGGATGATGAGGAGGTGCAGAGGCCATGTGCAGCCTCGACATGTCCCCGCAGATGCGAGCCTGCCTACTACCTGCAGCATCGCGTTTCAAATATGATGTTTTCAGCTCGGACCCACGGTGCCTCTTGAAGTCGCCCAGCAGAGATGGCACACCCCTGGCCTGCTTGCAGCCCCCACCAGGTCCTCGGACTGCTGCCTACAGCTTCTCCCAGTAGTACACATGAGTGGCTGCCCCAAGGGCCTGCGCCCTGGGAACCTTCCTGCCAAACGCCCCAATCCTGCTGACACGGACCCACCCCTCCTGCCTCCCCTCTCCTGTCCTGCTATTGCCTGCCCCATGCCCCACAGTCTGTCATGTCCCTGCTACAAATGTGCCCCAGGGTTGGAGGGTGGGAGTGGGTGATGGCCTGGGGATCCCACCCACATCCCTAGTAACCCGTGTACCAGGAAATGGGGAGATGCAGGAATGGGTGAGGAGGGGTCAACACAGAGCTCCTGGCCTGGAGCAGTGAGAGCCACACAGCCGCGCATCTGCACCCTTCCTCTCCCTGGTGGGAACCTGGTGGCTTTAGTCAGAGGTGGGGAGCAGCACCTCCAAACCTGCCTTCTTGGGTCTTTTCCTTTTTGCTGAGGGTGATGGGTGTTGGACGCAAAAGATAGGCCCTCCTTGCTGTGTGAGCCCTTGTCTTCTGTGCTCAGTCACCCTTTCACCTGAGGAGGGTCCCAGAAAAGCCCACTAGTTATGTGAGGGCACTTGGAGTCAGATAGAAGGTGAATATCTGGGAAGAACACACCCCCTCCGACACACATATACCTGACCTGTCCCCCCATATTAGCTGTCAACAGTTCTCACAGGTTGATCACATTTCCCAGCTCTCCCAGCATCTGCTGGCTCACAGTCGATCTGCTCTCCTAGTCCTTCACAAGAATCCACCAAGTCACCAAGGAGCATCTAGGGTGGAAGTAGGGAGTCTGTCCATATATGTAGCCTTTAGGACCCCATGCATTTCCCAACACTGCCCCCACCCCATGTCAGACACCCCTCTGGGTCACAGTGACCCCCCCTTGCTTTTTTTCAGTCCTGGGTCTGAGGAGCCACCTATCTCAGGACACCTTCACACAGCGTGCTGGCCTGAGATTTTGGTGAATGGGGAGTAAATGCTGGTTGTTCCCAAGAGAAAGGGTCTGGCCCTTGAGAAAGGGAGAGGCAGAGTGGTTCTGTGTTATTAGAGTGGTGCTCCTTTGGGTGGGAGCCACTAGTTTGACAAGGGAATCCCTGTACTCCAGCTTGTACCTTGTCCCAGAGGAGGAACCAACAAACTCAGGAGAGACACTGCTGAGTCTATTTGTGTGTGCGTTTGTGTGTGTGTGTGTGTGTGTGTGTATGCATGAGAGAGAGAGAGGGATGGAGGGAGAGAGAGCGATAGAGAGGGAGGGAGAGCGAGAGAGAGCAAGAGAGAGAGAGAGAGAGAGAGAGAGAGAGAGAGAGAGAGAGAGAGAGAGAGAGAGAGAGAGAGAGAGAGAGAGGAAGAGAGGGAGAGAGACAGAGGGAGAGAGGGAGAGAGGGAGAGAGGGAGAGAGGGAGAGAAGGAGAGAGAGATCATCTTTCTCCTTATACCTGCCTGTCTGTGCTCAGGTGAGTGATCAGTTGGCAAATTGCAGGTGCTGCATGGAGGAGTTTTCTGTCACAGGTATGGATTTATGTGTGTGTGTGTGTGTGTGTGTGTGTGTGTGTGTGTGTGTGTGTGTGTGTGTGTGTGTGTGTGTGTGTTCAGAGAGCAGGGAGAACAATGAAAACATATTTAAGTCATTGTGTCTAAAAAGAGCAAAAGCGTTTTATGTGTATGTGTGTGTGTGTGTCTGTATTGGTTCTTCATTTTTCATCAATGCCAAGTATGAGTCCAGCCATAATTTGTTTCCTCCTTCACTGTTTCATGGCTCCTTTGGGGAAATTTTCAGTAGACGTTCCTTTCCTCCTACCTCTTCACCTTTTCCTATAGGCTACAGTAGCTGCTGGGCCTGTGTGGGTCTCCCCTAGGAGGCCTGTGTGAATTGCAGACCAGAGTGGAAACCTGTCCTTCTGTCTTCAGCTAGAAGGCCAAGAGGCAAGTGTGAATGCAGCCGTACTCTTCTAGCCAGACCGTCTGCTCTTGTGTGTATAGTTGGAGCTAATTCAAGGGTTAGGAATCTGTCTGCCAAACATAATCAAGGAACTAGATGCGGGGAGAGTAGGGCAGGGGCTGTGAGGCAGGGAGTGGCGAATGATGTGACATGGCACATGGTTCACTACAACCGAGGATGAGAAGGCAACCTTACCCAGGGTATTGACTGTGTCCGTGGGCATCTGGGAAGGATGCTCCGGGCCCCCACTGGTGACATGTATTCCCTCCCGAGGCATTGTACCAGTGGTAAATCATCCCTTGGGTCCTGCAGACTCCAATCTATTTCCATCCTGGGCAGTTTCCAGCTGGGCAGTGGTAGGCAAGTGCATTCCCCTTGCGGAGCCCGCTCGGTATCAGGCTGTAGAAGTTAGCTAGGGCTCTCTGAATGCCAGTTTCTGTAACCTGCTGTAGGCTGTATGGAAGGAAAAGGGGACTGCTGACTTTGGAACCCTTCTATTGGGACAAATTAAATACCATGTTTTCCAGGGTTTTATCTTGAAGCTGGAAATTTCCACTAACACCTGGGATTATGGGTCAAATTAGATGGACCATTTCATCCACCAAACAATGATGTTCAAAGCAGCACAGGTAGAGTTCCCTAGCCAGATGGTCTCCTGCTATGAGCTTCATGTCTTGACTGCCTTTCTCTGACAGCTGTTGATTCTATTCTTGCTCTCTCTAGGGTGACCAGCACAGTCGAAGACATCTTAGGGAGCAGAGATTGCGACTTCACCATCCCCAGCCAGCCAGCTGTGAGCAGCGATGATTCCCAGAACCTGCACTGGATTCTTGGAGATTCAGAAACCCAGGATGCTTCGAGGATCCTTTCTCTGCAACATGAATCTTGGGGGCCGGATATGGTAGACCATCCTGGCTGGCCCCAGGGGGAGAAGAGGAGGCCCCTTCAGCCAGGCCTTCAGCTCAAGGCAACCTCGTTCACACCTGTGTGGGGAATTGAGTTCCACAGAGATGGTCAGCCGCTGGACAGAGTTCTTTGAGAAGATAGGCATCCCAGAGGCCCCAGAATCCAGCGAGTACATCGTGGCTCATTTCTCGGAGCCAAAACAGTTAAGTGCAGTGGCACCAGGAGGGCGGGAAGAGGGAGGTCAGAGAACTGTGGGAGATCTACATCAGGCTTCCCCCCACCAGGATGCTTACCTGTCTCAGATGGGACTTTTCTGTAGTATTGTTGTAGGAAGATGCTCACAGTTACAGTGTGAGCCAGGCTCCCGGGACTTCATAGACAATGAAAGATTCCAGTGCTGGTTCCACAGCACATGAAGAAATCTTGAGTTTGAGCTGGATGCCGATGCTTCACACCTGTCATCCTATCTACTAAGAGGCTGAGATGGGAGGATAGAGGCTTAAGGCCGGGTCAGGAAAGCCTGTAAGACTCTTATCTCCAACTAACTAACAAAAAGGAAACAGCAGAAGTGCATGTGTGGCTGAAGCTGTAGCCTGTTGGCCTTGAGGAAAAGGCTCAGGGACATCACCCAGGTTCTGAGTTCAAGGCCCAGGAGTGAGAGAAAGAAAGGAAATAGACAGAGGAGGGAATTACAGAGATAGAAAAGGAAGAAAGGAAGGAAGAAGGAAGAACATGCAAGCCTTGGTGTGGAGTCCCTGGATCAAAGGAGCCAACCATTCACAATCTCTGTGGGGACAGTTTCAGAGCATAAAGGCAGTATGTAGGACCAAGTCACTGACCCCTCAGCAACCTCATGACATCCAGGAGCCTTGTGGTCCCCGACTGCAGAGAGAAGCAGCCTCAGGTAGACCCTTGGGCTCAGGGAGGGTCACCAGGTTTCAATTATCTCTGGCCCCAAGGAGTTTATTTTCTGGTCAGATAAGAAGGAAATATCTAAGGGCTATGGAGGTGTTGGGGTGATGGAGTGTAAAGAGGGGGGAGCAAGGGATAAAAAGGAAGATGAAGAGGGAGGATGATCCCAGGTCAGGTGTGTAAGGACCTCGCCTGTCAACCTAGACCATCACTGATAGAGCTTTTGACTCAGGCACATTGCTATTAAAGGTCCTTGTGCCTGTTGACCACCTGGCTATCATACACCGCAGGATGCCTGTGCAGTACGACTTTGGGAACTGGGATTTCCAGCTTCAATCTGAAGATCACATCCCCGGTGCTCATTTCTCGACCAGAGACAGAGGTAAGCATGCCACTGGCACAGGACAGACAGGCAATGAAGGCAGGAGTCGGGATGGGTGGTACCCCAAGACTTACTCGAGTGGGCTTTAGGACCCTGTGATTGCCATTCTCAGAGGCATCGATGGGTGTCTTTCCTGGCTCAGCCTTTAGTGTAGATGGCAGATCTGGGACTCAGAGAGGGACACTGAAGTTGGGGAAGGGTTGGGCAGAGGCTGGTGGGAAAACTAGAGGCACTAGGCTCTGAGCAGGGTTGTTTCTTTGAGGATACTCACCACCTAGGAGCATTCCTGGGATGGATGAGCCCTTTTCTGCTTCTCGAGAGAGAGGGACCCTTGGCCCAGAAATCTTTTCGTTCCCACATCTTGTTGTTGGATAACTAGAACTCATCTCACTGCCCAGTATTGAGGCAGTACAGCGAGAGATCCTGAGTCTTTGATAAGGTCAGGGGATCCTCAGTATGAGCTTGTACTTGAATGTGCTAACTAGGTGCATGGTCTATCCCATCTAAGACTGTCATGATGTAGGACATAGAATCTAAAGAATCAGAGCATGATGGGGCCTGTTCTGGGAGTCCTGAGTATTATGTGTTAACTTCAAGCTCCCATGTGTAGAACAGCTTCTCTTTCTTGGGTGGGTCTTTGCTAGAAAAACCATGAAACTAGGGACTGGGTCCTATCCTTTGTCTTTGATGCTGAAAGCAATCACACTACCATTTGAACCACAGCTCCACTTCCAACTTTTTTATGGTTTTAATTGGAGATAAATTGTTATGGTCTTTGCTGCCAAGGGTGGCATGCAACTACAGTCCTCTGATCTCAGTCTCCTGAAGGGATTGAATGACAAGCATGGAAAAGTATGTTTCGCTGGATGCCAGTAGCTCATGGCTGTCATCTTAGGTACTCAGGAGCTGAGATATGAGGACCATGGGTCAAAGCCAGCTTGGTCTGGAAAGACCCTGAGACTCTTGTCATCAAGGAACTGCCAGAAAACCGGAAGTGGTGCTGTGGCTCAAGTAGTTGAGTGCTCACTTTGAGCTGAAGAGATCAGGGACAGCACCCAGGCCCAGAGTTCAAGCCCCACAACAGCAAAAAAGGAAGAAAGTAAGACATCTTTGTCTTCAAAGGATGGGGAATGGGGGGGGGTGGAAGCAAGCAGATGCCGTGGTTGGGAGAACAGTTGCTGGCCTCACTCTACAGACATTTCTAAGAATTCCCCAAGTTTGCCCCAGTTTGAAGCCACAGCTTCAGGAGGGTGTGGCCTGTGGCAGGCAGGGATTGAGAGAATGGGTGCAGGGGTGGGATTTTTGTGTCTGTATTGTCTCCATTGAAGGATGGATTTGTATCCTGGGTGTTAGAGTCTGAAGTGAAGGTTTGCAAGAAGTTTGTGGCCTGATGAATTGGGTTTCTTCAGGTATATGAAGGTGGCTGAAGCTGGCCACCACTGGTGTTCACAACTGTCATCCTAGCTAATCATAAAGCTATAAAGACCACGGTACAAAGCCAACTTGGGCAGGAAAGTCTGTGAGACTCTATGTCTAATGGACCACCAGAGAACAGGAAGTAGTGCTGTGGCTCAATTGGGGAGTGATCATCTTCAGCTGAAGAGCTGAGGGACAGTACCCTGGCCTAGAGTTCAAACCCCATGACCAACAACAAAATAAGAGGTGACTAAATTTTCTGTATAGCAGTGTGTATGGTAGGAAATTCCATGCTGGGTTATGAGACATTTCAGATATGTGAGGGGCTCATTGTTTTGTCTACAGTGGGTCTGAGGTCGGTAGTGCCACCTTCTTGGGGATGGGAAGAGACCCTAATGGAGGGAGTTCATGGTTCCGTTCTCAGGGACTGCTGAAGCCTTGAGCTACACATGTGTGTGTGTGTGTGTGTGTGTGTGTGTGTGTGTGTGTGTGTGTGTGTCTGTCTATCTGTCTGTCTATCTGTCTGTCTGTCTGTGTCTGCGTCTGTGTGTGTTTGGAGATAGAAAAACTGGGCCTTGAACTCAGGGCCTAGGTGCTGTTCCTGAGCTTTTGTGCTCAAAGCTAGTGCTCTGACACTTGAGCCATAGCTCCACCTCTGGCTATTTGGTGGTTCACTGTAGATAAGAGCCTCACAGACTTTCCTGAATCAGCTGGCTTTAAACAGTGATCCTCAGGTGTCAGCCTCCTAGGATGACGGACATGAGCCACCAGTGCTGGGTTTGTGTGTGTGTGTGTGTGTGTGTGTGTGTGTGTGTGTGTGTGTGTGTGTGTGTGTGTGTGTGTGTGTGTGTGTGTGTGTGTGTGTGTGTGTAGAAGTGGGTTGTAACAAGGAGCACCTGAGCCTTTGGTAACTTCTAACTGCTGTCTTTGAGGGTGAATGAGCTTTATGGATCAGGTCTGGGGGCCTGGAAGGGTGAGACGCTTGAAGGGGACTCAGGACGGCTAAATTATAAGATGTTATAAGATGAAGGGATTTGTGTGCCCTGGAACTGTTCACTCCCTTGGGCCTGGTTGGTGACAGGGGGAGATTGGGAGGACCTGGGGGTGGGGCCCACAGGGCGTGACTCCTCAGGGGGACAGGGAACATGGCCAGCACTTAGTATGGAGCATATTGGCATGGGTCAGACTTTGGGTCTTCTCATCATGACATCTGATGGGAGAGGCCAACCCTATTTTAAATATTGACCTATGATCTTCAGATCTCAGCCTCCTGAGTATCTAGGATTATACACATGAATCTCTGGCACTGGGCCTCTGATTCTTTTCAGTATATTAGTGTTTGAACTCAAGGCCTTAGGTTTTCCAGGCAGGTCTTCTACCATGGGAGCCAAGTCTTTCTGTCTTGGTCATATCTGAAATAGGGACTCAATATATGCTCAGGATGGGCTGGATTTCGGTCCTCCTGTGACAAGAATTGGCCACCATGCCTGGTCCTCTGTAGTTGGGATGCTAGACATGTAGTGCCATGCTCAGTCATCAGTTTAGATGGATTGTCCCAAACTCTTAATCCATGGCAGCTGATTCTTGACCACAGTTGAAGCTTTGCATTGGGCCTCAACCATGTGACCTCAGTCTCCTCACAGGACAGTTGTGAGGAAAGAAGGGATCAATACAGGGGGATCTGTGGGGCAGGGCCAGGCATAGAGGGAGCGGTCATCAGATATGGTTCTTGGCAATTATGTGAGCCTATTATTTATGGGGCCTATTATTTATCATGCTGCAGGTATGCTATTATGAAACAAAACATGGCTTTCTTTCATCCTTACCCTATCCAATGAGGAAGGGGATCCTTCACTGTTCAGTTTTGTAGCTGGAGAAAATGAGGCACAGACAAACCAGGTGACCTACTCATTACCCCCAGCTGAAAGGAAGCTTGGCCTGACTTCTCTGCCATGCTCCCTAGGACAAAGAGTGCTATTTAATCCACTTCTTGGGGTGGGAATTTCAATTATTGTCAGTTGTGGCGCTTGAACTCTGGACCTGGGTGCTGTCTTCAAGCTCCTCAGATAAAGGTTAGCTCTCTACCACTTGAGCCACAGCACCACTTCCGGTTTTCTGGTGGTTCTTTGGAGATAAGTGTCTCACAGACATTCTTGCCTGGGCTGGGTATAAACGATGATCCTCATATCTCAGCCTCCTGTGTAGTTACCATTATAGGCCTGTGCTACTGGCACCCAGCTTATGTGTAATTCTGACTTTCTCTCTCTCTCACTCTCTCACAGGAACTGGTTGAATGGGTGTTGGAGGAGGTGACCCAGGGTCCTATGTGGCTGGGACTCAAGGTGTCCCTTTCATTCATGAGGTGGGCTGTGGTTCAGGAACTGTCTTGCTCAGCCAGTTGAACTTGCTCCTTGAGGTAAGCCACTCTGTGCCCTGGATAGACTGTTATGGTTATTCCTTGTCAGTCTGTCTGGTGAGTTCTTCCCCACTACCCTCTGCTAAGACAGTTAAAGGAAAGTGGATGAGGAAGTGTTGCATTGTCCAACCAGACAGCACGATCCCGGGCCTCTGATCCTCATCTCCACCTATCTGGCCAGACCCTGATTATAACAAAATGAATTCACTCTATGTCTACTTTGCTTTGCTTAGGTATGTTGTTATGGGGAGGGGGTCAGTGAGCAGAGGAAAGATCTGAGAACTAACATCTCCTGGGGTACATTTGTTCTTGTGACAGAGCCAAGTCATTGCTGTGGATAAGGAAGAAGCCACCATCAGACTGACCCGGAACAGTGCTCAAAGGTAGGTAGGCTGTTGAAGTAGCAAACCCACCCATGTCTGCTTCCCACTCACAAGGGGGGTGCAGTGAAGGTGGCCCGGCACTGGCTCTAGGGGATTATACATGGATGGTGGTGGTCAGGTGCCAGTGGCTCTTACCCGTCATCCTGGCTATTCGGAAAGTTGAAGTCTGATGGTCATGACTAAGAGCCAGCGTAGGCAGGAGAGTCTGAGAGATTCTAATCTCCCATAAACCACCTCTCCCCCTACAAAAAAGCCAGATGTGGTGATGTCACTAATGTGTTAGAGCCTCAGCCTTGAGTAAAAGAAGCTCAGGGCCTGAATCCAAGACCTAGGACTCAAAAACATAAAATAAATGAATCTTACTTCCAAAAAGGATGGATTCAGTCCTCTCTCTGGTACTTGTAGCCAAAGGTAAGGGTCTTCCCTTGATGTTCCTCTAAACCTCTCTTTCTCTCTATTATCTCTCCCGGCTTCAGGTTCAGGATAGAATTCAGATCATCACACTTGGTGTGACCTCATGTACCCTCTTCTACCCGCCTTCCTTAGGGTGTAGATCCTGGATGTACTCACCACTGGGAGAATGAAGCACCAGAGAGATGATGGTAGGTATCCCCGAAATTCATACTCAAACACACACACACTCACCTAGCCAACTCAGACTAGTCTTTTCCAAAGACATTTTATCTCCTTGGATTAACTGACCTAGGAGAGGAACTTGATCCCCACTAAATGACTATTTTAACTAGGGCTTGCTAGTTGACATGAGATAAACAAAAGCTCAAAAGAAAGGCCCTGGTGCCTGTCACCTCTGGCTCAGGATCACACTTGACAACGTGGCTACTCGAGAGGCAGAGATCTGAGGATCAAAAAGTGAAGCCATCCCTAAGCTGAAAAGTCAGTGATTCCACTCTCCATGAAACCACCAAATAGCCAGAAGTAGATCTGTGGCTCAAGTGGTAGAGTACCAGCCTTGAGCAGGAAAACTGAGAGGCAGCTCCCAGACCCTCAGTTCAAGCCCACACAAATAAATGGCCCCATTTGTTGCCCCCAGACTGCCTGGGCCTCGAGTGCCTTGTCATGGAGTTAAATACAGCACAGGTCCTTGGGTAATTTATCAGAGCCTTCAGAAAGAAATTGGGTGGTGGAAGCCAGGCCTTCCCTTTTGTGGGCTCACAACCCACATCAACTGAAAGGCAGAGCATGACAAGACCTGCAGCTTGCAGAGTGGAAGTAATCCTCCTCTGCCAGGGTTTTTGGAATGGGCTTCTTAGAGACAGCACTTGAAAGTGGGTATTGCTTAACAAGGAGGATCTGACAGGAAGCACAGAGAGCAAAGATGCGGTAGATAAAGGACAACATAGCAGAATGTGTTCATTTCCAGCCAGGGCTGATGGTGAGAAACTCAGTAAATATGTGCAAGACTGTGCCAAGACAGGCCCAAGGTGTCACAGAAGAACAGCTATCCAAGGTTGGGAATGTGTCTTAGCAGTAGTGGATTCGAGTGGCATTCAGGAAACCCTGGTTTTGATTCCTAAATCCCGCATACACAGAAAAAGCCAGATGTCTCACCTTGGCTCAGGTGGAAGAGCGCTCACCTCGAGCAAAAGTAACTTGGGGACAGCGCCTGGGCCAAGAGGTCAAACCCCATCACTCCACGGGACCTGGTTGACAGGTGGATGGCTATGCCCTGTATCTCTTAGTTGATCAATCCATGCATTGTGTCTCTTTCTTTGACAGCGTGGATCTGGACACTCCTTCTGTCCTGAGCATTCCTGGACCCACTTATCAGCAACCCTCTTGACATTTTCCATGGGGAAATGGAGCAGCTGGCCCCAGAAATTCTCAGGTAATGGTTGGGTGGGGCGGGGGGATACTGGGCAGGCTAAAGAAGTCCTAGTAGGTCTGATCTGCCCCGGAAGACCAGGCCATCCAGAGGAGGCCGATGGGAGCTTAGAGAGGGGGGGGTAGTGATGTGAAGGGGGCCCTTTAATACCCATGGCCCTATTCAGATTCCGAGCCTCCATTTGCCATGCCTGGGAGGAGTGTCTAGGTGGTAGTGTTTAGAGGAGAACGAATTGGAAATTCTAAGGAATGAGAAACCATAAGTCCCGCGCTGGTGGCTCACACCTGTCATCCTGGCTACTTGGGAGGCTGAGATCCAGAGGATCTTGTTTCCCAGCCCAGGCAGGAAAGTCCTATGAGAGTTTCATCTCCAATCTCCAACTAGAAGTGGCACCATGGCTCAAGTGGTAGAGCACTGGCCTTGAGCAAAAATTATCATCAGGGACAGTACCTAAGGCCTGATTTCAAGCCCCTCAACCAAAAAACAAAAAAAAAACAAAAATCAAAAAAAGAATGCACCCCTTGCTTGCAAGAGATGGTGAAGGAATGCGGTTGCTGTGGTTGGGAGAACAGGTGCTGGCCTCAGTGTACAGACATTTCTAAGAACTTCCCAGGTTTGCCCCAGTGTGAAGCCACAGCAGGGTGTTCATTGCCTTACCAAGAACTCCAGAGGTTGTGTCCTATCTTAGGCAATGAGTGGGCGAATGAGAGCAGGGGTGGGAGGGTAGAGTCAATTTTATTCTCTCCATCCAAGGAGGAATAATTTTGCATGCTGGTGTCAAAGTCTGAAGTGAAGGGTTGCATGTACTTTGTGGCCTGACAAATTGGGTTTCTCCTGGGTCTAAGAAGGTGGCTGAAGCCAGGCGCTGCCCATGGCTCACAAATTTCATCCTCACTACTCAGGATCCTGAGATCTGAGGATTAAAGTTCAAAGCCAGCTTGGGCATGAAAGTCTGGGTGACTTTATCTCCAGTGAACCACCAGAAAACCAGAAGTGACGCTATGGCTCCAGTGGTAAAGTGCACACCTTCAGCTGAAGAGCTGAGGGAATACACACAGGCCCAAAGTTCAAACCACATGACCAACAACCAAAAATAAGGTGGCTGACTTTTCTTCATAGCAGTGTGTACAGTAGGATGTGCCATGTTGATTTATGTGCCATTACAGATGTATGAGAAACTCTGAATTTTTTCTACATTTGGTATGAGGTCTATAGAGCCATCTTTCGGGGGTTAGGATGTTCAGGTGATCTGGGACTGCTGAGGCCTTGTGTTACCTATGTGTGTGTGTGTGTGTGTGTGTGTGTGTGTGTGTGTGTGTGTGTGTGTGTGTGTGTTTTCCTCATCTTTCTCTGTCCACTTCCAGGGTGCCTGTTCCACTCTTCCTAAACTCGGATGGTACTCCTCCTCAATAGCAACCTTGCATTTAACCCCCTATCAGGGTCGACAATGAGTCCTAAATTGCCAGAGACCTGCATATACCAGCTTATCTTTGGGGCCCAAGTCCGGCTGTCCATATCTTTGGCCGCCTCCAGGGCATTCTGGATCTGCAGGGCCAGCTGGCATATGTTCTCCCCTGCCTCTGGGTTGGCAGAGTCAGTCATACGTTGTCATGTCCTTTTCCTCTGGCTGCATGTCCTACTCCCAGCAGGCTGGTAGTGGAGTGGGGAAAGGGTGGTTTCCAGTGGCTTTGGCCAGATCGAGCTTGATAGCTAACTGAAGGCTGCCCAAGCAAGGATGATCTGGGAGGTGAAGCCAAGGTGGCTTAGAAGTGTTGGTCAATATCAAGGAAAAGTCAACGTACCTTAACACAGGCAAGTCTATCTTCTGGGCCCAGCTGGGCCTCTCAGGTCCTTCTAGACAATTCCGGATCCCCAGAATACAGAGGCACAGACATTAGATTCCAGGACCAGGGAACTGTGGGATAAGGGACTGGTAAGTACCAGTACCTCTGTGTTATGGTGCATTAGCCGTGACCTGGATATGCCCCACTTGTGTAAGTTCACTTCTTAATCCAGTGCTGGCCACACACCAGCTACTTGTGCTGTGGAAGTGGCAGGATCAGAAATGAGATCTAGGCTGACCAAAATCTGGATTTATGGCCTGATTGGGGTAGGGGGGTGGTCTTCTTAGAGCTGGAACTCAGAGCTTGGCACTGTGTGCCAAGCTTCCTTTGCTCAAAACTAACACTCTAGCACTGGAACCACAGCTCACCTTTCATCATTTTTACTAGTTTAGTAGACATACAAGTCTCACAAACTTTCCTGCCTGGGCTAGCTTCAAGTTGCCACCCTAAGAGCTCAGCCTGTTGAGTAGCTAGGTTTGCTGGTATGAGCCACGGGCACCTGCTAAGGTTGTTTGTGTGTTTGTGTGTGTGTGTGTGTGTGTGTGTGTGTGTGTGTGTGTGTGTGTTTCCCGGGGCTTGAAATCAAAGCCTAAGTGCTATCCTTTAGCTTGTTTGCACAAGGTTGGTGCGGTACCACTTAAACTACAGTAGCTCCACTTCCCATCTTTTTGGTGATTTATTGGAGATAAGAGTCTGCCCAGGCTAGCTTTTTTTTTTTTATTTTTTTTATTTTTTTTATTTTTTTAATTGTATTTTATTTTATTTGAGAACATACTGTACAGAGGGGCTACAATTACATGGGCAGGATAATGCATACATTTCTTACGAAGCATTGCAGCCTCCTCCTTTGTTTACCCTTCACTTCCCTTCACCGCCTCCCCCCTCCCCCCACCCAATTTTACCCCCCTCCCCCCACCCAATTATACCCCCCTCCCCCTTGATTGATCCTCCGATTTCAGCCTTGAGTAGCCAGGATTATAGCCACTGGCATCCAGCTGCAAGGCTGCCTTTTCATACTCTCTTCTATTCTAACAGCTGTCTACTTGCCCTAGCCTAGATCTCTGACCTCCACAACAGCTCTCAGCAGCCCCTGATAGTGTGGAGAACACATTTATTTGTCCTCAGGGAAGGAGGTTATGTTTCGTCTGAAGCCTGGGTAGGCTGTAGATGGGTCCTCAGCTGGGAGAGAGGTAGTCTCTTTTATCCAAGAAGGGTTAGTGTGGCCTAAAGCTAATAGCTCATTTCTCATATTACTAGCTGTTCAGGAGTCTGAATCTGAAGATTGTCATTAAGAGGAAGCGCAGCTGTATCCTTAAACAACTGTTTTTTCCCCATCTCCTCCACAAGTTATACTGACATCAAATATAGTGAAAGCAGGGGTTATACTGTGGGGGAGGGACATACAAAGCAACAAAGAGATAATGTTATAAATGCGTTAGAAACACATGCATGAAAGAAAAAAAACATTAAAATACACATCTAAGGGTTCATTTTCTTGACATCACATTATCTGACCATTTCCGCTTGACTCATACATATATTAGATATTATAAATAAGGGAAAACATGGGACCTATGTTTCTTTGGGCCTGGCTTACTTCACTTAATATATTTTTGTCCAAGTTTTTCCATTTCCTAACAAATGGTGCAATGTCATTCTTTCTGATGGAGGCATAGAATTCCATTGTGTATATATATCACATTTTCTTGATCCATTCATCTACTGAGGGGCATCTGGGTTGGTTCCAGATCTTAGTTATGGTAAATAATGCTGCAATAAACATAGTTGTGCTGGTAGCTTTAGTGTGGTCTTTTTGGTAAACATTTGGGTAAATGCCCAAAAGTGGGATTGCTGGGTCATAGGGGAGTTCTATGTGAAGTCTTTTGAGGAACCTCCATACTGCTTTCCAAAGTGGTTGAACAAGTTTACATTCCCACCAACAATGAAGTAAGGTTCCTTTCTGTCCACATCCCCTCCAGCATCTGTTGTTAGAGTTCTTGATTTTTGCCGTCTAACTGGAGTGAGGAGATATCTCAATGTTGTTTTGATTTGCATTTCTTTTATGGCTAGGGATGTTGAACATTTCTTCATGTGTCTATTGCCCATCCTTCTTTCTTCTTCAGAGAAGTTTCTCTTTAAATCTTTCGCCCACTTATTTATTGGGCAGTTGTTTCTTTGAGGATTTGTTGTTGGGGGGTTTAATTGTTTGAGTTCCAAGTATATTTTAGATATGAGACCCTTGTCCGTTTTATGGCTAGTAAAGATCTTCTCCCAATCGGTGGGCTTTCTATTGATCTTGCTAGCTATGTCATTTGCCCTGCAGAAGCTCTGCAACTTTATGCAATCCCATTTGTCCAACTTTTCTTTGATTTGTTGTGTTTCCGGGTCTCTATTCAGAAAATTTCGGCCTGAGCCAAGGAGACCTAGGGTTTCTCCTATTCCATCCTGTAATGGTTTCAGAGTGTCTGCTGTGAGTTCAAGGTCTTTGATCCATTTGGAGTTGATTCTGGTGCAGGGTGATATATAATATATGGAGGAGATGGGGAAAAACCAGTTGTTTAAGGATACAGGTGGACCTATTGCAACAATGAGAAGTACAAGTTGTCATGTCCAAAACGAGCTTTACAACGTCGGTGGGGGGGGAAGGGGTGAAGGAGAAGGATTGGGATTGGGGGGGAGGGGGGAGGGTGGTAAGGGATAAAAAACAGAAAGAAAAAAAAGAGGAAGCGCAGCAAGAAACGTCTGTAAGACTCTCCTCTCCAAGAACCACCTGAAAGCTGGAAGAAAAGCTGTGGCTCAAGTGGTAGAGAGCTAGCCCTGAATGAAAAAAAGTGAGGAACAGAGCCCGGGCCCTCAGTTCAAGCCCGAGAACCAAGATGCATGCTTGCTCATCCACACACAAGCACACCACACACACACACACACACACACACATACAGAGGAAGGTGGTAATGCTGAGCTGAGCTAGAACTGGGGGCAGTCCTGAGGCATAGTCACAGTAAATTCTCAAGCCAAATCAAGTGCTTTCTCCCTAAGTCCTTCTTGGGCTGAGGGGTCTGGGCCATGGCAGTAAGTTCCATAGAACCTACCTTTCCATCTGTGCATAGGGCCACAGGAGCAAGGGAAGGACACTAGGGATGCTCGTTTGCTGTCGGCCCACGATTGCAGATCTTAATCTGCACCCGAGCAATGGTGAGGAAAGCAGGACTCCAAGCCCTGGGATTCCTGGGATAGCAACTGCTACAAGAAGCAGCCAGTTGGCTGTGGATTCTTGAACCTACAAGCCTTTCATGAGCCCAACTCAACACCTGCTCAAGGTGTGCCTGACAAATTCACACACTTGTGATACCGGCATGAGTGGATATTACTTGGTGTGACATCTTGCACCTCCTGCCCCTCCTGGCCCAGAATCGTGGTCTGAGACGGCGATTTACTGCTGAGATCCATATTGCACCCATGACAGATGCAATTCTGATCTCCATGCCCCACGTCTCGACCCTTCTCTGGTACTGTAGCCTGCTATGTAGGCAATGGCCTCCAAACAGGCTCCACTCAAGACTTGTAGGACACCTAGACGTTGGGAGACCCTCAGGGAGCCCACTGGAAACTACTTTGCCTTGAGCAACAGAGTGAGGTCCAAGCAGACCAGGTGTTGGTCACAGGGTTTGAAATCTGGGTGTGGGCTCTGTCCCCAGCTCTTAAGCTTACCACTTGAGCTACAGCAGAACTACGTCTGGTCCTCTGGAGGTTCCTTCGAGATCAGAGTCTCCCGGACTTTCCTGCCTGGGCTGGCATTGAACTGCGATCCTCACATCTCAGGATCCTGAGGAGGTAGGAGGACAGGTGTAAGCCACCGGCGTCCAGTGGTTCTGGGCTTCACCAGAGTAGACTAGGAGCTACTGAAAGCATTTCTTTATTTTTCTGTGCCAGTACTGGGCTTGAACTCAGGGTCTGGTCTCTGATCTCTTAACTTTTTCCCTCAAGGTTACCACTCTAACACTTGAGCCACAGATGCATTTCTGGTTTTTGGTAGTTCATCTGGAAGAAGAGTCTCACTAACTTTCCTCTCCTGATCTGGCTTGACTCTCGATCTCTATCTCAGTCTCCTGAGTAGGTAGGATTTACAGGGTTTGAGCCATTGGTGCCATTGGGCTAGAAGCTTTTCTTTTTTTAAAATTTATTTATTTATTTATTTATTTATTTATTTAATTTGTGAACATACTGTACAGAGGGGTTACAATTACATGGGCAGGATAATGCGAACATTTCTTACCAAGCATTGCAGTCTCCTCCTTTGTTTACCCTTCACATCCCTTCCCATCCTCCCCCCTCCCCCCCCAGTCCCAATCCTTCTCCCGCCTCCCTCACCCCCCTCTCAGCACCGACGTTGTAAAGCTCGTTTTGGACATGACAACATGTACTTCTCATTGTTGCAACAGGTCCACCTGCATCCTTAAACAACTTGTTTTCCCCATCTACTCCACAAGTTATACTGACATCAAATATAGTGAAAGCAGGGGTTATACTGTGGGGGAGGGACATACAAAGCAACAACGAAATAATCTTATAAATGCATTAGAAACACATGCATGAAAGAAAAAACATTAAAATACATATCTAAGGGTTCATTTACCTAACATTACATTATCTGAACTTTTCCCCTTGACTCATACATATACTAGATATTGCAAATAAGGGAAACCATGGGCCTATGCTTCTTTATGCCTGGCTTACTTCAATTAATATAATTTTTTCCAAGTCTTTCCATTTCCTAACAAAGGGGACAATGTCATTATTTCAGATGGAGGCATAGAATTCCATTGTGTATATATACCACATTTTCTTGATCCATTCATCTACTGAGGGGCATCTGGGTTGGTTCCAGATCTTAGCTATGGTAAATACTGCTGCAATAAACATAGTCATGCTGGTAGCTTTAGTGTGGTCTTGTTTGTAAACATTTGGGTAAATGCCCAAAAGTGGGATGGCTGGGTCATATGGGAGTTCTATGTGGAGTCTTTTGAGGAACCTCCATACTGCTTTGAAAAGTGGTTGAACTAGATTACTTTCCAACCAACAATGAAGTAAGTTTACCTCTGTCCACATCCCCTCCAGCATTTCTTGTTGTTAGCGTTCTTGATTTTTGCCATTCTAACAGGTGTGAGGTGATATATCAATATTGTTTTGATTTGCATTCTTTATTGCTACGTATGTTGAACATTTCTTCATGTGTCTATTGCCCATCCTTCTTTCTTCTTCAGAGAAGTTTCTTTTTAAATCTTTCGCCCACTTGTTTATTGGGCAGTTGTTTCTTTGAGAATTTGTTGTTGGGGGATTTAATTTTTTGAGTTCCAAGTATATTTTAGGTATGAGACCCTTGTCCGTTGTATGGCTAGTAAAGATCTTCTCCCAATCGGTGGGCTTTCTATTGATCTTGCTAGCTATGTCCTTTGTCATGCAGAAGCTCTGCAACTTTATGCAATCCCATTTGTCCAACTTTTCTTTGATTTGTTGTGTTTCCGGGTCTCTATTCAGAAATGTGGTCAATTTTAGAAAATGTTCCATGTGCTGCTGAGAAAAACGAGTATTCTGATGCTGCTGGGTGAAATGTTCGGTTGATATCTGTTAAATCTAGTTGATCTATGCAACTGTTTAGATCTGCAGTTTCTCTGTTGAGTTTTTGCCGAGTTGATCTATCTAGTGGGGAGAGTGGTTTGTTAAAATCCCCAAAAATTAATGTCTTAGGAGTTATATGGGATTTGAGGGAAAGTAGTGTTTCTTGGATAAATTTGGGTGCTCCATTGTTTCGCGAGTCGATATTTAGAATTGTAATATCCTCCTCAAAGAGAGATCCCTTAATTAGTATCTACCAACCTTCTTCATCTCTTCTCACCAATTTTAATTGAAGTGTATTTTTATCTGATATTAGGATTGCAACTACTTCCTGTTTATGGGGGCCGTTTACTTGGTAGATTTTGTTCCAACCTTTAACATTGAAAATGTGTTTGTTTTTATGGGCAAGATGTGACTCCTGAAGGCAGCAGATAGAAGGGTAATGTTTTTTAATCCAACTAGACAGTCTACATCGATAATTGGAGAGTTCAGTCCGTTAATGTTAAGAGAAAGGAATGAGAGGTATTTGAGAGTTCCTGCCATGTTATCCATCTTCTTGGGGGTTGCAAAAACTGTGTTCTTCCTATGGTTCTTGGATTCTCAGTTTGGGTTCAGTTTCTTGAACTTTATTGTGGTCTTGTTTGTTTTCTATGTGTAGGACATCTTTAAAAATCTTTTGTAGGGCTGATTTGGTGGCATTCCTGTAGTTCTCTTTGAGTGTTCTCAGCCTGTTCATGGCATTCCTGCCTTTCTCTTTGAGTATTCTCAAGCTGCTCATGCAAATCCTGTATCAGCTTTTGAGTAGCTTCCTCATGCTTATGATATTCCTGTATAAACTTTGGGAATGCCTCCTCTCTCTCCCTATCACGCTCACACAGAGACCTTTGTATGCTTTCAATCTTTTGATTTATCATGTTTGACAGCAGTGTTTGTAGAGCTATTTGGGAATTCTCCTCTGGATTATTTATTTTCTGTTCTGTCCCCTGATTATCGGGATTGAGAATTGAGATACCCGGTTTTGCCATTTTTCTTGTGTTTTTCTGGCTTACTCTGCCCATTTGAGATGAAAATAGCTCCAGTTTTGTGCTAGAACACTATCTTTAGGCAAGCATCAACCCAAATCTGAATTTGCACAGTCAATAGTCTACAGTAGGTGGGAAGTTGGCTCAGTGGTAGAGCACTTGCCTTGCATGCATGAGGCCCTGGGTTCAATTCCTCAGCACCACATAAGCAAAAACAAAAAAGCCGGAAGTGGCACTGTGGCTCAAGTGGTAGGACACTAGCCTTGAGCTGAAGAGCTGAGGGACAGTGCTCAGTCCTAGAGTTCACGCCCCAAAACCGGCAAAAAATTAAAATAATAGTCTAAAGATACAATCTAGTTCAACAGATACATCTATTCAACATCAAACAACTATACATTAATGGGCTATGAACCACAAAGTAGAATTTGGAAGACCAGAAATTATTAGGGTAACGCAGAGATGTGGGTAAAAAAATAGGAATAGATTGATGTGGGGAGGTTCAGGGAGAGTTAACTAAGTCTTAATCTCAAAGCAGGAAATAGGTTGGGTCGGATGAAAGTAGAGAGAGAGAAAAAGAAAGAAAGGGAACGGGAAAAGGAAAGAGACCAGAAAAAATAGAAAGGTAGAAATTAATAGAATAATGTAGAATCAATAACAATCTATTTAGATAAGAACGTGAATTTATTTAGAGAAGGGAGGGATATAAAGGAGATGTGAAAAACTTAAAAATAAAAATGCTTAAAATATTATATGGGTATAAAGAGGTAGTACTGCTATTAAGGAATTTAAGTCTTAGACGTTTTGACTTGAGTAATAAATTTGTGGTTTAAGTGTGTACACAATGGGGGATAGGGTCTAATAGTGAACTACGGGTTTATCTGAGGATGTACAGGACAAGAATTAAGTAACATAAAGAAGAACGAAAGAGAGGAGAAGGTGAAAAGAATAAGAAAGGAAGAAGAAAAAGATGAGAAGTTCAGTAGACCTAAACAAAAAACAAAAAGATAATTAAAAAAGAAAAAAAGAGAAAGAAGACCAAAAAAGAAAGCAAAAATGCACACTCCCGTATCCCCAAAATAAAAATTATAAGAGGAAAAGAAAGTTTCTGGAAAACAATTTTTTTTATCAAAAAAGGCAAAGAGTAAAGATTGAAAAAAGTTTTAGAAAAGAAAAAAATTTTTTTTTTTATATAAGGTACCAAAAATAAAAACTAAAAAAAAAAAGAAGACGAAGAAGCAGAGAAAAAAGAAAAAAAAAACAAAAAACAAAAACAAAAACAATCAAACAAACAAACAAACTAAAACTTCTTTGAGTTTTTTTGGCAGGGAGGAGTGGGAAAAATCCTGTATCTCCCTTGTGTCCATAACCAGCCTCTTTTTGGAGTCTCTGGTCTGCTTGTGGTCCTGTGGCTTGGTTAGTTTCTTAAGTCAGTTTGTTCGAACAGGCAGTAAAATGCTCTGCTTTACCCAGAATTTGGTGATACTCCTCCCAGGTTAGTTCATTGGGAGACAGACCTGCTTTGAGTATCACAAAAGAGGGGGATGCAGTGATGAAGCTCGGTTCTGGTAGCTTTTCCGGGGCTGGTTTGTGAAAACCTCACAGAGTCCAGCCTGGAGCCATTCTCAGGGTTTCTGTTTACTGATTTTCTTTTGAGTGTCGAGGCTGCTAGAGGGAGGGGAAGCCTCTGGCTCTAATTACCCAGTGAAGAAACCCACTCCTCGGGCTGGCGCCCGAGCTGGGTGACTTTTCCCTGGGTGGAGCTGAGTCTGGCAGGTCACACCGCCATTAAGGTCTTGTGACCTGCTAAATGAGTCATTTTATTCCCAGGCCTGAGCTGGAGCTAGCAGCTCCTCCGAGATTTGTTGGTATCCAAGATGGATATCAACGGTTCTGGGGTGGGGGAGGGGTGGCCTTCCCTCCTCTGGTCCCTGAGAAGGAGTGAGGACATCAGGCTTTTACTCATGCCGAGTCTTAGTTCCTGGGTCGTCTCTGGTCTACGAACTGCAGGATGAAGATGTCTGCTTCTTGTCGGTTCTTGCTGGTGTTGAGTAGAATCTGCTCGCCTGCTGCGTCTGGCTCCTTCGTCCCGGACTCTCTGTTGCTCAGGTATGGCGCCTGCGCTCGCCCGCCAATGCCACAGCAGCCGCCGCAGCGGCGGCTGCTGGCAAGGCCTCAGAAGAGTCTCCTTTCCTGGGTTTCCTTCTCTGGCCTAACTCTCTGTCCTGTGATGGCACAATTGGTGTAATTCTCTGACTTAGGACTGTTCACTGGAACTCTAAATCTGCTTTCTATGCAATAGCTTACTTAGACTCCAGGTTCTCCTCTGCCATCTTCCCGGACTCCCTAGAAGCTTTTCTTAAGCAAGAGTTCTTCCTTGCATTTGCCCTGACTCCTCCATGCAAAGGATGCCTGAGGCTTAGGAAGTATGAAAAATAGGCTTCCAACCACAGGAAATGGCTGGAGTCCCTGTTGTAAAGCCAAGTTTAGCTTCCCCCTGGGCCCCATTCTAGGACCCTACCCTCTGTCCTGTGACTCAAGTACAAACCTTAACCCAGCCTTGAATGTCCTGCCAGACTTTTCTGAAGGCACAGAGCCTTCATTCCAACCACACCACCTGCTCTACAGCACACCTCAGGACCCTTGTCGTGAGGCTGAGGCTCTCTGTCCTGTATCCACATCTTAGACTCCTGTGGAATTTTGGCACTGGATATATCACCTCCTGGAACAAGTCTTTGCTTCCCTTCTCCCTCTTTTTTTATATTGAGTTGCTAGAGATGGAATTTTTGCAGGCTGAGTGGCAAATGCTCTATCTTTGTGTGTGTGTGTGTGTGTGTGTTTGTGTGTGTGGGGGGGTGTATGTGTGCGTGCACGTGCACGTGTGTGTGCCTGTCCTGGGTTTGAATTAATGGCCTAGATGCTATACTATCCCTGAGCTTTTGTGCTCAAGGCTAGCACTCTACTACTTGAATCACAGTTCTATTTCTGGCTTTTGGGTGTTTAAGTGGAGAAAAGGTTTTCATATAGACTTTCTTGCCTGCAATTGAGATCCTTAGATCTCAGCTTCCTGAGTAGCTTCCAGGGGTGAACCACCAGCACCTGCCTTCTACCCTACCTCTTACATATAACCTCGGCCCTCCTCTAAGTCCCAGAGAAAATATGTCTCACTAGGTTCACTTTTTTTTATAACAGTCTTGGTGCTTGAACTCAGAGTCTGGGCAAGTTCCTGAGCTTCTTTTGCTCAAGGGTATCACTTAAGCCACAATGTGACTTTTGAATTTTGCTGTTTCTGTGGTACTGAGGAATCAAACCTAGGACTTAGTGCATGCTAGGTAAGCACTCTACCACTAAGCCACATTCGCAGCCCAAGGCTCACTTCTAGCGGGAGTTATGAGGGTGAGATTTATTGGCATACCTCTTTTGGCAGAGAAATTGCTATTTCATATCTTTGCCAAGTTTTGGGAGCAGCCTGTGACTAGGTAATGAGGAATGATAAATGAGTGATAGCCACCAAGCCCCAGAGGTCTAGGCTCACATCCTACAGAGGGATAGAGAATATGGAGCCAGAAACTTTGACAAATCCTACAGTCTAGGAACTGTGGTCTCCCTGGAGGCAGTGGCAGGCTGGTATGTGTCCCGATGGGACACCTCAGCCAGAATATCAAGCTTCAGTTATTAAATGGCAGAGAAGGATGCTTTGTTCAAGTTGCTGGCTCAGATTTAGTACTCTTCAGGGCTTGTCCCAGCTTGCCCAGGTTGGGGGTTGGGCATTGGCAACCTGCTGAATGCCCATCATCCATCCATACTCAGAGACATGGAGTTCTTGCCTCCTTTGGCAGGGGGGCAGTTCCGTGTTTGTACTATGAGCCTAGGCCCTGTCCCTGAGCTACTTTTGCTCAAGGGTAGTGCTCTGCCCTTGAGCCACAGCCCCATTCATGTTTTTTTCTCCCTGTAATGTCTTAGAAATAAGAGTCGTGGACTTTCCTGCCCTGGTTGAATTCAAATTGGCATTCTCTATATCTCAGCCTCCTGAGGAGCTAGGATTACAGGCAGGAGCCCCTGGGTCCTGGTTTTCTTTTCTTCTTGTTATTTTTTGTAATCATAATAATCTGAAATCTTCACGGTGTTATTCCATTGGTTTGCATTCGAAGTAAAATACCCAGGCTTGGAGTTCGAATGCCAGGACTGCCACCCACAAATGGAAGGAGATCCTGACAAACTCATTCCTATTCATGTGTATGCTAATGGAATCTTGTAAAAGTAATAATTGAATTTGCAGTTAATTCATGATTTTATTTTAGAATGCCACACAAAAATTATTGGTTTTATATCTTCCATTCTAGCACCATGGTATGATTCCCCTAATGGAAGGATATTGAATAATTTTTAATTAATGCTTCTATAAGTATTCAACCAGGATACATTATTAAATGGAGGCATAATTTCATAACTAATAAATGGTAATAATGTATATAATTTAATATCTTCACATTCACACTCTCTGTATGCATATATATATATACACACATCTATACATCTATCATCTATCTATCTATCTATCAATCTACATAATCGATCTGTTTATACTCTTGTCAATACTGGGGCTCAGTGGTAGAGTGCCTGCCTAGTACATACAAAGCTTTGGGTTCAATCCTCACTACCATGTGCACAGAAAATTCCAGAAGTTGTGCTGTCTGTCAAGCAACGGAGCACTAGCTTTGAGCATAAAAGCTTAGGTACTGTGTCTAGACTCTTACCACCCAGGAATGGCACCAAAAAAAAAGACAGAATGTTCTGACTGCAACTATATAACGATAGCATTGCAAATAACTCATCACAGAGCAAGCCAGAAGTCTGATGCTGACAGCTGCCATCTAACCTGACTTAGCCAGAGGTAAACGGCTGCAACCCAGCTCCACAGAACCAGATGGTACTGGCTCCATCACCTCTGTCATCCAAGATACTCAGGGGCTGAGATCTGACACCGGTGGGTTTAAAACCCAGCCCTGGTAGGAAGTCGACAAAATTCTGAGCTGTGGCACAAAGTGGTAGAGTTCTAGCCTTGAGCAAAAGATCATAAGACAGTACCCCCAAACTTTCAGTGAAATTCCCGTGGCTGACTCCACCTTCCCCAAAAACCCCATCCCTTAATCATTAGATGTGAAATTTCTGTGGTTTTTTATGTATTTCTGAAAGAATGGTGATACTGATGAAAGCACCCTAACACTGACAGCTTGTGGGATACAGCTATGATCTGAGTCCTTCATGAGGTGTTGTGTGCTGAGTCCTTCACTGGTAAATTCTTTCACTTGGTCCTTGTAAGAGCTCCAGAAGTTAGATGATTGTGCAGATGAGAATCTTGAGGCTCAGATATGTCCCCATGTCAGTGCCAATTGTGTATGTACCTAACTCTAGTGAGTTGTCTCCTGCAGACAATAGTTTTGGTTTATTTTTCTTGGTCGTGAATCTTGAACTCAGGGGCTGGCCACTGGAATTTCTCTGTTGGGCTCATGCCAGCACCCCACCCATGTGGAGCCAAGAACCCTCTTGCAACAGAGTGTTACATTCTAGGCATCTGTAGCTGAGGTCTGTCATCCTGCCTACTCAGGAAACTGAGATATGACGACCTCGGTTCCAAACTGTCCCAGACACAAAAGGTCCCATGAGACTTTTATCTCCTATTCACCACTTAGAAACTTGAAGTGGAAGCTGGGTACCAGGAACTCGCACCTGTCATCCTAGTTACTCAGGAGCCTGAGAGCTGAGGATCACAGTGCAAAGCCAGCCTGGGCAGGAAATTCCTTGAGAGGTTTCTCTCCAGTGAATTTAAAAAAATCTGCAGGGGTGCTGTAGCTCAAGTGGTAGAGCACTTGTATTTAGCTGAAGAGCTCAAGGACAGCACCCAGGCCTAGACTTCAATTCCTCCGACTTACAAGAAAAGAAAGAAAGGAACCTGAAATGGATTGCTGGGAATGTGTCTTAGGGTAGAGTGCTTTGCATGTATGAATCCCTGGGCTTGATTATTTAGTACCACATCACTAGAATACAGCCTGAAGTGGTTCTGTGGCTCAAGTGGTAGAGTGCTATCTTTGTACAGGAGAAACTCAGGAACAGTGTTCAGGTCCTGAGTTCAAGCTCCAGGACAAGTGTATGCACACACACACACACACACACACACACACACACACACACACACACACACACAAAGAGAGAGAGAGAGAGAGAGAGAGAGAGAGAGAGAGAGAGAGAGAGAGAGAGAGAGAGATACCAGAAGTGAAGTTGTGACTCCAAATGGTAAAGCACTGAGCTTCTGTTCTGAGCTCATGGACAGCACCCAGGCCCTGTGTTCAACCACAAAACCTAGCCACCCAGGGCCCAATTAGGAGAGGTCAAAGATTTCAAAACCTAATGAGCTTTACCAGCTCTAGATGACATTAAGCATTGTGATATTACACATGTGCTTTGATTTAGCAAGTTTCCAGAACCTAGGAAGACACCTTTGCCAATAATGAATCATTTATTAGGTTCAGCTCTCTTGTTGTCTGCCAGAAGGGCCCTTGAATTTATTGTAGAAAGTTATTACAACACTGGAACATAGTCTAACAAAAACAGGATAAGTGCAGGGAACTTGGACTTCCACAGGAGGTGGCACAAATTGAGGCTTCCTGTCAAAATAGCACTGAGGAGAGAGATAGCTTGAGTTTCAAAGGGGCCTTTTTTTCTCCTAGCTTTCAGAGCCGCCGACACTCCTGCTCACTAATTGGCCCAGATGGAGTTGTTTGTTACACAGCTGTACAGGAGTGAGGCCTTTTGTCTGCCCGTTCCAACAATGAGGCAGACTTCCTCCAACAGTCCTTGGTGTGGAGAAAACCTCAGGCTACACTAGGATCAGTGAGGGGAGCCCCGGAACATGCACTGTCTTGAAAGCACTGTCCCTGCTATGAAATCATTTTATTCAAAGCAAATTTCCTAGCTTGGTGCCTTTCATCTTAAGGATTCTGGACCTTCACTGATAGAAATACATGCATACATATATGGGGAGAGATGGAGTGACTCTCTTATTTTGGCAGGTCCAGGGGTTGTATTATGAGCCTAGGCACATTCCCTGAGCTCCATTTGCTCAAGGGTATCGCCCTGTCCTTGAGCCACAGCCCCATTCATGACAATTTTTTTTTATTTCTGTGATCCCACAGAAATAACAGTGCTATGGACTTTCCTGTCCTGGCTGAATTCAAACTGGCATTCTCTACCTCTCAGACTCCTGAAGAGCTAGGATTACAGACGGCACAAATGACACCTGGCTTTCTTTTCTTCTTGTCCTTTTTTCCATTGTGACAAACTGAAATCTTCACAGTGTCATTCTAATGGTTTGCATTTTGAAGTAAAATACCCAGGCCTGGAGTTTGATTGCCAGGGCTGCCACCTACAAATGGAGGGAGATCTTGAGAAAATCTTCATTATTCATATGAATGCTTAATGGAATGTTATAAAAGTAACAATTATATTTGCAGTTAGTTCATGATTCTCTTATAGAATGTCACACAAAAAGTATTGGATTATGTCTTCCATTCTAGCACTATGGTGTAAGAGTCCCAACTAAGGAATACTGACTACGTTTACATGAATGCTTCAATAAGTATTCAACCATGATACTTCTTTAAATGGAAGCATAATTTAATAATAATTCATAATATATATAATTTAATATCCTCACATTGTCTCTCTCTCATATATAGCAAACTACACATCTATTTATCTATATCTATCAGCAACTACTATGGCTTGTTCCCAGGTCCTCAGAACTGGCTGGCAGCCCAGTTTGCCAAAGGCTTTTTTTCTACACTGGCCTTTTCATGAATTGGGCATTGTGGGCTGTGAGTTCAAATCCAAGCATGGCCAAAATTTTATATGTGGAGTCAGAAGTAAATTTTGACACATTTTTTCTTCTCTGTGAAAATCGTGGCTTTTAGTGTGATGCATAGTATAACCCATATATAAATATATCCACGTGATAAGATGTAATAAATGAAATAAATGTTATATATGTAATAATACTAAATAAAATAAAAATAAGGGTAATAAATGTCATATGGAATAAACCCATGTATGTAAATAGATCTCATATATGAATATTATTTTTATCGGTGCTGGTTCTTGAATTCGGGCCCTGGAAACTGGGCTGAAATTGTTGTATTCAATGACAGTGAGCTTCCTCTGCCCCACAGTGACACAGAATTGCCCAGTCCCTGAGTTCAAATTCCAGGCCTTCCAGAAAAATGGTGTAAATTCCAAGCCAGGTTCTTAATTTTTTTTGGCCAGTCCTGGGGGTTGAACTCAGCTCGTGGCAACTCTGCCTCAGCTTCTATCATCCTAGGCTGGGGTGCAGCCTCTGGACCCATAGCCCATCTTGAGATCCTAGGAACCGAGTTCAAATCTTGGGACTCGCAAAAAAAAGGAAAAGTGGTGGGAAGGTGGCTCAGTATTAGAGTGCTTGCCTTGCATGCTTAAGGCCCTGGGTTTGATTCTTCAGCACCACATAAACAGAAAAAAGCTGGAAGTAGTGCTATGCCTCAAGTGGTTCAGCAATAGTCTTGAGCTGAAGAGTTGATGGACAGCACCCAGATTCAGAGTTCTGGCCCCAATACCGAAAAAAAGGAGAAAAAAGAGAGGGGGGAAAACAGAGAAGGGGGAAAAAAGAGAAGGATAAAACTGAGAAGTTCCAGAAGGCAGTTTTACATAGTTTATTCCTTTGCATTGCAACCATCCTGGGTCCAAATGACAGGGCCCAGAAAGTGTACATGACCTTCTACTGCTGAAGTTTGGTGGACTATCATGGAAGCCATAGCCAAAACCAGCAACCTAGGCCTGGGGCACGAATCTCAGTACTGCCACCTACGAATGGTAGGAGATCCTAAGAAATGCATTCCGATATACATCCAATTGAATGGAATGTTGTAAAGTAACAATTACATTAGTAGTTAGTGTATGATTATATTATAAAATTATACACAACAATTATAGTACATTGACTAATTTTCAATGAATACTTTGTTATATATTCAACCACTATTCTTAAATAATGGAAGGAATAATTTATCGATAAGTGGTAGTAATATAGTATATAAAATCAAATAATATGCAGATATCTCTGTCTTGTTTTCTACACACATGCATATATATATTTATTTAAATATATCTATGAAACAATCTATATATTTGTTTCTACATTTGTCATTCCTGGGGCTCAGTGGTAGAGTGCTTGCCTAGTACATACAAAGCCCTGGGTTCGATTCCTCTCTACTGTGTGCACAGAAACATCCAGGAGTCATGCTGTCACTTAAGCAGCCGAGCACTAGCTGAGCATAAAAGCTTAGGGACTGTGTCTAGACTCTTACCCAAGACCCAGGAATGGCACCAAAAAAAAAAGATTGAATGTTCTGACTGTAACTATATAAAGATAGCACTGCAAATACCTCATCACAGAGCAAGCTGGGAGTCTGAAGCTGACGGTTGCCATCTAACCTGACTTAGCCAGAAGTCAACAACTGCAACCCTGCACCATGGAAACAGACACTGCTGGCTCACCCCTAGATGCTCAGGGGATGAGATCAGACACTGGTGGGTTGAAAATTCAGCCTTGGCAGGAAGTCTGCCAGAATATAAGCTGTGCCTCAAAGTGGTAGAGATGTAGCCTTGAGGAAAAGATCTCAGGACAGTACCTCCAACCTATGAGTGCAATCCCCGAGGCTGATGACCCTATCCACAAAAAACACCCCTCTAAAGAGTTAGATGTGAACTTGTGCAGTTTGTGACATGTATATGAAAGAATGGTGATACTGATGAAAGCACCCTAATTCTAATGACAGTTTGTGGGATACAGCTATGTGATGAATCTTTCCAAGGGTGCTAGGTCGTTCATGGGGTACTGTGTGCTGAGTCCTTCACAGGGTCCTATGTACTGAGTCCTTCACGAGCTATATTGTTTCATCTACAGTTACAGAAGTAAGATGATTTTGCAGAGGCTCATATATGTCCTCAAGGCAGGGACGAATTTATGTATACACTGAGCTCTAGTGACTTGTTTCCTGCAGAGAATTGTTTTGGTTTAGTTTTCTCCATCACGAACCTTGCACTCAGAGCCTAGGTGCTGACTTTCTTCTTGGGCTAATGGCTAACGTTCTAACATGTGGAGCCAAGGACCTCCTTGCAGCAAAGTGTCACGGCTTTGGTGTCTTTAGCTGAGGAGGTCTATCATCCTGCCTGCTCAGGATGCTGAGGATCTCGATTCAAAACTATCCCAGATCACAGTCCAAAGCCAGGCTGAGCAGGAAATTCCTTGAGATGGTTATCTCCAATAAACTATCAGAAAGCCTAAAGGGGTGCTCTAGCTCAAGTGGTAGAGCACTAGACATGAGCTGAAGAGCTTAGAGACAGCACCGAAGCACAACTCCTCCAACTTACAAGAAAAGAAAGAAAGAAACCGGAAGTGGAGCACTGAGAATGTTTCTTAGAGGTAAACTGCTTTGCATGTGTGAAACCCAGGGTTTGAATTCTCAGTACCACATCACCAGGGAAAAAAAGCCTGAAGTGCCTGTGTGGCTCAATTGGTAGAGTGCTGTCCTTGCACAGGAGAAACTCAGGTAGAGTGGTTAGGAACTGAGTTCAAGCCCCAGGACTGGTGTATGCACACACACACACACACACACACACACACACACACACACACACACACACACACACACACACGGAGGCACCATTGCCAATAATGAATAATTACATTAGGTTCAGCTCCCTAATTGTCTGCCAGAAGGGCTCTTGAATTAGTGGTAGCAGTTTGTTTCAACACTGAAACATGGGCTTACAAAGACAGGATGAGTGCCGGGAACTTGGCCTCAGACGGGAGATGACACAAATGAAGATTTCCTGTCAAAACAGAGCACTGGGAGGAGAGATACCTTGGGGTACAAAGAGGTCTTTATCTCCTGACCTTCAGAGCCTGCCCACACACATCTTCCCTAATTGCCTCGCATGAATTGTTTGTTACATAGCTGTATAGGAGTGAAGGTTTTTCTCTGCCTGTTTCAACAATGAGGCCGACTTCCTCCAGCAGCCTGGGGTATGAAGAACCCCTCAGGCTACACTGGGAACATTGAGGGGAACCAGAGAACATGCACCATCTTGAAAGTACTCTCTGTGCTATGAAATCATTCTATTCAAATTTCCTAGCTGGGTCCCATTCTTCATAGAGACTCTGGATATTCACTGATACAAATACGTGGGTACATTCACAGACACATGGAATTTCTGGCTCTTCTTTTGTGGCAGTTCCTGAGGCTTGAACTGTGAGCCTAGACATTTTCGTTGAGCTCCTTTTGCTCAAGGAAGCAGTTTATTGTGTCTTAAACCATGATTACCCTAGGCTGGGATGCAGCTTTTACACCCACAGATGATTCAGTGATCCTAGTACCCAAGTTTAACTCCCAGCTCTGGCAAAAACAAAACAAAACAAAACAAAACATAAAACCAACAAAAATGGAGGAGGAAATAAACCAGGAAGTTTTATATAACAGTTTTACCTTTGTTTCCTTAGCACTGTGACCCTCCTGGGTCTCAATGACTTGGCTTGAAAATTGTATGTGACCTTGCATGGATGAAGGCTGGGGGCTGTCAGTGAAGCCTGAGTCCAACCCAGACACCTAGGCCCTGAGTTCGATCCCAGGACTGCCACCTACACATGGCTGAAGATCCTAGGAAACTTGTTCCTATCTATAGGAATACTAATATAATGTTTGAAATGTATTAATTAAGTTACTAATTAGCTAGTCATTCAAGTATATGATTGTAAGCAATAAATTTAGGTAATTGATTAATTAATACTTTACTAAGTCTCCTCCTGTGATTAATTCCTGGAGGCATAATTTTATACCAAATAATTGGTAATAATATAATTATAAAAATAAGATATAGACATCACTCTTTATATATGGTTATTCACTAGAATCTACATAAATGTCTATCTGTGTCTCTCTCTCTGTATACATTTATAGATGCATATACATATGTAAATATACACACACGCGTGTGCACACACACACACACACTGCACTCTAAACATCTATCTGTTTATATATTGGCCATTCCTAGGGCTCGATCTCAGGTCCTCAAATTTGCCCGCCAACTTTACTTGCATCAGACTGGTGTGTTAACTTTTACCCATTCATGAAGTGGGTCTACTAGGTCCTGAGGAGTTCAAGTCACAGAACTGCCAAAAACTTAATCCTGGTGGAAATACAAGTGTCCTGCTTGTTTTCCTTATCAATGAAAGTCCTGGGTCTCAGGAATGATGTACAATACATAGGAAAAGCTATTTCTTATGTAATATGATGCAAAAAAATGATATATGTGAAATCATACTCACTAAAATGCATAAGAAATAAATAAAACACCAAAGAAAATGAATAAATTAACTGCAATATGCAGTAAATATGTGTATGTAAATATAAATCATTTATTTAAAATGTATATGAATATTATTTTTTCGAGTGCTTGGACTTGAATTCAGGCCCTAGGAACAGGCCTGACTTTCTTGTCTTCCAGCATGGTAATCTTCCCCATTGCCCACAGTGCGGCAGATTTACCCAAACCCTGAGTTCAAATCGCAGGCCTGGCAGAGAAAATGGCCTGAATTACAAGTCAAGGAGCCTCATAATATTTTAAATATGTTCAATGTATGTATATATGTATGTTTGTACAGATGAAATGGAAATAGACCAACTATGAACTCAAAAGGAATGTGCAAAGAAGACATAGGCACAAAGTAGAATGTGCCAAGAAATGCTGAAGTATAATTTCAAATACTGTGCTCAGGTTTGAGGGTGTGTTCAAAGTACAGCTTCAAACAATGTAGTTGGATATCTTGGGGAAAAAACTGCTTTAAACTATTCTGGGATAATTGTACAAGTAGAAGCCCCTAACTCTGACTCTAATCAGCCACAACATCATCAACTTAGGAACACTTTTCCAAGTGCAAAGTGAGAAAAAGAAGGCTCATCACAGTTAGTGTTCAGGTTGAAGCAATGGCAATCACATAACTTTTCTTATGTGTTCATTTATTTTGGAGCATTAAAGTAGGAAAAAGCCAAGTAAATATTCTGCATGTACATAAATTAAGTGGGATGTATTATATTGGAAGTTATAGATTATGTCTTTTTATACTCTAATTTGGGACAATGATCTACTGTCAGTTATTTTCTTCTTTTCCTCTCTTTTGCCCTTCCACTTACATAATTATTATTTAAAAAGACATGCTTGAGCTTGAATTTCTAAATTCTTCAAAATTATCTGAACTATATCATACTTCTGGCAGTCTCCTATATCTTTCTCACGGGAAATATTTTGTCACTAAGATTTTTGTCCTATATGATATTGGATATCTTCTTGCCTAATTCAGTCCAAGATATACATTAGACTCATCCAGATATCTCAACAATTGTACCATCATAAAACACTTTCTTGCTTAGAAATGATGATTTTAGTATATCTGGTGCGGTGGCATCTGTCATTTTTGAATGACCCTAAATGATACTTACATGCAATCATGTTTAAACCAATATGCCACTCAGTAGATGAACGAATTGACAAAATGTGATTTATATATGTACGGTGGAATTCTATGCTTCCAATTCATAAGGAAATGGAAAGACTTGGGAAAATCCTACTAAGTAAAATAAACAAGTCATAAAGAAACAGATTCCATGGTTTTCCTCATTTGTAACAAGTAAGAAATGTCTAGGATAGTCCTAGCTGATGAACAGAATTTCTCAACAGCTATGTATATATGAACATATAAGATGACGCTGAGCAAAATGAACTCCTGGATATTGAAATAGAGGTTTTTCTTTGTGGTTGTTGTTTTTAATGTACTATGTGATTTCTTTTTTCTTTTGTGTTTTCCCTTATGGTTTATCCCCTGCTGTATTTTATTTCAGTATCCTGTGCATTGTATATACATTTATCTTTTTTTTTTTTCTTTTTTTGGGTCCGTTCATCCGGCCTGAACTCTGGGCCTGGGTGCTGTCCCTCAGCTCTTCAGCTCAAGGCTAGCACTCTACCACTTGAGCCACAGCCCCACTTCCGGCTTTCTTCTTTTTGCTTATATGGTGCTGAGGAATCGAACTCAGGGCCTCAGGCATGCAAGGCAAGCGCTCTTCCACTGAGCCACCTTCCCAGCCCTATACATTTATCTTAATTTGGCAAGGGAAAAGGCACAACAAAATGGTGAAACAAAGGACAAAGGGCAAACCAATGCAATAGCAATACTCACAAGACAACATGTTGGAAATTTACATTACAACTTGTCAGGAGTATTGGGGTGAAGGAAAATTCTGAGAAAAATAAGGGAGGGTGTAAAAAGTTCGGCATGTTATGTATTCACTACTTTAAAATTACTACAACCCCTTCTATATATCACCTTGACAATAAAATTAAATTTAAAAATGAGTTGCATAAAATATAATTTCACTGTATTGTTATAGTAAATATTATTCTATGTGTATTACCTTTTTAAAAAAATGAACATTATGGCTGCTAATTTGAATTAATTACCCCTTTCTTTATCAGAGGGACATCAACTGGAATGTTATCAAACTATAAAATGTTTTCAGTATATGCTTGCCATTATTTTGAAAAAAAAACATTTTTTAATCTTTTCTCATACTAACTTAGAAAACAGTTCAATTCTAACTTTCAAAACTTACTAATTGTTAAGATGACAGAATATGTATGGTCTTCAACATTCCTATGACTACTATCTACTCATTTTCAAATTCTGAACATGCCATACCAGAGACATTCAAAACAGTACCTGTTTGCGTTTTATTTAAAGCGGCAATAGATGCAGTTTCCAATGAGGCGTTACATATTTAAAAGTCAACAGAAAAAGTAGACACATTCTGGTAGAAGATAAAACTATGAAGTAGCTATAATATTTAATTTCTCAAAAGTAAACATTTGTTAATCAGAGTAAGCTATTATTTCTATGACAATCAATCCCAATTTTTATTCCATAAAGTCATCCTAGACCAACAGTTTGCAATTTGTAAGGTGCATCTTAAAATTTCCTAAATTCACATCATGACTAGCTTATCACTATTGTGAAAAAATACTACACTTCTGCTAATATGGTGCCCTTCGTCTTGCAGAAAGAACACTATAGTAAACTTTGCTGCATCGTTTCCCCCCAGTGGTATTCTTGAGATCAGAACACTTGCAAATATTATTTTTATTTTTATTTTATATTTAGTTTATTATATATTTATATATATTATCCATCATAGTTATTCAGGAGATCTGATTATCTGAATATTAAGATCTGAAGATTATGGTTCAAAGCCCACCCAAGAAAGAAGGTTCCTTAAATTCTTATCTCCAATTAAACTGCTCATGAAAATCTAGATACACGTGGCACTGAGGTTCAAATGTTAGAGCAGTAGTCTTGAGCAAAACAGGCTCAGGTACAGTGCCCAGACCCAGAGGTCAAGCCCTAGGACAAAACAAACAACAAAAACAAAATAAAACCAAACGCCAAACCTTGCATTTTCTCATTTTATACATGGGTAAATAATTAAGGAAATTTCTTCCTGTGCTTTGTATAGGTAGAAGAAAAAAGATGTCACACAATTACTCTCTTCATACTATGTTACACCAAAATCTCAAAAGATTGCTCGATTTCTAAATTTATAAATTAATATCAATTTGTTGGCAACTTTGTCTAGATTATTCACAGTATCATGTTACACATGAACTGTTGGAATTGTCGATTAACTAAGTTCTAACTATATCTCACTTGAAAGAATATTCTAGGCAAATAGAATGCCAGAATCATTTATGAATTTCTAAATTAAATCTTCTACTTGAAAAGAATTTTGTAGTATCCTATCGAATAGTAAATTACAAACAAAAATATTTATTTTAAATCTAAATTCTAATTTAGCCAGCTCTACAAAGTCCTACATTAAATGAACTTTCCTATTTCTCCAGGCTTAAACTTTTGTAATCCTTCATCATTTCTTTGGAATCTAACAGAATGATGCTTACTTTTTCCAATTTTTGGTTGGGAATCATGAGCTCTTTAGCATCTAGGAATGTTCTGTAATGAAGACAACCTTTAAAACACAACTGAGGATTATATATTAGTTACACTTCAATAGGAAACTTGACTTCTCAAAACATAATGACAAAATTAACCCAAACTTCCAACTGTGTATGCCTTCCTTGTTTCTTTTTTATTACTTTCTTGCTTTGTTTTATTGAGACAAAATTATACTACCTAGTCCAGGGAATGTATCACTATGTTATTCCACTTTCTAATCTCCTGTCTTATTCTGAGTGCTAGAATTCCTGGCTTGTATCACATTGTCCTACCATTTTTTGTTGGTTTATTTAGATACAGACTCCAATAACATTTCTACTAGACTGATGGCTCAGACTGTTCATGTACTATGTTAAAAGCTATTCTAATATTTGACACAGGTTATGAACATTTTCAGATGCACCTGAAGGGGTCTCTGATTCCTTCCTCCATGGATATGATCCCTTTATTAATGATGACTTGATTTTCTATCTCTGGCCCCTACCTATATAATATTCTCAAGCTTTTTTGGGGAAAGTTCCCTTAAGGACTTCTAATATTAAAAATTATCACTTGATCCTAGTCTTACTCAGGAAATATTTTCTATTATTTTCTAACTTTTTTACACATTCTGAGAGTTGTTTCTTATGTGTGTTTGAACATATATGTGCCTTTGTATGTGCATATTTGTATCTATATATGCAAAAACCTCAACCATTTATTCAGCAATCTTGCTGAATTCCATCACTTGAGCCATTCTTCCAATGTAGCATTTGACTAGCTAATTATAGATAGTGTCTTAAAGACTGTTCTGCCCAGGCTGGATGCAAACTGAACTTACCAGACTCCTTTACATTATTAGGTTTTATTTCTCCAGGAGTATCAACTCTTAAACTACAAACATTTCTGTCAGTGTAAAATCTAAGCTGTAGCCCAGATTTTTACTCGAGTTCATATAAAGATAGATGGACATTCACATTACATATGCTGAGTGTACACTGTTAGAAATATGATCCTAAGCAAGGTTCCAGTGGCTCATGCTTATAGTCCTAGCTACCCAGGAGGCTGAGAGTGAGGATTGCAGTTCAAATCCAGCATGGATAGGAAAGTTTCTGAGGCACTTATCTCCAATGAAGCACCAGAAAATTGGAAGTGGTGCTGTGGCTCAAGAGGTAAAGCACAAGCTTTGAGCTGAAGAGAAGAGGGACAGTGCCCAGGCCTGGAGTTCAGGCCCCAGTACCTTCAAAAAAAAAAAAGAAAAACAAAGTAAAAGAGAAAAATAAATGTGATCTTAGCCACCAGTTCATTGCTAGTATAATTCCTGCTCTCTCAACATGGCCTTTTTTTCAAGTTAAATCCATGCTCTTATATCTGACTTGCTTGGAACCAGAATTATTCTTCCATTCTACTTTTTTACAAATTTACATGATTAGCTAGCATATTTAGAGCTAGTAGAAAAAAGAGAGTGGTCTCTTCCTTCATGTTCCACTTAGGAATAATGCTTTCTCTATATCATTCCCATAGATCTAAATACTGGCCTTGGCTTTATTGTTTCAAAGTTGTCTTATTTGCAGAGTCTTCTATAGTGCATTGAACCATTATACATAAACATAGAACTTCTCTTTCTTCTATTCCTATTGTTTCTCCTTCTATTAACATATGTAAACTTGGGAAATAATGCACAACACACACACTCACAAAAAAATGTTTCTGAGAACCTTCTTCCCACTTAAAATTGGTCTTAATTTACAGAGCACGTAGGAAATTTGAAGTTAATGTACTCCAGGATAACTTTTTTTTCGTTTTTTATTGTGAAAATGGTGTACAGAGAGGTTAGAGTTACATAAGTAAGTTAATGAGTACATTATCTAACAAGCATTGTTACCTCCTCATTTGTTTTTCCCCTGCCATCCCTTTTCTGCCAACTGTCCCAAATCTCCCCTCCCATCCCCAAATTGTAAAGTTCGTTTTCAACATAGAGTCTTGATCATCTCATTGTTACAATGGGTCATACTGTGTCTTTGTTTCGGAATTTTATTTCCCTTCCAATCCCATAGTAGAAAAATGTATATGCAAGATGCAAGTCACCAACATCAAATACAGTGAAAACAGGTTATACCATGGAGGAAGAAAATAGAAGATAGATAAAAAAAATCACAGCATGGTAATAAAAGAGTTCCTGCTTGACTTTACTCCCTGATGCCTCTGACTGTCTCCAGGGCTAGGGGAAGCTGGGGAATGGGCAAGTGGCGCACTTACCTTTCCTTGGACCGGGTCCGTCTTCCATGGGATGGACCAAGACCCAACATCTGGCACCCAACATGGGGCACGAAAGGAAAATATTCTAGCCGAGGTTAAGAGGTCTCTAAGGGTAAGTGAAATCCTTAATATGTGTAATTCTATCTCAGAGAAGGAGGAGGAGGGGGCAACATTAGGCCTAGTGGAAGTAAAAGAAGACTTGGGTGCCCCAGACGATCCTAGGCCCTCACCCTATTCCCCCAATTGGGGGGAGGTACAGTGCCCTATGCAGCCCTACAGAGGGACCTGGGAGATATGGACCCCTACAGACCTTCCACGGAGAAGCCGAGGGCCAGGGAAGTAACCTATGCTGAGTCTTAACCTGTTAAGGAATGGCCACCAGGGAACCTGGACCCTGGGCCAAAGGATTCACTTCCCCAAGCGTATTCAGTCAATCTGGCACCAGGAGCTAACAGACGCTTGGAATGGTATCCATGGGAAGCCAAGGATATTAACAGCTCTGCAAGGCAGTGGTAGAGGATGGTCCAAACTCTCCTTGGGCCTAGACCCTATTACAGGACATTGCTTATTTTCAGTGTGTCCCTAAAGACTGGCTAGATGTGGCCAAAGCTGTCCTCACCAGTTCTCAGTTTATTAAATTGTGTGTCTTCTTTAAGGAGGAATGCAGAGGGCAGGAGGAGAATACCTGGGAAGCTCAACCCACAATACCGACTGCTTATGCCATGTTAACCAGGACAAGAGAAGGGTACTCCACTGGCATCCAATAGGCCACAATACCAGGCTCATACCGTGACCAGGTGAGGCAGGTAGGACTTGCCTAGTGGTACTAATTGGATGAAGGGCTCACTGAGTTCCCCATAGCAGGAGTGAGACAAAAATTGGGTGAGCCTCTACCTGATTTTATAGACTGAGTCCAACTGAGTGTTCACAAGTCACTGGCAAGGGACCTCCAAGATCAGTTTGTAAAGCTACTGGTTTGGGAAGGGATGAATGCAGACCATACAGCCTGCGTGGGATTGAGAGAGTGTTCCCTGAGCACATGGGTGGTGGCCTCGCAGGATGTGGAATGCAACAGCCCCAGTCCCAATCACTATCTTTACCTTTACAGGCTCAGACATCTGCAATGTCTGAGGCTATTACCCAGGCTCTGTCAGCCCAGGGCCAAGGAACCCCAAGGCCATCAGGGAGAGGGACATGTTTTAAATGCAGACAGGAGGGCCCTTTTAAGAGGGACTGTTCACACCAATCCCCCCCTGCCCCTCTGCCAACTGGCCCGGGGGGTCCAAACCACCCCCTACACCCTGCCCCAGGTGCAGGAAGGGGTACCATTGGAAAAAGGATTGTCAATCCAAATTTGATTTAGATGGGAAGCCTTTAAACTAGGGGAGGGGCATCCTCCAACCCTATTAGCTCAAGGTGGAACCCCCTCTGCTGTAAGGCCCAGGCAGCCTCATGGCAGGATGACCCAGGCCCATTGGACCATCCCCCGGGGAAGGCCTCCGCCCTAAAATGAGTATTTTCCTAGGTGTAAAGCAGTTTTACTGCCTAATTGACATGAGGGCAGATTGAACAAAGAGTCGATTGCCCTTATGAAATGGACTAGCCTAGATGGAAAGCAGGGAAAGATATGCGCTTTAGTGGCAAAAAACCTCACCGCCAATTTACTAGGGCAAGACACATGGATGCTGTGGTCACTACAGACCATCGAGCATCCTATGATGATATCCTGGATGGCGAAGAAGCACAATGGCTTAAACATGATCTAGAGGGAGTTAAGAAAAAGGATTTTTTTTAACTTTCATAAGTACAGAGAAGAACCTAAGGGACCCACTTGGGTGCACCCCTAATCCTAAAGGCAATTGTCCCCCAAATGCCTCCCATTAGGTGGAAACCAAGAAGCCCTATTTGGGTGGAGCAGTGGCCATTGACCAAACCTAAACTTGTAGTGCTCCACCTTTTGGTGGAGGAACAGATAAAACTTGGGCACATACTCCCTTCTGTGAGTCCTTGTATTTGTTATCCAAAAGGCATCTGGGGCTTGGTTCATGCTCCAAGATCTATGTAAGATAACTGAAAGGATGAAGCTAGTAGGAATGCCCTAAGAGGTATGCCCTGGACTCCTGCTTCAGAATATACCTTGGTTGTAATTGATATTAAAGATAGTTTTTTTTGATCCTCTTACATCTGGATTACTGCAAGAAATTTGCCTTCTCCATCCCTTCTCTGAATATTTTCCCATCCTGATCAGGGGTTTGAATGGAGGGTGCTGTCACAGGGTATGGCCAACAGCCTGGCCTTTTGCTAACAATACTTGGTCACACTTTTAGGGCCTGTGCTGGGTTCAGACACCTCTCTTGCCTATGCCTACATGGATGACATAATTCTGAGGCACCAAGACCTGGGACGCCTGGAGGGCCTTCTACCCATGTTCTCACCATATTAAAAAAGGAGGGTTTTCCAATATCTCTAAATAAAATTCAAAAAGTATCTCCTGTTAAGGAGCTCGGATCCCAACTTAACTTGACTCAGGCCAGCCCCCTTAAGCCTTTGCTGGATATTGCAGCATCTCTGTCCCTAACCCAACTTGAAAGTCTTTTAGGTGAAATCAATTGGCTGTTGCCATGGGTTCTCATCCCTAAAGATAGTCTTGTGCCCTTATTCAACCGACTAAAAGACAGGACACCCCAAGAAGTTATTACAATTACAAACAACCATCGGACAATATTTTTTACAGTTCTAAAGAGCCCTGGATGAACTTTCCCTTAAGAGGTATTCTATTCTTAAGCCCATTTCCCTCTCGTTGTTTGCAGGTGTTACATTGATATCTGCAGTTTTAAGTCAAAGGGGGGGGGAGCCATTAGAGTGGCTTCACACTCCCCTGGGGGGCACACCTCGGATGTACTCTCAGGCAGAACAACTTGCCAATGCTATTGTCATGGGAAGGACCCAAGCCCAAAGGCATTATGGCCTTGATCCTCACTCCATTGTTTTTTCTTTTCTGATGGCAGACGTTGAGTACTCACTTGAGCCAATGCTCAATCTGCTCTCTCCCTGGAAGGATTTCTAGTTCAAATTGACTGCCATTATGGGTCATCTAAATGGACAGTCATGGTATGGCGAATTCCCCTCATAATGACTTCTCTATTTTCTCCTACACCTATTCCTGGCGCCCTACATGATTTTACTGATGGAGGTAAAACAGGCTCTGCACATGCAGCCTTTGAGGAGCAACAAAAGACCCCAAGCCAACAAAGATTTCAACTTTGTCAAGGATCAGCAGAATAAAAAGAAATGTTTGCAGTAATTATGGCCCTTCAAGACATTAAAAAAAACCTTTAATTTGTATTCTGATAGTTTATATATGATTAACTTGGTCCCTCATATTCCCTAGGCACATATTAAACTGGATGGAAACCCTATTTTCCCCCTTATGGACACCCGTAAGGGCCTATTAGATGTATGGAGAGCCCCTATTCATATTCAACATTTGAAAGGGCATTCAAAACTTACTGGGTTTTTATCCATGGACAATAATTGGGCTGACCAGTTAGCTACTGGCCCACAAGCTTTAATGTTACAAGAGGCCACCCGTTTAGATGATTTAACCCACAATAATTGGAGAGGTTTTCAACACAGATTTCCTCAGATTCCTGTAAAGGACTTCAAAAGGATAGACATACCTGTAAAACATGCCAACCTTCTTTTTTTTAATTTTTAAAATTATTTTTATTTTTATTTTTTGTGAACACACTGTACAGAGGGGTTACAATTACATGGGCAGGTTAATGCGTACATTTCTTATCAAGCATTGCAGCCTCCTCCTTTGTTTACCCTTCACATCCCTTCCCAGCCTCCACCCCACCCCCCACCCAATCCTCCCTGCTTTCCCCACTCCCACCAACATTGTAGAGCTCATTTTCGACATGGCAACTTGTACTTCTCATTGTTGCAACGGGTCCACCTGTATCCTTAAACGAATTGTTTTTCCCCATCTCCTCTACAAGTTATACTCACATAAAATATAGTGAAAGCAAGGGTTATACTGTAGGGGAGGGACATACAAAACTACAAAGAGATAATCTTATAAATGCGTTAGAAACAAATGCCTGAAAGGAAAAAAAAATTAAAATACATATCTAAGGATTCATTTTCCTAACATCACATTAACTGACCTTCTCCGCTTGATTCATACATATACTAGATATTGCAAATAAGGGAAACCATGGGACCTATGTTTCTTTGGGCCTGGCTTACTTCACTTATTATAATTTTTTCCAAGTTTTTCCATTTCCTAACAAATGGGGCAATGTCATTCTTTCTGATGGAGGCATAGAATTCCATTGTGTATATATACCACATTTTCTTGATCCCTTCATCTACTGAGGGGCATCTGGGCTAGTTCCATATCTTAGCTATGGTAAATAATGCTCATGCCAGCCCTTCTTAAAAGTACCCCTGCTACAACCAGAGGCCTCAAACCCAATGTCCTTTGGCAAACTGATGTGACTCATTTCCCAGACTTTGGTAAGCTTCAATATATTTTTGTTTCTATAGATACCTATTCAGGAGCATGTTGGGCCACAGCACATACAGGAGAAATAACTAATCATTCAGAAGCACATTTTCTTCAATGTTTTGGCACCTTGGGTCTACTAACACAAGTTAAATCCGATAATGGACCTTGTTTTGTTAATAAAGCAATGTCAGAGTTCTTTGACAGATGGCATATTACTCATACTACAGGAAATCCCTATAATCCCCAAGGCCAAGCAATTATAGAAAGAAATCAACAATGTCTTAATGAGCAATTAGTAAAACAAAAAGGGGAGTTAACCCCCATATATGGTTACAGATAGCTTTGTTTACCATTAACATTTTAAATTTTTCAAAAGGGACAATTGAATCCAGATTTCAGAAGCACTGCAGACAACTAAATCCTAAGCCCCAAGTGAAAGTCAGGTGGACGGACCCCCTGACACAACAATGGAGCGGACCTGACCCCCTAGTTATCATGGGCAGGGGATTCAGATATGTTTTTCCCATAAGGGAGACAGCCCCCATTTGGTCCCGGCCAGGAACTTTAAGTTTTTACTCATTTCCTCTATAGAGGAAGAAGCCCAAGGATAAACTAACCAACAAGGAAAGTAAAACAGCTATGCTGGTCCATGCTTGTGTTTAAAAGAGGGAAAGCTGAAAGGATAATTACTAACCATCCCCAAGGGCAATCAGCCCTTGAGAAGCTCTTGCGTTCTCTAACAATTGCAGATGGTGATATTCCAGCTGTTAGCTGTCCTGAACCTCCCAGTCCTGGCATTGTCCCTACAGAATCCACATCAACCTCAATGGGTGACCTGGGCAGTGATCAGCACTGGCAATGGAGAAATCATCAACAGCACCAAAAGAGAAGCTGTCCCTTTGACCTGGTGTCCCTTTGACCTGGCTAGAGGATCCTGGGATGTTGGAGATTGAGTCCCCCTTTACCAAGGACGGCCTGAGTGTGGGGGCCCACGAGGATGCACTGTGCCTCATGTATGGTACCCCCAATACCCAGGCTGCTCCCATGCTTTAAAGAGGTCAATCTTATAAGATACTGACTATTATATATGTCCCAGTAGTAATCGAACTGCTTCGGACATTTCTACCTGTGGTGAGGCTAATGTTTATTAACTTTACTGAGGAGGGAAAAAGGATAATTAACTGGGAGATGGGCAGGATGTGGGGGTTGCGGTTATATCGAAAAGGATAGAGCCCAAGAGAGCCAATGCATGGCTCTCCGTGTCTATTATGATAAGCTCAGTGCTGAAGATTACACCATACTTTAGGTGAACCATGGAAAGAGGAGGTGCCAATCGGACTAACCTCATAAGAGGTGCCCTGACCTGAACTTCAGCAAAGAGGTGGGTCTGCCATTAAAATAAAAAGGGGGAATCTGTTGGGCACATGGACAGCAAAGTTGGGGCTGAGAGGCAGTTTAGTGGGCAGAGTCCGAGTTGTTTATGTTAAAATCTGACTGTGTACCACAACCAGGCAAAGTGACATCTGTACTTGAATAGCTCAAAGACAGAAGGGAAAGTATAGAAAGTTTAGGTGAATGATAGGATGACCTCTAGAGTGATTGGTTGGTTCCTTTTCCTCCCCTTCCATGCCACTCGGTCTTTTGCTTTAAAAATTGCTTGCTGCGTGGTGATAAACGAGTTCCTGCTTGACTTGACTCCCTGCTGCATCTGACTGTCTCTGGGGCTACGGGAGGCTGGCGAATGAGCTAGCAGCACAGTTACCTTTCCTCGGACCCCGTCCACCTTCTGCGGGACAGATGAAGATCCAACATGTAGGGGGAGAACAAAGGAGGAAGCAACAATGCTCAATAAGAAATGTACTCATTACTTTGTTCATGTAACTGTAACCCCTCTGTACAACATTTTTACAATAAAAAAAACATACAAAAAATAATGTAGTGCTCAAAGAAGCACTTTGGGGGTAAGGGAAGGATATCTAAATAGCTGTACAAAATTCTACATTGCTTTTTATTAAATGTTCCATATGGAACTGAATAAACATAAGTGCTTCCATTAAAAATATTAAGTCACTGTCTTGGAACTGGGGCCAGTATTTCTGCCATTGAAGGGATTTGAGCTCATTGTCCCGGTAACTCTTTTACACCATTGGTGAAGGGGAAGCTCACTATCCTTGAGGAAAAGAAATTCAAGCTAGAGTTCCCAGGGCCTGCATTGAGGGCCTGCAATGTAAAAAAATATTTCAATACATGTGTAATATATGATATATATGTACATATGCATGTTTATTATATATTGATTATTATAATTATTGCTTTTGTGTTTATTTCATTTATTTCATAGTTTATTGTATTTAGTATTATTATACACATAATATTTATTGTGTTTTGTACATCTATTATAAAATTATACACAATAAATCAGGTCATTGACTTGTTTTTCATTAATACATTATTATGTGTTGAAACATGATACATAATTAAATGGAGGCATTAGTCACAGTCATCACATGTTTAGAGTCTCTCCCAAGTATGAGCTTTTTCTTAGTTATCTTTTGACAACTTACTATAAGGATTTCTTTAGATGATTTATACTCAGAAGATTTTTTTGAGGATAAGCAAGTTGTGGGATAAAATTGTAAGGTGGGGGTGGGAATGAATGTGGCTTAGTGGTATAGAGCTTGCTCAGCATACATGAATGCCAGGGTTTGAATCCTCAGTGCCACATACTCAGAAAAACCCATAAGCTGTGGAGTGGCTCAAGTGGTAGAGCGCTAGAATTGAGAAAAAGAAGCTCAAAGACAGTACCCATGTCCTTAGATCAAGCCCCAGGACTGGCAAAAACAATGGGCCAGATGCTGGTGGCTCACTCTTGGAACCCTAGCTTCTCAGGAGACTGAGATCTGAAGACACAGTTCAAAGACAGCTTACACAAGGAAAGCCTGTTAGACTCTTATCTCCAATGAATCACCAAAAGACCTCAGATGGTGCTGTGGCTCAAGTGGTAGAGTGTTAGCCTTGAGCTGAATGGTGCAGGGACAGCGCCCAGGCTTCAGTCTGAGAAAAACATCTGGAAAAAAGAGTGAGGGATAGTCAAAGTACTTTTCCTGAGTGAGGGATAATCAAAGTACTTTTCCTATTTGCTAATTATGAGAATATTTTTGGGAAAATGAACATTGATGTACACCAGAGTTGGAGTCAGGGCTCAAGGTCCAAGTATAGCAGATCCATATGACCAGCCTCTCAGACTCTAACATTATAACCTTGTGTCCTACAGAGTTCTGAAAGGTCCAATATTGAAAGGCATAATATGCTCCCCAAACCCTTTGTGATAAGCACTTGACTTCTATTGTCAATGTCATTACAGTTCTGAACCTAGCACTGCACAAGTAGCTCAGGCCTGTCACCCTAGCTCAGGAGACTGAGGTCTCAGGATCACAGGGTGAAGCCAGCCAGGACAGGAAAGTCTATGACACTCTAACTTTCACTTCTGAAAGGTCAGATATTCAAGAGCTTTCTGGGTTTCCCTTGGTGATGCGCGGTTACTTGCACACTACATGTTCTTAGAGTTCTCAAGCTATAGAAGCAGGAAAGAAACATTATTGACCCATCCTGGATTCAAATGAAGTTCTCAGGATCCAAGCCCTAGCCGTGTTATCAAGAACTACTCCATTGTAACACTGTATTTGAAGGACAGAAAATAGTTGCAAAAGCCGTGCTATATGAAGAGACCAAGGCCTGTAGGATTAGGAGGCAGAATGTACACACTCAACAGGAAAGTGAGCTGCAAAACCACTTCATTCATTCAGGCAAAACCAGCAATGGGGGGGGCAACTTCAAACATTTGTTAGAGTTACACCAGGGTCAGGCTTTTCTCAGCCTCTTCAAACGATGACTAATTAATCTTCCCTCAGGTGAAGGGATCCTCAGGCTATCTTTACGGTAATAATGGAGAGTCGGTTTAATGGGGAGAAGGGAGGAACAGAGTAGAAAAACCCTACTCTCTGGTCTTAGGGAGTAGGTTTTTGACTCAGTCAGATTTGAAGGCCCTTCTTCTACCTCTGCCAGTCCATTCTCCTTCCTTCATTCTCCACATAATTAATGCAAATCCCCAGTCAAAGGAGAGGCAGAGCCCTTTCTCTACTATCTCCAAGCACCCGAGTTAGAATCTGGCTCTGCCCTCTTGGCTCTTCTGCTGCCTGAGAAGTGGGAGAGAGACAGTCTTCCTGTTCTGTGGTGTGTGATGGCGAAGCTGGTGGCCTAGAGCACTGCAGAAAACCTCATGATTGGGAATTTTTCCCTTCTTTCCTCTTGAAGTCTAAGACCAGATTCACCTATCATCTATCTATCTATCTATCTATCTATCTATCTATCTATCTATCTATCTATCTATCTATCTATCTATCTATCTATCTATCTATCTATCTATCATCTATCTACCTACCTACCTACCTACCTACCTACCTACCTACCTACCTACCTACCTACCTACCTACTTACCTACCTACCTACCTACCTACCTACCTACCTACCTACCTACCTACCGAGTGAGCTAGCTATCTCTTTGTCAGTCCATGGGTTGAACTCAAGGCCTGGGCACTGTCTCTAGCACTCTACTACTTTAGCCATAGCACCAATTCTGGCTTTTTCTGTGTATGTGCTACTAAAGAATCGAAACCAGGGCTTCTTGCATGCTAGGCAAGCACTCTCTCACTAATCCACATTCCCAGCCTCCTCATCTTTTTCTTAATGGTAGTTTTTATGTAAGTATGCTACCAATTTATGTCCCCAAGATTAATTTTCTGAATGCTGGTTATTTCTATGAACCCTGATCTTCTCTTCTCCTGCCTGATTTGTGACTGTTTTTATCTTGGCCTCATAATAAAATTTAAATAAGGGCTGCTGAGAGTTTAAGGATGAATCATATAAGGACACAGGTCTGGAACCATGGAAGAGAAAAGCCATGGCCAGAAATGAAGAAAATGATGTGGTATGTGCAACAAGCATATCTGAAAAATAAATCAGTAAATAAAAGCAAAAGCAATACATATGATCTGTGTGCACTCAGGGAGGTAATATACACACATAAATAGGTAGGGTACTGGCACATAACTTGGCCTTCTCTTTTTGAATTTGTGTGGCCATCCCAGGGCTTAAACTCAGGGCCCCATGCATTCCTCAGTTGTTTTGCTCAAGGCTGAGGCTCTACCTCCGCCACAGATCCACTTCCAGCCATCTGGTCATTAAGTGGATATAAAGTCAACCCAGGCATGCCTGGTCTGTCCTGTATCTCCTGCTCGGCTCTCTCAAAGTTGGAGTTCTGCCTTCAGGACCACTGATCCTCTTCTGTTTTTCTGGTAGTTTATTGGACATAAGAGTCTCACAGACTTTCCTGCTCCGGCTGGCTTTGGATGGCGATCTCCTGAGGAGTCTTCAAGAGGCTTTCCTCATGGATTCAATGAGAAGCCACTACACACAAAACCTTAGTCTAAATCTTGGGAGGTACTAGCAAATCAGAAACATGAAGATGCTTCTAGTGTGTTCTAGATACTTAAGGTTAGAGACAAATACACTCATAACTATTAGATTATTTTATAGGCGAAAGGAGCAATGCAGACAATACTAGGATCACTCCAGCTTTCAGTCCTCGAATCCGAGACAGTAAATTCACTGTAGCTCAAAGCTAAGTGACAGAGCTAGCATGAACTGTGGGCCTTAGCTCCCAAATCCTATGACAATCATTTCCCACTTTTGGCTTCTAAACTGTGACCACAGGGGAAAATGAGGAGAGAAAATCCTTCTCAGAGAAAGCAGCTATAAACAACATTGGGTAGTTTACTTATAAATTCAAACTATTGGAACGACCCTGTGAAGAAATTAGGTTGTCCAGATTAAAACATGAAGAAGCAAAGAAAGTCAGGTGCCAGTGTCTGCTGACTATAATCCCAGCTCCTCAGGTGGATGAGATGTAGAGATTCTCAGTTTGAATCCAGCCCAGTTAGGAGAGTCCTTGAAATGCTTTTTCTAAATGACAACAGAAAAGCCCAGAAGTGGGACTGTGATTCAAGGCTAATGCACTACCCTGGAGCAAAAGGAGATCAGGGACAACCCATAGACTCATAGTTGAACTCCAGGACCTGCCCCCCTAAAGGAGCCTTTACCTCCATGTCTTTGTGTATGGATGCATTCCCATTGGTGAAACACCAGAGTAGCTATTATGAATTGCACCAAGCTCGGAAATTTGTTCTCAATTCAGTGATTTCATAGCACAGAGACAGCTTTCATGACAGTGCATGTTCTGGGGATCCCATGAGTGGTCCTAGTGTAGCCTAAGAGATTCTCTGCACCCCAGGCCTGCTGGAAGAAGTCTCTCTCATTGTCTGGACAGGCAGACCAAAGGCCTCAGTCCTGTACAGCTGTGTAATGAACAACTCCATCCAGGCCAATTAGTGAGGATGAGTGTGGGCAGGCTCTGAATGCCAGGAGAAAAAGGCCTCTTTGTACCTCAAGCTATCTCTCTCCCCAGTGCTCTGTTTTGACAGGAAACCTTCATGTGTGCCACCTCCCTTGACAAGCCAAGTTTCCTGCACTTACTCTGCCTTAGGGAGACTATGTTCCCATGTTCGATACAGTGCTAATTGTAATTCAGGAGTCCTCCTGGAACACAATTATGGCGCTGAACCTAATAAAATGTTTCATTGCAGATGATGATGGGGCTATGATGCCTCTCCTTGGTTTCCTGAAGCTTGGGAAATCCAAGCATATATCACAATACATCCTGTCATATAGGGCTGGTGAAGATCATCAGGTTTTGAAATCTTTGACCTCTCCTTGTTGGATCCTGATTGGTTAGGTTTTGATTGTGAACACAAGGCCTGGGTTCTGGCCATGAGCTCAGAACAGAACTCTATTGCTTGACCATTTTGTATTACAGCTTCACTTCTGCTTTCTCTCTCTCTCTCTCTCTCTCTCTCTCTCTCTCTCTCTCTCTCTCTCTCTCTCTCTCTCTCTCTCTCTCTCTCTCTCTCTCTCTCTCTCTCTCTCTCTCTCTCTCCCCTTCTCTCTTTCTCTGGTGTGTGTGTGTGTGTGTGTGTGTGTGTGTGTGTGTGTGTGCGCGCGCGCGTGTGTGTGTGTGCATACACTAGTCCTGGAGCTTGAACTCATAACATGAGCATTGTACTTAATTTCTCTTATAAAAATATAGCCCTTTCCCACTTGAGCCACAGAGCCAATTCAGGCTTTATTCTTGGAATGTTGTACTGAGTAATCAGGCCCAAGGTTACATATATGCAAAGCACTCTACACCTAAGGCACATTCACAGCCCTTTACTTCAGGTTTGTTAGTATGTTTCTGTCTTTTTGTTTTTGTTCTTGTCAGTTGCAGGAGTTGAAGTCTGGGCCCTGGGTGCTCTCCCTGAGTTCTTTAGCTCAAGTCTTGTGACCTAACACTTTAGCCACAGAGCCATTTCAGGTTATTTGAGCCTCAATATTCTTGTCTGCATAATCATCTCAGTTGTGGAGCTCTTACAAGGACCAGATGAATGAATGCACCCTGTGAAGGACACAGCAAATGGCACTCTGAAGGACTCAGCACACAGCAATACGTGAAAAAATCAGCACCCAGCACCCAATGGGTAAATCTGCAGCAGTGTGGAGGAAGGGGGAGCTCACCGTGCTGGAAGACAAGAAAGTCAGATCTGTTCCCAGGGGCTGAACTCAAGTCTTAGCACTCATATATTTTAAGTACATGATTTAAATTTACATACACATGTTTACTGTATATTGCGATTAGTGTAGATATTCATTTTGTGTTTTATTTATTATGTATATTAGTGAGTATGATTATGCCTATAACGTTTTTTACATCAGATTACATAGGACATAGATTTGCCTGTGTATTAGACATCATTCCTGAAACCCCGGATTTTCACCAATTAGGAAAACAAGTGGGACAATTGGCTTCTTTCACCAGAATTAAGTTTTTGGCAGTTCTGTGATTTGAACTCCGTGCCTAGAAGGCCCACTTCATGAATGGGTCAATGTTAGCACACCAGTCTGATGCAAGTGAAGTTGTTGGACAAATTTGTGGACCTGAGATCAAGCCCTAGGATTAGCCAACATATAAACAAATAGATGTGTAGATGCAGTGTGTGTGTGTATTTACATATGTATATGCAGCTATAAATGTATACAGAGACAGACATTTATGTAGATTCTAGTACATAACTATATAAAGTGATATCTATATCTGATTTTCATATATTCTATTACTACCAATTATTTGATCTAAAATTATGCCTTCATTAATTGATCACAGTAGAAGACTTAATAAAGTACTAAATTAATTAGTGACTTGAATTTATTGCATACAATCTTATACTAGAATGACTAGCTAATTATTAATTCAATTAGTACAATTCAAACATTCTATTAGTGTTCCTACACATAGGAACATAGGATCTTCAGCAGTGTTTAGGTGCCAGTCCCAGTATCCAACTCAGGGCCTAGGTGTGTGGGTTAGGCTCAGGCTTCACTGACAGCCTACCAGCCTTCAGCCATGCTAGGTCACATTCAATTTTCAAGAGGAGTCATTGAGACCCAGGATGGTCAATTGCAAAGGAAACAAAGGTAAAACGGTTGTGTACAACTTGCTGTTTATTTCCCTCCTCCATTTGTCTTGGTTTGATGTGTTTTGTTTTGTTTTCTCGCCAGTGCCAGGAGTTGAATTCGGTCCTAGGATCCCTGGATCATCTGTGGGAGTAAAAGCTGCACCCCAGCCTAGGGTAATCATGGTTTAAGACACAATAAAATGCTTCCTTGAGCAAAAAGAGCTCAGGGAAAATGTCTAAGCTAACAGTTCAAGCCTCAGGACCTGCCACACAAAAAAGCCAGTAACTACATGTGTCTGTGTATGTATGCATGTATTTCTACCGGTGAACATCCAGAGTTGCTATGTTGAAAGGCACCCAGATAGGAAATTTGTTTGAATAGAATTATTTCATTGCATAGAGAATTCATTCAAGTCAATGCTGGTTCTGGGGCTCCCCCTCACTGTTCCCAGTGTAGCCTGAGCATTTCCCTACACCCCAGGCTGCTGGAGGAAGTCTGCCTCATTGTTGGAACAGGCAGACATAAAACCTCACTCCTGTACAACTGTGTAACAAACAATTCATCTGGGGCAATTAGTGTGGGCAGACTCTGAATGCCAGGAGAAAAAGGCCACTTTGTACCCCAAGCTCTTTCCCCAGTGCTCTTTTTGACAAGAAGCTCTCATTTGTGCTGCCTCTCAGGTCAGGCCAAGTTCCCTGTACTTATCCTGTCTTTGTTAGACTATGTCCCAGTGTTGAAACAAACTGCTACAATTAATTCAAGAGTCCTTCTGGCAGACAACTGAGAGCTGAACCTAATGAAATGATTCATTATTGGCAATGGTATTTCCCTAGGTTTCCGGAAGCTTGCTAAATATAAGCTTATTGTAATATCAGAGTGCTTCCTGTCATGTAGGGTTGGTGAAGCTCATCAGGTTTTGAAACCTTTGACCTCTCCTAGTTAGGGCCTAGGTGGCTAGGTTTCGTGATTGAAAACAGGACCAGAGTGCTGACCCTGAGCTCAGAGCAGAAGCTCTTTGCTTTACCATTTGGTGTCACAGCTTCACTTCTGGTCTCTGTGTGTGTGTGTGTGTGTGTGTTGTATTTGTGTGTGCACATGTGCACACGCATGCATGCACCCATGCACCCGTCCTGGAGCTTGAACTCAGGACCTGAGCACTGTTCCAGTTTCACCTGTACAAGGATAACACTCTACTACTTGAGCCACAGAACCACTTCAGGCTTTTTTTCTAGTGATGTGATACTTTGGATTCAAACCCAGTGTTTCTTATATGCAAAGCACGCTTCCCCTAAGATCCATTCCCTGCATTCTACTTCAGGTTTCTTGCTTTCGTTTCTTGTAAGTTGGAGGAGTTGAAGTCTGAGCCTGGTTGCTGTCTCTGAGTTCTTGAGCTCAAGCTCTACCACTTGAGCTACAGCGCCCCTTCAGGCTATCTGGTGGTTCACTGGAGATAACCATCTCAAGGAATTTCCTGCCCAGGCTAGCTTTGGACCATTATCCCCAGCTCTCAGGCTCCTGAGTAGCTAGGATGACAGGCCCGAGTCAGTGACGCCCTGCTTCCACTTCAAGTTGCTAAATAGTGAGAAGGATATAAGAGTCTCAGGACCTTTTGTGTCTGGGATAGTTTTGAACCAAGATTGTCTGATCTGAGCTTCCTGAGTAGGCAGGATGACAGACCTCAGCTACAGATGCCTAGGGTCCTTGGCTACACCTCATAGGGCACTAGCCATGAGCCTAACAGAGAAGTATCTGTGCCTAGGCCCTGAGTTCAACATTTACGGCAGAGAAAAATAAACCAAAACAATTGTCTGCAGGAGAGAACTCATTAGAGTTCAATACATACATAATTTTAGCGTTAACATGGGGACATATCTGAGTCTCAACTTTCTCATCTGCAGAATCATCTTAGTTGTGGAGCTCTTACAAGGACCAGATGAAAGAATGCACCTTGTGAAGGACGCAGCACACAACACCTCATGAAGGACTCATCACATAGCTGTATCCCACAAGCTATCATTAGAATTAGGATGTTTTCATCAGTTTCACCATTCTTTCAGAAACACATCACAAACTGCATAAAGTTCACATCTAATTGTTTAGAGGAATGGGGTTTTTTGTGGGGGAGAGTTAGCCACGGGGATTGCACAGAAAGGTTGAGGCTACTGTCCTAAGATCTTTAGCTCAAGGCTAGAGCTCTACCACTTTGAGTCACAGCTCAGAGTTTTGCAAACTTCTTGCCAAGGCTGGGTTTTAAACCCACCAGTGTCAGATTCAGCCCCCGTGTATCTTGGATGACAGGGGTGAGTGAGCCAGCAGCATCTGGTTCCATGGAGCTGGGTTGCAGCGGTTTACCTCTGGCTAAGTCAGGTTAGATAGCAGCTGTCAGCATCAGACTCCCAGCTTGCTCTCTGATGAGGTATTTGCAGTCTTATCCTTATATGGTTGCGTTCAGAACATTATATACTTATTTTTGGTGCCAGTCTTGGGTCTTGAGTAAGAGTCTAATTATAAGCTTTTATGCTCAAAGCTAGAGCTCAATTATATAAGGGACTGCTCAACTTCCAGATTTTTCTGTGCATGTGGTAGTGAAGAATCGAACCTAGGGCTTTGTACATACTAGGGGAGCACTCTACCACTGAGCTCCAGGAGTGACAAGTGTATAAACAGATACATCCATAGTTTGATAAATCGATAGATAAATAAATGTATATGTATAAAACAAGAGAGATGACTGTATATTATGAAATTGCATATATGATATTATTACCAATTATTAGCAACTAAATTATTCCTTCTTTTTTAAGTATGATGACTGAATAAATAATAAAGTATTAATTGAAATTGGTCAACGAAGTATAATTGTGTATAATTTTATAATATGAATATCATGCACTAACTACTAATTTAAGTGTTACTTTTATAGCATTCCATTTGTACGAATATAATTTCAGAATGCCTTTCTTAGACCATCCCACCATTCATTAGTGGCAGTCCCAGGATTCGACCTCCAGGCCTAAGTTGCAGGTTTTGGCTATCGCTTCCCTAATAGCCTACCAAACATCAGCAAGGCAAGGTCATGTGAACTTTCTGGGCCTTGTCGTTTAGACCGAAGATGGTCACAATACAAAGGAAAAAAAGTAAAACTACCTTCTTGAACTTCTCAGTTTTATCCTTTTCCTTATTATTTTTGCCAGCCTCAAGATTTGAACTCGGGTAATAGGAAACCAGGGTTGGTATGGCAGAGGTGACAAGACCCAAGCTCAAGCTCCATGCTTAGCAAATAAGTAAATAAATAAATAAATAAATAAAGCCCTGGCTGGGAATTTGCATCATTGTACTGGCAGGCCTGGGATTTGAACTCAAGGTCTGGGTAACTCTGTAGCATTGTGGGTGAAGGAGAAGCTCACTGACCTTAAAGACAAGAAATTCAGACCAGTTCCCAGGATCTGAATTAAAGCCTCAGCATAATATTCATATATGAGTTGTATTTACATACATGGGTTTAATGCATATAAGGTTTATTACACTTATTTATTTAGCATTATACATGCAACACTTCATTTATTACATCATATCACCTAGATTATATTTGCATATGGATTATACATTGTACTGAGACCCAGGACTTTTAGAGAAAAGAAAAAACTCTGTCAAATTGGCTTCTTACTTCATGGATAAATTTTTGGCCTTACTGGGAATTTAACTCACAGCCTAGAATGCCAAATTCATAAATGGGGTCTCAGTCTTAGCACACCAGCCTCCAGCAAACTGAGCTGCGAGGAAATTCTGAGGACCTTTGATCAAGCCACAGTAGTGCCCAATATATACATTGATAGATATGTATAGATAGGTATATGTGTGTGTGTGTGTATATATATATATACAGAAAAAGAGGGAATGTGAGGATATTCAATTATGTATCTTATTACCAATAATTAGTTATTACATTATGCCACTATTTAATGAAGTATCATGGTAGAATACTTATAAAAGCATTAATTAAAAATTAGCTAATATCTTTTCATTACGGGAATCATACCATGGTGCTAGAATGGAAGACATGAATCCAATAATATTTGCGTGGCATTCTAAAATAGAATCATGAACTAACTGCAAATTTAATTATTTATTTTATAACATTCCATTAGCTTTCACAAAAATAGGAATGAGTTTGTCAGGATCTCCCTCCATTTGTGGGTAGCAGTCTTAGCATGTGAACTCCAGGACTGGGTAGTTTACTTTAAATTCAAACCATTGGAATGACACCTTGAAGATTTCAGATTGTCACGATTAAAAAAAGAACAACAAGAAGAAAAGAAATCCATGTATCAGCGGCTCCTGCCTGTAATCCTACCTCAGGAGGCTGAGATGTAGAGAATGCCAATTTCAATTCAGCCATGGCAGGAAAGTCGGCAACACTCTTATTTCTATGAGATCACAGGAAAAAAAACCACACCATGAATGGCGCTTTAGCTCAAGTTGCAGAGTGCATCCCTTGACGAAAGGAGCTAAGGGACAAGGCCTAGGCTCATAGTTAAACCCAACACTTGCACCCCCCCCCAAAAAAAGGCAGCAGTAACTCCATGTCTCTGTGTATGGATGGATGATGTATGGATGATGGGCATTCAGCAGGTTGCCCATGCCCAGCTGCCCTAAACTGGGCCAGCTGGGGAAAACCCTCAGAGAGTACTAAGTCTGAGCCGGCAGCTTGAACAAAACATCCCTCTGCCATTTAATAACTGAAGCCCCGAAAGCTTCTCCTGGGCTGGTATGTGCAACGGATGCATTATGTTCTAGCTGAGGTGTCCCATTGGGACACCTAGCAGCCAGCCACTGCCTCCAGGAGTGGTCGAAGATTCTGGATCTATATTCTCTATCCCTCTGAAGGATGTGAGCCTAGGCCTCTGGGGCCTGGTGGCTCTCACACATTAATCATTCCTCATTGCCGAGTCATAGACTGGTCCCAAATCTTGGCAAAGTTATGATATAGTCAGCGATTTCTATGCCAAATGGTAAGCCAATAAATCCCACCCTCATAACTCCTGTTACAAGTCAGCCTTGGGCTGTGAATGTGGCTTAGCAGTAGAGTGCTTACCTACTATGCACGAAGCCCTGGGTTCAATTTCTCAGTACCACAGTAATAGAAAAAAACAAAAGTGGCACTGTGACTAGCCTTAAGCAAAAGAAGCTAAGGAACATGCCCAGAGCCTGAGTTCATGCCCCAACACTGGCAAAAAATAAAAGGGAGCCTGGTGAGATATATTCTTCTGGTACACAGGAGGGCCAAGGTTAGAGGAAAGAGGTAGAGGGCAGGTGATTGTGCCTCACCCCAGTAATTTCAGCTACTCAGGAGGCTGAGTTCTGAGTTCTGATCACAATTACAAGCAGGAAAGTCTATATGAAACACTTTTGTCTAATTAAACACCGCAAAAGCCAGAAATAGAGTTGGGATTCAAGGAATAGAGTGCTAGCCTTGAGCACAAAAGCTCAGGGATAGTGTCCAGGCCATGAATTCAAACCCCAGGACCGACACACAGACACAAACACAGACACAGACACAGACAAACACACACACACACACACACACACACACACACACACACACACACACACACACACACCAAGATAGAGCATTTGTTAGCCTGCACAATTTCCATCTCTATAGGGAAAAAGGAAGGAAAGACTTGCTCCAGGAGGTGATATAACCAGTGCCAAAATTCCACAGGAGTTCTAAGGCGTGGAACAGGATAGAGAGCCTCAGGCAGAAGGTACAACATGGGTAAAGGTCATGAGGTGTGGTGTAGAGCAAGTGGTGTGGGTGGAATGAATGTTCTGTGGCTTCAGACAAATCTGGCAGGACATTCGAGTCTGGGTCAAGGTTTGTATTTGAGTCACAGGAAGGGAAGAGGATGGGGTCCAAGAATGAGGCCCAGGAGGAAGATTAGCTTGACTTTTCACCATGGACCCCAGCCATTTCTTGTGGCTAGAAGCCTATTTTTCACAGCTCCTGACATTCAGGCATCCTTTGCATTGAGGAGTAAGGGCAAATGCAGGGAAGAACTCTTGCTTAAGAAAAGCTTCTGGCCCAATGCCAACAGTGGCTCAACACCTGTAAATCCTAGCTACTCAGGAGACTGGGTTCAGAGATCATGGATCAAAACCAGCTTAGTGAGACTTAGTGAGACTCTTCTTGCCAGTGAACTATACCCAAACCCAGAAATTGTGCTATGACTCAAGTGGTAGAGTGCCAACCTTGAGGGAAAAAGTTAGGAGACCAGAGCCCAGGCCTGAGTTCAAGGCCAGTACTGGCACAGAAAAAATAAAGAAAATCTTTCAGGAGCTCCCTGTCCACTGTTGTGAAAGGCCAGATCACCAGGTATTGATGGCTCATGCTTGTCCTCCTAGCTCCTCAGGAGGCTGACATGTGACGATCACCGTTCAAAGCCAGCCAAGGAGGATAGTCCGGGGAATTCTGAAACTCCAGAAAACTGGAAGTGGCCCTCTGGCTCAAGTGGTAAGCTGAAGCTAGGTGACAACGCCCTGGCCCACAGTTCAAGCCCTATGACCAACACCTGGCCTGCTTGGATCTCACTTTGTGCCTCTAAGCAGAGTATTTTCCAGTGGACCCCTGAGTTTCTCCCAATGTCTAGGTATCCTACAAGTCTTGAGAGCAGCCCATTTGGAGGCCTTTGCCTACAGATCGAGCCACATTGTCAGAGAAGTGTCCAGCCTTGGGGCATGGAGGTCATCGTCTGGCTCATCAGAATGGAATCTGTCATGGGTACAGTGTGGGTCTGAGCAGTAAATCAATGTCTCTGGGCCAGGAGGGGCAGAAGATCGCATGGCAGGTAAAGCCTATTCACGTAGGTATCACAAGAGTGCAAATCTGTCAGCACACTTCCGGTGGGTGTTGAGTTGGGCTCATGAAAGTCTTGTGGGTTCAGGAATCCACAGCCGGCTGCCTGGTGCTTGTAGCATTCACTATCCCTGGAGTTACAGGGCTCACCAGTGCTTGGGGTCCAGTGAAGGCCTTCAGTCGTGGGCTGACTACAAAAGAGCATCCATAATGTCCTTTCCCTTGGTCCTGTGGCCCTGTGCACGGATGGAGGAGCAGGTTCTATGGAACTTACTGCCATGGCCCAGACACAGTCAGGGGCTGCTGGGAGCTGATGTGTACTGTATTTCAAGTGGTAGAGCACAAACCTTGTGCAAACAAGCTAAAGGATACCACATAGGCTCTGAGTTCAAGCCTCGGTAAACAACAAACACACACATGCAAACACACACGCAAATACACACACACATGCACACACATACACACACTCATGCACAAAAAAGCACACACAACATCCTTAGCAGTTCCCAATGGCTCATCCCAGCAATCTTAGCTACTTAAGATGCTGAGCTCATGGGATGGCAGCTTGAAGCCAGCCCAGGCAGGAAAGTATGTAAGACTCTTCACTCCAGTGAACTACTAAAAAGATGAAAGGTGAGCCGTGGTTCAAGTGGTAGAGTGTTAGCTTTGAGCAAAGGAAGCTCAGGGACAGTGCGTAGGCCCTGAGTTCCAGCTCTAAGATTTTTTTTTAGACACCCTTTGCCTCCACCCCATCCCCAATCAGGCCATAAATCCAGATTTTGGTCACTTCCACTTCTGCCACTTTCATAGCACTGCCACAAGTGACCAGTGTGTGGCCACACTGGATTAAGAGAACTTTCAACAAGAGGGGCATAGCCAGGTCAAGGCTAATGCCCCAGAACATTGAGGTATTGGCCATACCAGTCTCTCATGCCCCAGTTCCCTGGACTTAGAATCTAAAGTCTGTGTCTCTGTGTTCTGGACATCCAGAATTGTCTAGAAGGACCTGAGAGGCCAAGCTGGGGCAGGAAGATAGACTTTCCTGCGACAAGTTACGCTGACATTTCCTAGACACCAATGGATACTCCAAACCACTTTGGTCTCATCTCCCATGTAGCCCCGGACCCTCCTTGCTTGGGAAGCCTTCAGTCAGCTATCAATTTCAAGTTGGCCAGAGCCACCAGAAACCCCCTTTCCTCCACTTCACTGCCAGCTTGAAGGGAGGGATGTGCAGCCAGAGGCCCAACTGAGAAAAAATCAAGATATCGCATGACTAAGGACCCCCAGAGGCAGGGGAGACCCTATGCCAGTCGGCCCTGCTGGCCCAGAATCCCCTGGAGGTGCCCAAAGATTTGGACAGGCCAGACTTTGGTCCCAAAATAAAGCTGAAATGCAGGCCTCTGCCAATTTAGGACTCATTGTTGACCTTGATAGGGGGCTAAAGTACAAGTTTGGCATGGAGGAGGAGCACTGTCCAAGGCAGAAAGAGTCAAACAGGCACCCAGGAAGTGCACAGAGTAAGAAGAGGGAAAACACACACACACCCACATACACACACACGTAAGTAGCCAATGCCTCAGCAGTCCCTGAGCACTCTGAACATCCCACACCCAAGAAGATGTCACTACTATCCTCAGACCAACTGTAGACAAAACTCATGGCCTCTCACACATCTGGAATGGCTCATAACAGAGGTTGGAATTTCCTAAAAGTACACACCACTATGCAGAAAACTCATCTACCTTATTTTTGGTTGTCTGTCATGGAGTTTGAACTCTGGGCCTGTGCACAATCCCTCAGCTCTTCAGCTGAAGGTGGACACTCTACCACTGGAGCCACAGTGCCACTTCTGGCTTTCTGGTGGTTCACTGGAGATAAAGTCTCACAGGTTTTCCTTCCCAAGCTGGCTTTGATCTCAGATCTCAGCCTCCTGAGTATCTAGGATGACACAGTGTGAGCCACCAGTGTCGCCTGGCTTCAGCCACCTTCTTAGACCCAGGGGAAACCCAACTCGTCAGGCCACAAACCACATGCAATCCTTCACTTCAGACTTTGACACCAGCATGCAAAACCATTCTTCCATGGATGGAGAGCATATAATTGACACTAACATCCCACCCCTACTCCCATTCACCCACTCCCTGCCTGCCACAGGCCACGACCTATGGAGTTCTTGGTAAGACACAACCCACCCTACTGTGGTTTCACACTGGGGCAAATCTGGGGAGTTCCTAGAAATGTCTGTACAGTGAGGCCAGCAGCTGGTCTCCCAAACATAGCAACCCCACTACCTCAACATCTCTTGCAAACAAGGAAGGGGTGTCTTTCTTTCTTCCTTCCTTTCTTTGATTTTTGGTTGTGGGGCATGAACTCAGGGCTTGGGTACTGTCCTTGAATTCTAATTTTCCTTAAAGCCAGTGGTCTACCACTTGAACCACAGTACCACTGCCAGTTGCAGATTGGAGTTGAGGCTCTCCTGGGACTTTCCTGTCTGGTCTGGGAAATGAGGTCCTCTGGATCTCAGCCTCCCGAGTGGCCAGGATGACAGGCGTGGGATGACAGGTGTGAGCCACCTGCACACTGCTTAAGGTGTCTCATCCTTCAGAATTTCCAGCTATTCCTCCTCTAGACGCTACCACCTAAACACCCCTCTACCTCCCTCAGGGACAACAAAGGGAGGCTCAGAATCTGGGTGGGACCATGGGCATTAAAGGCTCCCCTCCACATCACTAACATTCTCTAAGCTCCCATTTGCCTCCTATGGATGGCCTGGTCATCCAGGGCAGATCAGACCCACTAGGAGTTCTGGGGCCTTCCCTGTATCCCCCTGCGCTACCCAACCAGTACCTGACAATTTCTGGGGCCAGCTGTTCCATGTCCCAGTGGAAGACGTTGGGAGGGTTGCTGATAATGGGTCTACGAGTGTCCAGGGCAGAAGGAGTGTCCATCTCCCTTCTGTCAAAGAAGGAAACACAAAGCATAGATGATCTATTAAGAACTACAGGGCATAGCCATCCACCGGTCACCAAGGTCCCTTGGAGAGCTGTTTTATGTTGACAGTCCTTGGGCTTGGCCTTGGGGCCTGGGTGGTATCTCCGAGTTTCTTTGGCTCCATGTAAGCACTTCCACCTGAGCCACGGTGCCACTTCTGACATTTTCTCTGTATGCAGGACCTAGGAATCAAACCCGGGGTTTCCTGCATGCTAGCCAAGTTGTCTACCTCTAAAACACAATCCAAGCCCTACATAGCTGTTCTTCTGTGACCCATCAGGCCTGTCTCCAGACAGTCTTGCACATCTCTACCGAGTTTCTCACCAACAGTCCTGGCTGGAAATGAACACGCTCTGCTATGTTTTCCATCATCTGCGGCAACTTTGCTCTCTGTGCTTCCTGTCAGCTCCTCCGTGTTAAATAAGTCCCCCTTTTCAAGTGATGCCTCTAAGAAGCCCGTTCTGATCACCTTGGCAGAGCTGGAACCTCTCTGCTCTGCAGGCTTCCGGCCTTATCACGCCCTGCCTTCTGTCCAGTGTGGGTTGAGAATGCACAAAGGGGAAGGCCTGGCTTCCACCACCGGATTTCTGAAGGAACTGATACACCACCCAGGGACAGGTGTTGTACCACACTCCAAGATAGGGCCCTCTAAGCTTGGGCAGTCTGTGGGCAACAAGACAGGGCCATTTCTTTGTGTGGGGTTGAGCTCAGAGTCTGGGAGCTGTCTCTGACTTTTTGGGCTCAAGGCTGGTGCTCTACCACTTGAGCCACAGCTCCATTTCAGGCTTTTTGGTGGTTCCATAGAGAGTAGAGTCTCACAGTCTTTCCAGCTTATGGCTGGCTTCAAACTGTGATCCTCAGATCTCAGCCTCCCGAGTAGATAGGATGACAGGTGTGAGCCTTAGCCCCGGGTGACGGGCACCAAAGGCTTTTTTTTTTTGCTCCCGTTTCAACTAGCAAGCCAAAGTTAAAACAATCAGTTACAGGGGATCAAGATCCTCTCCTAGGTCAGTTAATCCAAGGAGATAAAGTGTCTTTGGAAAAGGCTAGTCTGAGTAGGCCTAGTCCTGGTGGGGGTGTGTTGGTGTGGGTGTGTGGGAGTGTGTCTGGGATACCTACCCCCATCTCTCTGGTACCTCATCTTTCCAGCAGGGAGTGCATCCAGGATAGTCACCCCAAGGAAGAAGAATGGGGGAGGTTACCTAAGGTCACATTCAGGGGGATGATCCCACTTATGTCCTCTAACCGATCCTGGACAGATAAAGGAGAGAAAGAGAAGTTTTGAGAAATATCAAGGGAAGCCCCTTACCTTTGGCTACAAGTACCAGCGAGAAGACTGAATCCATCTGTCTTGGTCGTCAGATAAAAGGTGTACACTGTTCATTTATTTTATTATTATTTTGTGAGTCCTAGGGCTTGGATTCAGGTTATCTCTGAGCTTCTTTTGTTCAAGACTGAGGCTCTACTACTTGAGCCACAGCAACAAATCTGGCTTTTTTGTGTGTGGGTTTGGAGGGGGAGGTGGTTCATGGGAGATAAGAATCTCACGGACTCTCCTGCCCGGGCTGGCTCTGAGTCACGACCATCAGACCTTAGCTTCCCAATAGCCAGGATGATGGTCAGAAGCCACCAGCTCCTGACCACCACCATCCATTTATAATCCCTTAGGCCCAGGAATGAGCCATCCACACTACACCGCATTGTTGGGAGTGGGAAGCAGACATGAATGGGTTTGATACTTTAACAGCCTTCCTATCTTTGAGCATTGTTCCGGGTCAGTCTGATGGTGGCTTCCTCCTTATCCACAGCAATGACTTGGCTCTGTCACAAGAACAAATGTCCCCTGGGATGTTTCAGGTCTAGGGTCTTTCCTCTACACTCCGTTTCCCTAACCGAAATGACACACCCTTGCAAAGAATAGTAGACACTGAATGTTTTCATTGTTTTATACCAGGGTCTTGTTTTATACCAGGGTCTGGCCAGATAGGTGAGGGTGAGGGTTAGAGGCCCGGGATCGTGCTGAGCAGGGGAACAATGCCTCCTCATCTAATTTCTTTCAATGGTCTATCAGAGTGATTTGGGGAAGGACTCATGGGATGGACAATGAACAACCATCACGGTCTAGCCAGGGCACAGAGGGCCTTACCTCATGAATCTGCTTCAACAGGCTAACCGACACACCTCCTGACACACAGCTCACATCCAGAATGAGGGCCAGCTTGGGTTCCAGCCAGATAGGGATGCTGGACCACCTCCTCCAGCACCCATTCAACCAGTTCCTGCCCATGGAGATAGGGTAATGATGAAAAAGAACCATGTTTTGTTTCATTATCCCACACCTATTGCATGATTAGGAGCGGACGCCATCTGCCACATCACCTCCTGCTGAGTCTCCCTGAGAGATCATGCCAGGCAAAGCATAAGCTTCATGGAAACATGCATGCAGGAAGGGGGTGTTGGTTCAAGGCTTCTTATACACTTGGCTGCACCTTAATTGCCTCTACCTTTATTCTTACTATATTCTTCTTGGCTGTACATTTGTTGTCTTTATTCTTGTTTTGGCTATTTTTTTATTGATCCACGAACAGAGCATGTTGTTTCTTTCCAGTCCAATAGAGACGGCTTCTCTAAATAATAAAGACTAGGACCAAAGTTTAGATGTGGTCAATTCCCCAATCAATATATCATCTGATGAGACGTTGCCTCCAGAAACTCCTGCATCTTCAAAAGCAGTTTTGCGGCTCCCTCATAGTAAATATAGAAATTTAAAATTTCCAGATATGTTACAATAGGAAGAATTAATGAATTAAACTAAACCAGAAGGAGTTATACCAAAAGTACAGAAAGTTATAGAAAAAGGGATCTCTGATAATAAAATGAAAAGAAAGATTCCCACAACAGTTATGACTAAGTTTGGTCCAGCTTACATTATAGGGAATATATGGTGGTTTCCCACCTCTTTCATTTGGAAATATGATGGCTGACTTATTAACTACGAGAAACCATCATGCTTTATTTGTAATTAATCACCTTAATACTAATGAACAAAATCTTACACTTATGCAAAAACATTGGAGCGAAATTGGATTTAAAGTTCAGCCAAAATTTAAAAGGAAAGATTTGCTCACAGGCACCTGCAAAGGGCCTGATGAATTTAATCACCTCGGGATGAGGGTATACATGTATGTTTCCACAGGATGCCGAGTCACCCATCTGGAATCTCAACCGACTCGTGTGCCCCTACAAAAATAAGAGAAACCCAGGGGGAAAAAAACCAAAAGATGCAAATGAAGAAAGCGATGGAAAAGCACAAATGTCTTCACCTTTCTCCTCAACAGGCAAGACAACAAAAGAAGCCCAACCACCAATGTGGGAACAAATTAAGAAGCTCACCCATTCTACAGAGGAGGTTGTGGTTTCTACAGGAAACACTATCACTGTTGAAAATTTGTTTCTTGCTATGCTTTCCATTATTGCTGTGCAGGCAGTGTCTGTTTCAGGAGAACAATACTGGGCATATGTTCCTAATCCTCCTCTTCTACATCCCGTGGGATGGGGTGGGGATGATGATATAATACAAGTAATGTCAAACAATAGTAACCTGCTAGGGGGTTTGGAGGACTATTCTAATTCTCATATGACTTCTCAAACAATTAATTATGAATGAATGACAGATACCACTCCAATTTGCATAACGCTATCAGTAGAAAATCTCCCTGAGTGTTTGCCAATAAACTATAGAACTTTTTTGACTGATGCCCTTGATCAATACAATGATAAAAAGTTCAAAAAAAAGATTGATATGGAAAATTGGCATGATGACATTAGGCTTTCATACTTATAATGAATCTTTTTTCATTCCAAGAGGAATATACATTTAGATAACTGCCTACAAAAATATCATGAAAAGAATCAGTTTGGGGATGCATTAATTACCTCACCAAAATGCTGGGAATGTGGATTTCAAAAGGCCTCTTTTTTACAACCCTATGGGGCACCAGATAGTATTTTTTATTTTTTCCATTGCTAACCCTTATTAAGATTATGCCTCCTACTTAAAACATAATTCATGAAAGTTTAATGGCTATGCTCCTGATACTCATGGGGAACCCCTGAAAAGATGGCTCACTCCAGGGTGGGTGGCTTCCATTTTGGCGAGTCACTCTCCCTTTCACAATAAAACTGGCATTCAGCTGGATTTGTTCATACTTTTTGCAGCAACAATCATGATTTTACCGAAAAAGCCCAAAGAAACTAAGAGTACTGCAATTGAGGTAAGAGAATGTGTGGGTTATCCTATGGGAATTTTAGCTGGAAAACTAGATAATTTAATCATTATTAATCAAGGAAAATCTTATTATATTAGTTGTAAGGATTGTATTTTTACTAATTTTCTTACTTCTTCTCTGGATAAAACATATTCTGTAATTTTAATTTTAAAAAGACCTTTGTATGTAATGTTATGTGTAGATCTATGAAATGACCCTTGGTTTAAAAATTCCGCTTTACAAATGCTGAAAACTCTGGATATTATGTTGCAGCCCAAACGCTTTGTTGCGGCCTTGATTTTAGGAATAAGTGTTTAAATAACAATAATTAGCTCTTTAGCGATTTCTACAGCAACCTTAGTAAATGAAGTAAACACTGCTCATTTTGTTACTGATTTAAGCAAAAATATTTCATTAGCCCTAGCAAAAAAATAAATTATAGATAAAATGTTAGAAATGAAAATAAATGCTCTGGAGGAAGTGGTTCTGGTTATAGGTCAGGAAGTTCAAAATTTAAAAACACAACTCTCAGTTAAATGTCATGCTAGTTTTAAATATATCTGTGTTACTGCTCTAAAATATAACTTTTCTTTTAATTGGAATGCCACCAAAAAACATTTGTTAGGAGTTTGGAGAGATAAAGATATCTGTCATGTTATGGAGGCTTTATAGGACAAAATTACAGCAGTTAGTAAATCTCATTTAGATGTAAAAAAATTACAATCTTTGGCAGCATTATTTAAGCAAAACCTGGAGGCCCTCAATCCTCTGGATTGGATTCATGTAATAATTATAATTGCCATTGTCAGATCAATTCTCCCAATTCTTATTCTTATATTTCCAGTCATTTTCCGGATGATCTTTAGATTTGTCTCTTCTGTGCACCAAGACATTCATGAGCTTCAATTAAAAAATAAAAAAGGAAGAAATTCCATGACCTCTGACTCTGTTGAAAAAAAAAATTATGAAGGAATTAGCCTAACTCCAAATACGCCCCATTTTACTGCTAGAGCTGGGATTTGAACTCAGGTCTGGGTAACTCTGTTGCACTGTGGGAGAAGGGGAAGATCACCATCCTTGAAGACTACACGTTCAGGCCTGCTCCCAATGCCTGAATTGAAGCCCAACACTGGCAAAAATCAGATGCCCACCTATTTTACACATAGGATCTCTATTTACATACATATGTGGAATTCGTCATGCTTTCAGTTTAGTTATTTATTTTATTGTATCTTAGTCAGAGATGCATTTTGTATTTTATTGAGTATGATGATAGATATAAATGTGCTGACATGCATGACAACCTATTCCTATGTCTATAGAGTTGCCTATGCCTTGTCCATCTTAAATGACACCCAGGACTTTCACAGGACTGGAAATCAGGTGAACTGCTGTACTGCTCACATCAGGATTCATGTTTTGACAGTGTTGTGATTTGAACTCAGAACCTAGCAGGCCCAATTGGTGAAAGGGTCAAGGTGAGGACACTGGCCTGTGAGCAACTGAGGAGCTAGACCGTTTCGAGTACTTGACACTGAGCACCAGGGAGGGCCCGGATGGGCATAAATTCATAGTTTAAACATAGGATATCTATTGATATATATGTGTGGACAGCATCTTGCATTTGGTGCACTTTTCCTTAATTTGTGTCTAATTCATGAAGATATTGTGTATTTTACTGAATATGGTGACAGGTATAACTGTGTTGACATGGATGTCAACCTGTTCCCATGGCTATAGAGTTGACTATATAGTATGTACCATTCCTAGCTGAGAAGCAGGACTTTCACAGTACAGGAAAAGAGGAGGATCACTTGGCTTCTCACATCAGTATTCATCTTTTGACAGTGCTGGTATTTGAACTCAAGGCCTAGCAAACCCATGTGATGAATGGGTCATGGTGAGTACACCAGCCTGTGGGCCAAAAGAAGGTTAGGTTTATTCCGGGATCTGAGATCGAGCCCTGCCTGGGCTGGCTTTGAACAGAGATCCTCAGATCTCAGCCTCACGAGTAGATAGGATTACAGGCATGAGCCACTGGCGCCCAGTACTAATATGATTTCTATGTACTCCTTTTTATGTGCCTGGCACAAGTCTGTTTCATGTACTCATCACTGGTCACCTAGTCTTAAACAACTTTTTACAAAGTATGTTTTTTCCCCCATAGTGTTTTCATATTGGTCCTCTCCATCAACAAATTACTGTTCCTTGTAAGTGTGCAGAGGGAAGAGCTCTGACACAAGTTCTAGTATCATTATTTACTCACTACATTGACTTTTGGCCTTACATTTCTCATATATAAATGGATGTAATCTACCAGAAATATTGAAGAATACTTTGCTTACTCCTAGAGCAATTAAAAAGAAAAGTGGAGTCCTTACATTTTCCACCTTAGCTTACAAATAAGGAAAGAGTCAAATTCAGTTTGTTGGTATAAAGTCACAAATTGCTTCATGCAGAAATAAAAATAAAGTTTACCTCCTGGCTCTAAGGGTTGTGTCCTTTTAAGGCAACTACAGATATGTAAGTGGTATTATGTAAATTGGGTCATGTGTCCACATTTGTATTGAAGAACATACTCAACATATCATTGGAAAACATTGGTTATAGAATAGTATTTATATGAGAACGTTACTTGAACTAATGACACTAAATTGAAAACTAATCTTATTCCATCAAAATTTTCTTATTGCTTTATGTGCTGCCAAGTGTTCTTCATAAATTTACACATAGATTTTCTTCAGTGAACTGGATAGAAACTAAAACTGACTAAGGATTTCTGCCTAATGAGTGAAGCATTCTTGAGGCTTGTGTTGTTATCTTCTAGGGATATATATCTAAGCTACTGGCTATGTGTGTGGTGAAAGGCTTTCTCCTATGTTCCCAAGACTAGATCAAACAAGATCATTTGATAACAAAGCACACACCTTATTATATTTTATCTATGTGAGATAATAAACATGTGAAAATAAACGATTTTATTTATAAGAAAACAATACCACCAAGAAAAGTGAGTATACATTAGAGAGACTGCAAGAACAACCTTAGGGATTTACTGTCTCACCTGATTATGTGATTATTATTTCTTGATATTGAAACTCTCCTCTTGTTATTCTTATTGTATGTAATCCAACACTGTTTATTATTATGTATTCAATGTGGGAAATCTAAATTCAAAGATGTCTAAAAATTTTTCTTTTTCAATCATAACATTGCCATTATCAAGGTCACTCTGGTCATCATCATCTTCAACCAATTATTATTAGCATCATAAGTGCTAATTATTGAAAGTCTGGTATGTGTCTATGATTTTGTATTATTTGTATTTTAATAATTTTAATATTACGACTGTTCATGCATCCATGTTAAATTTTTGAATGAATAAAGAATCAAAAACAAAACTAAACCATAACAGGTAGCTTGATTATGTGATTATAACAAATTATTGAACAGATTTTTGAAGCATTGCCCATTTCTAACCAATATGAATTAACTTCCCTTCTCCCTGTCATTACACACAAATACTTAAGGGTTTGAACAGATTTTTTTCAAGTAATATACTATAAATATTACTACTGCATCATGTGTATGTCTAAAATTACTTTGAAAATAATATATCCTACTTTCTATTGAAATATTAGTCATTTTACTCTAGGAAACATTTGGAAAAATAGACTATATCTTTGAAATGAAAAGGGTAAAAAATAGTAGCATAAAAGTTTTAGAGGGAGTGTATATATTCAGAAATATATATGTGTGTGTGTATAAATTTTGTATGTAGAAAGTCATACATTTTTAGAGGGAATTTGTCGTCATATATATATATGTATATATATATAAATTTATGTATAGAATTATGTGCATTGTAGTGAAACAAACATCTTAAAATGTAATTAAAATAAAAAAAAATCATCAAACCAAGTGCCGGTAACTCACGCCTATAATTCTAGCTCCTTTGGTGGCTGAGATCTAACAATTGTTTTCACATCTAGCCCAAACAGAAAAGTACATGTTAGATTCTTATTCTCCAATTAACCATTCAAAAACAGAAATTATCCCTGTGCTTCAAGTTGTACAGTGCTGGCCTTGAGCACAAAAAAAGCTTAGGGACAATGCCCAGGACTTGTAAACAACAACAACAACAACATGTCTCACATTAATTTCACAAAAGCATTTTTTAACTGCTGTGATCATTTCTTAGAAACATGAATATATGCCCTTGGAAATTTTTAACTAAAAAGTATAGAATATTTATGTCTATGTTAAACACATGACTATTTAGATTGTTTAAGATATTTAGGTAATGATTGGAATTAAGTATAATGATAGGGAATAAATGGGACTGGTCTTTTATTCTGTTTTATGATAGTGATAAAATGATACCTCTAATGATTATATAAAATTACTCTTGCTTGGTATTTGAATTATAATAAATGATAAACATTTTTTGAAGTTTTTTTTAATTGTGAAAATACTGTACCAAGGGGTTATGATTACATGGGCAAGGTAATGAGTATATTTCTTTTCAAGCATTGTTGTCTCCTCCTTTGTTTCCTCTTCCCATCCCTTTCACCTCCCCCCCACACTGATCCCCACTCCCTCCCTCCCCCATTCCCAGGCCAAAGTTGTAACATTCGTTTTTCGACATAACAAAAAATAACTTCAGTTTTCACTGTATTTTATATTGGTATAATTTGTAGAGGGTTAGGGAATAAACAAATTGTTTTAATAGGAATACAGGTGGAACCATTGCAACAATGAAATGTATAAGTCGTTATGTTGAAAAATGAACTTTACAACTTTGGGGGGGGAGAGGATTGGGTAATGGGAGTCTGGGAAGTGATGGGAGGCGGAAACAAAGGAGGAGTCAACAATGCTTGATAAGAAATGTACTCATTATCTTGTCTATGTAATTGTAAACCAACTGTACTGCATTTTCACAATAAAAAAAATACCTCTCTGTCCTATCTCTCAACATCACAGGATTTAACTCTCCAATTAAGAGACATAGACTGTCTAGTTGGAATAAAAGCAAAATCCTTCTATCTGCAGCCTTCAGGAGTCACATCTTGCCCATAAAAAAAAAAACACATTTTGAAAGTGAAAGACTGGAACATAATCGACCAAGTAAATGACCCCCATAAACACGTGGGATTTGCAATGCTAATATCAGATAAAATAGACTTCAAATTAAAATTCGTGAGAAGAGAAAAAGAAGGTCGCTACATACTAATTAAGGGATCGGTCCTTCAGGAAAATATTACAATTCTAAATATCTATTTGTCAAACAATGGAGCATGCAAATTTATCCAAGAAACACTACTTTCCCTCAAAGCTCACATAGATCCAAAGAAATTAATTGTTGGGGACTCTAACACACCACTATCCCCAGTAGATATATCAACTCGGCAAAAACTCAGTAAACTGCAGATCTAAACAACTGCAAGGATCAACTAGATTTAATAGACATCTAACAAATATTTCACCCAGCAGTATCAGAATACACCTTTGTCTCAGTAGCATATAGAACATTTTCAAAAACTGAACACACTTTAGGTCACAAAACAAAAGTCCAAATTCAGAAACATTGACGTTATACCTTGCATTCTCTCAGACCACAGGAAATAAAATTAGAATTCAGCGCCAAAAGCCACCAAAGAAATCCTGTAACACATGGATGCTGAAAAACACACTGTTGAATAAGGAGTAAGTCATGTAACAGATTAGAAAGGAAATTAAAGTGTTCATGATATTCAACAAAAACAAGTACACAAATTACCAGTTCCCCTGGGACACAGAAAAGTCAGTACTCAGAGGCAAGTTGGAGATATATGAAACCAACAATTTAATGAGATATCTGCACCTCCTTGAAAAAGAGCAGCAAGATAAACACCAACCCAGTAGATGGAAAGAAATAATTAAAATTAAATGAGAATTAAATGAATTAGATTCCAAAAAAAAAAACATAGAAAGAATCAACAAAACAAAGAGTTGGTTCTTCGAAAACATTAACAAAATTGACAGATCCTTAACAAATCTTATCAGAAAAAGAAAACTCACCCAAATAAATAAACTCAGAGATGAGAATGGAAACATCACCAGAGAAACAACCAAGATTCAGAACTTTATAAGGGAATATTTCTAAAAACTATGTTAATAAGTTTGAGAACAAGGCAAAAATGAACCTTTTCATAGCAAATATCGACATGCAGCTGAAACTAAACCAAGATGAGTTAAACGATTTTAACAGGCCCATATCAAGCATTAAGATAGAAACAGCAATAAGAGAAGTCCTATCTAAAAAAAGCCCAAGACCAGATAGATTTACATCAGAATTCTACAAGGCCTTCAACACAGAGCTCACACCAATACTACTCCAACTCTTCAATGAAATTGAAAGAGAAAGTTCACTACAGAACTTACTCAATGAGGGCATCAAAACCCTCATCCCCAAACCAGGCAGGGACTCATCAAAAAAGAGAAGTTTAAACACATTTCTTTGATGAACATTGATGCAAAACTTCTCAAAATAATTTTGGTCAATTGACTTCAACAATTCATACAAAAAATAATACACCACGATTAAACAAAATTCATTTCAGGGATGCAAAGTTGGGTCAATATACGCAAATCAATTAATATAATACATTGCAACAAGAGCAAGTATAAGAACCACATGGTTATCTCAATTCCTTGAGAAAAAGCATTTGACAACATCCAACAATCCCTTTATGATGAAGGTTCTGGAAAAATTAAGAATCCAGGGAACATTCCTCAATAGAATAAAGGCTGTATAATGCAAACCTACAGCCAGCATTATACTTAATGGAGAAAAACTTCTTTAAAAAACCTCTTAAATCAAGAAGGGGACAACGGATTGCTGGGTCATGGGAAAGCTCTATGTGGAGGCTTTTGAGGAAACTCCATACTACTTTCCTAAGTGGTTGAACAAATTTACACTCCTACCAACAATGAAGTAAGGTTCCCTTCTGTCCACATCCCCTCCAGCATCTGTTGTTATTAGAGTTCTTGATATCAGCCATTCTAACTGGAGTGAGGTGGTATCTCAATGTTGTTTTGATTTGCATTTTTTTATGGCTAGGGAGGTTGAGCATTTCTTAATGTAACTATTGGCCATCCTTCTTTCCTCTTCAGAGAAGTTTCTCTTTAATGCTTTAGGCCACTTATTTATTGGGCAGTTGTTTCTTTGAAGATTTGTTGTTGGGGGATTTAATTTTTTGATTTCCAAGTATATTTTAGATATGAGACCCTTGTCCATTGTATGGCTAGTGAAGATCTTCTCCCAATCCGTGGGCTTTCTATTGATCTTACTATCTATGACCTTTGCCATGCACAAGCTCTGCAATTTCATGCAATCCCATTTGTCCAAACTTTCTTTGATTTGTCGTGTTTCTGGGTCTCCATTAAGAAAATTTCGGCCTGTGTGTCATTTACCCAAATGTTCACAAAGAAGACCACTCTAAAGCTACCAGCAGGACTATGTTTATTGCAGCATTATTTACTATAGCGAAGATAAGGAACCAACCCAGATGCCCCTCAGTAGATGAATGGATCAAGAAAATGTGGTATATATACTCAATTGAATTCTAAGCCTCCATGGGAAAGAATGACATTGCCCCATTTGTTAGGAAATGGAAAGGCTTGGAAAAAATTATATTAAATGAAGTAAGCCAGGCCCAAAGAAACATACGTCCCAGTATCGTGTATATGTCTGAGTCAAGCAGAAAAGGTCAGATAATTTGATGTTAGGGAAATGAACCCTAAGATATTTATTCAAATGTTATTTTTTCCTTCATGCGATTGTTTCTAACACAATTGTAAAATTATTTCTTTGTTGCTTTGTATGTCCCTCCCTCACAGTATAATCCCTGCTTTCACTGTATTTGATGTCGGTATAATTTGTATAGGGGAAGGGAAAACAAATCGTTTAAATACGGATACATGTGGACCCATTGCAACAATGAGCTGTAAAAGTCGTTATGTCGAAAAAGAACGTTATAACTTTGGTGAGGGGGGGGATAGGGTGGGGGCCGGGGGGAGGATGGGAAGGGATGGGAAGGGGAAACAAAGGAGGAGATTACAATACTTGATAAGAAATGTATTCATTATCTTGCCCATGTAATTGTAACCCATCTGTAAATATTTTTACAATAAAAAAAGAAAGGGACAAGGATGTCCACTCTCTCCAGTTTTTTTCAATTTAGTATTAGAATGCCAAGCTACAACAATAAGACAAGGTGCAAACATACAATGGATCCAAATAGGGAAAGATTAAGTAAAACTAGCCCTCTTTGTAGATGACATGATCTTGTATGTAAAGAATCCCATGAAATCCACTCCCAAATTACTCATAGTGATTCAAAACTTTGGCAAAGTTGCCGGTTATAAAATTACAACTCAAAGACAACAGCTTTTCTCTAATCCAACAATGAGAAAAGTGTGGCTTAAACCAGGAAAACAATTCCATCTATAATAGCCCCCCCACAAAAAAAAATAAAACACCTAGGAATTAATAAAAAATGAAGGACCTTTTTGATGGAAACATTTTGATTTTTGTCAGTCATGGGTCTTGAAATCTGGGCCTGGGTGCTGTCCCACAGGTCTTCAGCTCAAGGCGAGCTCTCTATCACTTGAGGCACAGCACCACTTCTGGTTTTCTAGTGGTTTATTGGAGATTAGAATCTCACGGACTTAACTTCCCTGGCTAGCTTTGAACCATGATCGTCAGATCTCAGCCTCCTGAGTAGCTAGGATTACAGGCATGAGCCACCAGTGCCCGGCTGATGAAAACTTTAAAAACCTGAAAAAAAATCAAAACAGTACCTAGAAAGTGGAAAAACCTCCCATGCTCCTGGATTGGAAGGATCCACATTGTGAAAATGGCAATACTTGCCAAGGCTATATACAAATTCAATGCAATACCTATCAATATTCCAACCTTATTCTTCAAGGAAGTAGAAGAGGCAATCCAAAAATTCATACAGAATAATGAAAGACCCCGAATAGCAAAAATGATCAAAAACAGAAAGAAAATTGCTGGAGGATTATCAATACCAAATTTCAAACTCTACTACAACACCATTGTAATCAAAACACCTTGATACTGACACAGGAACAGACTTCAGGACCAATGGAATATAATTGAAAATCCAAAAATGAACCTACAGACCTACAGCCATCTAATATTCGATAATGGAGCTAAAAATTAGAATGGAAGAAACACAGCCTCTTCAGTAAATGGTGCTGGCAAAATTGATTAATCACTTGTAGAAAACCAAAGCTACAACCTTATATATCACCCTGTACCAGAATCAACTCCAAATGGATCAAATACCTCGGAGTCAAAGCAGAAACACTGAAAACATTACAGGATGGAGTAGGAGAAACCCTAGGTCTCCTTGGCGTAGGCCGAAATTTTCTTAATAGAGACACAGAAATAAAAGCAATCAAAGAAAGGTTGGACAAATGGGATGGCATGAAGTTGCAGAGATTCTGCATGGCAAAGGACATAGCCAGCAAGATCAATAGAAAGCCCACGGATTGGGAGAAGATCTCTAGCCATATCTAAAATATACCTGGAAATCAAAAAATTAAATCCCCTAACCACAAATCTTCACACAAACAACTGCCCAATAAATAAGTGGGCTAAAGCCTTAAAGAGAAACTTCTCTGAAGAGGAAATAAGGATGGCCAGTAGATACATGAAGGAATGCTCAACCTCCCTAGCTATAAAATAAATGCAAATCAAAACAACATTTAGATTCCACCTCACCCCTGTTAGTATGGCTATAATCAATAACCCTAACAACAGATTCTGGATGGTATGTGGACAGAAGGGAACCCTACTTCATTGTTGTTGGGCGTGTAAACTTGCTCAACCACTTTGGAATGTAATATGGAGATTCCTCAAAAGACTCCACATAGAGCTGCCCTATTTCCCAGCAATACCACTTTTGAGCATTTACCCAAATGATACCAGCACGACTGTGTTTATTGCAGCATTATTTACCATAGGTAAGATATAGAACCAACCCAGATGCCCTTCAGTAGATGAATGGATTAAGGAACTGTGGTATATATGCACAATGGAATTCTATGCCTCTATCGGAAAGAATGACATTGCCCAATTTCTTAGGAAATAGAAAGACTTGGAAAAAATTTAATTAAGTGAAGTAAGCCATCCCCAATGAAACATAGGTCCCATGGTTTCCCTTATTTGCAATTATGTATATTTGTGAGACAAGCAGAAACGGTCAGATAAATTGATGTGAGGTGAAATGAACACAAATATAAGTATTCAATTTTTTTCTTTCTTGTGATTGTTTCTAAAGTTTATAAGATGATTTCTTTGTTGCTTTGTTCGTCCCTCTCCGACAGTATAACCCTGTTTTCACTGTATTTGATGTTGGTATTATTTGTGGAGGGGAAGGGAAAAAAAAAACAAATAGTTTAAATAGGGATACAGATGGACCCATTGCAACAATGAGCTATACAAGTCGTTATGTTGAAAAATGAACTTTACAACTTTGGCCTGGGGGGGAAGTAGGGGGACACATGGTGGGGGGATGAAAATGGATGTGAAAGGGAAACAGAGGAGGAGGCAACAATGCTTGATAAGAAATGTACTCATTACTTTGCTTATGTAATTGTAACCCCTCTGTACAGTATTTTCACAATTAAAAAAAAAGAAATATACTATTCAGGAAAAAATATATAGAATTAGGGGCTGGGAAGATGGCTCATTTGTAGAGCACTTGCCTTGCATGCTTGAGGCCCTGGGTCCAATTCCTCGGCACCACATAAGCAAAAAGAAAAAAATCAGCAAGTGGCGCTGTGGCTCAAGTGGTAGAGCACTAGCCTTGAGCTGAAGAGCTGAGGACAGCGCCCAGGCCAAGAGTTCAAGCCCCATGAGCCCCAAAAGATATATATAGAGAGAATTATAAGATTCAAAAATACATAAGACTCAGGATCAATGTAGCATTAACATTGTAGCATTAACAAATACATCCCCTTTATCTGTTGCATATATTTTCACTTGTTATAGTGTCCTTTGAATTATGAAAGGTTATCATTTGATATTATCCGACTTATTCTTGCTTTTCTTTAGCCACTAATGAGCATCCTGAGCATGTAGGATTACAGGAATAACCTATTGGTGCATGTTTGTCTTTCAATATTTAAGGGTTTTCTTCTTTCCTTTGAATTCAAACATTGTCCTATCAGTAATTGTGCAAATTCTCCGATTGCTGTTCTCAAACATGATAAGCATCTGTTCGATGGGTAATTGTCCTGTTCATTGTGGTTAACATAATTTTCATTGTTTCTATTGATTTGCCCTTCCTAATTATTTCATATGATGATTAGAATATTTAATATATAGACTTCGATTTTGCCTCTATGGAGATTGTCAAAAGAATGTTTTAAAAGATTCTTATAGAGACAGAATTGTGAACTTTATACATAAAAACGAAAAAACTTTTAGTTGGCCTTTGTTCCTATGATGAAATTTTAAAAATAGGATTTAAAATATGGTAATATATTTTTAAATGCCATATGAACAAAAAATATGATAATCAGCAAAATTTTCCCTAGGTGACTGGCCCATTTATTCCCCCACCCCACTTTTCCCGGTTCTGGAGCCTAGAAAGGAAAAGGAAAATTTGTGTTGATTATTAAACATTGTGAAATTCGCAAACTCCCTTTTCAGAAGTTGTAGAGGGTTGGGATGTAGAACTGTGTTAGAGACCAAGCGTTTTATATTCAAGGCCCTGCGCTGGATCTTCAGCACTGAGAAAAGAGGAGGAGGAGGAGGAGGAGGAGGAGGAGGAGGAGGAGGAGGAAGAAGAAGAAGAAGAAGAAGAAGAAGAAGAAGAAGAAGAAGAAGAAGAAGAAGAAGAAGAAGAAGAAGAAGAAGAAGAAGAAGGAGAAGAAGAAGAAGGAGAAGAAGAAGGAGAAGAAGAAAAGGAGAAGGAGAAGGAGAAGAAGAAGAAGAAGAAGAAGAAGAAGAAGAAGAAGAAGAAGAAGAAGAAGAAGAAGAAGAAGAAGAAGAAGAAGAAGAAGAAGAAGAAGAAGAAGAAGAAGAAGAAGAGGAGGAGGAGGAGGAGGAGGAAAAGGAGGAGGAGGAGGAGGAGGAGGAGGAGGAGGAGGAGGAGGAGGAGGAGGAGGAGGAGGAGGAGGAGGAGGAGGAGGAGGAGAAGGAGAAGGAGAAGGAGAAGAAGAAGAAGAAGAAGAAGAAGAAGAAGAAGAAGAAGAAGAAGAAGAAGAAGAAGAAGAAGAAGAAGAAGAAGAAGAAGAAGAAGAAGAAGAAGAAGAAGGAGGAGGAGGAGGGCTGGGAAGCTGGCTCAGTGGTAGAGCACTTGCCTTGCATGCTCGAGGCCCTGGGTTCGATTCCTCAGCACCACATAAGCAAAAATAAATTAGCCAGAAGTGGTGCTGTGGCTCAAGTGGTAGAGCGCTATCCTTGAGACTTGAGCTGAGGGACAGCACCCAGGCCCAGAGTTCAGGCCCCATGACCAGACCAAAAAAAAAAAAAGAAGAAGGAGAAAAAGAGGAGGAGGTGGAGGAGGAGGAGGAGGAAGAGGTAGAGAATCAAATTTACCCACATTTTATTTAATGACTATTTATGGCAAAATAACAGGTTCAAGTTTCATTTTGATCTTTACAGTGGTTCCTATTTAGCCTCTGGATATACATTTCAAGAGGATTCCTGAAATCCATGAAGTACTTTATAGAGTTAACCCTCAGTATCCAGAATTTCCACATCTAGGTGTTCAATCACCCAGAAATTTAAAATATTCAGGAAAAAATGTTCCCAAAACATTCAATATAGTAACTAATTGCATACTGTTATATAACCTTGATGTAATTTAAAGTGTAACTTACTTTGTACGACATACTATGCTATTTTCTATATGGGACTGGAGCCTATGCTGATTTTAGTGTACTCAATCAGTTCTGGAAGCAACACTGTAAATACCGAGATGACCATTATATGCTTTTATCCAAACAAATATAATTACAATAAAGCTTCAGTTATAAATTAGGTACAGTAAGACAATTATAACAGTAACTAATAAAAATAGAAAAAATGTAACAATATACTGTAAAAAAAAAGTAATGTGAAATGGATGTGGAAATGCATACCTGTAATTCCAGGAAACAGATGCCTAGGCAGGAAAATAATCAAAGATATCTACAGTGAAACTTTAGCTCCAAAAGAACCAAAAAAACAAAATAAAGGTATTTTGTGAATGTGGTCTCTTTCAAATTATGAGATGTTTTTCCATTAATCTTTTCAGAGCACAGTTGAGCACAGGTAAATTTTTGGGTCTTTGTCCATCCCAAAAAACAAGAAAGAGAGGGGTCTGATGAAAGTTAAGTGCGGTGCTTGCCCATTCTCCAGCCTCCCTCAGCCGAGGAGACAATCAGACACAGCGAGGAGCCAAGTCAAGTAGCAAGAAAACTCATTCATTAACAGAGAGCAGCCCTTTTTAAAGCCAAAAAAAGCGGGTGGCATGGCAGGGGAGGAAGAGGAACCAATCACTGTCAAGGTCACACCCTATCATGCACTTAAGCTTTCACTGGCTGGTTAAGCACTGAAAGTAAGGTAAATTGTGCTCTGCCAACACAACTCCCTCTCAGCATCATCTTTGCTACCAAGGTGCTCTGCGTAACTAATTACAGAAGGGGAAATTACAGTGAAGGGGACTACTGTATAATTGTTTTGTGAAGAGGAAAACATATCTTATTAAAAGGTTATTTTCTGAAAAGAAAAACCATGCACAATTCTTTTGCCTTTTTCTGAAATTCTAAGACATTTCTCCCCTCCCAACTAACCATCTTCCCTCCTGGGTACTGGAAAGGACAAGCACTCCCAAACTATCTTAGCTGTACCATCAAGTCTTTCCATGGCAACAATGTTTAATAAGAAATGTATTCATTACCTTTCTCAGGTAATTGTAACCTCTCTGTATGGTATTTTCACAATTAAAAAGAAACAGCAGAAGTACAAACATGATTTATTCCTGAATAATCAAGCTTCCTGTAGACTGTTTCACTCTTCCTGTTTTGCTCCCAGATGCCCAGGAGACCTTGGTTTGAAGACATATTCTGTATTGTCAGGTGTGTGAGATAAATGACTTCCTTAGAAGAAAATGTGAATTTGAAGATTGAAATTGAGAAGGGAAATCAAACTCTTCTATCTTTTTTACTAAGGACCAGAAAACAATGATAATGTGCTCACTTGCTGAGTAAGCAACTTTTGCCACCTGTGGTAATGAATTTCATTTTGATGCTGTTGTGAAATGTATCTGACATGTGTCCTGAACCCTAATTCTTTATTTTCTGAAAGCACCACCTACTCAGAAATTCTGATTTGTGCTGTGAGTATTTATTTCCAGTAAAATGTAGTTGCTTGGATATTTTGATTTTGAGAAATCTTGGTTAGTTTGATATTATTCTCTCATTTAAATTATAAGCAAGTAAAAATCAATTGAACCTGATTAAATGAAGTACTTTCTTCCCATTTACTCTGGTACAGATTTCTCTGATTTAGGAAATCTACATTTTAAGTCATTCTGGATGCCTAACTAGGTCTGTGTATGTGGATGAGTCAATAAGAATTGCAGACTTTGCCACATTGATTTTGGAGCAAAACCTTATAGCTGGTAACTGGGCAATGATTCAAAAGACACCTGAGTCTGAAGCCATGAGGACTCCTGCCTGCGTTCAGCTCCAAATCTCTTCTACAACACCCCTCACTTCCCAAACAGTGGTTTCTTTTGCTATCCAAAAAGGTTTCTGGAGCTTCATCTTACGCTGGCCTCCTAGTATGCCAACATGCAGGGAGTCAAAGCAAGCAAGGCAGATGTGGCAGAGGCATTTTTTTCGTCAGTTGTGGGGCCTGAACTCTGGGACTGGGCATTTTCCCTCAGCTCTTCAGCTCAAGTCTAAAACCGCTGATCTAAACAGCTGCATATATCAACTAGATTTAACAGACATCTATTGAATATTTCACTCAGTAGCATCAGAACACACGTTTTTCTCTGCAGCACATAGAACATTTTCCAAAATAGACCACATTTATGTCACAAAGCAAACTTGTGCAAACTCAGAAACATTGAAATTATACCATGCATTTGCTCACACCACAAGGTAATAAAATTAGAACTCAACACCAAAAACCACCAAAGAAAGTCCTGTAACATATGGAGGCTGAACAAGACACTGTTGAATCACCAATGGGTCAGGGAAGAGATTAGAATGGAAATTCAAATGTTCATGATATTCAACAAAAATGAGCACACAAATTACCAGCCCTTCTAGGACAAAGCAAAGGCAGTCGTTAGAGGTGAGTTTATAGCTTTGAGTTACTAATTGGAGATATCTAAAACCAACAATTTAATGAGACATCTGAACCTCCTTGAAAAAGAGCAGCAAGATAAACCCTAATCCAGGAGATGGAAATAAATAATTAAAATTAAATCAGAATTAAACTAATTAGAATGGAAGAAAACCATAGAAAGAACCAACAAAAGAAAGAGTTGGTTCTTCAACAAAATTGACAGACCCTTAGCAAATCTTATCAAGAAAAGAAGAAAACTCACCCAAATAAATAAACTCAGAGATGAAAATGGAAACATCACCAGAGAAACAACCAAGATTCAGAACATTAAAAGAGAATACTTATCAAAAATATGCTAATAAGATTGAGAAATTGGCTGAAATGGACTTTTTAATAGCAAATATTGACATGCCAAAACTAAACCAAGATGGGTTAAAACATTTTAACAGGACCATATCAAACATTGAGATAGAAACAGCAATAAGAGAAGTCCAATCTAAGAAAAGCCCAGGACCAGAAAGATTTGCAGCAGAATTCTACAAGGCCTTTAAAGCAGACCTCACACCAGTAGCTCTTCAATGAAATTGAAAGGGAAAGTTCACTACTGAACTCATTCTATGAAGACATCATAACCCTTAACCCAAAACCAGTCAGGGACTCATCAAAAAAAGAGAACTGTAGACCCTTTTCTTTGATGAACATCGATACTAAATTTTGGCCAATCAACTTGAACAATTCATGCAAAAAAAATCAAACACCACGATCAAACAGTATTCATTTCCGAGATGCAAAGCTGGGTCAATATATGCAAATCAATTAATAAAATTCATCACATCAACAAGACCAAGGATAAGAACCACATGTTTATCTCAATAGATGCAGAAAAGGCATTTGGCAAGATTCAACACCCATTGATAATGAAAACTCTGGAAAAACTAGGAATCCAGGGAACATTCCTCAATACAAAAAGGCTGTATATGACAATCCTACAGCCAGCATTATACTTAATGATGAAAAGCTAACGCCATTTCCTCTTAAATCAGGAACGAGACAAGGATGACCATTCTCACCACTCCTCTTCAATCTAGTATTAGAATGCCTATCTACAGCAATAAGACAAGATGCAAACATAAAATTGATCCAAATAGGGCAAGATGATGAAAAACTCTCCCTCTTTGCAGATGGAATGATCTTGTATTTCAAGAATCCCACTGACTCCACTCCCAAATTATTCAAGCTTATTCAGACTTGGACAAAGTAACAGGGTATAAAGTTAACCCTCAACAATCAATGGCTTTTCGGTATGCCAACAATGAGAAAAGTGTGGCTGAAATCAGGAAAGCAACTCCATTCATAAGAGCTCCACAAAATTAAACTACCTAGGAATTAACTTAACCAAAGAAGTGAAGGACCTCTATGATGAAAACTTTAAAAACCTGAAAAAGAAAATCAAAATAGAACACACAAAGTGGCAAAACCTCCCATGCTCCTGCATTGGAAAGATCAACATCATGAAAATGGCAATACTTCCCAAGGCTATCTACAAATTCAATGCAATACCTATCAATAGCCCAAATTCATTCTTCAAAGAATAGAAGAGACAATCCAAAAATTCATATGGAACAATAAAAGACCAAGGATAGCATAAAAGATCATTAACAGAAAGAAATGTGCTGGAGGAATATCAATACCAAATTTCAAACTCTACTACAACACCATATTAATCAAAACAACTTGGTAATGGGACAAGAACAGACCTCAGGACCAATGGAATAGAATTGAACCTACAGATATATATCTATCTAATCTTCGATAAGGAAGCTAAATAATTAGAATGGAAGAAGGACAGCCTCTTCAGTAAATGGTGCTGGCAAAATTGGTTAATCACTTGTAGAAAACTAAAGCTAGACTCTTATAAATCACCCTGCACAAGAATCAACTCCAAATGGATGAAAGACCCCGGAGTCAAAGCAGACACTCTGGAAACATCACAGGTCTCCTTGGCACAGGCGAAAATTTTCTTAAATAGAGACCCAGAAACACAACAAATCAAAGAAAATTTGGACAAATGGGATTGCATGAAATTGCAGAACTTCTGCAAGGCAAAGAACATAGCTATCAAGATCCATAGAAAGCCCAAGAATTGGGAGATGATCTTCAGTAGCCATACAATGGACAAAGGTCTCATATCTAAAATATACCTGGAACTCAAAAAATTAAATCCCCCAACAACAAATCCTCAGAGAAACAACTGCTAAATAAATAAGTGGCCTAAAGACTTAAAGAGAAACTTCTCTAAAGAAGAAAGAAGGATGGCCAATAGACACATGAAGAAATGCTCAACCTCCCTAGCCATAAAAGAAATGCAAATCCATACAACATTGAGATACCACCTCAGCCCAGTTAGAATAGCTATAATCAAGAACTCTAATAACAACAGATACTGGAGGAGATGGGGTCACAAGGGAATCTTACTGCATAGTTGGTGGGAGGTTCCTCAAAAAGACTCCAGATAGAGCTCCCCTGTTTCCCAGCAATCCCACTTTGGGGCATTTACCCAAATGATCACAAACAAGATCATACTAAAGCTACCAGCACAACTATTTTTATTGCAACATTATTTACCATAGATAAGTTATGGAACCAACTAAAATACCCCTCATTATATGAATGGATGTAGAAAATGTGGTATATATACCCAATGCAATTCTATGCCTCTATCAGAAATAATGTAATTGCCCCATTTGTTAGGAAATGGAAAGACTTGGAAAAAATTAAGTGAAGTAAGCCAGGCCCCAAAATATAGGTCCCATGATTTTCCTTATTTGCAATAACTAGTGTATTTTTGAGACAAGCAGAAAAGGTAAGATAAGTTCATGTTAGGTGAAATGAACCCCAAGATAAGTATTGAAATGTTTTTTTTTTCTTTCTTGCAATTGTTTCTAACATATTTATAAGATTATTTCTTTGTTACTTTGTATGTCCCTCCCCCATGGTATAACCCCTGCTTCCATTTTATTTGATATTGGAATAATTTGTGAAGGGAATGGGCAAAACCAACCTTTAAATAGGGATACGTCAGACCCATTGCAACAATGAGCTATACAAGTCATTATGTCCAATAACGAACTTTACAACTTTTGCCAGGGGCAGGGTGTTGGGGGCTTGGAGAGGGGAGATTGGAAAGGATGAGAAGTGGAAACAGGAGGAGGCAACAACGCTTGATAAGAAATTTACTCATTACCTTACCCATGTAATTGTAACCCCTCTGTATGGCATTTTGCGAAAAAAAATTTAAAAAACGTTTGGCAGAATAATGTCAAAAAGGTTTTGACAGAATAATCATTAGTGTATCACCTAGAATCTGGATATGGTTAGTAACTCTAGAGGATTTTCTCATACTTTCAGAATTTTTGTAAACATACATAATAAGTCAAATGAGGTGTTTTATACCTATAATCCTAGCTACTCTGAAAATGGAAATGTCGACAGTTGCAGTTCAAGGTCAAGCTACAAGAGACCTCCAGCTCAATCAATAAAAGCTGGGTGTGACAATGTGTGGCTGTCATCCTACATATGTTGGACATAAAACTAGGAAGTTCACTATCCAGGTAGCCTAGGAATAAACAAATACAAGATTCTATCTCAAACACACACAAAGCAAAAATTGCTGGATGTGGCATGGTTCAAGTGATCAGATGCCTGCCTGGCAAATCCAAGGCTCTGAATTTGAATCCAAGTACTTACCTCAAAATATTAAAAATAAATAATATGAATTAATTCTCTAAATCACTTCTCAGTGCAATTATCTTATGTATTCTTCAAATAATCTTTTAGTGAAGGCAGAGAATTGATTAAACCAGATCAATATGATAGGTGAAATGAACCCAAGAATAAGTATTGAAATGTTTTATTTTCTTGCTTACAATTGTTTCTAACATATTTATAAGATTATTTCTTTGTACTGGGAATGCCTAGCTTCTTCATGGCTCACAGGCTATTGTGCTCATGTGGACCCATTCACCAATTATGCCTGCTATGCCCCGAGTTCAGATCCCAGCCCTGCCAAAAGATTCATCTTGATGTCAGAAGCAAATCGTTGCCCTGTTTTCCTTTCCTGTGCAACTGCTGGGTTTCAGTTAGGATGGAGAATGCATGGGCCACCCTGTGGTCATGGGAATAAGTTGTTATACATGTCAGCCGAGTTATACATGTCATCATACACTCAAGAAAATACACAATACATCCATGAATAGCATACAAAATAAAAACCACAACTACACTTAATATACGATGCAGTCCACACACGGATGTGAATATATATCCCATGTTTCAATGATGCATTGAGGACTATTTTGGCCTCCCAGGGGCTCAATTTCAGTTCCTGGGAACAGCCCAGCTCCTTACTAGCTCACAGTCTGGTGTGATCACTTGGACCCAATGGGCAGTAGGGCTTCCTAGGACTCGAGTTCAAATCCCAGCACTGCCCAAATTCACCCTGATGTGAGAAGCCAGTCATTGCACTTGTTTTCATGTGCTGTGCAAATTCTGGGTCTCAGCTAGGATAGAGAAGGTATAGGCAACTCTACATTCATGGGAATAGGTTGTCATCCAGTTCACCACAGTTATATCTGTCAACCTATACTTAAGAAAATATACAATACATCAATGTCTAAGACACAAAATAAAGAGAATGAGTACACCAAATGCAAGATGTCGCCCTCTCCTGTTTGGAAATATAGATCCTTTGTTTAATTATGAATTTATGACTATATTTGCCCCCACCAGGACTACATCACAGGTCCCAGGAATGGCCTACCTCCTTAGTGGTTCACAGGCTGGTGTGCTCACCATGACCCATTCACCAGTTGGGCCTGCTAGGCCTTGAATTCAAATTCCAGCATTGCCAAAAGATTCATTCTAATGTGAAAAGCCTATGGTTGCTGATGTTTTCCTGTTCTGTGAATGTCTTGACTCTCATTGAGGATGGAAAATGCTATATAAGCAAATCAGTAGCCATGGGAATAGGTTGTCATCCATGTAAACACAGTTATATCTGTCACCATATTCAATAAAATGCACAATACATCCATGAATAAGATAAATAAAAAATGAATAAAAAGTGTAACTACACTGAATGCAAGATGCATACCACACCTGTAGGTAAAGAGAGATCCTATGTTTAAAAAAGGTGGGCTTGCTATTTTGTCTAGTGCTGGGGCTTCAAATCAGGCCCTAAACCAGGCCTGACATTCTAGTCTTCAAGGATCGTGATCTTCCCCTTCCCCCTCAGTGCAACAGAGCTATCCAAACCTGAATTCATATCCCAGCGCTCACAAATGATCCATCCTGATGTCAGAAGCCAGTTGTTGCACACCTTTTCCTCTCCTGTGAAAGTCCTGAGTCTCAACCAAGAAGAGGAATTCATAAGCAACCCTATAACCATAGGAACAGGTTGTCATCCATGTCAGCAAAGTTATACCTGTCACCATATTTAGTAAAATACAGAATACCTCCATGAATAGAGATAAAATAAGAAGAAGTTCACCGAACACAAGATGCTGAACAAACATGTATGTCAATATAGATCGTATGTTTAAATTATGAATTCATGACTATAGTGGACCACCCTGGCAATCAATGTAAGATCCTGGGAATGGCCTAGCTCGTTAGTTGCTCACAGGTTAGTGTGTTCACCTTGACTTATTGGCCACTTGGTCCTACTAGGACCTGAGTTAAGATCTCAGCACTACCAACAAGTGGATCATGGAGTAAGAAGCCAAGTGTGAAACTTATTTTCCTTTTCTCTGAATATCCTGGGTGATCCTGAGAATCCTGGCATGATGGAGAACATTTCTATAAATCTAGATGCTCTGTGATAGGATGTCATCAATGTAATAAATTTAAGGTGTTTCATCTTAGTACAATCAATGGTAAATAAATGAATAAAATAAAAAATACAAGAACAACCACATCCTATCTTTACAAGGTATATAAATAGTATGTTTCCAGAGCTAGGGCTTGAATACAGGACTAGTGAACAGGCCTAACTTTCTTATCTTCAAATATGGTGATCTTCCCCTTCATCCACATTGCTCCAGATTTACCCAGATCCTGAGTTCAAATCCAAATCCTGGAAGAATAAACAGCGTGAATTGCAAGCCAGGGAGCTAAATTTTTTTATTTTACTTTTCTCAATATGGCTGCTGATCTCAGGTCGTGGCAACTCTGCCTCAGCTTTGATCACCCTAGGCTGGGTTGCAGCCACTAGATCTACAGCTCCTCCTGGGAAACTAGACCCTCAGGCCTTGCAAGGAAAGCAATGCACAGAAAAAATATGGCCATTTTATGTTTTCTTCCTTTGCATGGTGACCCTCATGGGTCTGAATGACACTGTTGCAAAGGGTACTTCATCTTGCATTGCTGAAGGCTGCCAGACTATCAGGGATGCCATAGGCCCACGTGGCAACATAGGCTCTGATTTCGAATCCCTGTCCTGACACCAACCAATGGCAGGAGCTACTAAGAAAATGGTTCCCATCCATAGGATTAACAATGGAATGTTGTCAATGTCACGGTTGAATGAATTGATCATGAATGATTCTCCTATAAAATTAGACAGCATCATTTCAGGAGGTTCATGCATTTTATTTAATATTTATGAAGCATTGAAAGAATATTATTACGTAAAGGAAGCAATAATTTCAGGACACTGATTTCATTAATAGTTTAAGGATGAAAACAATTAATTACATTACATTAATTACATGGAGGCATAATTAATACCCAGGGATTAGAAGGAATGTAGTCTATATAACTGAATACTGTATAAACTTCTCTGACACTCTATAAAGATATATATTTATTAGCGTACTGCCATCTGCATGTCAATCTTCTCTTATTTTGGTCACCCCTGGGGCTTGATCTGAAGTCCTGGGAACAACCTGTCAGCTCAATTTGCCCCAGGATGGCATGCTAACACTCACACATTCATGAATTGGGCCTTGTAGGCTTGGAGGTCTTGAGTTCAGATGCCAGCACTCCCAAAAATGAATCATGTAGTAAGAAGATGATGTGACAAGTTTTCCTGTTCAGTGAAAGTCCTGGGTGTCAGGTATGAAATGGAATACATATGCAGACCTATATCCTGTGTAATCAATGTGATCAATGTTTTATGTTCCATAATAGTCAATAAAATAAATGGTCAATACATGAATAAAACAACAAAATAAAATAACTACACTGAATGCAATATAGAGTCAACATATGTATATAAATATAAATCATATATGTAAATTGTACAGGAATAGATAGGATGTTTTCTAGTGTTGGAGATCTATTTTAGGCATAAGGAACAGACCTGAATTTCTTGACTTTAAGTAGGCCAGCTTCCCATTCCCACACAGTGCAACAGAGTTACCAAGACATTGAGTTTCAATCCCAGTCCTGGCAGAAAAATGGTACCTTTGCAGTATGTGATGCCCAATTCTTAAGCATTTCATTATGCCTCAATTTTATGAATGTGATTGTTTAACTGCTTAATAAAGAATTAACAAAAATCGATCAGTATTCTATAATATAATTGTGTATAATTTTATCCTAGAATCATTCAAGAACAGCCCAACATGACATATATCACATTCCATTGGTATTCCTATGGATAGAAATGAGTTCCTTAGGATCTCCAGCCATTTGGAGGTGGCAGGACCAGGATTCCAACTGTGAGCTCCAGCTCCCACCACTTCAACCTGGGGATAGGGTACTCACCAGTCTGTCCAAGAATATCAGCAAGACCAATGATTAGACAGGCACCAGTGGCTCTCAGCAGTCCTCCTTGATACTTACAAGGCTGTGATGGGAGGATCATGGTCAAAGTCATCCTAGTCAGGAAAGTCCTTGAGACCTCTGTCCAACTTCAGTGCCAACAAAGCCAGAAGTCCAGGGCTCCAGTGTGGAGGGCGAGCCTTGAGCAAAAGCAGTGTACAGACTGTGCCCAGATCCTGAGTTCAAGGTCCGGGTCTGGCAACAAAAAGTCATACAGAACAATCTGTGCAGCCATCCAGCTAAAGCAGGTCACCATCTCATCTCCAACTGAATTAGACATTGTTCCTTGGGAAAAGATCTGGGGGAGCTGCTATCTTCTTGACTCCGCCCATGCTGCTCGCATCACAGAATTCTGGCCACACCCCCATTCTTTCATGGTTATTTCTGACCAATGGGATACAAGAATGGTGATCACGCCCACATTCCATGCTGCCTAGTAGCACCCGGGATTCCCTCTGTTAGTTTACAACACTACCAGCAGTTGAGGAAAGTAGAGGTGGCTGAGTGGTGAGGAAGAGACTCAAGCAACTTTGGACTATAGTAGGAAATTGAGATGCCTGCCCGCACCCTCGCTCCCTCCTCACCTTTCCAAGTTGCAGGATTTCAAACCTCAGGCAATGGTGCACTGCCAGCCTGCCTAAAGCCCTTGCCTGGTCCCTGATCTTGGTTCTCTGCTCTTGGCCCATGTGTTTGCAATGCCGCTGCCATTGCTGCTTGCCCCACCTGGAGCAGCCCCCAGCAGCTTTTCTCAGCAGCACAGGTGAGTGGCTGCCCCCAAATCACCACTACCTGGGCTCAGACACCCCTCTGGGGGCACCATGATCCCATGCTTGTTTCCTCATCCTGGCTCTGCGGAGCCACCTTTCTGTCTTGGGCATTTCTGAAATAGAAACTCAATATATGCTTTAGTTGGACTGGATCGAGGTCCTCCTATCTGGGACAGGTATGCTCCACCAGGCCTGGTCCTCTGTAGTTGGGATGGTAAACATGTAGCCCCATACTCAGTCATCGATTTAGATGGATTATCCCAAACTTTTAGTCCACAGCAGCCGATTCTTGACCACAGGTGAAGCTCTGGGTAGGGCCACAACCATCAGACCTCATTTTCCTCACAGGACAGTTTTGAGGAAAAAAGGGATTTATAGAGAGGGAATCTCTGGAGCATGGCTTGGCATGGAGGGAGTGGCATTCAGAGAAGGTTCTCTGCAATTCTGTGAGCAAATGACAGGAAGATACCCACAAAGAGCTCAGGTGGGGCCAGTTATTAATCATGCAACAGCTGAGGATTTTGAAAAAAAACATGGCTCTTTTTAATCATTACGCTATCCCCATGAGGAAGGGGATCCTTCACTGTGTTGAATTTTGCATCTGGGGAAACCGAAGCACAGAGAAGTCAGGTGACCTCCTTATGATTTCAACTTCACAGGACGCTCGGCCTGACTTCACTACCATGCTCCCTAGGACAATGGGTGCTATTCAATACCACTTCTTGTAGTAGGAAGTCTACTTCTTGTCAGTTGTGGGGTTTGAACCCTAAGCATGGGCACTGATCTTAAGCTCCTCAGCAAAAGGCTAGTGCTCTATCACTTGAGCCCACAGCACCACCTCTGGTTTTCTGGTGGTTCTTTGGAAATAAAAGTCTCAAAGACGTTCCTGCGGGGGCTGGCTATGAACCATGATCCTCATATGTCAGCCTCCAGTGTAGTTAGGATTAGAGTTCTGAGCCACCGACACAACTTAATTTTAATTCTGACTTCTCTCTCTCTCTTTTACAAAAACTGGTTGAATAGGTGCTGGAGGAGGGGGTCCAGCATCCCCATGTGGCTGGAATCCAAGGTGACCCTCTCATTCTGGAGGTGGGCTGTGGGTCAGGAGCTGTCCCGCTCAGCCTGTTGAAACAGCTCCCTGAGGTAAGCCCCACTATTCCCTAGCTAGACCATGAAATTCATTGTCCATCCAGCCTTACTGGACTTATTGAATTGTATTGCTTTCTACATCATTTTCTATCACCTGACCAAACTTATGATACAGAGTTACGGAGTGAAAATGTAATGCCTTCTTAAGAAAGTCATTTAGGGCTCTGGGAATGTGGCTTCATGGTATGGTGATTCCCTAGCATGCATGAAACCCTGGGTTCAATTCCACAGTAACACAGAAAAAAGAAAAACACTAGAAGGAATGCTGTGCCTCAAGTGGAAGAGTGCTAGCCTTGAGAAAAAAAAAAGCTCAGGAATAATTCCCTAACCCTGAGTTTAAGCCCCAGGACCGGCAAAACAATTAGTAAATGGAAAATAAAGAACCCATACTTGAAATATATAATTGCTACTTCCATACTGACACCTGATAATAGCCTCTAATTCATGTATTTTACTTAGGATACTGTGTTGAAAAAAGTTTTGTTCATTAAGTCACAGCAATTAATGCCAGGAATGTGCTTAGATGTCAGCTGAAGATTGATTCTGGAAATTCAAGGATTCAAGGATTTTGGGTCATCACTGCTAATCACAAAGTGAAAAGTAGTCTAAGTGTGATTTTGAAATCTTTTTGATCAGTTTTGGCATCAAAAATGCAGAGGGTAATTAATAGTTGTGACAGAAAATAAGGAGTAACTCCAGATGTAAGGAAAAAATGATAGTAAATAAGGTATACCAGAAACTGGTCTAGAGAACCATTTTTGGTTATTGAAGAACTAGTTGTCAACTAGGTTTTTGCTCATTGCCTTTATCATTCTAAATCTCTTAGGCTAGTTCTTAATCTCTGCGTGATAAATGTTTCTCCTTTTTTTTTTTTTTACTTCTGTGCCTTTTTTCCTCTTTCTTCTTTTTTAAATTTTTTTATTTTTTTAATTTTAATTTTAATTTTTTGTGAACATACTGTACAGAGGGGTTACAATAACTGGACAAGATAATGAGTACATTTATCAATCATTGCAGCCTCCTCCATTGTTGACCTTTCACATCCCTTCCCATCCTCTCCCCAACCCCGAACCCGAACTCCTCCACTCCGCACCAAAGTTGTAAAGTTCGTTTTTGTCATGAAAACTTGTACTTCTCATAGTTGCATCGGGTCCAGCTGTATCCTTAAATGACTTGTTTTTCCACATCTCCTCCACAAATTATAACGACATCAAATATAATGAAAGCAGTGGTTGTACTGTTGGGGAGGGACATACAAAGCAACAAAGATAAACTTATAAGTCAGTTAGAAACAAATGCATGAAAAAAACATTTAAATACATATCAAGGGTTCATTTTCCTAAGATCACATTATCTGACCTTTACTGCTTGACTCATACATATATTTGATATTGCAAATAAGGGAACCCATGGGACCTATGTTTTTTTGGGCTTGGCTTACTTCACTTAATACAATTTTTTCCAAGCCTTTCCATTTCCTAACAAATGGGACAATGTCATTCTTTCTGATGGAGGAATAGAATTCCATTGTGTATATATAACACATTTTCTTGATCCATTCATCTACTGAGGGGCATCTGGGTTGGTTCCATATCTTAGCTATAGTAAATAATGCTACAATAAACATAGTTGTACTGTTAGCTTTAGTGTGGTCTTGTTTGTGAACATTTGGGTAAATGCCCAAAAGTGGGATTGCTGGGTCATAGCAGAGCTCTATGTGAAGTCTTCAGGAACCTCCATACTGCTTTACAAAGTGGTTGAACAAGTTTACACTCCCACCAACAATGAAGTAAGGTTCCCTTCTGTCCACATCCCCTCCAGCATCTGTTGTTGTTGGAGTTCTTGATTATAGCCATTCTAACTGGTGTGAGGTGGTATCTCAATGTTGTTTTGATTTGCATTTCTTTTATGGCTAGGGAGGTTGAGCATTTCCTCATGTGCCTATTGGCCATCCTTCTTTCTTCTTCAGAGAAATTTCTTTTTAAATCTTTAGGCCACTTATTTATTGGGCAGTTGTTTCTTTGAGGATATGTTGTTGGGGGATTTAACTTTTTGAGTTCCAAGTATATTTGAGATATGAGACCCTTGTCCATTGTATGGCTAGTGAAGATCTTCTCACAATCCATGGGCTTTATATTAATCTTGTTAGCTAGGTCCTTTGCGAGGCAGAAGCTCTGCAACTTCATGCAATCACATTTGTCCAACCTTTCTTTGATTTGTTGTGTTTCCTGGTCTCTATTAAGAAAATTTCGGCCTGAGCCAAGGAGGCCTAGGATTTCTCCTATTCCATCCTGTAACGTTTTCAGAGTGTCTGCTTTGACTCCGAGGTCTTTGATCCATTTGGAGTTTATTCTGGTGTAGGGTGTTATATAAGGATCTAGTTTTAGTTTTCTACAAGTAGTTAACCAATTTTGCCAGCACCATTTACGGAAGAGACTGTCTTTCTTCAATCCTATTATTTTAGTACCCTTATCGAAGATTAATTGGCTATAGGTCTATAGGTTCATTTCTGAGTTTTCAATTCTATTCCATTGGTCCTGAGGACTGTTCTTATGCCAGTAACAAGCTCTTTTGGTTACTATGGCTTTATAGTAGAGTTTGAAATTTGTTATTGATATTCCACCAGCAGTGTTCTTTCCGTTGAGGAGTGTTTTTGCTATTTGTGGTCTTTTATTGTTCCATATGAATTTTTGGATTGCCTCTTTTATTTCCTTGAAGAATGAGGTTGGAATTTTGATCGGTATCGCATTGAATTTGTAGATACCCTTGGGAAGTATTGCCATTTTCATGATGTTAATCTTTCCAATCCAGGAGCATGGGAGATATTGCCATTTTCTAAGTTCTGTTTTGATTTCCTTCTTCAAGATTTTAAAGTTTTCATCATATAGTTCCTTCACTTCTTTGGTTAAGTTAATTCCTAGGTATTTTATTTTTTGAGGTGCTATTACAAATGGAGTTACTTTCCTAATTTTATCCACACTTTTCTCATTGTTGGCATTCAGAAAAGACATTGATTTTGGGGGGTTAAATTTATGCCCTACTATCTTGCCAAAATTTTGAATCAGCTTGAGTAATTTGGGAGTGGAGTCCATGGGATTCTTTAAATACAAGATCATGTCATCTTCAAAGAGCGAGAGTTTTATTTCTTCTTTCACTATTTGGATCCCCTTTATGTTTTTGATCTTGTCTTATTGCTGTAGCTAGGCATTCTAATACTAGATTGAAGAGAATTGGAGAGAGTGGACATCCTTGTCTTGTTCCTGAGTTAAGAGGAAATGGGTTTAGTTTTTGACCATTAAGTATAATGCTGGCTGTAGGTTTGTCATACAGAGCCTTTATTATATTGAGTAATGTTCCATGGATTCATAATTTTTCCAAAACCTTCATGATAATCAGGTGTTGGGGCGCTGCACCAGCTTCCCTCCCCCCCACTTCCTCCCATGTCTCCCCTCCCCTTCTCCCAGTTCCCATGGGTCAGTCTGCTGGCTCCACAATGGGAGCCGCCACCGCCCCCGCTGCTGCCGCTGCAGCTTGATAGTTTTTCGCGCTCCTCCTTTTTCTCCTCCTCTTCTGCCTCCTCCTCTTTCTCCTCCTCTTTTAGGGCTCCAGTCAGGCCGAGCCGGCTCTGCTCACGAAAATTCAGACATGGCAGAACTTTTTATGGAATGTGAAGAAGAGCTAGAGCCATGGCAGAAGAAAATAAAAGAAGTTGAGGATGATGACAATGATGAGCCAATCTTTGTTGGAGAGATAGCAAGTTCAAAACCAGCAATTTCAAATATTTTGAACAGAGTTAACCCAGCTCATATTCAAGGGGAATAAAGAATGGTGCGCTCAGTCGAGGTATTTCTGCTGCATTCAAGTCTACAAGTCAACACAATACGAACCCATCAAATCAAGTTGCTGCCTCGCCAGTAAATTTTCATCTGAATCTAGATCTTCAGATAGCTCTGTTATTGTAGAGCCTTTTTCTAAACCTGGCTATTTAACAAAGTCATCCCGAGTTGTATCTAGTAATTCTTCTGAGTTACTGTTTGACTTGACCCAGAATACAGAATTACCACAGTACCAAGGGATACCAACAATTTCTGTAGCAGGTCTGAATGAAAATTTGTTTTTATCAAAACGTCCTTCTGCTTCTGAACAGTGTAAATCCAAAAAATCCCAAGCCTGGTGAAAGTGTTTCTGTAACAGATTCCTCAGCTGTATTCCCTGTAGTTAAAACTCCTTCACTGATTTCTCCCCAAGCTATGCCATCAAAAGGTGAAAATACTTCATCAAATTAATCTAAAGATGGAACGCCTTTTCCACGAGCTTGTCCAAAGTGCAATATTGATTTCAATCTTCTGGATCCTATGAAAAATCACATGCAGTATTGTTGTCCAGACATGATAAATGACTTTTTGGGACCAGATAAAACAGAAAACTCAAATACAGCAAATAAAGCTATGACTGCTGATTCAGAGAAAGGAAAATTGATCATGTTAGTTCATGACTTTTATTATGGAAAACATGAAGGAGATATCCAGGAAGAACAGAAGACTCATACAACCTTTAAATGCTTCAGTTGCTTGAAAGTTCTCAAAAATAATATTAGGTTTATGAACCACATGAAACACCACTTGGAACTTGAGAAGCAGAGCAGTGAGAGCTGGGAAAACCACACCACCTGCAAGCACTGCTACCGGCAATTTCCCACACCCTTCCAGCTGCAGTGCCACATCGAGAGTACACACACTCCTCACGACTTTTCTACCATTTGTAAAATCTGTGAATCATCATTTGAAACAGAACATGTTCTTTTACAACATATGAAGGACAATCATAAACCCGGTGAGATGCCATATATCTGCCAGGTTTGCAATTATAGATCATCATCATTTTCTGATGTAGAAACTCATTTTCGAACATCTCATGAAAACACTAAGAATTTACCTTGTCCATTTTGCCTCAAAGTTATCAAAATTGCAACACCCTATAAGCATCATTATATGAAGCATCAGAAAAAAGGAATACATCGTTGTACAAAATGCAGACTGCAATTTTTGACCTGCAAGGAGAAAACACTTCCTATTTGATGCTATTACATTTTTTAAATAAATAAGCATTCTCTACGTGATCACTTGAGGGGTTAACTCTTTCTATAAATGTGTTTAATCACTCTAGAGTACTGTATCAAACATCCATAATCATTATCAAGAACTTGTGATTGAGATGAGAAAGAAATATCTAGATTTCTCGCTTCTCTTTTCCTCTTCTCCTTTTTCTAGTGAGAATTCTCAGCCTTTCTCCAAATTCTCCTATTAATAAAGAAAGAATGACACATTGTGGATATCAAGCAAAAGGCTCCAAAGCCTGAGTTTTATTGTTTCAGAAATAGATGAAATAAATCAGAGTGGCCCAAGGAAGAAGAAAAGCAAGATGTTTCCCTTTCTGGCTTCAACAATAGAGACTGAACACGACTCTAAACATCTAATAAACAATTTTCCTTAGCTAATTTTTTAAAAATATTGTTTTTTAATAAATAATAATTTTAACAATTAAAAAATTTAAAATATGTAGTAATTTGCTGTTTGCTTTTAGTAGGCATGAAATAAGACTGCATTAACATTGTGTGAGTTGAGAGGCTAAATTTTATCAGAATCCAAACAAAATGAAAAATATATGATTTTAAGAAAATAGCTTTTAGGTATATTTTCAACATGACATACACACAGGGACATCTTTTTTCTTCTTTTCCTCTCCACACTTCAATAAGCAGTTCATGTAATTCAAATAGCTGTGTTTCTTTCAGAAATAGATTACACATAAACAAGTTAAAAGATGAGAACCAGTATTGGTGGTGCATTCTTTAAAAATAGCAGTCAAATAACTATTAACCATAATTCCAAAATACTAATCAAATGCTTTTGAAAAGAGAAGATTGTAAGCAGAATATACAAAAAGTGATAGTGCCAGCACTGCTTCAGGAGCTGCTGTCTGATATTTAAGATTTCTAGTAAATGACAATTTTTAATCGGGATTAAATGCTTTCAGGAACCAAATTTTTTCTAGTTATATTTTATTGAAGGAATATGTTGTTCAAAATTAATGAAAGGGTAACAGGTTATAACCTGTAGAAAGAATGCTTACACACTCATTGTGGTAGGCATTAAATACCTTCCCAAAATATCTATAGTACACAAATTTGAATAATTATCAGATGGGCAAAGTATACTCAAAAGTCCCAGTTGTACTTCGAAAGGGACATCATTAGGTAAGAAACATCAGAAAGATGTAAAGATGCTACATTAGAAGATTAAGAAAAAGACAAGAACAAACATACTGAAGTTTCTGGGAAGCGGAACAGGAAGTATATGGCTTTTCCACTAGATTCACCTGAAAAATATTTTAGCTCTGTAGGAGGCTCTATTTTAATCTAGTGAGACTTATTTTGGATTTCTGTCCTTTAGAAATGTAAATGATAAATACGGATTATTCAACACAATTATCTTGTAAAAATATTTTACAGCAGATTTGGTGTAGTAAGCTAAATCAACTACAGCCTTTTCCTGATGCAACTACAAGGATACCATGAATCCTAGTTTCTGAGAATAAGAAAAAGTTGCCACCAGCTTTATACACATGTAAGATGTACATACTACTAAGGGCCTTGCATTAATGAAGTCTTGAATTCCTAAATAATATTTAAACAAGAAGCTCCCTATCTTCATTTTCATATTTGGGGATCACTAAGTACCAAAGTTATGTGGAAGGCTAGGGTAAGAATATAGAAATGAAATATGTCTCCTGTCATCATAAAGATAAATTATGTTATTTTGATTTACAGTTTCTAAGATAATAAAAAATAAGGTAAAACCGAAATGGTAACTCAATCTTTTCTCCTTCCTAACTTTCCAACAGAAATTAGAGAATCCAGTAAAGATAAGCAATCCCAGGATAGTATAGGATGTTATAGGATCACCGGATGGTGAAAAAGAAGTTAACAAAAATGGGTTCCATGGAACAATGGGAAAAAATATCTACACCTACAGATTGTGATATAGCTAGAAAATAGTTTGCCCTATGCTAAGTCTTTGACATTTTAGCTACTTTCATCCCTTAGGAAATGACTTTATTAATACTCAAGGGTTTGCAGCTTATAACCCAGCAACAAATAATGCTTCTAAATGTAAACAAGCATGATACTAAGAGTAACCAAGGCTACTTGCATTGCTATAGCTGATAAAGTAGAATGATCTTGGGGAATAGTCAAGCAATCTTGAACTTTTTTATACCTTTCTTCTTCTCCAACACAAGAAGTCCTAGTCTAGATATGTAAAATTTCAATAAAAGATTTTTATACTTTTTATCGTTCACATTAAAGCAAATACACTTTTCCTCTTTGCAAGCCTGACTTTGAACCAGTCAGACCCTCACCATATTTTATAGACAAACGTTTACTGCTTTGGCTTAGGCGTTTTCTTTCCTTTGGTTGTTGCTCTCTATTATTTTGACAACTACATAGAAAAAAAGATAAATCCATTTTACTTATGTTGGATTGTTCAAAGTCTAGCTGTCTTCAGTTTTCTGTTCCCTTCTTCACTGTTAATTGAAGTTTAATTATTGCCCTTTAAATGATAACAAAAACGTGATACTTTAACGTATATTCTCATTGAAACCAGTGAATACAGGAGTGTAGGCGATTGTTTTATAATTGTTTCAAATATTTTCCTTGGCTATTTTCATTATTCCCTTTGTTCCTGTCTTCTAATCAGGAACACAAGGTTACACAAAAGAGCTTCCTAAGGAATAGGATGTTAGGCAGAAAAAAACAGATATATAATTAAAGGTTTTCATCTCTTAAGAGACTGAAAAGCTCAGAAGACATTGTGTTATTACTTGTACAGTTAAGATGACTTGAATGTTTTGGTTCTTAAAATAATTCAAATGAATGTAAAATGTTACAGTTGTTCCAAAAAATGAGTATGGTTTATATTTTTCTGCTTCAATGAGATGAAACCTCTTACAAGGTTGGAGGGCATATTTATTTTAGGGTAGAAGGGGTAATCTTAGAAAGCCAAGGGAGATTCCTAAAACAACACTGCCTATCACATATTAGTTAATTATATTTATGACATATAAGTATATAAACATACAAATATGAATTGAGTGAGAAATGTGTGATTTACACAATTGATTCAATGACATTTAAAACCAGAGTTCACTTCTCTACGTTTATATATACTAGTATATCTAGTGAGGATTTAAAGGTTTTTATAATACATATTTTAACGTTTATACCAAAATATTAGTTTATTTGTAACTGTTTACTTTTAATTTTTGTCGGTCATGGAGCTTGAAATCTTGACCTGGACGATGTCGGTCAGGTCTTCAGTTCAAGACTAGTTATCTACCACTTGAGCAACAGCCAGTTTTCTGGTGGGTCATTGGAGGTAAGGGTCTCATGGTCTTTCCTGCCTAGGCTGGCTTTGAACCATGATTCTCAGCTCTCAGCCTCCTTAGTAAATAGCGTTACAAGTATGAGCCATTGGAGCCTAGCAACATAATTATTTTTTACACATTTATGAAATATGGAGTGATATTCCCATTCATTTATATGTTGTTTAATGATCAAGCCACATCATATCCATTAATTTCTGCATGTAACATTTCTTTATGGGGAGAATGCTCAAAAAGTTATCTTCTGACTGTGATGAAATATCTATTCTTAAGTATAATCACTTTGCTTCTTGTAGTATAAAATTAATATATTTACTTTTAATCATGGAAGTTTGCTAATTAAAGTTATATAAAACATGAATTGTAAAGTGAAAGAAATTCATAGTTCCTTTGCTTGTTTAAAGAAAATAATTATGCATTTTTTCAATTATATTTCTTTGGGAATGTGTAGCATTCATTGATTTAACTGTTAAAATTGATAACAGTTACATTATATCAAGTAGATTCAAATTGTATTTGAAAATTACACACTTAACACAAATATACTTCACTTTCTTCTAAGACATAATTAAAATAATAGTATAGCAAAGCTTGGTGTCAGTTGTTCATGTGTAGAATCATAGAAACTCAGGAAGCTAACACCTGAATATTTTAGCTCAATATCAGTCCAAACAGAAAAAAATGTGAAAATTTAACTCCAATTAGCCAGCAGGAGGCAGAAGGTGAGGATGTGGCTCAAGGAATAGCGTGTCATCAGCCCTGAGCAAAAAATACAAGGGAGACCATTAAACATTGTGTTCAAGCACTAAAAATGGAATATACACAAAAGACAACAACAAAAAAATAGTATGAGCATCAGTAATGAAGACAAAATAGTAGAAAAGATCATGAGAAATGTTGTGAAAACATCTGGAAGACAGAAATTATTAGACAGAATTTTGATTCATGAGAGGTAAAAGTAACAGTATAATTTGGACAATCTCATTGTAGTCATATGTGTTGAAACATGGCTATTAGGTAACATGTGAAAGAGCAGACTGGATTACCTGTAACTAGGCATTATCTCACTCTGCAAAAATCTAAAATCGTGCTTGTTAATTTAAAAAAACCTCATGTTAGAGACTGTTTGGTCCACAAAGAATGGGGTCCTTATTTTGAGGCTTCAGACCAGTGCTTTTTTTTTTTTTATAACCACACCTGTTTTACCCCTCTTCCCTGGTGCAGGTATACCTTACTAAGCTGGCACCAAGCCAAGGCTTTGAACTAGACCTCCCTGCCTTTTTACATTTAGAAGCATTATTTGTTGCTGGGTTATAAGCTACAAACCCTTGAGTATTAATAAAATCATTTCCTAAGAGATGACAGTAGCTGTGTAAACAAACCTAAACTGTCAAAGACTTAGGATAGTGAAAACTAATTTCTAGCTATATCACAATCTGTAGGTGTAGATTTTGTTTCCCATTGTTCCATGGGACCCATTTTTGTTAACAAATCGTATTCTGCTGTCTTTTCATAAGAAATCATACAGGTGATTTTTTGCCTCTTATTCAATTATATCTAATATTTTAAAGTAGATTTGTCCTAATATAATATTAATTTAATCAATCATTTCATTAGGGTGATGGTGGTCTGATTTTTTTTCCAGTACATCTTATCGCTTACACTAAATGAGAACATGTTATTTCAGTATCCTATTAATATAACAAAATACATTATAAAATTAACTTAAAAGGAGGAAAGATAAATCTTGACTTCTGATTTTATACATTTCATTGTATGTTTCTCATCCTCATTGCTTTGGATTGCTGGTGGCACAGTACCCCATGTCAGGAACATGTGATGGATTATTTGTATTCATGGAAGCGAGGAAGTAAAGAAGAGGTGGAATAGGAGTGGGGGAAGGGAGAAAGAGGAGCAGGGGAAGAGGGAGAGGGAGAAGGAAAAAGAGAAGGAGAAAGAGAATTAAAAGAAGGAAGAGGAAGAAAGGACTTTGATGTTAACATCCTCTTTGATCACAAGTTCTCAGTGACCAAATCTTTATGACTATGCCCACTTGAAAGGGTTCACCTTTTTACGGCAACATAGTGAAAGCTAATTATTAATCCCAATCCTTTTTGTTTTCAGATTTCATTTATTGCGTGGTGGATAGATACATCTATACAATTGTGATAACTTCTGTTCCTAAATGTTTACATGACTTAATCAGAGAAGCTATTTGGCATAAAGGTGGTTGGGTTATACAATTGCTGGAGAAATGAATGAAATATTTAGAGTACAAATGCTTTTAATTTGACAGATAAGGAAGTTTCAAGAGATTTCATTTTTTTAAATTTAATTTTATTTAATTGTGAACATACTGTACAGAGGAGTTACAATTACATGGGCAGGATAATGCGTACATTTCTTACCAAGCATTGCAGCCTCCTCCTTTGTTTACCCTTCACATCCCTTCCCAGGCTTCCCCCTCCCCCCATCCCAAACCTTCACCTTCCCCCCCTCCCCCATCCCCCTCCCGCACTGACGTTGTAAAGCTCGTTTTGGACATGACAACTTGTACTTCTCATTGTTGCAACAGGTTCACCTGTATCCTTAAACAACTGGTTTTTCCCCATCTCCTCCAGTTATACTGACATCAAATATAGTGAAAGCAGGGGTTGTACTGTGGGGGAGGGACATACAAAGCAACAAAGAGATAATCTTATAAATGCTTTAGAAACACATGCATAAAAGAAAAAAACATTAAAATACACATCTAAGGGTTCATTTCCCTGACATCACATTATCTGACCTTTTCCGCTTGACTCATACATATACTAGATATTACAAATAAGGGAAACCATGGGACCTATGTTTCTTTGGGCCTGGCTTAATTCACTTAATATAATTTTTTACAAATTTTTCCGTTTCCTAACAAATGGGGCAATGTCATTCTTTCTGATGGAGGCATAGAATTCCATTGTGTATATACACCACATTTTCATGACCCATTCATCTACTGAGCGGCATCTGGGTTGGTTCCATATCTTAGCTATGGTAAATACTGCTGCAATAAACATAGTTGTGCTGGTAGCTTTAGTGTGGTCTTGTTTGTAAACATTTGGGTAAATGCCCAAAAGTGGGATTGCTGGGTCATAGGGGAGTTCTATGTGAAGTCTTTTAAGAAACCTCCATACTGCTTTCCAAAGTGGTTGAACAAGTTTACATTCCCACCAACAATGAAGTAAGGTTCCTTTCTGTCCACATCCCCTCCAGCATCTGTTGTTGTTAGAGTTCTTGATTTTTGCCATTCTAACTGGAGTGAGGTGATATCTCAATGTTGTTTTGATTTGCATTTCTTTTATGGCTAGGGATGTTGAACATTTCTTCAAGTGTCTATTGGCCATCCTTCTTTCTTATTCAGAGAAGTTTCTCTTTAAATCTTTAGCCCACTTACTTATTGTGCAGTTGTTTCTTTGAGGATTTGTTGTTGGGGGATTTAATTTTTTTGAGTTCCAAGTATATTTTAGATATGAGACCCTTGGCCGTTGTATGGCTAGTAAAGATCTTCTCCCAATCCTTGGGCTTTCTATTGATCTTGCTAGCTATGTCATTTGCCCTGCAAAAGCTCTGCATCTTTATGCAATCCCATTTTTCCAACCTTTCTTTGATTTGTTGTGTTTCCGTGTCTCTATTCAGAAAATTTCGGCCTGAGCCAAGGAGACCTAGGGTTTCTCCTATTCCATCCTGTAATGTTTTCAGAGTGTCTGCTTTGAGTTCAAGGTCTTTGATCCATTTTGAGTTGATTCAGGTGCAGGGTGATATATAAGGTTCTAGCTTAAGTTTTCTACATGTAGTTAACCAATTTTGCCAGCACCATTTACTGAAGAGGTTGTCTTTCTTCCATTCTATTGTTTTAGCTCCCTTATCGAATATTAGATGGCTATAGGTCTATAGGTTCATTTCTGGGTTTTCAATTCTATTCCATTGGTCCTCAGGTCTGTTCTTATGCCAATACCAAGCTGTTTTGATAACTATGGCTTTATAGTAGAGTTTGAAGTTTGGTATTGATATTCCTCCAGCAGTGTTCTTTCCATGGAGGAGCGTTTTTGCTATTTGGGGTCTTTTATTGTTCCATATGAATTTGTGGTTTGCCTCTTCTATTTCCTTGAAGAATGAGCTTGGAATTTTGATAGGTATTGCGTTGAATTTGTACATAGCCTTGGGAAGAATTGCCATTTTCACAATGTTAATCTTTCCAATCCAGGATCATGGGAGGTTTTGCCATTTTTTAAGTTCTGTGTTGATTTCCTTTTTTAAGATTTTAAAGTTTTCATCATAGAGGTCCTTCACTCCTTCGGTTAAGTTAATTCCTAGGTATTTTATTTTTTGTGGGGCTATTACAAATGGAGTTGCTTTCCTAATTTCAGGCACACTTTTCTCATTGTTGGCATATAGAAAAGCCATTGATTTTTGGGGGTTAATTTTATAACCTGCTACGTTGCCAATGTTTTGAATCAGCTTGAGTAATTTGTGAGTGGAGTATATGGGATTCTTTAAATACAAGATCATATCATCTGCAAAGAGGGAGAGTTTTATTTCTTCTTTCCCTATTTGGATCCCCTTTATGTCTGCATCTTGTCTTATTGCTGTAGCTAGGCATTCTAATACTTGATTGAAGAGAAGTGAAGAGAGTGGGCATCCTTGCTTGTTCCTGAGTTAAGAGGAAATGGCTTTAGTTTTTAACCATTGAGTATAATGCTGACTGTAGGTTTGTCATATACAGCCTTTATTGTATTGAGGAATGTTTTGAGGAAGGTTTTATCAAAACCTTCATCATAAAGGGGTGTTGGATCTTGTTGAATGCTTTTTCTGCATCTATTGAGATAACCATGTGGTTCTTATTCTTTCTCCTGTTGATGTGATGAATAATATTAATTGATTTGCGTATATTGAACCAGCTTTGCATCCCTGAAATGAATCCTGTTTGATCATGGTGTCTGATTTTTTGGATGAATTATTGAAGTCGATTGGGCAAAATTTTGTTGAGAAATTTTGCATCAATGTTCATCAAAGAAATGGGTCTATAGTACTCTTTCTTTGATGAGTCCCTGCCTGGTTTTGGGATGAGGGTTATGATGCCTTCATAGAAGTGTTCGGTAGTGAGCTTTCTCTTTCAATTTCATTGAAGAATTAGAGGAGTATTGGTGTGAGCTCTGCTTTGAAGGCCTTGTAGAATTCCACTGAAAAACCATCTGGTCCTGGACTTTTCTTAGCTGGGAAGTCTCTTATTGCTGTTTCTATTTCAATGCTTGATATGGGCCTGTTGAGCTGGTTCAGCTCATCTTGGTTTAGTTTTGGCATGGCAATATTTGCTAGGAAAAGGTCCATTTCTGTCAAGTTTTCAAACTTATTAGCCTAAAATTTTGATAAGTATTCCCTTATAATATTCTGAATCTTGGTTGTTTCCGTGGTGATGTTTCCATTTTCATGTCTGAGTTTATTAATTTGGGTGTGTACTCTCCTTTTTCTGATAAGATTTGCTAAGGGTCTGTCAATTTTGTTAAGTTTTTTGAAGAACCAACTCTTTGTTTTGTTGATCCTTTCTATAGTTTTTTTTTTTTGGATTCTAATTCATTTAATTCTGATTTAATTTTGATTATTTCTTTCGGTCTAATGGATTGGGTTTTATATTGCTGCTCTTTTTCAAGGAGGTTTAGATGTGTCATTAATTTGCTAGTTTCAGATCTCTCCAATTTGTTGATGTAGGGGCTCAGAGCTCTAAACTTGCCTCTGAGTACTGCCTTTGCTGTGTCCCAGAGGAGCTGGTAATTTGTGTGTTCATTTTTGTGGAATAGCATGAACATTTGAATTTCCTTTCTGATCTCTTCCATGACCCACTCTTGATTCAGCAGTGTGTTTTTCAGCCTCCATGTGATATCAGACTTTCTTTGGTGGCTTTTGTTGTTGAGTTCTAATTTTATTCCCTTGTGGTCAGAGAGAATGCAAGGTATAGCTTCAATGTTTCTGAATTTGGACAAGTTTGCTTTGTTGCCTAAAATGTGGTCTATTTTAGAAAACATTCCATGTGCTACTGAGAAAAACGTGTATTCTGATTCTGCTGGGTGAAATCTTCGGTAGATGTCTGTTAAGTCTAGTTGATCTATGCAGCTGTTTAGATCTGCGGTTTCTCTGTTGAGTTTTTGCCGAGTTGATCTATCTAGTGGGGAGAGTGGTGTGTTAAAATCCCCAACAATTTATGTCTTTGGATCTATATGGGATTTGAGGGAAAGTAGTGTTTCTTTGATAAATTTGGGTGCTCCATTTTTTGGCGAATAGATATTTAGAATTGTAATATCCTCCTGAAGGAGAGATCCTTTAAGTAGTATGTAGCGACCTTCTTTATCTTTTCTCACGAATTTTAATTTGACGTCTATTTTATCTGATATTAAGATTGCAACTCCCGCCTGTTTATGGGGGCCATTTGCTTGGTAGATTTTGTTCCAGCCTTTAACATTGAAAACGTGTTTGTTTTTACGGGCAAGATGTGACTTCTGCAGGCAGCAGATAGAAGGGTCTTGTTTTTTAATCCAACTAGACAGTCTATGTCGCTTAATTGGAGAGTTCAGGCCGTTAACGTTAAGAGATAGGACTGAGAGGTATTTGGGAGTTCCTGCCATTTTATCCACCTTTTTGGGGGCTGCGAAATGTGGGTTCAGACTATGGTTCTTGGATTCTCAGTTTGGGTGCAGTTTCTTGGCCTTTGTTGTGGTCTTGTTGGTTTTCTATGTGTAGGACATCTTTAAGAACCTTTTGTAGGGCTGGTATGGTGGAGATGTATTGTTTCAATTTTTCTTTGCTATGGAAGGTTTTTATTTGACCTTCAGTTATGAAGGTGAGTTTAGCTGGGTACAGTATTCTTGGTTGATAGTTGTTTGATTTTAGTGCATGGCATACGTCATTCCAGGCTCTTCGTGCTTTGATTGTCTCTGCTGAGAAATCTGAGGTGATTCTAATTGGTTTCCCTTTGTAGGTGATTAACCTTTTCTCCTTGACAACTATAACGATCTTTTCCTTGGTTTGAGTTGATCCTGTGTGGATTATAATGTGAAGGTGGGATGTCCTATTCTGGTCTGGTCTTTTTGGGGTTCTAAAAGCTTTCTGTATCTGAATAGGCCTATCTTTTTTATGTTTGGTAGTTCTCTGCTAGGATCCTGTTAAAAAAATTTCCTAGACCATTAACTTCTGTTTCTAGGTGCCCCTCTACAACAATTATCCTTAGATTAGGCCTTCTGATGTTGTCTTCCAGGTGTTGGATAGATCTATCATATTTCTTGGACTTGTCTTGGATGGTTGTATGTTCTTTCTCTGTAATATCTAGGCTGTCTTCAATCCCTGAGATTCGATCTTCTGCATGGTCTAACCTGCTGTCAAGACTCTCTACTTTGTATCTTGTCACTTTTCCTTCTAATTGGTCAGCTTGGATGGCTTCAAGTTCTTTGTTGAAGCTCTGTTTTAGGTCTTGTATGAATTTCTTTACTTCCTTAATTTGGTGTTCAGTGTTTGTTCTCAAATCACTTAGTTGATTGGTTATGGTTTCTTTGGACTCCCATTCCTTCTGTTGGGTTCCATTCAGCATTCCCTTTGTGGTCTCCCTGACTTCCTTCAGCTCTTTGTTAATGGATTCCATGAATGCCTTTAGTGATCTTTGTGTATTCTCTACCTGCTCTCTCAATTCCTGAATTACTCTTTGATTAGATTCCTCCCGTTTGTGGGATTCCTGCAGTTCTCTTTCTTCACGTTCGTGGGATTCCTGCAGTTCTCTTTGAGTGTTAGCCTGCTCACGCCATTCCTCCTTTCTCTTTGAGTATTCTCAAGTTGTTCACACAAATCCTGTATCAGTGTTTGAGCAGCTTCCTTATGCTTATGATATTCCTGTATAAACTTTTGGGATGCCTCCTCTCTCTCCCTATCACGCTCATACAGAGTCCTTTGTAAGTTGTCAAACTTCTCATTTGTCATGTTTGGCACCAGTGTTTGAAGAGCTATTTGGGAACTCTCCTCTGGGTTGTTCATTATCTGATCTGACCCCTGATTATCAAGATTGGGAATTGAAATACCCGGATTTGCCTTTTTTTGTTTGTTTTTCCGGCTTACTCTGCCCATTTGAGATGAAAATAGCACCAGTTTGTGCTAGAACACTATCTTAAGGCAACCATCAATCAACATTTGCATTTATACAATCAATAGTCTACAGATACAATCTAGTTCAACAGATACATCTATTCAACATCAAACAACTATACGTTAATGGGCTTCGAACCGCAGAGAAGAATTTGGAAAAACAGAAATTTTTAGGGTTAGGGAGAGATGTGGGAAAAAATAGGAATAGATTGGTGTGGGGAGGCACAGGGAGAGTTAAATATATCCTAATGTCAATGCAGGAAATAGGTTGGGTAGGATGCAAGTAGAGAGAGAGAGAAAAAGAAGAAAGGGAAAGGGAAATGAAAAGAGACCAGAAAAAAATAGAAACATAAAAATTAATATTATTATGGAGATTAAAAGACCATCTATTTAGAGAGGAATGTGAGTATATTAATAGAAGGGTAGGGACATAGAGGAGAAGTGTAAAACTTAAGAAAATGCTTAAAATATTATATGGGTATAAAGAGGTAGTGCTGCTATTAAGGAATTTAAATCACAGAGGTTTTGAATTGAGTAATAAATTTGTGGATTAAGTGTGTACACAATGTTGGATAGGGTCTACTAGTTAACTACGGGTTTATCTGAGGATGTGCAGGACAAGGGTTAAGTCACATAAAGAAGATCAAATGAGAGGAAAAGGTGAAAAGGATTAGAAAGGGGGAAAAAACATCAGAAATTAAGTAGAGCTAGACAAAAAAACAAAAAGATAGTTAAGAAAGAAAGAGAAAGAGAAAGAAGACAAGAAAAGAAAGGAAAACGCACATTCATGTATTCCTAAAATAAAAATTATAAGAGGAAAAAAAGTTACTGGAAAACAATTATTTTTTTCAAAAAAGGCAAAAATTAAAGATTAATAAAATTTTTCGAAAAGGAAAAAAAATTATATATATATATATATATATATATATATATATATATATATATATATATATATATAAGGTACCAAAAAAAAAAAAAAAAAGAAAAGAAAAGAAGAGGAAGAAAGAAAAAAAAGTTCCTTGATTTTTTTTTAAATTTTTTTGGGAGGGGTGGGAAAAATCCTGTATCTCCCTTTTGTTTGTAAACAGCCTCTTGTTGGAGTCTCTGTTCAGCTTGAGGTCCTGTGGCTTGATTGGTTTCTTAAGTCAGTTTGTTTGAACAGGCAGAAAAATGCTCTGCTTTACCCAAGATTTTGAGATCCCCTTCCAGATTAGTTTACTGGGAGGGTGATCTGCTTTGAGAATCACAAAAAAGGGGGATGCAGTGGTGAGGCTAGATTCTGGGTAGAGTTGAGGCCTTTCAACAATCAGTAGCTTTTTCCTGGGGCTTTTTGTGAAAAAAAACTCACAGAGCCCAGCCTGGAGTCACTCTCAGGGATTCTGTTTTTCAATTGATTGTTGAGGCTGCTAGAGGGAGGGGCAGCCTCTGGCTCTGGTTACCCAGTGGGGAAAGCCACTCCAATGGCTGGTGCCTGAGCTGGGTGACTTTTCCCTGGATGGAGCCGAGTCTGGCAGGTCACTTTGCCGCCGTTAAGTTCTTGTGACCTGCTAAATGACTCGTTTTATTCCAAGGCCTGGGTTGGAGCTGGCAGCTCCTTCGAGCTTTGTTGGTATCCAAGATGGAGATCACCGGTGCTGGGGGAGGAGGGGTGGCCTTCCCTCCTCTGCTCCCTGAGAAGGAGTGAGGTCGTCGGGCTTCTACTCACATCGAGTCTTGGATCCTGGGTCGTCTCTGGTCTGCACACTGCAGGATGAAGATGTTCGCTCCTTGTCGGTTCTTGCTGGTGTTGAGTAGAATCCGCTCGCCCACTGCGTCTGGTTCCTTCGTCCTGGACTCTCTGTGTGAGCGCTCAGTTATGACCCCGGCTGCATTCTCCGCCGCGACCCTTCCGCCGCCACGGTGGTGGCTGCTGGAAGGCGCTAAAATATGTCTTTTTGCCTTGGCTTCCCCTCTCTTGTCTAACTCTCTGTCCTGTGATGGCACACTTGGTGTTATTCTCTGGCTTAGGACTGTTCACTGGAACTCTAAAACTGCTTTCTATGTGAGAGCTTGTTCAGATTCCAGCTTCTCCTCTGCCATCTTCTCACTTCTTCAAGAGATTTCATTTTGACCTTCAAAAATGACTATTTCATCTAACTAATAATGACTTGAATTTTTCATAATTTTATGGCATTTCCATTCAAGTATGTGTCATCTATAGTGAGGTTCTTTCTTTCTATTTGAAGTAACAATAAATATTATCATGATCATTTATTTTTTAGTTATTCTATAGAGAGTAGCTATTCAAAAATAAGTTCTATTAAAGTCTGTTGGAATAATTGGATAACTGATGGAATATCGTTCTTTAGTTATCTCATTGAGATTGATTCATTTCTAAAATCACTATTGACATAAAATACATGAAATTCAGTGTTTCTCTGAAATGACTTGTTATTCAAACCTGAGAAATACATAACAAATAACTGAGATTTTTATATACCCCAAAAATTATGAATCTACTTTTTTCTGTCAAATATAGCTTATGTTTAAAGGAAGAGAAAATTATGTGACCAAAGTATACAATATTTAATGTAATGTAAAATTGCTTCATTCAGCCTGACAGAGCATGTTACTTTTAGTATACCTGAGAAATTTGATTAATGATTCTTTTTCACTTTTGAATAATAGAATATTTCAATTTGTCCAAAGATTCTGTCATCTAAACCTTTGAGTGTATATTTTTTTCATAAAAATGAAAACTAGTTTTCACAGTGCACGTTCAAGTTTAATAACTAAATAAATATCTAAACCATAATTTGTTAAATGGAGCCTCTAAAATTCATATAATATGGAATTTAATTTATTCTTACACATATTAAATCTGTGCTAAGTGTAGCTGTCTCAAGTTTGTAATCCTTGCTACTCAGGAAGCTGTGGTTCAAAGCCCAAACACATCACAACACAGACAAATATCACACGCAAATCATAACACACACAGACACACACAGACACAGACACACACACACACACACACACACACACACACACACACACACACAAAGCCAAAAACGGAATTCTGGGTCAAATGACAGAGAAATATCTTTGAGGGAAAAAAGAAAATAAGTTAGAGGTCTTGAGTTAAAATCACAAGAACAACACACACATACACAATATTATGTCTAAATTCTTATTTTTGTTTGAAGAAATAAACAATATCATGAAATGTAATATTTGTTGCATATCTTGCAACGGTTGTGAAATTGTTTTTAGTATAATTTGTCAAAATATAACAGGATATTTAAATTAATATTAATCTAGTTATATTTATAATTACTCATAATAGCTTGGAGTACAACATTTGGTATATTGTCTATAGCCATAAGAAATATTTTCAGTAAAAGAAAGAAAGGAAGATAGAAAGAAAGAAAGAAACAAAGAAAGAAACAAAGAAAGAAAGAAAGGAAGAAAGAAAAAAGAAAGAAAGAAAGAAACAAACAAAGGAAGAAAGGAAGTAAGAAAGAAAGAAAGAAAGGAAGGAAGGAAGGAAGGGAGGAAGGAAGGAAGGAAGGAAGGAAGGAAGGAATGAAGGAAGGAAGGAAGGAAGGAAGGAAGGAAGGAAGGAAAGAAAAAGAGAGAGTAGGGATGGAAGGAAGGAGGGAGAAAGGAAAGAAGTAAAGAAGGAAGGAAGAAAAAAGGAAGGAAGGAAGAAATGAAGGAACAAAGGAAGGAAAGGAGGGTGAAAGGAAGAGGCAAAACTAATTTCTAAAATCTGCTATTAGTCCAACAGAAACTCCATGTAATTAACCCTTTAGTAAATTCAAGTTTGCAATTTTCACTTCTTTGCATGTTCTCCATGCATGAATGAAACTAACGAATAGAGGATCATGAATAACCAAGTGAATCTGTTTGCATCTGTAGTAATATGCATGCAAATCGTTCTCTCATTGTCTATACATTACAAACAATTTACACTTATAAATATTCTAAAAATTATAAATAATCTAAAAATTGATGTAACCAACGAATGTCAATGTATTATATAATGTGAATATTAGTATTTTAGTGCTATTAACGTTACACTCTTCATGTTATATTAATTACAAAAAATTTATTATGTATTTTATCAGAGAAATTAATATCCTCTGATTTTGGTGTCTGTGAAAATCCTAATAGCAGAAAGTAATTAAAATCAAACGATATCTGTATTTGTTGGCTCAATCAAATATTTCTGAAAGCAATTAACTCATCAGAGATTCTTCAAATACATCAGAAGGGCCTTAGAAAGGCTGTACAATGTTTAGATAGTTACCTATGATGTGATCCAAGAGCCATTAAACTATCATACTTCACTTTGCCATCACTATAATTATTCCCATTTTAAGAAGAATCATCCACATAAGGCAAATGTTATAAGCTTGTCCTTGTTATTATCTTCTATGAAATAATATCCACATGATATACTACCCTAAGTTAAAGCAAAAGTTGCAAAGTGTATTGGACGATGTAACTCCTTTCAGATACACATGTTGAAATTCTATTCCCCTGTCTGGTGACATTAGAATCAACCTTTTAGAGATGGCCCTGCAATAATGATCCTGATTAAGGAAGCCCAATATAATTACACTGCCTTATGAAAGTCCAGCAAATAATTATAATGAACCAGAAAGTGAACCCCCATGAGAAAAGGAATTGCTTGGAACAACCATTTTTATAATCAATGTTCAAGCTTCTAGAGTATGGGTAATATACTGCTTTTTATTTTATGCCACTTACTTTGAAGAATTCTCTTATAAAAGCCCAATGGCTAACAAAAAGCAAAGTAGTTTGTAGTTAAATATCACAAATTTTGATAAAAATATTTATAATATTTTATTATTTGAATTTTATTCTCCAAGTCTCCAGGTTAGAAATATTTTTAAATTGTAATTGAATTGAGGTTCAACTCTATTCAACTATCATAATTAAGTTTCAAAAATTTTTATCTTTAAGTAGTTGTACAAAGGAGTTGCCATATACTGAAACAGTATATGGGATACAGTGTATCTTGATCAATATCACCCCTTTCAACATTCTCATCCACCCCTCCCAATCAAGCCCAATTCTTACGCATGTCAATATTTTGTTGTGGAATTACTTCCCATTAAACAAAGCAGTTTATATGTACAAGGCACCTGGAGTTGTGTTACGACTTCAACATCTCCACCCCCATTTCACATTACTCTTTCCTTTGTATATTTCAATTCTGGGAATTATACAATGGATTGTTGTCTGTATTCTATCCTTTTCCCCTTCAATTTCCTACCCCTCTCACATTGCCCCCCACTGTCCTCTCTTGCAGTACACATTTACTGCTATTTATTTTGCTGGGCTTTGACAGTCTTTTAAGAGAATTATAGTATTTTCACTCTCCATGGACTATGACATTTCAGATAATTCATTTGTACCTCCTTGCATCCCGTAAGTGGAATTGCTGGATAATAGGTAGCTCTCTATTCAGTTTTGTGAGCAACTTCCATAGTTTTTTTCCAAAGTGATTGAACAAGATTACAGTCTCACCAACAGTGAAATAGAGTTTCCTTTGGGCCACAGCCATATCAGTATCTGTGATTGTTCATTTTTTCATAATGAAATTGTAACAGGGTTGAGATGAGTCTCAGTGTTGTTTGTTTTTGCATTTCTTTTATGGAGAGAGATGTGTCTATTTGTTATTCTTACTTCTTCTTAGAAGTTATCTTTAAGTAATTAACCATATATTAATTGGGTTCTTCTTTATTTGTGGGTTTATTGTTGTTGGGTTTAACTTTTTCATTTCTAAATATGGGTTAGTTATGAAAACCCTTGTCTGATGATTAGCTAGTAAAATTCTTCTTCCATTCTGTTCTCTTTCTGTATATCCTGCTAACTTTTCCTTTGCCATGAAGAAACACTTCAGTTTGATGCAATTCTATTGATTCAGATAGAATAATATTACGCCATTCATAAGGAAATGGAAAGACTTAGAACAACATATTAAGTAAAGAAAGACACACTCAAAGAAATATAGGTTGCCTGATTTCCCTCACTTTTTTTTATTACAATGTGCCTCTAATTCTACAAGTAAACACACTTGGATGGTAAAAGAGAAAACATTACACTTGGACATGATAAATTATATGGGATTTTAAACACAAAAGCTCAATAGTTATATGAATATTATCATATAAAATAATGTTCATCAAAATGATCTCCAATTAATGAATGATAATGAAAGATTTTTTATTGGTTTGCTTTTTCCTTCTTTCTTCTGATGCTGATTTTTCTTTCTGCACCTTTGGTCTTATATGTAAGTTTTCAAAGGGCAAGGGGGAGCAGAAATGGTGGGACAAAGGGTGAACAAATGCAGCAGTGCTACTCAATAGACACTTTATTAAAAATGAACTATACAACTTATAGGGGAAGGAGGTTGAAAGGGAAAAGCTGGGAGAACATTAAGGAAGAGGTGACACTTCAAAAAGAAATGTGCTCATTATCTGACTTATGTAATTCTAACCCTTCAGTACATCATCTTTAAAAATTAAAAATGGACCTCATAAACAGGCCAGAGTAGCTATACTAATAATAGATAAAATAGGCTTTAAATTAAAAGTGGTATGAAAGTATAAAATAGGCTTTAAATTAAAAGTGGTATGAAGGTAAAAAGAGACAAAGAAAGACATTACATATTGGTAAAGAAAACTATCCATTAGGAGGATATAACAATTCTAAATATCAAGGCCATGAATCCTAGAGCTCCCAAATTTATCAGACAAATACTACTTACCCTAAAAACATGTATACCTCCAAACACATTGTTGGTTGCTTGAACACATCATTCTTACCTCTGGACAGGCCTGCCAGGTAAAAACTTAGCAAAAAGACTTCAGTGCTAAATAACTGTATTGGCAAACCATACCTAACACATATCTACAGAATATTTCATCTAGCAGTGTCACAATATATATTCCTTTCAGCAGCCCACAGAACGTTCTCCAAAATAGATCATATCTTAGATCACAAGGAAAATCTGTGAAAATTCAAAAAAAATGAAATTACTCCTTGTACTCTGTCAGCCCATGATGGGACCAAATGAAATCTCGACATCAAAAGACATCACAGAAAATTCTGAAACACAGAGACTGAATAACACATTGCTAAATCATCAGTGAATTACTGATGAGATATGGAGGGAAGTTCCAACGTTTATAAAATTCAGTGGAAGTGAAACAGACAAAATGCTACCTCCTCTGGGATACAACAGCACAGGCAATACTCAAGGAAAATTTATATCTTTGAGTGTGTACATCAACAAATCAGAACAATGTTGAATCAGCAATAGGAACTTGAAAAACAGGAACAAGCCAAACCAAAAACCAGTAGACAGAAATAATACAAATTAGAATAAAGAAATAAATGAATCAGAGTCTCAAAAACCATACAGACAATCATAATTGACTTATCTTCTAGTAGCTGACAACTTCTCCCAATGAGCTCACAACTTCTCCCAATGAATGTCAATGTATCTATTTTCAGAGATAGACTCAACCAGCCCAAACCAGTGAACAAAGCAAACTATTAGGATTCTAAGAAACGACATTTTGTTGGCCTTTAAATAAATTTAGTCTGGTATTATTAAGGTGATTTATAGAGGGATTACAATTACATGAGTCAGGTAATGAGTACATTTCCTTTTATAAAATGTCTTCATTTCCCTCACTTGTTCCCAGTCCTACCCTCCTGTCCCTACCCGTGTTTTAAATAGTTCACTTTTATCAATGTTCAATGAACTCCACTGCTGCAATTTTTCCCTAAAGCTCTGTGCCCACCCCTACCTTCCTGAAGACATACAATGAATATACCAGGCATGAGGTAAAGCCTATAGAATCATCACAAACTATAAACAACAATAATGAACACAAAAACAAAAAGGAGTTTTTTGTTTCCATATCACATACTTTGTTTCAGTATATATATATTATATAAATATAATTATTTTTATTATAAAATCAATTCAGAAATTGAGGAGTGATAACAAAATTTTGCTTTCTATTTAATAATGCTTTTTATTCTAACATTAAAGATGTAAGTAACAAAATTGAACTCCTATGAAATTTGAAAGTTTTGATTTAAAGTTATATTTTCAAAAATTCTAATAGTTCCATTTCGGCAACCAAAATGAAAACCATGAATGTTTTATCCTCAAGAATGTCATTATTTCATGTGCAAAAAACTACAATAAGTGTAATATTAATGTAGTGGAAATAAGAAATCAAATACTTATGCAATGCATCAATTCCATAGATTATGAGATGTATTGATAAAATTAAACTTGTTTTAAGTAGATTACTTAAGACATGAAGCAAGTGATAATTTTCTTTTCTAGGTGGAGTTGATATAGAAATCAAAGCCCAAAGATTAGAGAGTCCTGTGTGCTTGATGCATGGCAATTTACACATACGCTTGTTTCATCTCAAAGTTATTTTAAAATAACTGTGAACAGGAGTAGAATGAAAAGAATCACTCAAATGTTCACTTTTATTTTGTGACTAAATATGGCTTTTTATATGTATTTTATTTCAAAAATCTGGTAAATTTATTTAAGTCATACCAACAATAATGAGAAATAAACAGCCCCATGCTCCTTAAAAGACAATCAATAAAAAAAAGGAAATAACAAAGAAAAAAATGAACCTCATTTTGCATGTCGTCTTTTATATTGTGGTGCTTTGTAATTGTGGATTATATTACTATCTCATGAGTCTGGTCTTGAATCACTAGGGAGGGCTAGTGGAAGAAAATTTCAAAATCTAGAGCAGCTAACAGCTGTGCAGTTGTTTGTGGGTTTCACTACAGAAGCAGCAGGGCATATGACGTACAAAGGAAATGATTCCAGTGTTTTACAGGCCTGAATGTGATGAAAAGCATACTTTTATCTTCTTAGATGAAATAAGAAGACCACACTTTAAAATATTACTAAACGATCAGCCCTTTAAATAGCATTGCCATCTTTTAGGCACTCCAGATAAGTCAAGTCCTTCATCTCCCCACAAACATTGCTGCCATTCACAATCATTGCTAAGGTGAATATCCAGTTCTTTTTGACATTTCAAATGGTTTAGGAGCAATATAAACAATAATACAAGTTGTTGAGTAAAGTTAATTTAGAATCAGTAAACAAATCATATTCAACTCAATAGCATAACCTTTAGGAAAAATGAATTAAGGAATATGGCATATCCTCTGTAATTTAATATTAGACATTAGGGAAAAATGCCAGAACCAGACTCAGCAAGAAGGAAAGAGAAGTCTTTGATATGATATATTAAAGATTAACTAGGGAAAAGTAATTTTACCTACAGTTTCTATTATATGATAACATATTTTTGTATACTAATCGGAGAGACTCAAAAAGATTTTTAATTATGATATGAAAAATGCATTGTCATGAATGAATGAAATCATGGAGTATATGGCTCATTATTCTCATTATTTTGAAGGATCTGGTGTTTTTGTTTGTGTGGAAGTATGAATGTATTTTATGTCTGGGGAGGAAAGTTTGATTATTAGATAATTGTGTGATATCCAATGTCAGGAACCTAACATGAGTCAAAGTGGTAAATATTAGTGTATGTGTGTGTGTGTGTGTGTGTGTGTGTGTGTGTGTGTGTGTGTGTGTGTGTGTGTGTGTGTGTGTGTGTGTCGGTCGCGGGGCTTGAACTCTGGGCCTGGGCGCTGTCCCTCAGCTCCACAGCTCAAGGCTAGTGCTCTACCACTTGAGCCACGGTACCACTTCCAGAAGCTATTATTCTTATCACGAAAGGACTTCACATTGACAGGTATAATTACAAGAAGTAAAACGACAAATATTCACAGTGGCACAAAAATCCCTTAGGTGCCTAGCAAGACAGCACGTTTTTCCAGACACTGCATGTGGTATGAGCGTTTTGCAAACAAAGCTACCGTAGAAGATATTGGACCCTAAACAAAACTGACAATTGCATAAACCCAGTCCTCTATGACAGATTTAGCAAGGCCTATCTTGGAGATTCTTGTTAGGGACTTGATGAAAACTTTATAGTTTAGTTGTTATTACAGAACTCTTTTACACCTGTCCCTCAGCCATTAACTATATTTAACAAAGTTTCTTTTGCTCTAACATATTTTTTTTGGCTCAGGAAACTCTTTTTTGTTTGTGAAAACTTGGTTGCTTACAACATAGACATGAGTCTTTTAAACCATTTGAAATTGCTGTTTGCATAGAATTCTATGAGATGAGCTACTCCTTGTCAATTCTTAGGAATAAACTTACTTTCATTCAAACCTGGACAGCAGCTAGCTTGTTCTCCCTCCTAGAAATCCATCTGTGTAGACTTCTTTACATGTAAACAGACCCTCATTTACTTACAAAAGTCTGTCAGTGAGTCAAACCTAATTCACCCAATGAGGTGAATTCCTTTCCCATGCTTCCTTTACATTAAAAATACAAACAATTTTTACATTTTGTTGAACATTAAAAATGTTCAACAATGTGCATACTTTTTAATGTGAAGTGTGATTCACATTATGGAATCAAACAGAGAAATCAGTTTAAGATGTGAAAGAGCCTTTCAAACAGTCTTTGTCCTTGAAAATTTTCCTGGGTATGAATTTTTGTAGAAATATCCCTTTTCAAAGATAAAGGACTCATTTTTTTTTATATTGTGCTGGTACTTGGGTTTGAACTCCCGGCCTTGCGCACTACCTGTGTAAGGTCTGCTCGTGGATGGAGAGCAGACTCTATCCTACTTGCAGTAAAGTCTCTGCCCAATAACTTTGTTACTTAGGCAACTGGCACACCTGGAAGATGTCACATCTGCATCTGCTGAGGTCACATCTGAATTTGATGTGGCCACACCTATCTTCACCCATTCCTAGACAAGGCCTAGCCCATGCCCAGACGTGCTCTTTCCCAGGTCTTTCCTAAGTCTTTCCCAGGCCTTTCCCAGCCGCGTGGAGGACCAACATGGCCTGGTGCCAGTGGGATTGATGAATAAACCTACTCTTTACCTTAATACCACATGTGTGGTGTGGTTCTTACTCAGCAACCTCTTTTTAAAAACATAACATAAATGGTGCCATTTGAACCCGGGAAAGGCTTAAAGTCAGGATAGGAAGTGGGATTCCTCTCATTTTTTTTTCTTTCTTTTGCTTGTTTTTCCCTTTTTTGCTCTGAGGAATACTATAGTTCTGAAGGGCTTTTGGAAACCGGTCTGTCTAATGTGGACAAAGTGAATCAATTCCTTGCTGGCCTCTGCATCCACCTCCATGCTTGTACATTTTGGTGAGTGAACTACTCTCTAAGGGTTCTCTGTTGCTCAGTCTTCCTCCAAATGTGGTTCCACGCCGAAGAACCTGCTAGGCCTTTAACTGAAAGCCCAGTCATGTCTGGAGCTGAGGGCACTTGACTCTGGATGCTTCGCCACTCCCCCCTAGAGGGCTCAGTGGTAAGTTGTGGGGCTACTTCCATCCGATAAGCCCACCTTCACTCACTGATTACTTTTCTCTCCTACACCCTTAATGGGGAGATATGTAACTCCAGTGCCTTGAAACCCCTCTGAAATGCCTCCTGCACTCCCTGGATAGCCAGAGCACCTAATTTTTTAGTCTCTTCTCAGATTTAGACAATTTTTGCCTCTGCAATGGTAAATGGTCAGAAGTCTGTTCACTTTCAGGATCTCTTTGCTCTCTGCTAATAATGTCCAACTTCGTGTATCTCTCCCTTTCTTTTCTACAACTTTTTGGATTGTGCCCTGAAGTGTGGAATGAGAGTTGGGTCCCGGGTACCTCCTCTAGCTTCCCTATCAAAGACTAGCTAATCTAGGCTTCATCTATCTGTTCAGGCTTTCTTTGCATTTTTTCAGAAATTCACCATCGTGAGTTTGCCATCTTGGCCACAGGGTGGGTTCTTGGCCACATGGTGGGTTCAGGGTTTGTTCCTATCTGACCCATACCTTTCCACCAAGTTTACTACTCCTCCATCCATCTATTCTATTGTATCTTGCTAACAAGTTGCTCTTTTCTCAGACACTGGTAACTGAGGCCCAAATATCTGATGTGCTTTGTTAGCAAAGATGTCTAAATATTAATGTAAAAAATTTTAGATTTTGAGTTTTGCCTTTTTGGTTTTGTGTTATGTATTCTAGTACTGACTACATGATTCTAAAATATTGGGTATATCTGTGCTAAGATTCTCACATCTAACGAGTTTTGTCATTGCAGGATATTACTTGGTCAATTCTTGGTAAGGACCAGGTAAACTCTACTTATTCTATTTGATCTCCATTTTATTTAATTGGAAATAATAAAGAGTTTTCGTGACAAAGATTGCAATTCAAAGCCAACCGGGGCTAAAAAAATCCCTAAGACTCCATCTCTCAACTAACCTGCAAAGAGTTATGCTGGAAGTATGGCTGAAGATTCTTAACTCTAACCAACCAAACAGTGGAAGTGGTACTGTAACTCAAAATAGTAGAGCACTAGCCTTGAGCAGAAGTGCTCAGGCACAGTGCCCAGGCCTTGAGTTCAAATCTCCATGAATACTCACTGAGACAAGTCATCCCAGAAACGAGCACCTAGACTCAGCCAGTCTGGGGAACAAGGGACCATGGAGAGGAGTAAGAGGAGATGATGTCATATCAGCCATTTTGTGCCTGCCCTTTCAAAACTAACCAGAGCCAGGAGGAATATAAGTAAGAAGCCTACCATTTAATGTTCATACCTGTTTACCTTTTAACTGGATGGGAATTCACATTCTTGCCTTTGTTACCTGAATTCTCCTCTACCTAATCACCAGATAGGGACATTTCTACCAACATTTTTCAGCCCCAAATCCTTCCACTTTCCATTTATTTGCTCTCTAAATAATTTTTTTCAGCCCCTCAATGCCTCATGAGATTTTCTCTAGACTTCATCCAAGAGACTTGCCTCTGCCTGACTTTAACAAAGGACTCACACTCACCAAGGGACAGCTGCAGCTCATTGCCTTCTCTGGGATGGGACCAAATTCCAGCCTTTTACCCCTAATTTCGACACACCTCGTCAGCAGGAATTAGCCAGAGAGGATCCATACCCTATTTCATGATTATTAAAAGGCTGGAATATAAGGTCTGCTTCTTGATAGCGAGCAGATTCCACCCTGCTCCAAGCAAAGTCTCCTCCCAGTACCTGTGTCACCTAGGCAACTGGCACTCCTGGAAGATATCACATCTGCATCTGCTGAGGTCATATCTGAAAGTGATGTGGCCACTCCTTTCTCCACCCATACCCTAGATAAGGCCTAGCCCAGCCCTAGATGCTCTCTTTCTCAGGTCTTTTCCAGGTCTTTCCCAGGACTTTCCCAGCCACATGGAGGGCCAACATGGCCTGGTGCCAGCGGGAATGATGAATAAACTTACCCCTTTCCTGAATACCTTGTGTTTGTGTGGTTCTTACTCAACCACTCTTTAAAAACCTAACAATCTGGGCTTTAATAATCAATGCTTACTCTATACCTCCTGAAACACAGTTTCACTTCTTCCTTTTACCACAAGTGGATAAAAGAATCTCTTAGGTTTATCTACTTTGAATCTAGCTTTGAATTACAATTGCCAAATTTGAACCCACCTAGTATGGAGCTGTAAGCTACTAGTGCTCTGCTAGAACTCACTTCTTAATAATAAATATTCACAAAAAGAGGAGAAAACATATTTGTTCAATTACGTATGTCTTGCCAGATAAACGAAATCACTTGCTACTGGGAGAAAAAAACAGAGAAGAAAGAAGAAGGGAAGGGAGGGAAGTGATGGGATGGGAGGGAAAGGAAGGATAAAAGAGGAGGGGGAGCTGAGTATAATTGTCTATTCCTCACCAAGGAATTGTTGAACAATCAGTGCCTTTGCATTTATGTAACCAAAGCTTTCTATATTTGGTAGTAGTAAGCTGAGATATAAAATACAAATTTACATGTAAAACCTGTTAGTGTGCTTACTCGTGCAGGAAGGAAGCCACAGTTAGGTTACTGTTAGAGACAAGGCAAGAGTAAGCAGTTTAAGTGATTCTGAGAAACAATCATTGATATGCCAGAAATGCTCCCTTGCCCAAGTATTACTCTTATTTCCTGCTCCAGTCTTCCTTTCTACAAGGATAGCAGAAACAGGGATGCTGGGAAGGGATGGGAAGGGGAAACAAAGAAGGAGGCTACAATGCTTGATAAGAAATGTACTCATTATCTTGCCCATGTAATTGTAACCCCTCTGTACAGTATTTTCACAATAAAAATAAATAAAAATTAAAAAAATAATAGCAGAAACAGAAGAGGAAGGGGATATCTGAGCAATGATCATCTTTCTGTTTACCCTCATCTGTTTATCCTCATCCCCTCAAACAATAAAGCCAAAGGACACTGAACCTGAACTAGTAGGGGAAATGGGGGGGGGGGGATTTCATTCTAACTTAATGTGAAAGTTTTAAAATAATTGGGACAGCATTTCAAATATTGAAATAAAACTTTTTCAATTATTAATAAAAAGTAACTCGAAATTTATTGAAAATTTAGAAGACTACAGCACTCACTACATAGTGGATTCTGCATAATTAAAACTGACTCCTGTTTCTATCATCAGAAATTGAAAATCGTCCCTAAACTTCCAATACTAGGTAAATTGTCCTCGATATTCACTTAAAATGTGTGAATATAATGCAGAATGTAACTTTAAATTTAGATTGTTTAAGTGATAAGTGATGGACATTCATGATGGATAGCATAATATTGAGAACATGGAAATTATTTTCCTTCCATCCTCAGTGTGTAGAAAGTGAAAAAGCTCTATTTGATGGCCCTGAAGGTCCAATTCTAAATTTAGGACAGAAGGTGAGTAGTAAAGGAGACCTATCTCAGCCATTCACAGATTGAAAATGTGGAGAAATAGCCTCATTTATGTAGGTCAAACATGGAAGTGAGGATGTGGCAAGCCCAAAGTCAAATGCCAAAGGAAGAGATATTTTACAAAATACCATGAAGTTGAAATAAGTCTTAAATAAGGAGCTGGGCTTAAAGGGAGTAGGACAGAAGAATGGAGGGGGAAATGTTGGACTAATACAGTCAGATCACTCAACATACATATGTGAGAATATAAGTAGGAAACTTGAAGAGATACGTGGGGATGGGAAAAGGGAAGGAAAAAAAAGTGGAAAGATTTACAATGATCCAGATGTATTGTACAATGAAATGTACATACACTCTATTCCACACTGACATGATGGAGTGAAACCCCTTTGCACAACTAGCTAAAGACTTTTAGAAAATTGTTTTAATATTAAGAGACCAGAAGCATAAACATTTAGAGATAAATAACAGGATAGCATTGACATATTGTTGACACTTATGCTCTTTTCAATATACAAAATTTAATAAGTGGTTCTTATTCTTGCTCCTGTTGATGTGATGAATAATATTATTTGATTTGCGTATATTGAACCAGCTTTGCATCCCTGAAATGAATCCTGTTTGATCATGGTGTATGATTTTTTGGATGAATTGTTGAAGTCGATTGGCCAAAATTTTGTTGAGAAGTTTTGCATCAATGTTCATCAAAGTAATGGGTCTATAGTTCTCTTTCTTTGATGAGTCCCTGCCTGGTTTTGGGATGAGGGTTATGATGGCTTCATAGAATGTGTTCGGTAGTGAGCTTTCTCTTTCAATTTCATTGAAGAGTTGGAGGAGTATTGGTGTGAGCTCTGCTTTGAAGGCCTTGTAAAATTCCGCTGTAAAACCATCTGGTCCTGGACTTTTCTTAGCTGGGAGGTCTCTTATTGCTGTTTCTATTTCAATGCTTGATATGGGCCTGTTAAGCTGGTTTAACTCATCTTGGTTTAGTTTTGGCATGTCAATATTTGCTAGGAAAAGGTCCATTTCTGTCAAGTTCTCAAACTTATTAGCATAAAGTTTTGAGAAGTATCCCGTAAATGGTGCTGGCAAAATTGGTTAACTACATGTAGAAAACTAAAGCTAGATCCTTATATATCACCCTGTACCAGAATCAACTGCAAATGGATCAAAGACCTTGAACTCAAAGCAGACACTCTGAAAACATTACAGGATGGATTAGGAGAAACCCTAGGTCTCCTTGGCTCAGGTCGAAATTTTCTGAATAGAGACCCGGAAGCACAACAAATCAAAGAAAGGTTGGACAAATGGGATTGCATAAGATTGCAGAGCTTCTGCAGGGCAAATGACATAGCTGGCAAGATCAATAGAAAGCCCACCGATTGGGAGAAGATCTTTACTAGCCATACAACGGACAAGGGTCTCATATCTAAAATATACTTGGAACTCAAAAAATTAAACCACCCAACAACAAATCCTCAAAGAATCAACTGCCCAATAAATAAGTGGGCGAAAGACTTAAAGAGAAGCTTCTCTGAAGAAGAAACAAGGATGGCCAATAGACACATGAAGAAATGTTCAACATCCCTAGCCATAAAAGAAATGCAAATCAAAACAACATTGAGATATCACCTCACTCCAGTTAGAACAGCAAAAATCAAGAACTCTAACAACAACAGATGCTGGAGGGGATGTGGACAGAAAGGAACCTTACTTCATTGTTGGTGGGAATGTAAACTTGTTCAACCACTTTGGAAAGCAGTATGGAGGTTCCTCAGAAGACTTCACATAGATCTCCCCTATGATCCAGCAATCCCACTTTTGGGCATTTACCCAAATGTTTACAAACAAGACCACACTAAAGCTACCAGCACAACTATGTTTATTGCAGCATTATTTACCATAGCTAAGATATGGAACCAACCCAGATGCCCCTCAGTAGATGAATGGATCAAGAAAATGTGGTATATATACACAATGGAATTCTATGCCTCCATCAGAAAGAATGACATTTCCCCATTTGTTAGGAAATGGAAAGGTTTGGAAAAAATTATATTAAGTGAAGTAAGCCAGGCCCAAAGAAACATAGGTCCCATGGTTTCCCTTATTTGCAATATCTAGTATAGGTATGAGTCAAGCGGAAAAGGTCAGATAATGTGATGTTAGGAAAACGAACCCTTAAATATGTATTTTAATGTTTTCGTTTCTTTCATGCATGTGTTTCTAACGCATTTATAAGATTATTTCTTTGTTGCTTTGTATGTCCCTCCCCCACAGTGTAAGCCCCGCTTTCACTATATTTGATGTCAGTATAACATGTGGAGGCAATGGGGACAAACAAGTCGTTTAAGGATTCAGGTGGACCTGTTGCAACAATGAGAAGTACAAAATGTCATGTCAAAACCAGCTTTACAATGTCGGTGTGGGGGGGGGGAGGGGGGTATAATTGGGTGGGGGGAGGGGGGTAAAATTGGGTGGGGGGAGGGGGGAGGCGGGGAAGGGAAGTGAAGGGTAAACAAAGGAGGAGGCTGCAATGCTTGGTAAGAAATGTATGCATTATCCTGCCCATGTAATTGTAGCCCCCCTGTACAGTATGTTCTCAAATAAAATAAAATACAATTAAAAAAAAAAAAGAAAAAAAATTTAATAAGTGTCAAGTCTGCTGCAAATGTAAATTTTACTGTGCCAATTCTTTTTGCAAATTGCTTAAACTATAGAGAACCAAAATCCAATATCACATCACTTCAAATAAAAAAATCTTATAGACCTTTAGTTGTTTCTAAATATCTTAAGGTAATGCATTGGAACTAATTTCATTTCAAATTCAAATTTTAATTTTAAAACACTAAAGTCTTTTAAAATCCTCTCCCTCGGGCACAGGTATGGATAGATAACTGATATGGGCAGAATGAGAATTATTCAGATGGTTGTAAATGGATGCTTACCTAGTTTTCTCTCTGCTGGATCATAGAATACTGTCTATCCTAATTGGAAAAATTTAGCCTTCGAGATTCTCTGAATATATACACTCCATCAATATTTTCTTTTTTTTTAATTTTTATTTTTTGTGAACATACTGTACAGAGGGGTTACAATTACAAGGGCAAGATAATGAGTACATTTCTTATCAAGAATTTCAGCCTCTTCACATCCCTTCCCAGCCTCACCTTGCCCCCCACTCAATCCCGCCCCCCCAAAGTTGTAAAATTCATTTTTGACATGACGACTTGTACTTCTCATAGTTGCATCGGATCCACCTGTATCCTGAAACGACTTGCTTTTCCCCATCTCCTCCACAAATTATACAGACATCAAATATAGTGAAATCAGGGGTTGTACTGTGGGGGAGCGACATACAAAGCTTCAAAGAAATAATCTTCTATATATGTTAGAAAAAGTCACAGGAAAGAAAACAATCATTTGAATACATATTTTAGGGTTCAGTTCCCTAATATCACCTGATCTGATCTGTTCTGCTTGACTCAGACATATACTATATACTGCACATAAGGGAAACCATGGGACCTATGTTTCTTTGGAACTGGCTTATTCCATTTAATGTAATTTTTTCCAAGCCTTTCCATTTCCTAACAAATGGGGCAATGTCATTCTTTCTGATGGAGGCATAGAATTCCATTGTGTATATATATCACATTCTCTTGATCCATTCATCTACTGAGGGGCATCTGGGTTGGTTCCATATCTTAGCTATGGTAAGTAATGCTGCAATAAACATAGTTGTGCTAGTAGCATTAGTGTGGTCTTGTTTGTAAACATTTGGGTAAATGCCCAAACGTGGGATTGCTGGGTCATAGGGGAGCTCTATGTGAAGTCTTTTGAGGAACCTCCATACTGCTTTCCAAAGCGGTTGAACAAGTTTACACTCCCACCAAAAATGAAGTAAGGTTCCCTTCTGTCCACATCCACTCCAGCATCTGTTGCTGTTAGAGTCCTTATTTATAGACATTCTAGCTGGGGTGAGGTGGTATCACAATGTTGTTTTGATTTGCATTTCTTTTGTGGCTAGGGAGGTTGAGCATTTCTTCATGTGTCTGTTGGCCATCCTTCTTCTTCAGAGAAGTTTCTCTTCAAGTCTTTAGCCCACTTATTTATTGGGCAGTTGTTTCTTTGACGATTTGTTGTTGGGGGATTTAATTTTTTGTGCTCTAAGTATATTTTAGATATGAGACCATTGTCCGCTGTATGGCTAGTGAAGATCTTTTCCCAATCTGTGGGCTTTCTTTTCATCTTTCTAGCTATGTCCCTTGCCATACAGAAGCTCTGCAACTTCATGCAATCCCATTTGTCCTACCTTTCTTTGATTTGTTGTGTTTCTGGGTCTCTATTAAGAAAATTTCGGCCTGAGCCAAGGAGGCCTAGGGTTTCTCCTATTGCATCCTGTAATGTTTTCAGAGTGTCTGCTTTGACTCCGAGGTCTTTGATCCATTTGGAGTTGATTGTGGTGCAGGGTGATATATAAGGATCTAGTTTTTGTGTTCTGCAAGTAGTTAACCAATTTTGCCAGCACCATTTACTGAAGAGCCTGTCTTTCTTCCATTCTATTATATTTTGGCTCCCTTATCGAAGATGAGCTGGCTATAGGTCTTTAGGTTCATTTATCGGTTTTCAATTCTATTCCATTGGTCCTGAGGTCTGTTCTTATGCCAGTACCAAGCTTTTTTGGTTACTATGGCTTTATAATAGGGTTTGAAATTTGGTATTGATATTCCAGCAGCACTGTTATTTCCATTGAGGAGCGTTTTCGTTATTCTGGGTCTTTTATTGTTCCATATGAATTTTTGGGTTGCCTTTTCTATTTCCTTGAAGAATGAAGTTGGAATTTTGATAGGTATTGCATTGAATTTGTAGATATCCTTTGGAACTATTGCAATTTTCACAATGTTAATCTTTCCAATTCAGGAGCATGGGAGGTTTTGCCATTTTCTAAGTTCTGTTTGGATTTCCTATTTCAAGATTTTAAAGTTTTCATCATAGAGGTCCTTCACTTCTTTGGTTTAGTTAATTAATAGTTATTTTATTTTTTGAGGGGCTATTAAAAATGGAGTGACTTTCCTAATTTCAGCCACACTTTTCTCATTGTTGGCATACAGAAAAGCCATTGATTTTGGGGGGTTAATTTTATACCCTGTTACTTTGCCAAAGTTTTGAATCAGCTTGAGTAATTTGTGAGTGGAGTCCGTGGGATTCTTTAAATACAATATCATGTCATCTGCAAAGAGGGAGAGTTTTATTTCTTCTGTCCCTATTTGGATCTGTTTATGTTTTTGATCTTGTTTTATTGCTGTAGCTAGGCATTCTAATACTAGATTAAAGAGAAGTAGACAGAGTGGACATGCTTGTCTTGTTCCTGAGTTAAGAGGAAATGGCTTTAGTTTTTGACCATCATGTATAATGCTGGCTGTAGGTTTGTCATATACAGCCTTTATTGTATTGAGAAATGTTCCATGGATTCCTAATTTTTCCAAAACCTTCATCATAAAGGGGTGTTGGATCTTGTCGAATGCTTTTTCTGCATCTATTGAGATATCCATGTGGTTCTTCTCCTTGCTACTGTTGATGTGATGGATAATATTAATTGATTTGTGTATATTGAACCAGCTTTGCATCCCTGACATGAATCCTGTTTGATAATGGTGTATGATTTTTTGGATGAATTTTTGAAGTCGATTGGTCAAAATTTTTTTGAGAAGTTTTGCATCAATGTTCATCAAAGAAATGGGTCTATAGTTCTCTTTTTTTGATGAGTCCCTGCCTGGTATTGGGTTGAGCGTTATGATGGCTTCATAGAATGTGTTTGGTATTGAACTTTCTCTTTCAATTTCATTGAAGAGTTGGAGGTGTATTGGTGTGAGCTCTGCTTCGAAGGCCTTGTAGAATTCTGTAAAACCATCTGGTCCTGGACTTTTCTTAGCTGGGAGGTCTCTTATTGCTCTTTCTATTTCAATGCTTGATTTGGGCCTGTTAAGATGGTTTAACTCATCTTGGTGTAGTTTTGGCATGTCAATATTTGCTAGGAAAAGGTCCATTTCTGTCAAGTTCTCAAACTTATTAGCATAAAGTTTTGAGAAATATTCCCTTATAATGTTCTGAATCATGGTTTTTTCTGCAGTTATGTTTCCATTCTCATCTCTGAGTTTATTAATTTGGGTGTGTTCTCTCTTTTTCTGATAAGATTTGCTAAGGGTCTTTCAATTTTGTTAATTATTTCGAAGAACCAACTCTTTGTTTTGTTGATTGTTTCCATAGTTATTTTGGATTCTAATTCATTTAATTCTGATTTAGTTTTAATTATTTCTTTCTGTCTACAGGATTGGGGTTTATCTTGCTGCTCTTTTTCAAGGAGGTTCAGATGTCTCATTAAATTGTTGGTTGCAGATCTCTCCAATTTGTTGATGTAGGAGATCAGAGGTATAAACTTGCCTCTGAGTACTGCCTTTGCTGTGTCCCAGAGGAGCTGGTAATTTGTGTGTTCATTTTTGTTGAATAGCATGAACATTTGAATTTCCTTTCTAATCTCTTCCATGACCCACTCGTGATTCAGCAGTGTGTTGTTCAGCCTCCATGTGTTACTGGACAATGTTTTTGTATGTTTGGGAAGTTCTCTGCTAGGATTCTGTTAAACAAATTTCCTAGACCATTTACTTCTGTTTCTAGGTGCTCCTCTACACCCATTATCCTTAGATTAGGCCTTCTGATGGTGTCTTCCAAATGTTGGATAGATCTATCATATTTCTTTGACTCGTCTTGGATGGTTGTATGTTCTTTCTCTATAATATCTAGGTTATCTTTCATCCCCGAGATTCAATCTTCTGCATGGTCTAACCTGCTGTCAAGACTTTCTACTTCGTTTTTTATTTCTTTTCTTTCTAATTGGTCAGCTTTGATGGCTTCAAATTCTTTGTTGAAGCTTTGTTTTATATCTTTTATGGACTTCTTTACTTCTTTAATTTGGTGTTCAGTGTTTATTCTCAAATCACTTAGTTGATTGGTTATGGTTTCCTTGGACTCCCATTCCTTCCGTTGGTTTCCATTCAGGATTCCCTTTGTGGTTTCTCTGACTTCCTTCAGCTCTTTGTTAATGGATTCCATGAATGCCTTTAGTGATCTTTGTGTATTCTCATCTTGCTCTCTCAATTCCTGTATTACTCTTTGCTTAGCTTCCTCCCGTTCATGCCATTCTTGTAGTTCTCTTTGAGTGTTCTCATGCTCTTCAGTCCATTCCTGCCTTTCTCTTTGAGTATTCTCAAGCTGCTCATGCAAATCCTGTATCAGTTTTTGAGTAGCTTCCTCACGCTCATGATATTCCTGTATAAAGCTTTGGATTGTCTCCTCTCTCTCCCTATCACGCTCATACAAAATTCATTGTATATTTTCAATCTTTTCATTTATCATGTTTGCCAGAAGTGTTTGTAGAGCTATTTGGGAACTCTCCTCTGGATTATTCATTATCTGTTCTGTCCCCTGATTATCATGAATGGGAGTGGAGTTACCCTGACTTACCATTTTTCTTGTGGTTTTCCAGCTTACTCTGCCCATTTGGGATGAAAGTAACACCAGTTTTGTGCTAGAACACTAACTTAAGGCAAGCATCATCCAAAGTCTGAAATTGCACAATCAATAGTCTGCAGATAAAATCTAATTCAACAGATACCTCTATTCAACATAAAACAGCTATATATTAATGGTCTACGAACCGCAAAGAATAATTTGGTAAACCAGAAATTATTAGGTTAGGGGGAGATGTGGGTAAAAAATAGGAATAGAGTGATGTGTGAAGGTACAGGGAGAGTTAACTAAGTCCTAGTCTCAAAGCAGGAAATAGGTTAGATAGGATGAAAGTAGAGAGAGAGAAAACAAGAAGAACGGAAAGGGGAAAAAGGACCCCAGAAAAAATAGAAAAATAAAAGTTAATAATATGCAGATTCAAGAACAATCTATTCAAAGAACGTGAATATATTGAGAGAAGGGGAGGGATATATAGGTGATGTGAAAAAGTTAAAAATAAAAATACTTAAAATATTATATAGGTAAAAAGAGGTAGTACTGCTATTAAGGAATTTAAGTCTCAGAAGTTTTGTATTGAGTAATCAATTTGTGGATTAAGTGTGTACACAATGGGGGATAGGGTCTAATAGTCAAATATGGGTTTATCTGAGGATGTGCAGAACAACAATTAAGTCCCATAAAGAAGAACAAAAAAGATGAAAAGGTGAGAAGGATAAGGAAGAAAGAAAAAAAAAGATCAGAAGTTCAGTCTAGCTAAGCAAAAACAAAAAGAATATTTTTTTAAAAGAAGGAAAAAAAAAACAAAGAAAAATGCACACATACATGTATCCCTAAAATAAAGATTATAAGGGGAAAAAAGTTACGAGAAAACAATTTTTTTCAAAAAAGGTCAAATTTTAAAATTAAAAAAAATTTAGAAAAGAAAAAATTTTTTTGTAAAAGTTATATAAAAAAAAAGAAGAGGAAAAAAAAAAAGTTCTTTGATTTTTTGGAGGAGGGTTCGGAAAAATCCTGTATCTCCCTTGTGCCTGTAATCAGCCTCTGATTGTAGTCTCTGGTCTGCTTGTGGTCCTGGGGCTTGGTTGGTTTCTTAAGTCAGTTTGTTTGGACAGGCAGAAAAATGCTCTGCTTTACCCAGGATTTTTCGATCCTCCTCCCAAGTTAGTTCAAGGGGAGGTGGGTGGGCTTTGAGTATCACAAAAGAGGGAGATGGCTTTTTCCTCAAGTTTGGAGATGCTGTCATGAGGCTATGTTCTGGGTAGGGTTGAGACCTTTCAGCAAACAGTAGGTTTTTCCGGGGCCTAGTTTGTGAGAAACTCACAGATCCCGGCCTAGAGCCACTCTCAGGGTTTCTGTTTAGTGAATTTCAGTTGATTGTTGAGGCTGCTAAATGGAGGGGCAGCCTCTGGCTCTGATTACCCGATGAAGAAAGCCACTCCTAGGTCTGGCGCCCGAACTGGGTGCCTTTTCCCTGAGTAGAGCTGAGTCTGGCAGGTCACGCAGCCATTAAGTTATTGTGACCTATTAAATGACCCTAGTTTTCTTCTAAGGCCTGAGTTGGAGCTAGCAGCTCTGCTGAGCTTTGTCGGTATCCAAGATGGAGATCTCCGGTACTGGGGGGGAGGGGTGGCCTTCCCTCCTCTGCTCCCTGAGAAGGAGTGAGGAAGTCAGGCTTCTACTCACGCTGAGTCTTGGTTCCTGGGTCGTCTCTGGTCTGTGAACTGCAGGATGAAAATGTGTACTCCTTGTCGGTTCTTGCTGGTGTTGAGTAGAATCCGCTCGCCCTCCACGTCTGGCTCTTTCGTCCCTGTTATGCCTCCAGCTTCGCCTCCGCCATCTTCCTTGATCCCCATCCACGACTTGTTTTTCCCCATCTCCTCCACAAATTATACCGACATTAAATATAGTGAAAGAAGGGGTTATACTGTGGGGGAGGGACATACAAAGCTACAAAGAAATAATCTTATAAATGAAAGAAAAACAATTAAATACTTATCTAGGGATTCTTTTTCCTAACATCACATTATCTGACTTTTCCTGCTTGACTTATACATATACTAGATATTGCAAATAAGGGGAACCATGGGACCTTTGTGTATTTGGGCTTGGCTTACTTCACTTAATATAATTTTTTCCAAGCGTTTCCATTTCCTAACAAATGGGGAAATGTCATTCTTTCTGATGGAGGTATAGAATTCCATTGTGTATATAGACATGACAGAAAGGTGCGGGAAAACCTTTTACTCTTCAGTGAGGTTGTGGCTTGTGTTTCACAAAGTGTTATGAAAGCTCTCCATGAGAAATCTAGCAGCTCTATTTCTAAAAAGTACTTGCATGCTTACACTTTCTGATAATGTCTCAATTCAAGTACTTCTCCTTGGAGTTCAGTACTATTCAGTGATGCTGTGTCTGCTTTTTGTTATATTTTGCAGACCAGTCTTGCTGATGAAATTTGTGCTTCCAATTCCATCCACAAAATGCAGACAAAAATTATCTGAAAAAATTTGTATCTGTTGACAGTGCATATACTTTTATTTTTTATTACAAACATAGAATGTAGTACAAATTTTCATAGCAATTACACTGCACTAGGTTGTGGGCAGATTCTAATGTAAACAATATACTGTGTTCATGTAGAGTAGTTGAGTTGATGTTTTAATATGCCTGTGGTCCTAAAACCAATACCTTACTGATATTGAGTGACAAATACAACTTCCTATAAGTACAAAAGTTTTCCTTGCATCTTTATAATATATATACATATATAGATAGATAGATATTTATATTGTAAAGATACTGTACAGAGTGGTTACAATTACATAAGTAAGGTAATGAGTACCAATTTTTTTTACTATTGGTCATGGGCTTGAACTCTAGGCCTGAGCACGGTCCCTCAACTCTTCAGCTCAAGGCTCTTGCTCTACCACTTGAGCTACAGTGCCAATTCCGATTCTCTGGTGGTTTATAGGAGATAAGAGTTTACGGACTTTCCTTCCCTGGCTGGCTTTGAACCACAATCCTCACACCTCAGCCTCCTGAGTAGTTAGGATTACAGGCATGAGCCACCGGCACCTGGCATGAGTCCATTTCTTATTGAGCATTTTTACCTCATCCTTTTTTTCCCCTACCATCCCTTCTCTTCACACCTCCTCAACTCATCCCTCCACCCACTCTCTGATAAAGTGTCTTATTACTACATTATTATTCTCATTATTACAATGGGTCAACCTGAATCCTATCTTTTTATATTAAATGAAGAAATGCTGGCTTGATTTATGCTGATTATACTTGTGTAGACACAAGTAAAATCAGTCACCAAGTCCAAGACCATATAAATGAAATGGACACCTTTTTTGTCAGTTGGTTTAGTTGTGTTCTACACATTTATTGACAGGTTACAAATTATTCTCAAACTTTAATATATTAAAAATAATCTCTTCGTTTCTTATTTTCTTGGCCAGAAAATCAGCAAGACCTCAGTCAGCATTTCTCTCATAGGAATTTTCACATGAGTTGGTTACCTGTTGACCTGAGGTCCAGTTTTATCTGGACTCACTAATCTGCTTAGGATTTGATGCTGGCTGTTGGAAAAGAGCTCAAAGAAGGATGCCAGTTAAAGGCTTATAATTTTATTCTTTACCATGATATTCTCCTGCTACTTTGGTTGTTGAGAGTGTGTATAAGAGCAAGCATTCCTTGGGGATCAGGGAGACACCATATGATCTTTACATACTGATATTTCCGAGTAACTTGCTATCACGTATACTGCATTTTGCAAGTCCAATCTGTCAAAACCTACCAGTTTTAAGAGATAAGAGGAGTGGTAAAAGAACTCTTAGAGACAAATACATCTTGAACATATTTTGTTCCAAGCATTCCATCTAAGGCATTTTCAGCAACTAATGAAACTTGCGTTGGCTGTAATTATGTTTCTTTCTCCATGTGTGCATGTATACATGTGCATATGTATATGTGAATTTGTGTGTATAGTAACATATATGTGTACAATATAAGGGCATATACACATATATGCATATATAAATAAATATACATATACAAATATATATGCATATATATCTTTGTTCAGTGACTTAATCTATAGTTCCCAGAACATTGGCATTCTCACAAAGTGTTCATGATAAACTGCTCTGAGGACCTGTGCTCTATTGTACTCACTTCCACCATTACCTTCTTTTTCATCCCTGTGAACAACTTCGGTCTATTTTCCATAGGAGAGCTTTATTTTCATTACATGTAGTTACAAACAGATAATCAAAGACAAAGGTTGTTTGTGAAAGAAAAAGAACTTTTAGTTCACAGGTTAAAATACCTTTTTGGGGGGGAGGGGTCCAGTCTTGGTGCCTGAAGTCTGGGCCTGGGAACTGTCCCTCAGCTCTTCATCTCAAGGCTAGTGCTCTACCACTTGAGCCACAGCACCACATCTGGATTTTTTCTTTTTGCTTATGTGCTGCTGAGGAATCGAACCCAGGGCCTCATGCATGCAAGGCAAGCGCTCTACCACTGAGCCACTTTCCCAGCCCAAGTTAAAATATCATATCCATCCAAATGATTCTTATGAGATGAAATTTGTAATAGTAGTAAACTTGAAAAGGAATTCCTAGACCTGTTGTTTTGCCATTTAGAATGTCAAAGAATAATATCACGTCACTCATAATTCTTAAAGAATGCAAGGGAAAATGTTAGTCCCCATCATGTTCCCACAAAGAGTGGATCCTCAAAGATAATAGTAGACCAGCAGGAATTCTATGTAGCAGACATAGAGCATGAAAGAGAAAGAGAGGAAATGAGAGAGTGTGAAAGAGGGAGAAATATCATGATACTGAAAGTGTATAACAGATAAAAAAGAGCTGTATAAGAATATTCATACTGTTATCTTTAGACTCTACATGTACATTTGAAGGTATTTGATGTATGATAATCCCTGAACGCAAAATATAAAATGATTTTAATAAAAATTAAAAATGACTCAGAAGTAATTAAAAATGCTAACACAATTTCACATTAGCAAACTCTCAGAGATATTTCATGACTTTGAAAAGAATAAAGTGGCTGGGGTTAGTATAAATTTAGAAGTATAACAATACACAAAAATATAAAAAGATATTCATATATTTCATTATATAACCCAAAGCAGAAAGAAAATATTGTTTAGATGAATCTTTAAAACCCAGTCTATCAGGAGCTGGGACGGTGGCTGTTGTAGAGTGCCTGCCTTGCATGCATGAGGCCCTAGGTTTGATTCCTCAGCATCACATAAGTAGAAAAAGACGGAAGTGTTTCTGTGGCTCAAGTGGTGGCACTAGCCTTGAGCTGAGGTACAGCAACCAGGCCCCATAGTTCAACCCCATGGCCAACAAAATCAAAGTAAAAAACAAAACAAAACCCAGTCTCTCACTTTTGTGACCTCAACTCTGTAATATCACTGCTTCAGCCCAGGGCTAAGATTTTAAGTGTGGACATTTATCATCCCTCCTGATTCTGACTGTACTTGATAATTTTTAATCAATATTTTGTTCTTAATTTTGCTTTTGGTAAATTCACATGCAACTATAAAAAATGGTTTGGCCATCCCAGTAACCTTCTCAAAGTACCTCCTGATGATGAATAACAAAAGGTTTTACTATATTACAAGGGAAACAATACTACAAATAAAGAAACACAATAACTAAATATTAATGATTAATAAAATAAAATACCAAAGAATTACCAGTGTTTTCAGTATTTGAAGTGTACTTACATATTTGATTTTACTATTCTCACATTCCTGTACATATAACACTGAATAAGATTATGATGTTCAACAGAAGTTTTATAGGCTATGTGTAGTTTTTAAAGTTACCCACTAAGATTGCTTTTTATGACTCATCTCATCATTTGTATATGTATATGTATATGGTTTATATCATCATTTGTTCCTCACTAATATATAAAGTAAGGAAGCCCTAAAGTTTTAAGAGAAATTGTGCAGTTAACAAAGTCTTAACTCTTCACACTGCTTCTTTACACTAAGACTTTGTAACATCTCATTAGTAATGTTTTTATAAACTCTGAAATGTACTTTTTAGTAGCATATGTCTGCTACCATAAATCTTAAATATTTATAGAAAAGTTGTATGACCTGAAAAACAGTCCTAATTTTGGCCTATATAAGCAAATTCCCAAAATTAAATATATTTAAAACATTAAAACTTTTAAAAAACCTTAACACTTGCCGCAGTGTTCATTATGACAGGTGCCTTATACAGAATAATTGAATTCGTCCTCCTACACATCTCTTTTTTATTTTTATTTTTTGTGAACATACTGTACAGAGGGGTTACATTTACATGGGCAAGATAATGAGTAAGTACATTTCTTATGAAGCATTGCAGCCTCCTCCTTTGTTTACCCTTCACATCCCTTCCCAGCCTTCCTCCGCCCCCCCAACCAATTCCACCCCCCTCCCCCGATCCTACACATCTCTTGAACAACAATATCTGGGATTATTTTGTTTTTGACATGTCAATCTTGGCTATTCTTAAATGTGTGCTTATGTAAGAAGTACATGGTTTTAAAATTTCACGAGAATTCTTCAAATCTTACTTTTCTTTGAATTGTCTAGTTCAAGAAAATCAATTACACTTTATATATAAAAAATGCTCTGTGCTCAATTCAGCAGCACATACACTAACATTGGAGCAGTACAGAGTAGATTAACATGGCTCCTGTGCGAGGTTGATATGCAAATTCTTGAATCATTCCATATTTTTACAATAAAGATGCTGGAAAGGATGTGGCCACAAGGGAACCTTACTAGATTCTTGGTGGGAGTGTTAACTTGTTCAACCACTTTGGAAAGCAGTATGGAGGCTCATCAAAAGACTCCATATAAAGCTCCCCTATGACCCAGCAATCACACTTTTGGGGATTTACCCAAATGATCACAAAGAAGACCATACTAAAACTCCCAGAACAACTATGTTTACTGCAGCATTATTTACAATAGCTAAGATATGGAGCCCACCCCGATGGCCCACAGAAGATGAATGGATCATGAAAATGTGGTATATATAAACAATTAAATTCTATGCCTCCATGAGAAAGAATGACATCGCCCAATTTGTTAAGAATTGGAAAGACTTGGAAAAAAATTTATTAAGTGAAGTAAGCCAAGTCCAAAGAAACGTAGGTCCAATGGTTTCCCTTATTTTCAACAGCTAATATATGTCTGGGATAAGCGGAATAGATCAGAAGCTATGTGCATATCAGATAAGATGATATTACAGGAAATGAACCAGACAAGTGTTTTTTTTGTTTCTTGCTATTGTTTCTAAGATACTTATAATGTGTGATGTGATTTTTTTTGTTCCTTTATATGTTCCTTCCCTATGCTCTAACCCCTGTTTTCACTGTACTTGAAGTTGGTGCGCCTACATCCTGTGTATATGTTTCTCTAATTTGGGGAGGGGAAAGGGAAATACAAAATTCTTAAATATGGATACAGGTTGAGATGCACAAGACACTATGTTGAAAAATGAACTTTACACTTTAGGCAGGGGAAGGGGGAGGGGAGTGTATTTCTGGAGGTGGGAGGGAAAGGATGGTGGAAGAAAAAGAAAGGTAGAGGTAACAATGCTTGTTAGGAAATGTACTCATTATTTGCTCATATAAATATGACACCTCTGTACAGCTATTTTTACAGGTGGACCCATTGGCAACAATGAGAAGTACAAGTCGTTATGTTGAAAACGAACTTTACAACTTTGGTGGGGGGAGCGGGGAGGATTGGGTGGGAGGGCTACGAGGATGGGAAGGGATGGGAAGGGGAAACAAAGGAGGAGGCTACAATGCTTGATAAGAAATGTACTCATTATCTTGCCCATGTAATTGTAACCCCTCTGTACAGTATTTTCACAGTAAAAAAAAAAAGTATAAAAATGTTCTGATATAGAAGAGTTTATTTCCTCTATTTTACCCAGATAATATCGTTAACAAAGAAATTAATGCAGAACACTGATATGCTGATTTGAAGGTATTTTGAATAAATGTGTGGGTGTGGGTGTGTGTACACACACGCATGCACAAATGCACACATGCACATGCTTGTGCATTGGCATGCTCAGAGTTTGAAATCAGGGCTTCAAGGTCTTGCTAGGCCTTTCCTCTCTAGATTGATGAGCTAATATATGAGCTACATCTCCATTCCTGGCTCTTTGCTAGTTCATTATAATTTCTGAAAAATAATCTCATGAATTTATTCTGCCCTGAGTGGCTTCCAACAGTTTTCCATAGATCTCAGGCTCCTGAGTAGATATCCCGAGTAGAAAGGATTAAAGGTGTTACCAGCCAGGACAAGGCTTTCAGAATAATTTTAAAAGTAGAAGAAAGTTTACTTGATGGGGGCCTGTTTTATCATCTCCTACTTTTAAATCATTTTGGAGTGATTATATGTGAATTCACTTCGTTTTTGGATTCTTAAAAGATAGTAAGTTTTGGTATTTAAAAGTTTTAGTACTTTTTAAAAAAGGATACAGGAGCTATGGGACAAAAGAAATTTGACTATCTTTGGACCTCAATTTATAAGCTCAGCTCTGTGCATGATAACCCAATGTCACCAACACAGTCTGTGTTGGAGACAAAATGTAACAGAAGACAATCACCATGGGCAATATTTGGTATGTTATTATTTATAGGACAATATGAATATTGAAATGAGAGTGTAAGAGAATGGAGAGATTTTTACCTACATTTTTTGTATTGCTAAAAGGCTTTTGGAGACCGTGACTCATTTCCTTCCTCACTATGTGTCTTTGGGCCATGCACTTCGTGCCTTAAATTACAATTTTTCCCAACGCTAAAATGGTAATAACATGAGCATTATAGCAATTGTTATCTTAAGAATTGAGAGAAATAAAACATGCAAAATACTTAACATAAAATATTGTGAATGAGCTTTGAGTTTAGCCAAAATTTTTTAATACTAAATAGTATGCAATAATATTACAGAAAACATTACAGGTAGTGAGCAACCAGAAGGAATGTGATCTATTGACCATGCTCTGCTTCCAAGGAAGCCATGTGTACAACGTCTCATGCTTTAAATCATACTGGTTATCTTATGTCTTGGTAGTGTAAAAGTATCAAGGACAGAATAATGAAGGAATGTTGTAGACTGAGGTAATGTCCTTATGATAATGTGCAAAACTGATAAAACGTAAAAGTACCTGAGCAGTATATTGTGTTTTATATCATTTAAGTTCCATTCAAAGAAAGGGAATACTTAGAAAAATGAATTCTCTTTTTGATATCCTATCGTAGGTCCTTAGCAGGATGAACTCTTTCTTCATTCTTGTTGAGGCATTATCAGATGAGAAGAACTGTATTTTTTGTTTGCTTCCTTCAATTTATTCTTCAATTTGAAATCTGAACTACTTGACACTGAATGAAACCAAGGGAAATTAGACACGCAGGCTTTGGAAAAAACAATTAACATAAAATAAATAAAATACATATAGCTTTATGAAAGGTCTAACTAAATTGAATTATATAGTCTAAAGATTAAACAGAAAATGATATAAGCAATATCATGTTATTGAAAATTGGAAAATGTAAAGAGTTGCTTAAATTTTCCTTTCTCCTCCCTTGAATTAATTATTGATTTTGTATAAAGAGATTAAAGATGAGATTAACAAGAAATAATTAAAATTCAAAAGAGTTCAGGGAAGATGGTAGGGGAGAAGGTGGAGTCTAAACAGGCTCTCTCATAGAAAGCAGTTTAAGTATTCCAGTGAACAGTCCTAAGTAAAAGAATCACACCAAGGGTGCCATCACCAGAGAGTTTAGCCAGAGAGGGAAAATCCAGGCAAGGGGACAGGTCCGTGCACTTGCCAGCAGGCTCCGCTGTGGTTGTGGCGGTGGCTGTGGCAGCTGTAGGCCATCAAAAACGAAACACAGAGAGTCTGGGACCAAAGCCCCAGATAAGCGGGCTAGGGGATTCTACACAACACCAGCAAGAACTGACAAGGAACAGGCATCTTCATCCTGCAAATCGCAGACCAGCGATGACCCAGGAACCAAGACTCTGGCATGAGTAGAAGCCTGACATCCTCACTCCTTCTAAGGGAGCAGAGGAGGAAAGGCAACACTTCCCCTCCCCACTACTGGAGATCTCCATCTTTTATAGTGATAAAGGCCTGGCTGAGCAGCTAGCTCCAACTCAGGCCTTGGAAGAAAACAAGAGTCATTTACCAGATCACAGGAACCCGACCTCACCTGCCAGGCTCAGCTCCACCCAGGGAAAAGTCATCCCGCCCAAGCAGAGAAAGTTCTGTCCTCCTCAAGTGTTGATTTCTTCACAGGCTAAACAGAGCCAGAGGCTGCCCCTCCCTACAACAGTCTTGACAATCAACTGAAATTCAGTAAACATAAACCCTGAGTATATCTCCAGGATAGGCTCTGTAAGTGTCTCAGAAGCTAGCCCCTCAGGGAAACTCTACTGCTTGCTCAAAGGCCTCCACTCTACCCAGAACCAAGCCTCAACAAAGCATCTCCAAACTAGAGGAAAAATCCATCTCCCTCTTTTGTGAGACTCAAAGCAGATCTCCCTCCCATTGAATTAGCCTGGGAGGAGGATCACAAAATTCTGGGTAAAGCAGAACATTTTTCTGCCTGCTCAAACAAACTAACTTAAGAAACCAATCAAGCCACAAGAAAATCAAACACCACAAGCAGACCAGAGACTCCAACAAAAGACTGGTTACAGACACAAGGGAGATACAAGATCTTCCCACACCCTCCAAAAATCAAAGAACTCATTTTTTGTACCTTTTAAAATTTGTTTAAATTTTTTGTTTTCATTTTTAATTTTAAAAAATTGTTTGCTGTTAACGTTTTTTTCGTCCTGTTATAATTTTTATTTTGGGGGAATATCTGTGCGGGTGTGTGTGTTTGTGTGTGTGTGTGTGTGTGTGTGTGTGTGTGTGTGTGTGTGTGTGTGTGTGTGTGTTTTAGCTCTACTTAACTTTTTCTTTTCACTTTTTTCTTCTTTCATTCTTTTTTGCGTGACTTAATTGCTTTTCTGCTCATCCTCAGATATACCAATAGTTGATTATTAGACCTTATCCCCCATTGTGTACACAATCCAGAAATTTATTACTCAATTCAAATCATCTTTGACAAGTTGCTTAATAGCAGTACTGCCTCTTTATACCTGTATAATATTTTCAACTCTTTTTTACTTTTTCGCATCTCCTTTCTATCCCTCGCCTTCTCTCATCCTATCCCTGTTCTTCTGTGAATATTACGTTCTTAAATTTGCATAAATTTTAAGTGTTTCAATTAATAGTTTTTAATATTTATTTTTCTATTCTTTCTTGTCTCTTTTTTCTTTTTCTTATTTTTTCTTCTTTTTTTCTTTCTCTACTATCATTCTAACCAAACTATTTCCTTTATTGAGATTAGGACTTAGATAATTTAACTCTCCTTTTACCTTTCCACATCCCTCTATATCTATTTTTACCCACATTTCTCACTAAACCTTATAATTTCTGGTATGTCAAATTATTCTTTGCTGTTCATAGCCCATTAGTACATAGATGTTTGATATTGAATAAAAAGATCTGTTGAACTAGATTGTATCTGCAGATTTTTGATTGTGCAACTACAGACTTTGGATGATGCTTGTCTTAAGATAGTGTTCTAGCACAAAACTGGTGTTACTTTCATCCCAAATCGGCAGAACAAGCAGAAAAACACAAGAAAAATGGCAAGTCCGGGTATCTCAACTCCCACTCATAATAATCAGGGGACAGAACAGATAATAATAATCCAGGGGAGAGCTCCCCAAAAGCTATACAAACACTACTGGTAAACATGGTAAATGAAAAAATTGAAAACCTGCAAAGGACTCAGTGTGAGCATGATAGGGAGAGAGAGGAGCAAACCAAAGGATCATGATCTTGAGACAATTACTCAAAGATTGACACAGGAATTGTTTGAGCAGATTGAAAACACTCAAAGAGAAATAGAGGGATGGCAAGAGCAGGCTGAGTTCAGTCAAAGAGATAGACATGAATTGCGTGAGCTGGCTGAGAATAGACAAAGAGAAAGTCAGGAAATGCATAAACGTGAGGAAGCTAATCAAAGAGTAATACAGGAATTGAGAGAGAGGGATGAGATAGACAAAGATCTTTAGAGGCATTTATGGAATCCATAAAGAGAGAGCTGAAAGAAATCAGGAAGACCACAAAGGGAATGCGGAATGGAACCCAACAGAAGGAATGGGAGTCCAAGGAAACCATAACCAATCAACTAAGTGATTTGAGAATAAACACTGAACACCAAATTAAGGAAGCAAAGAAGTTCATAGAAGATCTGTAACAAAGCTCCAACAAAGAGTTTGAAGCAATCAAACCGACCAATTAGAAAGAAAAGAAATATTAACAAAATAGAAAGTCTTGACAGTAGGTTAGACCATGCAGAAGATCAAATCTTGGGGATTGAAGACAGCTTAGATATTATAGAGAAAGAACGTACAAACATCAAGACAAATCCAAGAAATATGACAGATCTATTCAACAGTTAGAAGACACCATCAGAAGGACTAATCTGAGGATAATGAGTGTAATGGGGCACTTAGAGAGAGAAGTCAATGGTCTAGGAAATGTGTTTAACAGGATCCTAGCAGAGAACTTCCCAAACATGCAAAAAGATAGGCCTATTCAAATACAAGAAGCTTTTGGAACTCCAACTATACCAGAATAGAACAGGACTTCCCTCCTTCACATTATAATCCACACAGGATCAATTTAGACCAAGAAAAAGATCCTTAAAGCTCTCAAGGAGAAAAGATCAATAACTATTAAGGGAAACCAATTAGAATCACCTCAGATTTCTCAGCAGAGACAACCAAAGCAAGAAGAGCCCGGGATAAGGTATGCCATGCCCTAAAGACAAACAATTATAAACCAAGAATACTATACACAGCTAAACTTTCCTTCATAACTGAAGGTCAAATAAAAACCTACCATAGCAAAGAAAATTTGAAACAATATATCTCTGCCAAACCAGGCCTACAAAAGATTCTTAAACATATCCTACACATAGAAAACCAACAAGACCACAATAAAGTCCAAGAAACTGCACCCAAATTGAGAATCCAAGAACATAGGAAGAACCCAGTTGGTACAGCTCGCAAGAAGGTGGATAAAATGGCAGGAACTCCCAAATACCTTTCAGTCCTATCTCTCAACATTAACGGAATGAACTCTCCAATTAAGCAACATAGACTCCCTAGTTGGATTAAAAAGCAAGATCCTTCTATCTGCTGCCTTCAGGAGTCACATCTTGCCCATAAAAACAAACACATTTTGAATATGAAATGCTGGAACAAAATCTACCAAGCAAACGGCCCCCATAAACAGGCAGGTGTTGCAAGCCTCATATCAGATAAAATAGACTTCAAATTAAAATCAATGAGAAGAGATAAGGAAGCTCGCTATATATTATTTAAGGGATCCTTCCTTCAGGAGGATATTACAATTCTAAATATCTATTTTCCAAACAACGGAGTACCCAAATGTATCCAAGAAAAACTACTTTCCCTCAAGTGCCACATAGATACAATGACATTGATTGTTGGGAACTTGACACACTACTCTCCCCACTAGATAGATGAACTCGGCAAAAATTAAACTGAGAAACTGCAGATCTAAACAACTGCATACATCAACAAGGTTTCACAGACATCTACCGAATATTTCACTCAGCAGCACCAGAATACACATTCTTCTCATCAGCACATGGAACATTTTCCAAAATAGACCACTTTTTAGGTGACAAAGCTAACTTGCCCAAATTCAGAAACATTGCAGTAATACCTTGCATTCTCTCAGACCACAAGGGAATAAAATTAGAACTAAAAACCAAAAGCTACCAAAGAAAGTCCTGTAACTAATGGAGGCTAAACAACACACTGCTCACTCACGAGTGGGAGTTGGAAGAAATTAGAAAGGAAATTCAAATGTTCATGTTATTCAACAAAAAAGAACACACATATTACCAGGTCCTCTGGGAAACAGCAAAGGCAGTACTTCGAGGCAAGTTTATAGCTCTGAGATGCTATATCAACAAATTGGAGAGATCTGAAACCAACAATTTAATGAGACATCTGAGCCTCCTTGAAAAAGAGCAGCAAGATAAACCCCAATCCAGTAGATGGAAAGAAATGACAAAATTAAATCAGAAATAAATGAAGTGGAATCCAAAAAAACATGGAAAGAATCAACAAAACAAAGAGTGGGTTATTCGAAAAAATTAAAAAAATTGATAGCCCCTTAGCAAATCTTATCAGAAAAAAGAAGAGAATACATACAAATAAACTCAGAGATGAGAATTTTAACATCACCACAGGAACAACCAAGATTCAGAACATTATCAGGGAATAATCCTCAAAACTTTATGCTAATAAGTTTGAGAACTTGGCAGAGACAGAACTTTTCCTGCCAAATATTGACATGTTGTACGTAAACCAAAATGAGTTAAACCATCTGAAGAGGCCCATTTCAAGCATTGAAATAGAAAGAGCAATAAGAGACCTCCCATCCAAGAAAAGTCCAAGACCAGGTGGTTTTACAGTGGAATTCTACAAGGCTTTCAAAGCAGAGCTCACACCAATAATCCTTTAGCTCATCAATGAAATTTGAAGAGAGAGTTCACTACCAAGCTCATTCTATGAAGGCATCATAACCCTCATCCCAAAACCAGGCAGGGACTTATCAAAGAAAGAGTACTGTAGACCCTTTTGTTTGATGAACATTGATGCAAAACTTTTCAACAAAATTTTGGCCAATAGATTTCAACAATTTATCCAAAAAATCATGCATCATGATCAAACAGGAATCATTTCAGGACTGCAAAGCTAGCTCAATATATACAAATCAATTAATATAATTCATAACATCAACTGAAGCAAGGATAAGAACTGCATGGTTATCTCAATAGATGTGGAAAAAGCGTATGACAAGATCCAAAACCCCTTTATAATGAAGGTTCTGAAAAAATTAGGAATCCAGGGAACATTCCTCAATACAATAAAGGCTGTATATGACAAACCTACAGCCAGAATTATACTTAATTGTGAAAAACTGAAGCCATTCCCTCTTAACTCAGGAATGAGCCAAGAATGTTCACTCTCTCCACTTCTCTTCAATCTAGTATTACAATGCCTAGCTACAGCCATAAGATATAAACATAAAGGGGATCCAAATAGGGAATGAAAAAGTCAAACTCTCCCTCTTTGCAGATGATATGTTATTGTTCTTAAAGAATATCACAGATTCCACTCCCAAATTTCTCAAGTTGATTCAAAATTTTGGCAAAGTAGCACGGTATAAAATTAACCCTCAAAAATCAATGGCTTTTCTGTTTACCAACAATGAGAAAAGTGTGGCTGAAATTAGGAAAGCAACTCCATTCATAATAAGCCTCCAAAAAAAAATAACTAGGAATTTAATTTACCAAAAAGTGAAGGACCTCCATGATGAAAATTTTAAAAACCTGAAAAAGGAAATCAACACAGAACTTAGAAAGTGGTAAAAACTCCCATGGTCTTGGATTGGAAAGATCATCATCGTAAAAATGGCAATACGTCCCAAGACTATCTACAAATTCAATGCGATATTTATCAATATTCCAACCTCCTTCTTCAAGAAAATAGAAGCGGCAATCGAAAATTTCATATGAAACAATAAAAGATGCCAAATAGCGAAAATGATCCCTAACAGAAAGCGCAGGGCTAAAGGAATGTCAATACCAAATTTCAAACTCTACTACAAAGCCATAATAATCAAAACAGCTTGGAACTGGCACAAGGACAGACCTCAGGACCAATGGAATAGAATTGGAAACCCAGAAATGAACCTACAGACCTCTAGCCATCTAATTTTTGATAAGGGAGCTAAAATATAGAATGGACAAAAGACAACCTTTTCTGTAAATGGTCCTGGCAAAATTGGTTAACTACTTGAAGAGAACTAAGGGTAGATCGTTAGATATCACTCTGCACCAGAATCAACTCCAAATGGATGAAAGACCTTGGAGTCAAAGCAGATATTCTGAAAACATTACAGAATGGAATAGGAGAAACCCTAGGTCTCCTTGGCAGAGGCCTAAATTTCCTTAATAGAGACCCAGAAACACAACAAATCAAAGAAAGATTGGATAAATGGGATTGCATGAAATTGTAGGGCTTGGGCATGGCAAAGGACATAGCTAGCAACATCAATCGAAAGCCCACTGATTGGGAGAAGATCTTCACTAGCCATACAACAGACAAGGGTCTCATATCTAAAATATACCTGCAACTCAAAAATATTAATTCCCCCAAGAACAAATCTTCAAAGAAACAACAGCCCAATAAGAAAGTGGGCTAAAGAAAAGGAGAAAATTCTCTGAAGAGGAAAGAAGCATGGCCAATAGACACATGAATGAAGAAATGCTCAACCTCCCTAGCCATAAAAGAAATGTAAATCAAAACAACATTGAGATACCACCTCATCCCAGTTAGAATGGCAATAATCAAGAACTCTAATAGCAACAGATGATGGAGGGGATGTGGACAGAAGGGAGGCTTGCTGCATTGTTAGTGGGAGTGTAAATTTGTTCAACCACTTTCAAAAGCAGTATGGAGATTCCTCCAAAGGCTCCACATAGAGCTCCCCTATGACCCAGCAATCCTACTTTTGGGCATTTACTCAAATGACTCCAAACAAGACTACACTAAGGCTACCGGCACGACTATGTTTATTGAAGCATTATTTACCTTGGCAAAGATATGGAACCAACCCAGATGCCCCTCAAGTGATGAATGGATCAAGAAAATATGGTATATATAAACAATGGAATTTTATGCCTCCATCAGAAGGAATGACATTGCCCCATTTGTTAGGAATTGGAAAGACTTGAAAAAAAATTATTTTAAGTGAAGTAAGCCAGGCCCAAAGAAACATAGGTCCCATGGTTTCCCTTATAAGCAATAACTAGTATATGTCTGAGTCAAGCAGAAAAGGTCAGATCAGGTGATGGTAGGGAAATGAACCCTAAGATATGTATTCAAATGTTTTTTTTTGTTTCATGCAATTGTTCCTAAAGTATATATAAGATTTTTTGTTGCTTTCTATGTCCCTCCTCCACGGCATAACCCCTGCTTTCATTGCATTTGATGTTGGTATAATTTGTCGAGGGGAAGGAAGAAACAAATCGTTTAAATAGGAATTCAGGTGGACCCATTGAAACAATGAGAGGTACAAGTTATTATGCTGAAAAACTAACTTTAAACTTTTATGAAGGGAGAAGAGGGGGAGGAAGATTGGCTGGGTGGCACGGGGAGAATGGGAAGGGATTGGAATGGGAAACAAAGGAGCAGGTTACAATGCTTGATAAGGAATTTACTTATCTTTCGCATGTAATTGTAACCCCTCTCTACAGTATTTTCACATTAAAAAACAGAAATGATTAAAATTGGACAAAAGCTCGGAATAGACCTGTTTTCCAAATAGCCATGAAAGTTGCCAGTGGGTTTACAATGTTGTGTTTAATACAACTTCTATGTTGGCTTAATGCTTTTGGAACAGAAGTCATTAGAGAAATGCAATTCAAAATTACTATGATACTACTTCATAACTATTATAACACTTATCAAAAAAATCAAAGGAACCTGGTGTGGTGGTAAAGGTTTGTAATTCCAAGCATTTAGCAGGTTGGAGTAATAGGATTTTATTCTAAGGCCAGTCTGGTTTACTGCACATAGTACAAACCTGCCCTTAAAAAAAAGGTAATAATGTTGGTGAGAATGTGGATAAAAGAAATTTTCTAGGGCTGGGAATGTGGCTCAGTGGTAGAGCGCTTGCCTTGCATGCCTGAGGCCCTGGGTTTGATTCCTAAGCACCACATAAGTAAAAAGAAGAAATTTTCCACACTCTTACTCAAAATACAGGTTAATATTCTCGTTGTAGAAAGTAGTATGCAGTTTTCTAGAGAAATGTAAAGTTGAAATATCATCTGACCCACCGATTATGTGTTTATTTCTCTTTGGGAAACTGATAAATATATCTATAGTTCATTGCTATTCACATTATTCACAATAACGGCCAAGATATAAATTCAAGTTAAGGGTTGAACTACAGACTAATAAAGCACTGTGTTGTATGCACAATATATTTTTGTTTCATCTTTAATATAGCAAGAGTCTTCTCCCAGTAGCCACAATTTACAATAACCTGAAAGATGTATTCTAAATGAAGAAAAATGTCTTCTGATCTTTGTAAAACCACACACACACACACACACACACACACACACACACACACACACACACACACACACACACACACACACACACACCCCGCAACCTGAACGATTTAGAGGGAAATGATTTTTTTTGTTCCCAAGAATTTTTCATATTGTGAAAGTACTGTACAGAGGGGTTACAATTACATGGACAACATAATGAGTACATTTATTGTAGTGCCCACGTTGCTGCACCCCCACCAAGAAGACCAACAAGAGTCAGACGTTCTGAAATGCAAAAGCAAGGTTTTTTTTAGATGGGCTGCAGCTTGGGCCTTGTCCTACACTCCCACACAGTGGAGCCTAGGTGGAGAGCCCTGAGATAAATAAAGATTGGCAGGGCTTATAAAGGCAAACAACCAGGTGTTTGGATTACCACCATGTGTTGCTCTGCTAGCTGAGATAAACAAGCAACAAATGATCACTGCCTCAAAAATGGAGTTACTTTAACCGTTCCTCCCCCCTTGACTTATGGTCCTGAGACACAATATTGTGGCTCCGGCCCCAAACTTCACTTCAACAGCTCTCGATCTTGACTATTCCCTCTATGACCATAGCCATGTTGTCTTTTGCTATTCTTAAATGGTCAATGTGAAAACAACACTCTTCTCCTTGGACAGCACAAAGTTCCCCTTGTTGTACTGACTGCCTCCCAGGAGTTCTGGAAATGATAATTGAAACAATACCAATAACAATCAGTCCATTTTTCTTTTCTTGAGTTATATATGGAGTGGTTGGGTAGGATGCTTAATGACTTCCCATGTTTCCCCATGGTCATCCAGGGCAATAGGGTCAGCCAGTCTTTCATGGGTGCAGTGGATCTAAGCAGCAATGCTGTCCACCTTAAGGGCAGTGGGTGTAGCCAAAGGTACCATGTAAGGTCCCTTCAACTGTGGTTCCAAAAATCTCAAGTTGTACCTTCGAACAAACACACAGTCCCCTGGTTTAAACAAATGGGGGGTAGGAATAGAAGCAGAATCATATAATGCTCTAAGCTGGGGCCACCCACTTTTGTGGACAAGCTATAGATAGTCAAGTTTACATAGAAATTCAGTGTCACTCAAATGAGCAAGCAATCCAGTCTGAAGGCTAGGGATAATAGGTGGAGGATGTCCATACATTATTTCAAAAGGAGTACACCCAAGGTGATAGGGTGAATTTCTTATTCTAAACAGAAGGAGTGATACCCAGTCTGTGCCAGTCTCCAAAGCCAATTTAGTTAAGGTCTCTTTTAGAGTCTGATTCATTCTTTCTACCTGCCCTGAACTCTCGAGTCTATAAGCATGGTGCAATTTCCAATCTGTCCCCAGTGCCACAGTTATCCCCTGACTTACTTTTGAGACCAAGGCCGGTCCATTTTCCGACCTGATGGTGGATGAGAAGCCATAGATGGGTAGGATTTCTTCCAGGATCTTCTTAGCCGCGAAGTTCGCGATCTCATGCTTTGTTGGGTAGGCTTCAACTCATCCTGAAAAGGTGTCTACAAAAACTAGCAAATATTTATTTCCAACTTTTCCACTTTAAATTTCTGTGAAGTCTAATTCCCAATACACATCTGGCCTATCTCCATGGAGGCGAGCTCCTTTTGTAACCGGTTGATTGGGGGCATTGGTGAGCTGACAGGCTTTACAATTTTTAACAATGTTCTCAATGAGTTGATTTCCTTGCTTAATTTTTACTTCTGAGTGTTGGAGCAAGTCCTGCATTCTTCGGGTTCCCATGTGAGAGGCCTGATGGATTCTCTTAAGAATCCCCTTGCCCAATCTTTGTGACAAGATAAGTTTCCCCTCACCAGTTTTCCACCAGTCTTTATTTTCTTCTCTGCCTGGGGATTTATAGGCCATGGGAATTTTCTTTATCCACTCCAAGCCTTCTTGGGAGTACTGAGGCTCAGGAGGCAAAGCTCGAGGCCCTGCGTCTACTAGAGTAAGTACTCCCCCTCTGGGATGGAGGGCCGCCTCCTTAGCTGCCTGATTGTACAAGTTATTTCCTTTGGTTGTTGAATCAGTTCCCTTTTGATGGCCAAGGCAGTGCATAATGGCAATATTTGCTGGTTCCCCTAGGCCTGGACAAGGCTTAAAATTTCTTGTTTGTTTTTAATAGCCTTTCCTTCAGCTGTCAGCAGCCCCCTCTCTTGGTAAATGGCTCCCTGGACATGCATGGTAACAAAAGCATACTGATTGTCGATGTAAATGTTTAATCCCTTCCCTTTCCCCATCCATAGGGCTTTTGTTAGTGCCACTAGTTCTGCTCTTTGTGCAGATGTTCTCTGGGGGAGTGCTTCAGCCTACACTATCTCAGTGTCCATGGTTACTGCTGCGCCCACATACATTTTTCCATCTCGAATGAAATAGCTGCGATCTGTGAACCAGGTATGCACGGCGTGTGACAGTGACAAGTACAACAAGTCTGGCGTCTTTTCCTTGGCCTGGTCTCTCTTTTCATGCTCAATTTCATTCTTTACCCTTCCATTCCTTTCTTTGCTCCTCTGTCTCTCTCTTACTGTAAACCTTTTCCACCACGGCTATTAGATCCCTAATAGACTTTTCACCAAGTCTTTCTAGAGCCTGCAACTTTTGCTTTATGTCTGATGCAGATTGATTTATATAGGAAAACATAATCATCTGAGCTGACTCCAGGGTCTCAAGATCAGATGGGGTATATTGACTAAAAGCTTATATGAGCTGCTCAAGATACCCTCCCCGACTTTCAATTCCTCCCTATCTAACATCATAGACTCTGGCCATATTAGTAGGTCGGTGAGCCACCACCTTGAGACCTACAAACAGAGCCTGGTGATAGATGAGGAGTCGCTCCCTACCTTCAACCATATTGCAGTCCCCTGTTGGTCAGATCTCAGGAAAATAGGCAGCGCTCATGGCAGGATCTGTGATGGGCGCTCCTGTGTGGCCAGGGATTTGTTTCCAGGCCGCCTCTCAGATACGGTCTCTCTCTTCGGTGGTAAAAAGGACCTGTAAAGGCTGACTGCAATCATCTCAAGTGGATGATGAGTAATGAGAATGGTTTCAAGCAAACGAATTAAATCCTGGGGTTTCTCAGAAAAGGAGGCATTTTGGGTGCTTCAATTGTATAGATCACTGGTAGAAAATGGCCAATATTAGAATTGCTGTTGATCATTTGCATCCACAGGACCTACTGTGCTTAAGGAAAAAACAGCTTCATTAGAAGGGGGAGAGGGGCTGATCCCATGGCTTCCTCTAGTGACTGGCCCCTCAGAAACTTTAAGGGCAGGTGCCGAGGGTTCGGCTGCTGGTTCTATAGCTACCTCCTCCTCTTGGTGATTCTCAGGCTCTGCAAAAGGAACCTGGGAAGCTGAGTATGGGGTAGGAAATATTTTTTCCACGTTATCTCCCTGAAAAACCGGGAGTACATCTTTTCCCCTTTCTTAGTTTTTAATTTTTGTTAGTCTAGGGGGGTTGATGGAATGTTGCCCATGATTTCCAGTCCCATTAGTCGTACAGTCCAAAAAACAATAAACAGTACAAACAAAACATACACAGCCCTAAGAGTTAAAAAAAGAAGGTTACGAAGTGGAGATCTCCTGAATTGGTTCGCTGACCCCTGTAATAGGGAAGCAGAAGGAGCAGACCCCAGTGAGTGAGTTGGGCCTCAGTTAGGAGGCCCTCTTGGTCAGTTCTGGCCCAACACCAAACTAACCTATGCACCACAATTTTCATGGCAGGGATCCAAGGACCATCCCCCTTACAAGAGGATCTGGGATGTCTCCCAGTTCCTCCAGGGTTGTCATGCAAGCGCGTCCGCTATGACAACCCTTTACACAATACAAATTGGAGTGGCCGTCCTCACAAACAAAAATGAAAATAAAACAGATAAAGAGAGGAACGACAGGACAAGACAATTTGACAGCACGGTTTTACCTTCGGAGTCTGAGGTCTCGTGGGTCTCTTGAGGTATCCTGGATGAGCCCTCACTAACATGTAGTAACCATTTTGCAGGACCCCCACAAAGAAGACCAACTAGAGTTAGATGTTCCGAAATGCAAAAGCAAGGTTTTATTTAGACGGGCTGCAGCTCGGGCCTCATCCTACACTCTCACACAGTGGAGCCTAGGATGAGAGCCCTGAGCTAAAGATTTGCAGAGCTTATGAAGGCAAACAACCAGGTGTTTGGATTACCACCACGTGTTGCTCTGCTAGCTGAGATAAACAAGAAACAAATGGTCACTGCCTCAAAATGGAGTTATTTTAACCCTTTCATTCTTATCAAGCATTGTAGCTTCCATCTTTGTTTCCCATTCCCATTCCTTCCCATCCTCCCCCTCACCCAATCCTCCTCCTCCCCCAAAGTTGTAAAGTTCATTTTCAAAATAACGACTTTTACATCTCACTGTTGCCATGGGTCCACCTGTAACCGTATTTAAATGATTTGTTTTTTCCCTTACCACCCACAAATTATACCAACATCAAATACCATGAAAGCGGGGATTATACCATGGGGAAGGGACACATAAAGCAACAAAAAAATCTTATAAATACTTTAGATACAATTGCATGAAAGAAATAAACATTTGAATACATATCTTAGGGTTCATTTCCCTAACATCAATTTATCTGACCTTTTCTGCTTGACTCAGACATATACTAGTTATTGCAAATAAAGGAAACCATGGGACCTATATTTCTTTGGGCCTGGCTTACTTCACTTAATATAATTTTTTCCAAGTCTTTCCAACTCCTAACAAATGGGGCAATGTCATTCTTTCTGAGGGAGGCATAGAATTCTATTGTGTATATATACCACATTTACTTGATCCATTCATCACTTGTGGGGCATCTTAGCTATGGTAAATAATGCTGCAATAAACATAGTCGTACTGGTAGCTTTAGTGTCGTCTTGTTTGTGATCATTTAGGTAGATACCCAAAAATCGTATTCCTGGGTGATAGGGGAGCTCTTTGTTGAGTCTTTGGAGGAACCTCCATACTGCTTTCCAAAGTGGTTGAGCAAGTTTACACTCCCAATGCAGTAATGTTCCCTTCTGTCCACATCCCTTCCAGCATCTGTTGTTATTAGAGTTCTTCATTATAGCCATTCAAACTGGGATGACGTGGTATGTCATTGTTGTTTTGATTTGCATTTCTTTTATGGCTAGGGAGATTGAGCATATCTTTCTTTGTCTATTGGCCCTGCTTCTTTCCTCTTCAGAGAAGTTTCTTTTCAAGTCTTTAGCCCACTTACTTATTGGGCATTGTTTCTTTGAAGATTTGTTTTTGAGGGATTTAATTTTTTGAGTTCCAGGTATATTTTAGATATGAGACACTTCTCCATTGTATGTCTAGTCATCAATAAAGGAGCTGAAAAACATAGAATGGAAGAAAGACAGCCTCTTCAGAAAATGGTGCTGGCAAAATTGGTTAACTACTTGTAGAAAATTAAAGCTAGTTCCTTAGATATCACTCTACACCAGAATCAACTCCAAATGCTTCAAAGACCTCTGAGTCAAAGCCGACACTCTAAAAACATTACAAGATGGAATAGGAGAAACCTTGGGTCTCCTTGGACTAGACCAGATTTTCTTAATAGAGACACAGAAACACAACAAATCAAAGAAACGTTGGACAAATGGGATTGCATGAAATTGCAGAGCTTCTGCATGGCAAAGGACATAGCTAGCAAGATCAATAGAAAGCCCTCAGATTGGGAGAACAACTTCACTAGAGAGAATTTTTTTAAAAAGTAAAGCGAAGTGGAATTTCTGGGGAATTTATGTCACAATGTAGAAGACAGTAGATATACTTGATGATCAAGTATAAAGTTGTAATGTACAACATGAGGATACAGGGGGCAACACTGGCCTTACAAAGGAATGAAGATAAGTAAATAGGAGTTCTTCTTCCTAATGGGGATTGCTCTTTTAGTTGTTCTTCCTTCAGTAATGGATAAGCTGAACATAATTCTTTAAGTATATCTGACTTTTGCCCCATTTGTCAGGAAATGGAAAGACTTGGAAAAATTATATTAAGTGAAGTAAGCCAGGTGCAAAGAAACATACGTCCCATGGCTTCCCTTATGTACAATAACTAGTATATGTCTGAGACAAGAAATAACCGTCAGATAAGTTGATTTTAGGTGAAATGAACCTCAAGATAAGGACTCTATATTTTCTTTCTTGCTATCGTTTCTAACATATTTATAAGTTATTTCTTTGTTGCTTTGTGTGTCCCTCCCCCATGGTATAACCCCTGTTTTCACTGTATTTGATGTAGGTATAATTTGTGGAAGTGAAGCAAAAAAAAAACAACAAATTGTTTAAATAGGTGGACTCATTGCAACAATGAGATGTACAGGACTTTAAGTCTAAAATCGAACTTTACAACCTTTGCACAAGAGTTGGGGGAGGGATAGGAATTGATGGTTAGGGGAAACAAAGTTGGAGGCAACAACGTTTGATAAGAAATGTACTCATTACCTTGCCATGTAATTTTAAGTCCTCCATACGGTATTTTTACAATAAAAATTATTAAGAAGATACATTATATTAAACCTTATACAGTGGCTACAAACTTCATTTTAATGGTTAAATAAATATTAGCCCTCCTCAAAAAAAGAAAGAATAACAAACAATATAGTAATAATGTTGTATGTTCAACATAGAACAAAATTTCAAATTAAAATACATGAGATTTTCCTTGATGTAACCTAATTATTACAAATAGGGAAAACCTGGAGACCTATGTTCCTTTAAGTCTGGCTTACTTCACTTAGTATGATGTTTTTTCAAGATCTTTCATTTTCTCACGGATGAGGTGGTATCATTGTTTCTGACGGAAGCATAGTATTCCATGTATGTGTATGTGTGTATGTCTGTGTGTCTGTGTCACATTTTCTATATCTATTCATCTACTGAGGGGCATCTGGCTTAATTCCATACCTTAGCTATGGTAAATAATACTGTAAAAAACATAATTGTGCTGGTAGCTTCAGTGTGGCCTTGTTTGTGGTCACATGGTTAAATGCCCAGAAGTGGGTTTACTGAATAATAGGGGAGCATTATTGTGCACATTACGGATAATCTTAGTAGATGAGCAGAATTACTCAATAGCTATGAACATATGACCATAAAAGGTGATTCCAAGTGAAATGAACTCCAAGACACATTTTTATTGTTGTTGTTCTTAATGTACTATGTACTTTTCATCCTTTTGTGTTTTCCCCACATATGGTTTATCCCCTCTAGTCACTGTATTTGATTTTGATACCCAGGTTATCACATCTAGGGAACTAGGGAAGGGTAAGAGAAAAAAACAAAATGGTGAGACAAAGGACAAAGGGGGAACCTATGCAAAAGTGAAAATCACGAGACAATATGTTGGAAGTAATCTTGGGGGGGATGTTGGGAGGGACGAGGGAGAAAAATGGGGGAAAGTTAAAAAGTTATAAAAGAAATGAATTCATTACCTTACTTATGTAAGTATAACCCCTCTGTACATTACCTTGACAATAAAATGTAAATACAAAATGAAATAAAATACTTGAGAGCAGCAATACAGGAGATGGGAGTGGGGGAAATACAATAGTATACAAAGAAGAGTAGAAAAGCTGTTGGGAGCAGTAGTTTGACTTTAACATAGGAAGTAATAAACTAACATACAGATTTTCAGCCTCATGTCAGTCACTACAAAGGGAAAACAAAATGCACAATCAGCAAACAAATAGAGATAAAATAGAAAACTAAACAACTTAGGTGAAGAGATGACTTGGACCAAGAATAAGAAATGACACAATTAGAAAACAAATAACAGGCTAGTAAGTTTAAAAATTATTACCTACAATTCTATTAAAAGTTTTTTACATCAGGGTTGGGAAGGTGGCTCAGTGAAGAGCGCTTGCCTTGCATGCATGAGGCTCTGGGTTTGATTCCTCTGCACCACATAAGCAGAAAGAAAAAAGCCAGAAGTGGCGCTGTGGCTCAAGTGGTAGAGCACTAGCATTGAACTGAAGAGCTGAGGGACAGCGCCCATTCACAGAGTTCAGGCCCCACAACCAGACCCAAAATAAATGTTTTTTACATCACAATTTGTTAGATCTATAATTCAAATCACTGTTTAATAGTAGATCATTTTAATAACAGGTTACTTATGCCTAATTTCTTAATATTAAATATTTAACATATAATTTAAATTTAATATATAAATTAAATTTAAATTTAATATATAATTTAAAATTTAGAAAAGAAGAAATTGAAACTAATTTTAATAATACATTTCATGAATTGTAAAATTGACAAGAATTAGAATTTTAAAAATAATATATGATTACTGTTTAATTGATGTGAATTAATGGAATAATTCAAAGTGTATTCTACACTTAGCTCTCATCTTGACATCAAATAATAAATTATTGCACATGACTCTTGGTATTAGGTGGAAGGGTTCAGCGCTGTGGTAACACACCACATAGTACATGAGGGTATGACTCCTATCATCTAGCTTAAATTGTGGAAATTTAATTTCTTCATGCATGTTAAATTCCTTTCTAGGTGACATCTACACAGTAATATGCAATTAGATACATGAGTAGCATTTCAGATGATTCTTAAAAGTCATATTCATTAGTTAAATTTTTATTATTTTGTACCAAATACGTATTTATAGAGAGACTGAATTTCTGAGTAGATGATGGTGTATATGTGCCAGATTACACAACTTGAGGTTCATTTTATATTCCTGACGTTGTTTCTACTCTTGGAATTAATATTCCATAAGGGGTTAAGTGTATTATATTGGATATATGAAAGTAAAATAAATGTTTATTCCATTAATCTTTTGCCACTTGTCTAATTGCAATATAAATTATCCATGTGTTTGAAGTAATGAAAATAACAATAGATATAAGCCAGATAAATCAGTCTGTAGTAGACAAGTATTTTCACCTTTATTTTGATAATTGGTCCTCTTTTACACTACAGAATATTCTTGGGAAAACGTGCTCCAGGATGGCCAAAACTGCAGAATATTATGTTTTTATCTATCGTAAAACAAGGAAGAAAGGCCAACCTTCCATAGAAAAGTCTGTTCCCAGTGATGTGATCTGTTTTATGGTGGTCACTTGGAAATGAACCTTTTTCACAGTCAACCTTGAAAAGCCATCTTGATAGAACATTTCTGTAAGTGGTAACAGAGGCTCATTGATGGCTTTGCAAGGATCCAGATTGCCTCATTTTGAGACAATTAAAACAGGAATTTAGTCAGCTGTTTTTGTATCTTTAGGAAAAAAGCCATTGACTCTAGGCCCGGGGATCACTCGGGCCCAGAGAATTTACTACCTTAAATAGTAATCCTAGATCTCTAAAAAACACACAAACAAACAGAAAACTCCAGTAAGTACAGCCAGTCAGGGCTGCTATCACAGCCTACATGAAGTCAGGCAAAAAACAGAAGCTGAGAGTCATTTAGCTAATAATTAATATATTTTTTATGAGGCAGACTGAAATGAGATTCCCGAGAGAGGGTCAGAAAGACTGGTCAGAGAGACTAAAATTGATCACACAAAGATTGGATAATAGAATTCCTTGTAGAACAAATAAATCATAGAACACTTGTGCATGTAAGAACAAGACATAAGACCAATTCCAGAAATACACATTTTCTTAGAGATCAGCTTAATGAATTATCAATGGAAATCTTTAAATTCTTAAATATTTGACCACATGTGGGAGAAGGCCAATTGCTGAAGAGAAAGAAAATGTCATCATTCTGTTAGGAGGTCCAATATCACATTAGGAAGTAATCAAACACAGCTTTGTAATAAAAAGAGAAAACAATTATTCCAAATGAGGGTTTTATTTGTTTTGATGTAAAAGTTCTTGATTTTCATGCTAGCAGTTAACATACAATTGATCCAGTCCCACAGCTGAATTGATATTGACTGCAGTGTTCCCACATGAAGGAAAAGAGAAAATTTAAAATGTCTGATGAAATGAGTTGAGGGTGCCGTGTCCTAATAGTGATATCTGATATTTAGACACAGGTGAAGAGGTGGATTTTCTTTTATAAAACCCCCCCATTTTTAGCCTGCAACCAGAGGCTCATAGTTGTAATCCTAGCTACTCAGGAAGCTGAGATCTGAGGACTGCCGTTCAAAGCCAGCCTGGGCAGGAAAGCCCCTGAGCCTCTTATCTCCAATTAACCACCAGAAAACCAGAACAGGCCCTGTGGCTCAAGATATAGAGCCCTTACCTTGAGTTGAAGAGCTCAGGGCCAGTGCCCAAGCCCAGACATCAAGCCCCTCAACCAAAAACAACAACAAAATAATCTCCCATTTCTTGGACTGCTTACAGCTTTTCCTAACATTCAATAAAGAAGCCATTTTATCACCAACTACATTTAAATCCTATTGTAGCTGTTACAAATAGAATGATTTGGAATCTTATGTCAAAAGATTCATATTTGGGGAAACAAATACCAGCAATGTAACTTTTTTCCAGTATTGAACTCTGGGTCTGGGCCTTGAACATGGTTATGCTGGTAGTTTTCATGTGAACTTCTTTGTTATTTTTTGGAATACTGCCCCTGAATGGAATTACTGGGTAATAGGGAGATCTATGTTTAGTCTTTTGAGGAAAGTTCATACTGCATTCCAGACTGGTTGAACAAGTTCAATTTCCTACTAACAGTGTAATAGAGTTCCCATTTGGCTACATCCACCTCAGCATTTGCTATTGTCAATTTTCTTGATAATGGCCCTCCTAACTGGGACAAGGTAGAATCTGTCTTGATATTGTAGATTTATAGGCACCTTCTAGCTACCATAAATGAATGAATCCATGAAACCTATATTGCTCTGAATGTGCATTCCTTTCTCTTAGTATAATTTCCCCAAGCCTTTCATTTTACTTAAGACTAGTGAAAAGTCATCCCTTCTGATGGGTGAATAGAATTCCATTGTGTGTGTGTGTGTGTGTGTGTGTGTGTGTGTGTGTGTGTGTGTCTGTGTGTGTCTGTGTGTGTGTGTAAAATGACTATAGGCCCATGAGTTCATTTCTAAACCTTGTGTTTCATCTGTAATTTTGTAATTTCATATTAAATTTGGATTGCTTTCCCTACTGCATTGAAGAATATTGTAGGAATTTTGCTGGGTATTGCATTGTCAATTGTTTGGGGGTAATATTGCAGTTTTCACAATGTTAATTCTTCCAACCAGGAGAATTGAAAGACTTTCCATGTCCTTGAATCTCCTTCAATTACCCATTTTAGAGTTTTAACTTTTTTACAGTAGAGGTCCTTCACATTTTTAGCTAAATTAATTCCTAGTTTCATTGTTGTTTTGTTCTGTTTAGTTTTGATTTGATTTTGAAATAATATATATGATGTTGTTTTTTTGATTCCAGCCTGGATATTCCCATTGTTGGTAACACAGAACAACTACTGATTCTTGTGGGTTTTATACCCTGCTACGTTGCTGAAGGTTAGCATCACCTTTACTAACTTGAGGGAGCAAGCTATAGGTTCCTTTAAATACAGGACCATTTCATCTGTAAAAAGGGATACTTTTCCTTCTTCCATATTTGGATCCCCATTATGTTTTTCTCTTGCCTATTGCTCTTGCTAGGAACTTCACTACTATATTGAACATTAGTAGAGAGAGTGGACATCCTTTTATCATTCCTGATTTTAATGTCTTCATGCTTCCACCATTTGGTACATGTTTATTATTTCTTTGTCATATACATACTCTGTATTATATTGAGGAATGTTCCATGCATTCCTAGCTTCTCAGACCTTTCATCATAAAGGGGTATTGGAGTTTGTTAAAAGCTATTTTTACATCTATGTATATATGATAATGTGATTCTTGTCTCTGCTTCTGCTGATGGTTTATGTTATGTTTATTGACAAGTATATTGGATCCAATTGGATCCTAGAATGAATACTGTTTGATTATAGTATACGATTTTTTTTGTTAGTTGCTGAAATTGGTTGGTGAGAATTTTATTGAGAATTTCTGTATCAATGCATACCAAAAGCTCAGTTCATAGTTCTCTTTCTTTGATGAGTCCCTATCTGATTTGGGGAAGAGTCTAATTCTAGCTTCATAGAATGGGTTTGATAATTTCATTTCCCTTTGTATTCCATTGAAGAGTTAGATCTGAGTATTGCAAGCTCTTTGCAGGCCTTAATTTCATGGTAAATCCATTGAGTCCTAGATTTTTCTGGTATGGGAAATTGTTTATTGACATTTTATTTTCATTATTTCTTATGTATTACTTCCTGGTTCAGTTCGAGTATAGGAAACCATAAATTTCTCTAGAATGCTCCAGGTGACTGGCATACGGTTTTCAAAGTACTTTCTTATAGCATTCTCAATTTTGCTTATTTATGTTGTTATGTCTAATTTTTTCTCTAATTTCTCTATTTGGGTGAGTTCTCTTATTGTATTTTCAGGGTTTTTTTTTATTATGAAGGTGTTATACGGGGGGGGGTATCATTAAAATAAGTAATGAGTACATTACCCCCAACCTTGATATCCCATCCCCACAAAGTTATAAAGTTCATTTCTAACATAGCGTCTAGTGTATCTCACTGTTTCTTTGGTTAATCTTTGTCCCACCATTTCTGTGATTTCCCTTCGTTCCCCAAATCAGATTAACTTAGGTATAAGACAAAGGGTATGGAAATCAAAAACAGTGACTACAGGGAATAAACCAAAGTGGAAAACGTAAATAGAAATAACAAAAACAGTTCACTATACAATTATCTTGTATCCATTTCTTGGAGCTCATTTCAATAAGCATAATTTTCTATGGTGATATGCATATAGCTATTGAGCTATTGTGCTCTTTTCTAAGAATATCCTAGGTATATTCTAGTTTTTCCAAATGAGTGAAAACATGTACCCTATGAGTTTTTGGGTCTGGCTCTTTTGACTTATTATGTTTTCCAAGTCTTTAATTTTCCTTACAAATGGGGCAAGGTCATTCTTTCTAAAGGAACCATAGAATTTTGTTGTGAATGTATATGACATTTTTTTGACCGATTCATCTACTGAGGGACATCTGTTTTGGTTTCATATCTTAGTTATGGTAAATAATGCTACATTGGACATAGTTTTGATAGTAGCGTTAGTGTGGCTTTGTTTGTGGTCATTTGGGTAAATGCCCAGGAGTGGGATGGCTGGGTCATAGGGGAGCTCTTCTGAGAAACCTGTACACTTCTTTATGGAATATTTGTGCAAGTTTACATTTCCACCAATAGTTTAGTAATGTTCCTTTTTGTCCACATCCCCACCAGCCCAGCATCTGTTATTATTAATTTTCTTCATAATGGTCATTCTAACTGGGGTGAGGTGGAATCTCAATGTTGCTTTGATTTGCATTTCTATGGCCAGAAATGATGCATATTTCTTCATGTGTCTATTGGCCATTCATATTTCTTCTTCAGAGAGGTCTCTCTTTCAATCTTTAGCCCACTTATTAAGAAGGTTGTTGGTTTTTGATTATTTGTTTTTTTGGGGGGTTAACTTTTGGGGCTCTAAATATATTTGAGATATGAGGCCATTGTCTGTTGCAGAGCATGTAACGATCTTCTCCCAATCTGTGGGCTTTCTATTTATCTTTCTATCTATATAAATTCTCTTCTTAGTCGGATTGGGTACGGGTAGGTCAATTCTGTTAATTTATTGAAAGAACCAACTCAGTTTTGTTGATCTTTTTATGTTTTATTTTGTCTTTATTTAGGTATTTCTGATTTAATTTTTTTGGTAGGTCGTAGGGCTTGAACTCTGGTCTTGGGCACTGTCCCTGTGCTCTTCACCTCAAGACGAAAGCGTTACCATTTGAGCCACAGTGCCACTTCCGGGTTTCTATTGTTTTATTGGAGATAAGAGTCTCAGGGAATTTCCTGCCAGGGCTGGATTTGACCCTCCATCCTCATATCTCAACTTCCTGAATAGCTAGGATTACAGGCGTGAGCCGCCACCTGTGCGCAACTTTGATTTACTTCTTTTTTTGTTTCTGTCTACTGCTTTGGGTTTGGGCTTGTTCCTGTTTTCAAGAAGTTTGAGGTATATAATTAAAATACAGACTTGAGATTTCCCCAATTGCTTGATGTAGGCACTCATAGGTATACATTTTCCTCTGTGTACTGCATTTACTGTGTCCCAGAGGAATTGTTATTTTGTGTGTTCAATTTGTTAAATTTCTGAAACTTTCAGATTTTCATTATAATGTATTCAGTGCCCCACTGGTCATTCAGTAATGTGTTGTTCAGTCTTCATGTGTTTGAGAATTTTTTTTTTTTTGCTTTAGCTGTTTAATTCTAAGTTTATTCTGTTGTGGTCTGTCATGATTTGGCAAGTCAATTTATTTTTCTTTCATTTTGGATAGAATTTCTATGTAACATAAGATATGTTCTATTTTAAAGACTCTTCCAAGAGCTGCTGAGAAGAATGTTTCTATTGATGTATATTCTGTAGATGTCTGTTAGGGCTAGGCGGTCAATGTAGTTATTTAGGCCTGCAGTTTCTTGGTTTAGTTTTTCCTGGATGACCTATCCAAGGATAACAATGATGTGTTGAGATGTGTTTTTAGGTTAAGTAGTATTTGGTTGATGAAGTGGGGGTGCTCCAGGATTCAGGGCATTGATGTTTAGACTTTTTTATATCCTCCTAATGGAGAGTTGCTTTTATCAATATATAATGTCTCTTCCTCCTATTTTTAATTTGAATTCTATTTTATCTTATGTTAGTAATTCTACTGTGGACTGTTTATGGTGTCCATTTGCTTGAAATTTTTCCTTCCAGCCTTTCAGTTTGAGTATGTGTTTGTTTTTGTCAATAAAATGTGTCTCTTGTAGATACTAGATGGATGCATCTTGTTTTTTGATACTAGTATCTAATCTATGTCTTCTATTTGGAAATTTAAGTTCAATGATATTGAGAGTTAAGACTTTGAAATATTTGATAAGTCCTGCTGTGTTATGCACCTGTTGTTAGGAGCTGTGCCTCATCTACTCTTAATATATTTACCTTGTTCTCTGGTGGGGAGCATTCTATATAACCAGTTCCTGTTCTTCTTGATCTTTTCTATGTAGGATATATTTGACTAACTTCTATCCTGCTGATTTGGTGGAGATACATTGTTTCAACTTTTTTTGTCATGAAATATTTTTATATATCCTTTTAATATAAAGGATAGTTTGGCTTGGGACCGTATTCACGGTTGGTAGTTGTTTGCCTTTAATGTTTGTCATACATCATGCCAGGCTCTCCTTTTTACCATATCAGCTAAGAAATCTGTATTTATTCTGACTCTATAACTTTTATAAATAATCCATCTTTTGCCAGGTGTGGATTTGATCTTCTGTTGTGATTTCTTTTTCTGGATTTAGGTTTTTGTCTAGACCATTAAGCGTAGGAGAAGAGATCAGTTGTGGTGAGATGTTGTCATGTTAATACTTGTGGTTACAAGGACAGTTCGGACTGTCCAGTGGTAAGGTGAATTGAGTCTGTGTTTAGATGTGACTGTCCCTGTTCATGATTTATTTCCCATGTGGCCCTTTGTTTCCAAACTTTAGTTGTGCTTTTGAATATGTTGGCCAACACAGTCACAGCAGTCACCTGCCTGGCTGGGTAACTTTTCATAGATTTCTGTTTCCTTGTGAAGACAGTATAAAATCTTCCTCTGAATTTTATATCTATATATAATTATAGCTCACTTGGTGTGAACCTCTAGAATTGGAGTATCTTCTAGGACTCTCAATATCTGTTTCATTAGAGAGAGCTAGGGTAATTTTCTGTTGTTATTCTGTCATTGTTTTTCCTCTTCCTCAGGTTTATTTATTTATATTGTGGATTTTTTCACATAATTTATGATTTGTGATGATTGTATCAGATTATTTTTGTTTTTATATTTGTGGTACTTTGAAATAGTGATTCCAGGCTTGTATGAAGAGACAGTAATAATATGAAATGTGAAGAGCCTAAGGCTTAAAGAGGTACAATGAAGGCCTAAGTAACTCCATTACAGGCTAACAACCATCTTGTGAGGTATGAATTATTAAAAGAACCATGGGTTTGACCAAGAAATGACACAAAAAGAAAAACAATTCCTGGACAACTGAGACATAAATGATCCTTGGGAAAGCCACAGGAATTTTCTCCAGATGCATTGACCAAACACTGGGTGGCCATGCAGGACAAGGTGACCCAGTGGCCAGACAATTCTCATCAATATCACATCCATAATAATATTAGCCAATCACATATGTATAGCATAGTTTGCTTAAAATGTTAACCAATCCTGTAATTTCTCATGTAAAACTTCCTTAAAGTTGTTTGTTCAATACTATAAAAAAAAAAACTGTGCTTATTTTATGCTCGGGGCTTCTTAGCATCACCGGTTACTGAGTGCGTGGAGGATCAACCTCGATCTTGCAAATAAATGACTCCTTTGTTATTTGCATTAGTCGTTGTCTCTGGTGGTCTTCAGGGGGTCTCGAGTCCAGGTACAACAAAGAGGGGCTCATCTGGGATCTCCCTCATAAGCTCACCCAGACACCTGATTAGGGAGTAGCAAAGAACAGCCGGTAAGTTTTGTAACTGTGATATTTGTGTAGTTTTCAGGTTGCGTCTTGGAGTTGGCAAGAAAACCTTGTGGACGTGCTATAAGGCAGCCAACGGGACCAGTGGGAGAGGTCCTCCAGATGCCCGGAGAAGGGAAACTATTCACTAGTGCGGACATTTGGGCCCATCTGTAGTCCTGAACTGTCTGCTTGATAGTTTACAGGGTAGACTGTCCAGTAGTGCGGACATTTGGAATGTTTCCTGTCTTTAGTCCGGCACTTTCTGTCTGACAGTCTACCACCCAGTCTATCACCCGCATACAGTTAATGTGTCTTCTCTTAAAATCTATGTGTCTGTCTGTATTGTGGCTTTCATTGAACATTTCCTCTTTCATATTCATCCTGACACAGATGCCTGGAAACCCTGTTTGCCTCCATGTAAAATTGTTATTCTTTGTTCATTTTCTTGTCCAACAATAATTACTTTCTCTTTCAGACTCTCTTGTCTTCTCCCTCGAAGGGTGAAATTTGGCTTAGAAAGTTGGCCCACTTGAAGCAAAGCTAGAGTCGAGTAGTCTTTTACCCGATGACACTGCTGAAACTTCACCAAGTGTCTCCATCTATCTCTTTGGGATCTTAAACAGGCCAGCGAATCCACACTTTTCTCCTTGAGACACTCTGAGTTGTGGTTTTATCCTAAATCCCCAAAAGCACCAGTTGTTTAATTTTGTGATATTTGTAATTGCCTTCCTCCTTTTTTCTTGTCTTGTGTGTGGATTGATATACGCTGAAATGAGTCAGAACCAAAGTACACCTCTTACCTTTCTGACAGATACTTTTAAAGACGTTAAGGAAGGAGCTAACAATTTAGGTGTTAAAGTTAAAAAAGAAAAATTACTTTGTGCAAGTCAGAGTGGCCTACTTTTGAGGTTGGATGCCTGCCCCCAAACAACTTTTAATCTAAACACCATTTGGGAGGTTAAATGTAGGGCTTTTCTCCCAGGAAGTGCAGGACACCCTAATCAGATTTCCTATATTTTAGTATGGCAGAATTTGGTGCAGGAACCTCCAAAGTGTCTGTTGCCCTTTCCACCCTTTTCTGTCGCTAAAAACAACATTTTAGCATTAGAAAAGGTTGTGTCAACTACCCCCTCAGCCTCCTTATATACAATTTTACAGGAAAAAAGTGAAGATCTTCTCTCATTAGACTCTGATCTCCTCCCATACACTTCACTGCTGCCTCCTCCACCCCTCATGGAGGAAGGGGAGGCATCAAGAGATGAGGAGCAAGGAGCCAGCAGCAACTTGGAAGGGCCAGCAGGAAGAACTCGTGGTAGCATTCAGAGGGCTGCCAGCCTGAGACTCCCTGACACCACCATGTTGTTGCTGTTCAGAGAAATTGGGCCACCAGAAAAAAACCAGAGACCCCCGACTTCAGTGTTGGCCCTTTCCACCAGTGACATATATAATAGGAAAAGGAAAACACAAAATGCAAATTTTTCAGATAACCCCAAGGATTTGATTTATCTCCTAGATAGTGTAATGTTCATGTGCCAGCTGACCAGGGATGATTGCCAGCAGTTACTTCGGGTCTTGTTCCACACGGAAGAAAGAGAAAGGATTCAAACTGAGGCTAGGAAACTGGTTCTGGGGGATAACGGGTAGCCTACTGCTAAACCTGATTTCACCAATGCATCTTTTCCATTAACCAGGCCTCGAAATGATGGTTGGGACTACAACACGGCAGAACGTAGGGGGAGATTAAGGGTCTATCCCCAGACTCTAATGGCGGATCTCAGGGAAGTAGCCTGCAAACATAACAATTTGGCTAAAGTATACATGGTCTTACAGGGAAAGAAACCCTACGATGCCTAAATAGTCGAGGTCTACACATACATTAGTGCACTTACTGCCAAGAAATATTGCATTAGGTCAAAGAATGTGCTAAGAAAGGGAAACTAAACAAAGCAGTGGCAGCCCCATAGAACCTCGACACTAATGGCTAACAGTACTGCTAATAATGAATAAAGATGTCAAGGTTCAATTCCCCTCCCTGAACCCAGGGTAGCACTGAGAGTGGATGAGACTCCAGTAAAATTTCTAGTGGATACTGGGATCCAGTACTCTGCTTTAATAAAGCCCTAAGGAAAAGTCTCAGATAAAATCTCTTGGGTGTTGGGCTAGGATGTAGCTCAGTGGCAAAGCGCTTGCCTAGCAAGTACAACGTCCTGGGTTCGATCCCCAGTACCAAAAAGAAAAGACAAAAAAATACAGTTAAAAAACCCAAATAACAACAAAAATCCTCTTGGGTGCAAGAAGTAATGGGAATTAAACAATACTCATGGACCACCGAAAGAACAGTGGACCTGGGGATGGGATGAGTGTCCCACTCATTCTTCGTTATTCCAGAAAGCCCTTATCCCTTATTGGGAAGAGACTTGTTAACCAAGGCCAGGGCACAGATTCACTTATATCCAGAAGGTCCCCAGGTGGAGGATGCTCAAGGAAGACCAATACAAGTATTGACTCAGGGCCTGGAAGATGAGGACCGGTTGCTCCAACCACCCTAGACTCCTGACCAAGAAATCACCTATTGGCTGGAAAGGTATCCAGAAGCTTGGGCAGAGACTGGTGGAGTGGGACTAGCGAAACATATACCAGCCCTCTTCATCAAAGTAAAATCACGGGTGGACCCAGTTAGAGTTTGACAGTACCTTATGTCCATGGAGGCACATGGGGAATTACACCCCACATTAGGCGTCTGCTAGACCTGGGTGTATTGCGACCCTGCCAGTCAGAGTGGAACACTCCCCTGCTACCAGTCTGCAAGCCCAAATCTAATTAATGTAAGCCATTACAGGACTTCAGGGGAGCCCATAAAATGGTAATGGACAATCACCCAACCATACCGAACACCTACACTCTCCTGAACACCCTGCATCAATATAGGCAGTGGTACATTGTATTAGATTTGAAAGATGCCTGTTTCAGCCTACCCTTGGTGCCCAAAAATCAAGTTCCCTTTGCCTTTGAGCGGACAGATGTCAAAGGAGGTGTCAATGGATCTGGACAAGACTCATTCAAGGATTCAAAAACTCACCAACACTCTTTGACAAAGCTTTGCATGAGGACTTGGGTGAGTTTAGGGGAAGCCACCCTGGTCTGACATTGTTGCAATATGTGGGTGACTTATTAACTGCTGGTGCAACTGAAAGAGAATGCATCCACGGAACAGAAGATTTACCCCAGATATTGGGAAAGCTTGGTTAATGAGCATGGGTCAAGAAAGCACAAACCTGCAAATCAGAGGTAACTTACCTGGGCTATTTATTGAAATGGGGGCAGCGATGTCTCACCAAAGACAGAAAATAAACTGTCCAAAATTCCAACACCACGGTCACAGCACCAAGTAAGGGTGTTTTTGGGTTCTGCCACCTTTTGCCATCTGTGAATCCAAGGGTTTGCAGAGCTGGCTAAACCTCTTAAGAGGAGAAGCAACTGTTTCAATGGACAGAGGAAGCTGAATGAGCCTTTGAACAGATAAAAAGTGCCTTATTATAAGCCCCAGTGTTGGAACTCCCTAATGCCAGTAAATCCTTTTATTTATATGTGGATGAACATAATGGAATAGCAAAAGGAGTCCTAACCCAATATTTGGGCCCGTGAAGAAAACCAGTAGCCTACTTGTTAAAGAAATTAGACTCAGCAACAGTAGGATGGACACCATGTCTGAGAATGACAGCGGCTACTGCCCTGATGGTAAAATACACAGATAAATTAACCATGGGACAAGAACTGTATGTGACCACCCCCCACACTATTGAGGGTGTGTTAAAGCAACCACCAGATCGGTGACTCAGCAATACCCAACTAACCCATTACCAAGGAATGCTACTCAACCCTCTCAGAATCAATTTCCAGGCTCCCTCGGCTCTCCATCCTACCAGATCAGGATCTAAACATGCCACTACATAACTGATCAGAAATCCTGGCATAAGTCCATAACATCCAAGAGGACTTAAGGGTCCAGCCATTGCTGGATGCTGAACTCGTGTGGTTTACAGATGAAAGCAGCTTTATTCATCAGGGAGAATTATGCGGGAGTGGCAGTAGTGACTGAGACTGATGTGGTCTGGGCTGAACCTCTACCAGTAGCCATATCAACACAGAGAGTCAAGTTAATAGCCCTGACCCAAGCTCTAACACTGGGAAAGGACAAAAGGCTAACTGTGTACACTGACAGTCCATATGCATTTGCAACGGCTCACGTACACAGAGCTATTTACAAAAAAAGATGATTACTGACATCTGAAGGAAAAACCATCAAAAATAAAGATGGAATCTTGGCTTTAATTACTGCTCTTTGGCTGCCTAAGTTAGCCATTGTTCATTGCCCTAGACATCAAAAACCTAAAGATGCTGTGAGTAAAGGCAGTACCCTGGCCTACAGAATAGCCCAGGAGGTGGCATTACAAAGCCACTCTATAATGATGATTAAACACCAGACCCTGGTACAAGAACTCTTCAGAATACTCCAATATACACCACAGAGGACTTGAAATGGCACAATATATAATGGTTGGTGGAGAGATTTTAGGAGCAACATTATACTAGCCATGAACTGGTGGATAAGATCACATTTTTTTCTTTCCTTTACTTATATATTTTTGATGGTGGTGGTCTTGGCACTTGAACTCTGGGCCTGGGCACTGTCCCTCTGCTATTCAGCTCAAGGCTAATGCTTTACCACTTGAGCCACATTGCCGTTTCCAGTTTTCTTGCAGTAAATTGGAGAAAAGAGTCTCCGTGACTTTCCTACCGGGGCTGGCTTTGAACTCCAATCCTCAGATCTCAACACCACCCAGCTTAGGATCACATTTCTAACAGTGTACACTCAGCATATGTAATTTGTATATTCATCTATCTTTATATGAAATCTTGAGTTAACAATCTGGACTACAGCTTAGACTTTACACTAAAAAAATGTTTGTAGTTTAAAAGTTGATTCTACTAGATAAATGAAACCTAAGAATGTAAAGGAGTCTTGGAAGTTCAGTTTGCATCCAGCCTGGGCAGAACAGTGTTTGAGACACTATCTATAATTAACCAGCCAAAAGCTGGATTGGAAGAATGGCTTAGGTGATTGAATAACAGTCATGAGCAAGAATGATGAATAAGAGCTTGAGGCTTTTGCAAACATACATGTAAACATACAAATACACACAGAGGCCCATATGTGCCTCTGAAGCAACTCTCAGAATATGTAGAAAAGTTAGAAAACAATAGAAAAGATTTCCTGAATAAAACTAGAATCAAGTAATAATTTTTAAAATGAGAAAATCCTCAAATGAACTTTCTTCAAAAAAGTTTGAGAATATTACATAGGTAAAGACCAGAGATATTAAGAGAGTCAAGTAATCAATATTAAAGGGATTGGATCTATGGAGGAATGAATCAGAGACCCGGCAGATGCATTGGAAATGTTCATACCCTGTGTCAAATGTTAGAACATCTTTGAAAATAGTACATGAACAGTCTGAGAAGTCCAGTGGGTAATATCACTGGAGAAGTTCAGAATTGCTAATCTGTATCTAGATTAAATAAACCAAGAAGGGGCTGGGAATGTGGCTCAGTGGTAGAGAGCTTGGCTTGCATTCATGTAGCCCTGGGTTTGATTCCTCAGCACCACATAAGCAAAAAGAAAAAAGCTGGAAGTGGCTTTGTGGCTTAAGTGGTAGAGCGCTAGCTTTGAGCTGAAGAGCTAAGGGACAGCACCCAGGCCCAGAGTTCAGGCCCCATTACCGGACCCAAAAATAAACAAACAAACAAATAAGTAAATAAAGAAAGAAACTATGGTGGGGCAATGTGATACAAGCCTTTAATTCGAGCACTCAGACTGACAGGAGATTAGAGACTGTAATTATTACTGATACCTTCCCTGAAGCAGGTAGTATAATTTTGTCTTAATAAAACAAACCAAACAAGATAGGAATGCACTGTTGGAAGTTTGGGCTAATTTCTTCATTATGGTTTGAAAAGCCAAGTTTTCTATTGAAATGCAACTGGTATATAACCCTCAGTTGTGTTTTAAATACTCTCTTCATTACAGAACATTCATAGATGCAAAATGGTTCATGATTCCCATCCAAAATTTGAAAAGTAAGTAATCATCATTCTGTTAGGTTCCAAGGAAAGGATGAAGGATTACAAAAGCTTAAGCCTGGAGGAATAGCAAAGTTCATCTAATGTAGGTCTTTATAGCTCTTGCTAAATTAGAGTTAAGACTTCAAAAAATACTTTGGTTTCGTTTGTAATTTCATATTCTATAGGATACTACATTTTTTTTAGGTAGAGGGTTTAATTGACAAATTTATAAATGTTTCTTGCATTCTATTTGCCTAGCATATTGTTTCAAGAGAGTTATAATTAGAACTCAGTTAATAGATAATTCTAACTGCTCATGTAGAAAATGATAATATGAATAATGTAGACCGAGTTGCCAACAAATTGATGATACTAATTTATAAATTTAGAAAAAGCAATTTTTTGAGACTTTAATATAACATGGTATGAAGAGAATAATTGTGTGACATCTTCTTTCTTCTACCTGTATGTAACACAAGAAGCAATTTCCTTAATTACGTGCCTCTGTATACAGTGAGAAAAATGCTAGGTTTGGGGTTTGTTTTTATTTTTGTTTTTGTTTTATTGCTTTGTCATGGGGCTTGAACTCTGGACCTGGACACTGTCTCTGAGCCTGTTAAGCTCAAGGCTTGTGCCCTAACACTTCAACCTCAGTACCACTTGTGTCTGGCTTTTACTGAGAAGTTTATTGGAGATAAGAGTCTAGGGAACCTTCCTGCCTCATGGGCTTTGAACTTTAATCTTCCGATCTTAGCATGCTGAATATCTATGGTACTTAAAAAATATAAATATAAATAATATTTGCAAGAATACCAGGTGAGGAAAAATGTTGCAACCCAGTTTATTGTGGTGTTCTGTCCAGAACACGGAGGGCATCACATTAGCAGAGGTGTAGTATTTTTCCCAATAGAGATAAGATATTTGTGATGTGAATTAAGGGAATTTTGAGGTGCACCATACAAGTTGAAAACTGTTGGTCTAGGATGACTTTATGGCATAAATTATGGGATTGATGGTCATAGAAATAATAGCTTAATCTGATAAACAATTGCTTACTCTTGAAGAATTAATTATAACCGACGCTTTACAGTTTTATCCTATACCAGAATGTGGCTATTTTTCTGTTCACTTCTCAATCTGTAACACCCCATTGGAAAATGCATCTATTGCAGAATTACATGACATGGAAACAGGTACTATTTTGAATCTCTCAGGTATGGAATGTTCAGAATTTTAAAGTGAGTAATTATTAGTCATAGGAATTTTGAAGAACATACATATTCTTTCCTCTTAAAAACTTATTTACTTTTAAAAGTTATGGGTTTCCATAGAATTAAACGGTTTTCGGTTTTAATATGAGAAAGTACTAGTTAATTCTTTTTTGAAAATATTGGCAAGTATATTGTGAAAAAATTGTCTAGTTGGATAACATTCAAGTTGGTGGCCCTCCCATAAAGAAGGGATAATTCATTCAAATTAGATGCCAAATAGTACTGATTTTTTAAAAGTTAATACATAAAGAACAATATTTACTATACCAATACAGTGAAATTTTATTTCATGCTGTTTTTTTTAATTTAATTTTAATGTGAAAGTGATGTGCAGTGGTTTAGCAATTGTAAGTCAGTGAATACATAACTTTTCAAACTTATTATCTCCTCTCTCATTTTTCTCACAGTTTTACTTCACCCCAATACCCCTCACAAGTTGTAATGTACATTTCCAACATATTGTCTTCTGAGTATTGCTATTGCATTGGTTTTCCTTTTCTCCTTTATCTCGCCATTTTGTTGTTCCTCTTCCCTTCCCTAATTAAGGTAAATGTATACACAATACACAGGGTACCAAAATCAAACACAGTAGGAGATAAACCATAGGGGAAAAACCCAAGGAAAATAGAAATCACATAGTACATTAAAAACAACTGCAAATAAATATCTCTTTCCATATCTTAGAGTTCATTTTGCTCAGCATCATGTTCATATATAAGCATAACAAAGTCACTGGAAAATAATACTTTCATGGGTATTATATCATGAAAACAACATGTTAACTGTTTTTGATGGTAAAGGTGGAATTAGGATTGGTAAATTCGCGATTCTGATAAAGGAATTTCAAAAGAGTTTTAAAATTATGACAGGTAAATGTTAATTGTTCAAAATTTTAACTTAGCCTATTAAGAAAATTTAAAATTGCCTGAGAAAATAGGCTTTCATGCAAAGAAATTCATGGAGACTTAGCTGAGAAGGAGCAATGTGGGTAAGCTGGCTCATTTTCACAGTAAACAAACAAACCTCACAAACCTTGCTGTAAATCCTGTAGGTTCCCATGAGAATTGTCCTTACCCAGGAAATATACTCTTACTGCGTGAAACAAGGTTGTAATTGAATTTAAATTCAAAGCTTTTTTTTTTAAAAAATAAGACATCATAATTTGTGAATTGACCTTTAATTACTAAACAGTAATTCCCTTAAAAAGATAATTTGAGTCAAAATATTTAGGGAGAAAGCGCCCTTCACAATGAAACAACGTATTGAGTTTACACTTTTCTGTTTTAATACTTTCCACAATGTCTTTGCATGTGAAGCACTGAAACACAGAAAAAAATCTGATTGGATACTTCAAACCAGTGATTTCACATTTCATAGTAGCTTAAAAAATATAATATCCTTATTAACATGAGATAGTGAAGACTTCTTTTTTTACATAAGCCAGAAAGTTTGGGGATCAGAAAAGAATTGAGCAAATTGAAAAGGTAAGAAAACACGTTATTAGAAACCCTAGCTAAGCATTTTGGTTTCAGCAATGGAGGGGACCAAAACTTTTTGATATAGATTGTCTTAATGTTTTTGATACCTAAAGAGATTTTACAGAGCCTATTTGGCTCAGTATAATGAAGAACAAATTGAATGAAGACATGACAATAAATTCCACCTCCAAGTAAAAGAGTTTTCAAAGAGAAACCATGAAGATGTAGCAGTGGGGGACGTCTTATAGTCCTTCAGCTTCACTAGACTTGAAGCCAAGAAGTTGTGATTAATTGGAAATCAAGCAAGAGCTAAGAGGAGGACATAGAAGTAGGACATAGAAGTATTGTCCTTTGTAACAGACAATGTCATCCAAGGAATCGGTGATTTAACTCTATTCTTCTCCATATATCATGTTGAGCAAATACAAGACCAAGAGGAAAATAATCTATTTTAATAATTTTGCAAAGAATAACTTCACTGTTCCTGATATGGTATCTAAGGAGAGTCTTAAGAGAGAAGATAAAAGTCTTAAGAGAGATGATAATAGTGGAGTATTCTTATGTTTCCTCTAAATATCTTTTTAGCAAAATATATCATTGAGGTTAGAAGTGATTGAACCAAAAAGTGGTTGAGTACTTATTTTTGTGGGCACTTTAGACACAAGAAAATTTCAAGGTAAAAGAAAAATGAAAAAAAATTATAGCCAAATAGTTGTGATTATAGGTTCTTCGACTGGATTTTTGGAGACAAAGTTTTGCAGTAGTGTTGATCCTCATTAACATAGCTGTTGGGTTTTCGTGGCAACCAAATGAAAAGGGGAAGTTTAATGGACTCGCTTGAACAAGTGAACAGCATGATAGAAAATAATGGCAAATAATATTTAATGAATTATTTTGAACAATTACTTTGTGAGAACAAAGAAGGAAAGAAAATTCAAAATCACATGACGTTATTAAAAGTATGAAAATGGAGTAGTGAAGAGATTGAGAGGAAACATAGAGGACTATTTTCTCTCCAGTGGAGTAATAGGTTCTTGATCTTGCTTCTTCCATTCTTTCTTCACAAGCTATCAAGTGTGCCTCAGGACTGGAGTATCCAGTTCAGACAAAGAGCACTCGCAGAAGAAAATATTTGCAGTAGCTATAGGTGATTTATAACCTTAGACAATCTTTTTAAATCTGTTCAAAATTCTCCCCTACCCCAAGCTTCCCTCTTTGAACAGCTTTCTTTGCTTTTCCAAAGACCGCCCTTCATTAACTGCTTAAAATTTTGAGAGGTCATATTCATACTCTCTAGAGATTGCTGTTTGGTTGTGATTTTTGTGTGTTTTTATTGTTGTTTTTAAGTGAGTTTCAAAAGGTTGTGCAAGTGTGTTACAATTAAATATGTCCATCTAATTGTCCAATGCTCCTGGATCAGAGTCACTCCTTCTATCAACCTCAACCAACCCTTTCTCCAAGATTGAGTTCAGATTTAGCACTTCCTTTATTACATATGTACATTGAGTATTCTAGCTGTACTTGCCCCTTGTTCTATTTTTCATTCGTTCTATTTCTTGACTATTGTTCCTCTCTGCTTTCAATTTCCTGATAGTCATTCTGTTAAACTGCCTGTTAATACTTTGAAAGGTTTATATGCATTCCATGGAGTTTCACTCCCACATACACTTGACCTGTTGTCAGCTTATATTTCCATAATTCATTCATCTGCAATAACAATTTGCAAGACTGGAGATGTTAAGCACTTAGACATGATTTTATTCTCATTCATTTGGAAGATTAATCTTTAATCAATAAGGAAGTTTAAAAAAGGCTTAGAATTTATTCCTAACTACCAGTTTTTATAAATAGTGTGATTATTTTATTTTACATAGGATAATTTTTTCTACTACCTATAAGTTTTGGAAAAAGAAGAAAACTAAAATTTACTTCTTAGAGGAATATGACAGAAATAGAAGACAGATTTTGTTTATCACATCTCTCATCAGTACCCATATTCAAGACTTAAAATCATATTTCTTACTATGTTAGACAGATAGGAAAAACATAAACCAACACATGATAAGGCAGCTATTAGTGACTTTTTAAAATGTACCTTCTTATTTGATGAAATTTACTTTGTTAGCTAATATTTGTGTTTGAAATATGGGAGGCTGATCTATTTAACACATTTCTGGAAGGCACCTACTAAACAACACAAATGGTGAGGGGTCCTATTTCTACACTTTAATGAATGGTTTAACTTGTTTGGTATTAGTGCTGGGTAGGTAAATCAACTCTATTGTAACTTGCTCCCTACACTTGAAAACCTTGTAAAGTCACTATCATCTACATGTCAAGGTTATTTTGGCAAATTTGATTTTAAATAGTTTATTTGAAAATGAATATACGTTAGGGAGATAAAATGTAGGTTATCATTGGTTTGAGAATGACAACATTTTTACACTACAGAACCTAGTTTTACTGAACTATCAGTGTTTTGAAGCACTGAGGATCTTCCCAGTTAATGCTATTCTAAATTATATTTGACCTCTAAATCAAGTATTCCTAGCCTTGGTAGACCAATTATGTATCTATTATTACAGAAACTATTTTTGGGGGGTTTGTCCAGTCGTGGGGCCTGAACTCTGGGCCTGGGCACTGTCCCTCAGCTCTTCAGCTCAAGGCTAGCGCTCTACCACTTGAGCCACAGCGCCACTTCCGGCTTTTTTCTTTTTGCTTATGTGGTGCTGAGGAATCAAACACAGGGCCTCAGGCATGCAAGGCAAGTGCTCTACCACAGAGCCACCTTCCCAGCCCTACAGAAACTATTTTTTTGGCTGCACTGAAATCTTTCATTAATGATTAGGAGAGGAATACTAAAAATAATCGTGTTCATTTGTGATTTTGTTCACTCATATTACAGTACTTTCAGATTTTGTGATCTCATCTTTCATTTTAAGTTGCCTTGCATTTCACAATTGATTTCTGCTAATTCTTGTAAAGAATTGGGGTCCTGAAATAATGTAGGAAATGAGAAATTGAGATGAGTCTTCAATTATTTTGTAGAAAGATTCACTGTGTGAAATTTAAAATCAGCACCTATAAATATAAGATATATAAGCATATATAAAATAAAAATTGTTTTGCATTATTGTGTTGTGGTTAGGGAATCAAAAGAAACTCTGTTTTAAAATATTATTCGTTTATCTCTACCTCAGTTTTTGGTAGACTTAGACTTAAAGCTTTAACATTTGTAGATTTACAGCCTAGAGCTAAGAGGAAAAACTATGATTGAAACATTACCAATTTAAGGCCTAATATCAAGGAGAAACATATGGTCTTCTCCAGGAGCTATGGAAATGTTTGGTGATAGAAAGTCAGTAGTGTAAATTCCTGCCAGGTTGGATGATAGACAGGCTAGAACAGTAGGTAATCATGCATATGAACAATTTTTTCACCTTCTTGGCTTTAGCTACTTTTGAAATGATAAGTATAATAAACAATTATATTTTGATAAAATACCTTCCATTCTGAACAATTCTGTCTGAACTGTTCATCTCTCTATGATCCCTTGTAACTAAGATTAGTTTTGTTCCAGTAAGACAATCTATGCTGTCAGGGTAAGATATTCTGGTTGGTCTGTTCCTACATGGAAGAAGGGTAAAGGTTCAGGTAGATATTTGTCCCAGCAAGACCTCATTTGGGAAATTTTAAGCTGCAGAAGTTTAGAAGTAGCTCTTAAGTAAGGCTTACTTTGAATCCATTAGCTCTACAAAGCTAACTGAGTTGATAAATAAGTACCTGAAAAGCCATCACCTTTGGACTTAGTTGAAAAGGTTTCAAAGTATGATCAAATTTAAACTGAAAATGACAAAATAGACACTGAAAAAAATTGTAAATGTGAGTAATTGACCAAACGATATGTTTTTTCCACTATACACAGAATTTTAGAGAAATAAGATCAATAGCATTTTTAGGAACATTAAGAGTTCCTAGTTACAAATAGGGAACCATGGATATATGACTGTATAAAGATTGCAACATTAAGTACTTAAATTTAGAGGGTACTGCATGCTTCAGAAGCAGGTCTACCCAAATTACGATACAGAGTTTAACATGGCACTTGCACAAAGATGATATGAAAAATTGTGAAGTATTCCATAATTTTCATTATTCTGATGCAAGAAATGAAAAACAGTTATTAAAAAGTTAATTACAAAAAAACAAATGTAAAAATACATGTAATTTATAGAACTAAAGGTTAGTTTGACATCAGTGTATTAATTCTTCACCTTAGAAAGGCCTTTACATAGCATAACCTTTACAAAAATTGAAATTAGATAACATTGTAATTTTATCCCAAAGAAATAAAATAATTTAAGGACCTAGGAAAAAAAAGAAATCTTAAATTTCTTCTATATGGAATGCAATGTGAAAGGACACATTTATTAATGAACCTATACATTATATAACAATGTAGAATTCCAAGTATTATATCTAGGAGCGAATGAAATAGATTATGGATATTATACAAACATAGATATACTTTTTTCAGAAAACTACGAGGAAAAACTTTAGTTTCTATACTATTCATTTCAACAGATAAGTTAAAATTATTTCTGATTTAAAAAAATCACAAACTGCAGAAATCATTATAGATGTATACAAACAACTCTTGAATACATTTTGACATCAAAGTCAGGCAATTCACTTGGAAGAATACCATGGAATCCATGAATTTTTAAAGTAAGATACTGCTGTTACTTTGTATTGTGAAAAAAAATTAAGGGACACAAAGGATGGACTGGCATTTTTGAAATTTAAGAAACTTAACCAAACCATTATGACTTAGGAGAACAATTTGTACAGCCTTCCACAACTTCAAAGAGGTAGTGATACATACTTATCCTTTTGGCAATATTAAATGCAGTTTCTTCCAAGTTTTTCTTCAGACCTGGTTTGATATAATGGTTCAAGAGAGTATCTTTTCTATTTCTATTCCCAGCAGCAAGATGCAATGCAGTCAAGAGGCCTTATTTTGGGTATTGGTATCTGCATCATGATGAATTAAGAAAGAAGCCACTCTAATATTATTGTACATATAAGCACTGTGCAGGGTTGTCAGCCATTCAGAGTTATTGCATGAATATCTGCCTTGCGCTACCAACTCATGGACAATGTCTAAGTGTCCACTCTAGGCTTACCAATGAAGAGGGTTATACTCATCCTCATCCCTAGTATTCATCTGAGTGGCCTTTTTGGAAAGTAGTCTACACACGGTAGTAAGCCAATTAATTTCAACATCCCAAAGAATAAATTTGCTTGGATCCTACATCATATTTTTTTTCTTGCAATTGATACCATTTCTCACTTTTTCATCTTCTTCCTTGTCTTCGTCAAAATTTCCTAACCAGGGACTTTGAGTGCAAGTGGGAATGAGATGACCACGTATTTCACCAAGAGTTCACAATGGTTGAACTGGTCAGAAAAATCTGGTGAATTTCCTGCATATGTTTTTTCACCATGATTTATTTTCTCTTTTTCCATTTTTACTATTTTAAATTATTCGAACTGCATAGTAGGGAATTGATAGAGAGCAGAGGAAAGATTTTCCTCAGTATTCAAAAGTAGAGGCTGAAAATGAGGACCAGTGGGGTCTTCATGTGTAGCTTATTCTAGGAATGAGAAAATAGGAAACAATGCCTTCTATGTCAATGATTTGGGAAATACCATGTTATAGTGTAAAAGAACTCACTATTCAACATAAAGGCTTTAAGAGCTTTCTAATAGCTTTCTAATGTTGGTATCCAACATTAGAAAAAAATGTATAATGCAGTAGTAAAATAGAAGTCCTTTGTATGACTACCTAAATTCTTGTTTTTTTTTTTAAATAGCTATACAACTCTGAATTTTTTAAAAAATTTTTATTGTGAACATATTGTACAGATGGGTAACAATTACATGGGCAAGATAATGAGTACATTTCTTATCAAGCATTGTAGCCTCTTCTTTGTTTACACTTCACATCCCTTCCCAGCCTCCCCCTGCCTCCCACCCAATCCTCCCCCCACAGCAAAGTTGTAAAGTTCATTTTCGACATGACAACATGTACTTCTCATTGTTGCACCTGATCCATCTGTATCCTTATTTAAACGAATTGTTTTTCCCCATCCCCTCCTCAAATTATACCAACATCAAATAGAGTGAAAGCAAGGGTTATACTGTAGGGGAGGGACATACAAAGCAACAAAGAAATAATCTTTTATATGCGTTAGAAACAAATGCATGAAAGAAAAAAAATTTTAAATATATATCTAAGGGTTCATTTTCCTAACATCACACTATCTGACCTCTGCTTGACTCATACATATACTAGATATTGAAAATAAGGGAAACCATGGGACCTATGTTTATTTGAGCTTGGCTTATTTCAGTTAATATAAATATTTCCAAGTCTTTCCATTTCCTAACAAATGGGGAAATGTCATTCTTTCTGATGGAGGCATAGAATTCCATTGTTTATATATACCACATTTTCTTGATCCATTCATCTACTGAGGGACATCTGGGTTGATTCCATATCTTAGCTATGATAAATAATGCTGCAATAATCATAGTTGTGCAGGTAGATTTAGTGTGGTCTTGTTTGTAAACATTTGGGTAAATGCCCAAAAGTGGGATTGCTGGGTCATAGGGGATCTCTATGTGAAGTTTTTGAGGAACCTCCATACTGCTTTCCAAAGTGGTTGAACAAGTTTACATTCCCACCAACAATGAAGTAAGGTTCCCTTCTGTCCACATCCCCTCCAGCATCTGTTGTTGTTAGAGTTCTTGATTTTTGCCATTCTAACTGGGGTGAGGTGGTATCTCAATGTTGTTTGGATTTGCATTTCTTTTATGGCCAGGGATGTTGAGCATTTCTTCATTTGTCTATTGGAAATCCTTCTTTCTTATTCAGAGAAGTTTCTCTTTAAGGCTTTCGCCCACTTATTTAATGGGCAGTTGTTTCTTTGAGGATTTGTTGTTGGGGGATTTAATTTTTTGAGTTCCAAGTATATTTTAGATATGAGACCCTTGTCTGTTGTATGGCTAGTGAAGATCTTCTCCCAATCCGTGGGCTTTCTGTTGATCTTGCTAGCTATGTCCTTTGCCATGCAGAAGCTCTGCAACTTCATGCAATCCCATTTGTCCAACCTTTCTTTGATTTGTTGTGTTTCCAGGTCTCTATTAAGAAAAATTCGGCCTGAGCCAAGGAGACCTAGGGTTTCTCCTATTCCATCCTGTAATGTTTTCAGAGTGTCTGCACTGACTTTGAGGTCTTTGATCCATTTCGAGTTGATTCTGGTGCAGGGTGATATATAAGGAACTAGCTTTAGTTTTCTACAAGTAATTAACCACTTTTGCCAGCACCACTTACTGAAGAGGCTGTCCTTTTTCCATTCTATTTTTTAGCTCCTTTATCGAAGATTAGATGGCTATAGGTCTGTAGGTTCATTTATGGGTTTTCAATTCTATTCCATTGGTCCTGAAGTCTGTTCTTATGCCAATACCAAGCTGTTTTGATTACTATGGCTTTATAGTAGAGTTTGAAATTTGGTATTGATATTCCTCCAGCAGTGTTCTTTCCGTTGATGAGCGTTTTTGCTATTTGGGGTCTTTTATTGTTCCATATGAATTTTTGGATTGCCTCTTCTATTTCCTTGAAGAATGAGGTTGGAATTTTGATAGGTATCGTGTTGAATTTGTAGATAACCTTGGGAAGTATTGCCAGTTTCATGATGTTAATCATTCCAATCCAGGAGCATGGGAGATTTTGCCATTTTTTAAGTTCTGTGTTGATTTCCTTTTTCAAGATTTTGAATTTTCATCATAGAGGTCCTTCACTTCTTTAGTAAAGTTAATTCCTAGGTATTTTATTTTTTGTGGGGCTATTACAAATGGAGTTGCTTTCCTAATTTCAGCCACACTTTCCTCATTGCTGGCATACAGGAAAGCCATTGATTTTAGGGGATTAATTTTATACCTTTCTACTTTGCCAAAGATTTGAATCAATTTGAGTAATTTTGGAGTGGAGTCTACGGGATTCTTTAAATACAAGATCATGTTGTCTGCAAAGAGGGAAAGTTTTATTCTTCTTTCCCTATTTGGATACCCTTTATGTCTGCATATTGTTTTACTGCTGTAGCTAGAAGAGAAGTGGAGAGAGTGGAGATCCTTGTCTTGTTCCTGAGTTAAGAAGAAATGGCTTTAATTTTTCACCATTATGTATAATGCTGGCTGTAGGTTTGTCATATACAGTCTTTGTTGTGTTGAGGAATGTTCCATGGATTCCTAATTTTTCCAAAACCTTCATCATAAAGGGGTGTTGGATCTTGTCGAATGCTTTTTCTGCATCTATTGAAATAACCATGTGGTACTTACTCTTGCCCCTGTTGATGTGATGAATAATATTAATTGGTTTGCGTATATTGAACCAGCTTTGCATCCCTGAAATGAATCCTATTTGATCGTGGTGTATGATTTTTTGGATGAATTTTTGAAGTCGATTGGGCAAAATTTTGTTGATAAGTTTTGCATCAATGTTCATCAAAGAAATGGGTCTATAGTTCTCTTTCTTTGATGAGTCCCTGCCTGGTTTTGGGATGAGGGTTATGCTGGCTTCCTAGAATGTGCTTGGTAGTGAACTTTCTCTTTCAAATTTATTGAAGAGTTGGAGGAGAATTGGTGTGATCTCTGCTTTGAAGGCCTTGTAGAATTCCGCTGAAAAACCATCTGGTCCTAGACTTTTCTTAGCTGGTAGGTCTCTTATTGCTGTTTCTAATTCAATGCTTGATATGGGCTTGTTAAGCTGGTTGAATTCATCTTGGTTTAGTTTTGGGATGTCAATATTTTCTAGGAAAAGGTCCATTTCTGTCAAGTTCTCAAACTTATTAGCATAAAGTTTTGAGAAGTATTCTCCTATAATGTTCTGAATCTTGGTTGTTTCTATGGTGATGTTTCCATTCTCATCTCTGAGTTTATTTATTTGGGTGTATTCTCTTTTTTTTCTGATAGATTTTCTAAGGGTATGTCATTTTTGTTAATTTTTTCGAAGAACCAACTCTTTGTTTCATTGATTCTTTCTAAAGTTCTTTTGTATTCTAATTCATTTAATTCTGATTTAATTTTAATTATTTCTTTCCATCTAATGGATTGGGGTTTATCTTGCTCCTCTTTTTCATGGAGGGTTAAATGTGTCACTACTTTGTTGGTTTCAGATCTCTCCAATTTGATGATGTAGGAGTTCAGAGCTATAAAATGGCCTCTGAGTACTGCTGTGTCCCAGAGGAGCTGGTTATTTGTGTGCTCATTTTTGTTGAATAGCATGAACATTTGAATTTCGTTTCTAATCTCTTCCATGACCCACTTGTGATTCAGCAGTGAGTTGTTCAGTCTCCATGTGATACCGGACTTTCTTTGGTGGCATTTGGTGTTGAATTCTAATTTTATTCCCTTGTGGCCTGAGAGAATGCAAGGTATAATTTCAATATTTCTGAATTTAGACAAGTCTGCTTTGTGTCCTAAAATGTGGTCTATTTTCGAAAATGTTTTTTATGCTGCTGAGAAAATCGTGTATTCTAATGCTGCTGGGTCAAATATTTGGTAGATATCTGTTAAGTCTAGTTGATATATGCAGCTGTTTAGGTCTGTGGTTTCTCTGTTGAGTTTTTGCCGAGTTGATCTATCTAGTGGAGAGAGTGGTGTGTTAAAATCCCCAACAATTAATGTCTTTTGATTTATATGGGATTTGAGGGAAAGTAGTGTTTCTTGCATAAATGTGGGTGCTCCATTGTTTCGCGAGAAGATATTTAGAAGTTAATATCATCTTGAAGGAGAGATCCCTTAATTAATATGTAGCAACCTTCTTTATCTCTTCTCACGAATTTTAATTTGAAGTCTATTTTATCTGATATTAGGATTGCAACTCCCGCCTGTTTATGGGGGCTGATTGCTTAGTAGATTTTGTTCCAACCTTTAATATTGAAAATTTGTTTGTTTTTACGGGCAAGATGTGACTCCTGGAAGCAGTAGATAGAAGGATCTTGTTTTTTATTCCAACTAGACAGTCTATGTTGCTTAATTGGAGAGTTAAGTCCGTTAACGTTAAGAGAAAGCACTGAGAGGTATTTGGGAGTTCCTTCCATGTTATCTACCTTCTTGGGGGCTGCAAATACTGGATTCTTTCTATGGTTCTTGGATTCTCAGTTTAGGTGCAGTTTCTTGGCCTTTATTGTGGTCTCCTTGGTTTTCTATGTGTAGGACATTTTTAAGAATCTTTTGTAGGGCTGGTTTGCTAGAGATGTATTGTTTCAATTTTTCTTTGTTATGGAAGGTTTTTATTTGGCCTTCAATTATGAAGGAGAGTTTAGCTGGGTACAGTATTCTTGGTTGATAGTTGTTTGTTGTTAGGGCGTGGCATACAACATTCCAAGCTCTTCTGACTTTGATTGTCTCTGCTGAGAAATCTGATGTGATTCTAATTGGTTTCCCTTTATAGGTGATTAATCTTTTTTTTTTGACAGCTTTAAGGATCTTTTCCTTGGTCGGTGTTGATCCTGTGGATTATGATGTGATGGTGGGATGTGCTATTCTGGTCTGGTCTGTTTGGAGTTCTAAAACCTTCGTGTATCTGAATAGGCCTATCTTTTTGTATGTTTGGGAAGTTCTCTGCTAGGATCCTGTTAAACAAATTTCCTAGGCCATTAACTTCTGTTTCTAGGTGCTATAATATCTAGGCTGTCTTCAATCCCTGAGATTCGATCTTCAGCATGGTATAACCTGCTGTCCAGACTTTCTAATTTGTTTTTTTATTTCTTTTGCTTCTAGTTAGTCAGCTTTGATGGCTTCAAATTCTTTGTTGAAGCTTTGTTTTAGATCTTGTATGAACTTCTTTACCTCCTTAATATGATGTTCAGTGTTTATTCTCAGATAACTTAGTTGTTTGGTTATGGTTTCCTTGGATTCCCATTCCTTCTGTTGGGTTCCATTGAGCATTCCCTTTGTGGTATCCCTGACTTTCTTCAGCTCTTTGTTAATGGATTCCATGTATGCCTTTAGTGATCTTTTGTATTCTCTTCCTGCTGTCTCAATTCCTGTATTACTCTTTGATTAGCTTCCTCCTGTTCGTGCAATTCCTGTAGTTCTCTTTGAGTGTTCTCAGCCTGCTAATGCCGTTCCTGCCTTTCTCTTTGAGTATTCTCAAGCTGCTTATGCAAATCCTGTATCAGTTTTTGAGTAGCTTCCTCACGCTTATGATATTCCTGTATGAACTTTTGGATTGCCTCCTCTCTCTCCCTACACGCTCATACAGAGTCCTTTCTATGCTTTCAATCTTTTCATTTATCATGTTGCCAGCAGTGTTTGTAGAGCTATTTGTGAATTCTCCTCTAGATTATTCATTATCTGTTCTGTCCCCTGATTATCACGATTGGGAATTGAGATAACCGGATTTGCAATTTTTCTTGTTTTTCCGGTTTACTCTGCACATGTGAGATAAAAATAACACCAGTTTTGTGCTAGAACACTATGCTAAGGCAAGCATCAACCCAAGTCTGAATTTGCACAGTCAATAGTCTACAGATACAATCTAGTTCGATAGATCCATCTATTCAGCATCAAACAACTATACATTAATGGGCTACGAACCGCAAAGAAGAATTTGGAAGACCTGTAATTATTAAGGATAGGGAGAGATGTGGATAAAAAATAGGAATAGATTGATATGGGGAGGTTCAGGGAGAGTTAACTAAGTCCTAATCTCAAAGCAGGAAATAGGTTGGGTAGGATGAAAGTAGAGAGAGTGAAAGGGAACGGGAAAAGAAAAGCCAAGAAAAAATAGAAAGGTAAAAATTAATAACATTATGTAGAAGCGATAACAATCTATTTAAATATGAAGGTGAATTTATTGAGAGAAGGGGAGGGATATAAAGGAGATGTGAAAAACTTAAAAATAAAAATGCTTCAAATATTATATAGGTATTAAGAGGTAGTACTGCTATTAAGGAATTTAAGTCTTAATGGTTTTGAATTCAGTGATAAATTTGTGGATTAAGGGTGTACACAATGTGGGTAATGTCTAATAGTAAACTCCGGGTTTATCTGAGGATGTGCGGGACAAGAATTAAGTCACATAAAGAAGAACGAAAGAGAGGAGAAGGTAAAAAGGATAAGAAAGGAAGAAGAAAAAGATGAGAAGTTCAGTAGAGCTAAGCAAAAAACAAAAAGATAATTTAAAAAGACAAAAAAAAAGAAAAAGAAAACCAAAAAAGAAAGAAAAATGCACACTCACTTATTCGTAAATTAAAAATTATATGAGGAAAAAAAAGTTTCTGGAAAACAATTTTTTTTCAAAAAAGCTAAAGATTGAACATTTTAAAAAAAGTTTTACAAAAAAAATTTATATAAGGTACCAAATATTAAAAAAAAATGAAAAAAGAAGAAGAAGAAGAAAGTAAAAAAAAAAAATTCTTTGATTTTTTTTGGAGGAGTGGGAAAAGTCCTGTATCTCCCTTGGGTCTGTAACCAGCCTCTTGTTGGATTCTCTGGTCTGCATGTGGTCCTGTGGCTTGGTTGGTTTCTTAAGTCAGTTTGTTCAAACAGGCAGAAAAATGCTCTGCTATACCCAGGATTTGGCGATCCTCTTCCTAGGCTGGTTCATTGGGAGGCAAATCTGCTTTGAGTATCAGAAAAGAGGGGGAAGCAGTGCTGAGGCTAGGTTCTGGGTAGAATTGAGGCCTTTCAACAAACAGTAGCTTTTCCCTGGGGCTAGTTTGTGAAAATTCACAGAGCCCAGCCTGGAGCCATTATCATGGTTTCTGTTTACTGAATTTCAATTGATTGCCCAGGCTGCTAGAGGGAGGGGCAGCCTCTGGCTCTGATTACCCAATGGAGAAAGCCACTCCAAGGGCTGTTGCCAGAGCTGGGTGACTTTTCACTGGGTGGATCTGGGTCTGGCAGGTCACGCTGCCATTAAGTTCTTGTTACCTGCTAAATGACTCATTTTATTCGAAGGCCTGAGTTGGAGCTAGCAGCTCCTCCGACCTTTGTCGGTATCCAAGATGGAGATCTCCAGTGCTGGGAGGGGTGGCCTTCCCTCCTCTGCTCCCTGAGAAGGAGTGAGGATGTCAGGCTTCTACTCACGCTGAGTCTTGGTTCCTGGCTCGTCTCTGTTCTGCAAACTGCAGGATGAAGATGTTCGCTCTTTGTCGGTTCTTGCTGGTGTTGAGAAGAATCTGCTCGCCTGCTGTGTCTGGCTCCTTTGTTCTGGACACTCTGTGGCTCAGGTAGGCTCCTGCGCTTGCCCACCGTCGCCACAGCTGCTGCCCCCGCGGCGGCTGCTGGCAAGAGCTCAAAAGTGTCTCCTTGCCTGGGTTTCCCCTCTCTGGCCTAGCTCTCTGTCCTGTGATGGCACACTTCGTGTAATTCTCTGGCTTAGGACTGTTCACTGGAACTCTAAATCTGCTTTTTATTGGAGAGCTCACTTAGACTCCAGGTTCTCCTCCTCCATCTTCCCGGAACTCCCCAATTCTTTTTTTTAAAGACACTTGTTTTCATCTACAAATAGTCTTGTCTATTGTCTTCAGGTGATTTTGATGATTGAAGATGCTTAATGAGAAGTCAAAATGTATTAGTAGTCCTTTGCTATCAATTAAATTTCACTTTTTCTTCTTGGAGAATATAATGATCAAAGCAATAGTTCACAATCAGCAAGCAATAGTTCAGAATCATGGTTCAACTGCAAGTGAATCACCAGTAAGTAATCCGCGATTCCATTTTCCACAAAGTTTTGTCACAGATACAATCTGCCTGCCTTCTCTAGCTGATTTCCTAGCCTGGACCTATTACTTCATTGTACAGGAAAAGTGTAATTCACCTGATTTCAGTCAGATCTGTTAGTAGAATTATCAAGTATTTAGATTTTTTTTTTATTAAATTAGTTGTGGGGCCTGAACTCTGGGCCTGGGCACTGTCCTTTAGCTCTTCAAATCAAGGCAAGTGCTCTACCACTTGAGCCTCAGAACCACTTATGGATTTTTCTATTTGTGTGGTGCTGTTTTGTGAAATGGCAGAGCAGAAAGTGAAATGATGCAACCAAAAATATAAAAGCAAAATAAATTAGGATAATTATGGAGCAACCATTTTGTCTATGAGAACCATGAAAGAGAAAGAGGAAGAGATACAGATGTGCAATGACCGAACTAGCCACAAAATTCATGCTTCTAATCAATTTACAGAGCAAACAATTTTTTTTATTTTTTAAAAGAGAAGGAAATAATATTTATATATAGAAATTAGTAAATACGTTTTAGTCGCCTACATAAAGAGAATAATCTTAATCCTTGGGCTGGGAAGGTGGCTCAGTGGTAGAGTCCTTGTCTTGCAGCTTACTACAGTGCAGAGACTACTTTCCAAAAAGGCCACTCATATGAATACTAGGGATGAGGATGAGTATACCCCTCTTCATCTGGAAGCCCAGAGTGGACACCTAGACATTGTCAATGAGTTGGTATCTCAAGGCAGATATTCATGACATAACAGTGAATGGCTGGACACCCCTGCACAGTGCTTATTTGTGGAACATATTGCAACAGCACACACACACACACACACACACACACACACACCATCATCAGATTTCTTCTTAAGTATTTTTTGTGTATGTCTTAAGAAGAAATTTACATTACTAACTTGAATTTCTGACAGGATAATATCATCACTGTACATCTTGCTTCTATATTCTCAGTTTTAAATTAATATCTAAGTATGTGCCTTACATAAGTACAGGAAAAAGTAGGAGCCACACGGGTGGCTCAGGTCTTTAATCCTACCTAATCAGAAAGATGATATCTGATGATTGTGCTTTGAAACCAGACAAAAAACGTCCATTACATTCTCGTTTGAAAGTAACCAACAAAATATAGACATGGCGCTGTAGTATAAGCAGTAAAATGCTAGCCTTGAGAAAACTAAAACAAAAAAAATAACAAATACTGGGACAGAGCCAGGCCCTGAGTTCAAGCTCGTGTATTACCACCAAACTAATGAATGAAAGAATGAATGAATGAATGAACTAAAAATAAATTAAGTGGTCACATGTGGAGAGACAGGTAAAATGTAACAACCGTGGTGACTGGATTATGTATTATTTTGTAATAAGTCAAATTATCATTTTTCCTAATCACTAATATTTTATTTGAACTTTTTTGTACAATAAGCCCTGAATTTCCATGTATGTATATGTGTGTGTACATGTGCACACTTGTGTGTGTATGTGTGTGTGTGTGTGTGTGTGTGTGTGTGTGTGCTGTTGCAATGTTCCTTGCCAATGTAGACAGAGTGAGGCTAAAAAGAGCTGTGTTGCAATGTTGTTATTTATCAGTGTTCTGTCCTGTCATTTCAGTGGAACCACCCTTCTGTACATTTTATTTGTCAAATAATAACATCATCATAATCAAAGCATTTACATCATTAAGTTAGATAAAAGAGATCACTTTCAGCTCTTAGTATATGTTAGGTAAGAAGATACACATATAATTATGTGTAAGTTATTGCTGTAAGTTGACTGTCAGTACAAAATATGTATTTGACCTCTTAAATTGGATATACTTTTAAGAAATACTCATGGAGTGATTTTGACCAACTTGACCAAACAGGTATTACAAGATATGTATTTTAAATGTTTTTTTTTTCTTTTATGCATTTGTTTCTAACACATTTATAAGATTATTTCTTTGTTGCTTTTTATGTCCCTCCCCCACAGTATAACCCCTGCTTTCACTATATTTGATGTTGGTATAATTTGTGGAGGAGAAGGGGAAAAACAAGTCTTTTAAGGATACAGGTGGACCCGTTACAACAATAAGTACAAGTTGTCATGTCGAAAACGAACTTTACCACTTTGGTGGGGCGGGGGAGGATTGGGTGTTCGGGCGGGGGAGGCTGGGAAGGGATGTGAAGGGAAAACGAAGGAGGAGGCTGCAATGCTTGATAAGAAATGTACTCATTATCCTGCCCATGTAATTGTAAGCCCTCTGTACACTATGTTCACAATAAAAAATAAAAAATAAATATGATTCTCACTTGTCAGCGTCCTTAGTAGCTAGGGTTACAAGCATGAGCCACTGGCGCCTAGCTATATAATTAATTTTTACACATTTATGAAGTATGGAGTGGTAATCCCATTTATTTATATGTTGTTTAATGATCAAGCTACACCATATCCATTAATTTCTGCATGTAACACTTCTTTATAGTGAGAATGCTCAAAAACTTATCTTCTGGCTATGATGATATATCTATTCTTAACTATAATAACTTTGCTTCTTGTAGTATAAAATTAATATATTTACTTTTAGTCATGGAAGTCTGCTAATTAAAGTTATATCAAGCATGAATGGTAAAGTGAAAGAAATTCATAGTTCCATTACATGTTTAAAGAAAATGATTATGCACTTTTTCAATTATATTTCTTTGGAATGTGTAATATTCTTTGATTTCACTTAAAATTGGTAACAATTATATTATATCAAATTGATTTAAACTTGTATTTGAAAATTGCACACAGCCCAAATATACTTCCACTTTCTTCTAACACATAATTAAAATAACAGTATAGGAAAGTTTGGTGTTAGCTGTTCAAGTGTAGAATCATACAAACTCAGGATGCTAAGACCTGAATATTTTAGTTCAATACCAGTTCAAACAGACAAAAATGTGAAAACTTATCTCCAATTATCTAGCTGGAAGCAGAAGGTGAGGATGTGGCTCAAGGAATGGCGTGTCATAAACCATGAGCACAAAATACAACAGAGACCATTAAACATTGAGTTCAAGCCCTAAAAATGGTATATACACAAAAGACAACAACAAAAAAGTAGTATAAACATCAATAATAAAGACAAAACTAGTAGAAAAGATCATGAGAAATGTTGTGTGAACATCTGGAAGTCAGAAATCATTTGCCAGAATTTTGATTCATTAGAAGTAAAAGTCACAGTATAATTTTAACAATCTCATTGAAATCATTTGTGATGAAACCTGGCTATTGAGTAACATGTGGAAGAGCAGACTGGATTACCTGACATAGTAGACATTGCCTGAAACTATACACCATCCCACTCAGCAAAAATCTAAAATCGTGCCTGTTAATTTAAAAAGAACCTCATGCTAGAGACTTTTTGGTCCACACAGACTGGGGTCCTTATTTTGTGGCTTCAGACCAGTGCTTTTTAAAATAACCACTCTTGTTTTACTCCCCTTCACTGGTGAAGCTATACCCTAAGCTGGCACCAAGCAACTCCCTAGAATAGGACAAGAGCATGTGCTGATGCTCTTCCAACTTCTCTCTGTGGCTCTGGATATCCAGACTCTTGTAGCTAGGATGGGTTACTTTGATGTCCAGGTTGCCTCAAACTGGAGATAAACATGTAATGGATATGTCAACCTGAGTTAGTTTCAAACTATGATCTTCAGATCTGAGTCAATATGCTCAGCCCAGTATTTCCAGTAAGTTACTTAATCTTTCTGACACTCAGGTTCTTCCTGTGTGGAAAGTGAAAAGAATTACTTTGTGGACCTATGAATCCAGTGGAAGTTATGACTAAGTGCAGGAAGTATAAGTGTTCAGGATGAGTGGACAGAGTCTGACACTCTCATAAAACTAGGTATTTATATTGAAATGAATTCCATGAATTGGAAACAAGAGGCGTTTTCCTGTTCTTGTTTATCCTTTTATGGACATTGAAGGTGCCACAGAAATTCAAGGAGAAAAGGGAAACCAATGCAGCAGTTGTACTCTGTACATATTATATTCACAATGAGCTAAACTTGTGGACAGGGACAGGATGGAAAATCAGAGAGAGAACAAAGTGATGAGATTGTCAAACAAGAAGTGAACTCATTAGCAACTTATAAAATGGTGATCTGTATATACACTACCTTAACAGAAACCATTTGAAAAATCCAGGTTGATGATTCTCTATTCCAGTTTTTGTAGAGGTCCTTAAGACTCAGGTTCACCTGGAGTTTTTGAAGGTCACATTATATGATAATTAATGTAGAACCAGAATCTCTTAAGAAATGTTATAAAAAGTATTTCATTCTTAGTACCTCTTTCTCTTTGAGTGGTGATACTATATGTTGTTGTCAGATCTCAATTTTTACTTTTTGTTTTTAGTACTTGTCAGGTGTTGAATCCTTCTTAAAGCTTTGTGACAAAGGTCTGCTATATCTTGGCACCCTGCCCCTAACTAAAATGGTAATTAATCTTTGAAATTAATGTACTTGAGTATGAGTTTTATTTATTGATTTAATTTGTGGGTGGTGATGAAATCTGGGCCTGGTTGCCATCCCTCAGCTCTTCAGCTCAAGTCTAGTGCTCTACCACTTGAGCCACAATACCACTTCTACCTTTTTCTGCTTAGGTGGTGCTGAGGAATCAAACCCAGGGTCTTGTGCATTCAAGGTAAGCTGTCTACAACTGATCCACCTTCTCAGCCCTTATGAGTGGTATGTTTGTGCACAGGTCTATCAAGCAAATCTATTGAGCAAATGTATTCATTTGCCACTGGACATATTCAAAATTATGAATTATCTGATATTTTAATGAATAAAACTCTTATCATTGATACTAGGAAGTGTTTGTCTCCATATACTAAAAACATGGAGGAGGGTTTTTTAAACTAAAACTAAAAAATAAATTTTAAGATCTTGTTGCTAACAAATGTGTCCAGGTGTTATTACATTAAACAGAAAATTCAAAATGTTTTTTTTTTCATGAATACAGAGATCAAAGGTCTTATAATTCTTATTTCAAGATGTAAATTAAAGGGGAAAAACAGTCAGGAGGTAAAATTTATATTGACTGTTAATGTTAAAGAGGAAAAGAACATCCTAGATGACAAATTAAAGACAAAGCAATATCAGACCACTATATGCTCAAAATTAAATAAGAAGTTTTAATTGAAAAATTGAGCTGGAATGTGCACATCAGGCAAAAGCAAGAAATCAGAGTTTACCACCAACATAGAAACACGATAATGCATATCTCAGAAAAAGGAAAAAAGTTCCTTGTCCTTAATTTCAATGATACATATAACCCCCCCATACATGCGCGCACACACACACATACACACACACACACACACACACACACACACACACACACACACGAATGTATGCAACAGCTCAACCTACTCACATCCATTCAACATGAATCAAAGATCTTCCTATAATATTTGGAACTTTAAAAGTTTCTAGTCTTGGAAATAATTGATAACAGATGCATAAGCAAATATTTTCTGAATAACACTCTGTTATGTAAATGAGAATTTCTGATGGCTATATCTATTTAAAATATCTCTGAATCTCGGAAGAATTAAACAAGAGACAATACGAATTTGGGACTATACTTCTACTAGCTATTCTGCAAAGGCTTAATAAGAAGTTATGAGAGCCAATATTAAATACCAAATTAATACATTAATACATGTGTAAGTGAAGTGAAAGACAGTTATCAGAGACCTATGCTGCCTCCAATTCTCAGCAGGCTTCATACTGTGACACCTTTGATTCTGCTGTGCCAGGCCCACAGTTCTTTTCCCTAGAGCAGGGGCCCTGCTGGGCTTGGGAATGGGGTCTGTGTGGAGAGGGAGGAGGCCACAGGGGAGGCCGAGCTTTGGTTGGGGCTAAGGGCGGTGGGGAGAGGATGGTGAGGAGGCCCTGACAGAGGCTGTGAAGGGAGGAAGAGGCAGTTGGGTAACAGCTCATGCAGCAGCAGCCCTAAAGGCAGATGGGTTCTGGGGAGTGTCTGTTAGGTGTTGAATTTGGGGTGAATTTGCTAGGGCTTGTTTGTTTGGTGAGGAGAGGAAGAAATCTCCAGTCCCAGCCAAACAGATAATGAAAAATGAGACAACCAATGCCTGAAGAATTTCAAGAACAAAGGCAGGGACTTATAGGTAACCTCTAGGGGCAGTGAGGACAGCAAGGTTGGGCCTGTGGTCGTCATGCCTCCCTCGATGCCCTTGGAAGTGAGGGCGAGCTCTGCTGTGGGCTAGGCCTGGCTCTTGCCTTGAAGCAGGCACCAGGAATTGTCAGCACAGCCTCAACCTGCCCCAAGGAGGTGGCCTGTTGTGGGTTCTGTAGCCTGGGCAGTTGTTAGGAGGCTATACACAGAAGGGCAGAGGAAGTATGGCTGGTAGGCTCTGCTCCAGCCCAGCCAAGCTCAGGGCCACTTGGGAAGTTCCAGCTCTGGATCATGATCAAGCACTGCTCCAGACAAGTAGGGCCTTTGCGGACCTGTGCAGTGGCTGCCACTGGTGGGTTGTGAACCTCCTTAGAATGGCCGAGGAGTCTCAATGGAGAGGTACATATGCTTCTGTGCCTCTCCCATCTTCTGGATTCCTGCTCTCCTCCTGCCTCCTGCCATGTCCAACTACAGGAGTCAACTTCTCCAAGCCAATGAGAGGCCATCCCGGAGATGTTCACAGGGCTTTCCAGGCTGCTTCACCATGAATGCAGGGCTCACAGGGTGCCATCTTCCAGGCAAAGCATACCCCCATTTCAGCTTGGCGATCCCTGCCTAGAGGACCACAAACTGTATTCTTACACAGAAATCCAGGGGTACACAAAGGTGTCCTGCAGTCTAAGGCATCCTTTCCATCCTCCTGCTCAGGTGTGGAGCAGCTTTGGAGCCAACTGCAACATCATGATTGATTATCTAAAAAGAAGAGGAAAAAAGCTTCATTGTCCCAGATACAGCTGCCCCTGGGGTTCTCTGTGTACACTAGTCTTGTGCTTAGATAACGATCCCCAAAGACCACCAAGAAGCCAGTCTCATGTGACCACGTGGGAGACATTTATTGAAAGCTCGAGCCTGGACTCACAACTGTCACCATTGCAGTGGGTCAGAGTTGAGAGCCCGACCCTACAGTTAACTGGGTAATCTTATAACAATATTATTGGCTATCGAGTGCAGGCTAAGCAATAAACAATAATTTGTGGAGGAGAAGGGAAAAAAACAAAACGTTTAAATAGGGATACAGGTGGACCCATTGCAACAATGAGATGTACAAGTTCTTATGGAGAAAAACGAACTTTACAACTTTGGTGGGGTGGAAGGGGGGAGGACGATTCGATGAGGGGGCAGGGAGGAGGATGGGAAGGGATGGGAGGTTGAAACAAAGGAGGAAGCTACAAAGCTTGATAAGAAATGTACTCATTATTTTTCCCATGTTATTGTAACCCCTCTGTACAATGTTTTCACAATAAAAAAGTAAAAAAAAAATAAAAAATTAAAAAACATCTGTAGCTTTAGGTACTTCCTGTCATCCGCTGATGGCTATTGCTAGGGGACTTATGGGCAGAACGTTATTGGGACATTTCACGTTTTTTCCAGGAACCTGAGTTCTAACTTTCAGTAAAAGTCTACTTGCAATGGGTACTTTTAGTAAAGGTCTTCACAATGTATACTTTCAGAGTATTCGGGGTCTAAATCTAGAATGCCTGTACTTTGGCAAAAACTTCTCACTAGGCCTGTTTGTGTGTGTGTGTGTGTGTGTGTGTGTGTGTGTGTGTGTGTGTGTGTGTGTGTGTGTGTGTGTTATGTGAGAGAGTCAGACACAGCTGAGGTTTGGGGTAAAATACTCTTGCCCTTCAGCATTGAGTTTTGGTATCTATTGTTAGTCCCACCTCCCCAATTTTGAGTTCTAATGTTGTCCTTCTAAATACTTTTATCCTTTGATCTTCTTGATATTCAGATTCCTAAGGTCTGCTTATGAACTTCAACATTTGCTTCATGAAGGTGATGTCTTTATTCTAACTTTTATGAAGCACTTTGCTCTCTTTAAATGCAGTTTGTGCTGTGTTAGTGGTTTTACTTAGCCCAGACTGTGGTGGCCCAGGCTGTGCCTGTTAATTCTGAGATCAGTTTAGGCCAATATGAGATACTATACTTGTCAGTATATCAGTGAAAGAAGTTCAGCATCTTTATTGAAACAATTTCCTGGCTGAAAATACAAAAAAAATCCAGTGATAAAAATGTACAATCCGTTGTTTTTAGTTAATTGTGCACAACTGTAATGAAAAAAATCTTTTTACTAAAATGAGTATTTGTAATGGGAAAAAATAAAATGTTATAAATCTTAAAAATCGATCAAATACCAAAGAAAAAGAAAGACACTAATCAGGAATGAAGGAAAAATGTAGTGTTTAATAAATAAATGAAATGTTTGAGATTCATATCCAAATAGAAAATAAGAAGGAAAATAAAGAGGAAAGTCACTGAGATCCTATCTTACACACCAGAATAGCTATCACCACTCAAATATATAAAATGCTGGAGAGGCTGAAATAAATCAGGAACTATATTTGGTTTTGTGGCATTTTATACTAGTGCAAACCATAGGGATATCTTAATGGAAGTTTACACAATATCAAAAAGACAGATATGTTGATGTCCTTTACCGCATTTGGATACATATTGAAGGAATATAGATCAACATGAGCATCCATGTTCATGGCAGCAATATTCACAGCAACCAAGCTGTGTAATCAACCTAGATGCACCAGAAAGAGGGAATGAAGAAAATGTGCTATTCATAGCTGTGAACATGTTCTGGTATATGAGAAGTGAATGTTTCTACTGTATCATTGCTAAATATTTTGAATATATTCCTAATCCTACTTTCACTCCGTTTTGTGGCATTGTGTTTTGCTTTAAATCAGGAATGTCCATATTGATTTTCAGACCAGTTTCAATAGGGTGAAGATATCCTATAATATGTGGATATTAGATCAAAATTTAAATATATCAATGAACTCATAGAGGACCATCATATATAGTTTATAATTTGAACCAATTTTAAGAAGACAACGGTTGGGGGAAAAGACGCTGTTAGAAGCTTAACAAATACACAGACATGGAAAAATACAAAAACATGTGAAACTAATTACTGCTAATAGTAAATCATTTTCCTCAAGTTTTAACAATAAAACTATTAAAATAATACTTAATAACATCAAATAAATATGCCATGGAAGAAAATGTACCATAGATATACGTTTCCCCATAATTTGTTTTACTTTATAACAAATGGATTAGAAGAAAGTGTAATTATATTTCTGAAGATGCTAACACTTTCAAGTGTCATTGATTGAATCCAGCAAAGGAAAGTAACAAAGAAGTAGAGAGTAAGAACAACCTGGGGTATGGATAAAGATACTCAGTAGAACTTTGTGAAGAAAGAATGTGCTCCGTTTTCCTGATCAAAATAGAGCTAGGACAGCTAACTTTTGACAGAACACTTGTAATGTAGAGTAGTGGAGTTAGTAAATTAGGTAGTAATTTATTACTTTTATTCCCTAATCTTATGATGTGATTCCCAAATGATGTGAGTGATACTAGATTTTCTTTTTTTTGGGGGGGGGTCCGGTTGTGGGGCCTGAACTCTGGGTCTGGGCGCTGTCCCTCAGCTCTTCAGCTCAAGGCTAGTGCTCTAACATTTGAGCCACAGAGCTATTTCCACCTTTTTCTTTTTGCTTATGTGGTGCTCAGGAATCAAACCCAGGGCCTCAAGCATGCAAGGCAAGCTCTCTACCACTCAGCCACCTTCCCAGCTCCCTGATTCTAGATTTTCTGAGCCCTTTTTTTCACCAAAAGTTTCTAATTCCTCACACTGCCAATGGTTCTTCTGTTACTCTCATTTCTCCTTGTTTCTGAACTAAACTCCTGTAACCTTTTGGTTCATGAGAAAGAGCTGGAGAAATATGAGGATGGCTTGGAGTCTGAGCTAACGTCCACTCCAGTTTGGAAGACCTGGTAAAGAACTTCCACCTGGGTCTCAGAATCTGATATTAATTGACCTCATTGGAAATGGAGAAACTCACTCCCTCAGGCAGAATCTGTCATTCCTTGACTTTCTCTGAAGAGATTTGATACTAGGGCACAATTCAGAGAATGAGCTTTCCCATTGTCAGAAGGAACGGGTTGAAAACTAAAAGTGGCCTCAGGTCCCAAAGGGCCAATCAGAAACCAAGAGATCACACTTTCCTCCTCATCAAGGACCTTCTGGTAGGAATAGAGAATGAGCAAAGTCTAAGATGGAGATAAACTGAGACTGTGCCTAAGAAGTAAACAAAAGATTGACCCTCTCTTTGATTACAAGGGAGTTATGTAGTGAGACATGAAAACTTCCTTCATAAAAAAATTCACCAGGGAAGTTATCTCACTGCCACTTTGCAGGAGGTCAGTTTCCCCAAAGGAGAAGTTGTTAAATGTTGTGACTGCCAGTTTGCACTCTAGGCTGTTGTCTCTCTCACCCCTTCTCATGCAGGAATGCATTGCTTCTTTCAGGCACTCAGCTACCTGTCCTGACTCCTATGCAGGGATACTGTAGGCTGTTCTTTGGCTAACCTCTTGCATTTAAGGTACAATAGGCCCAGGTTATGGTCATGCCAAGAGGTAGATTCAAGAGGTGAATATAAGCTCAGATTTGTACAGAACAACAAACATATTGAAAAAATTAAATTAAATTAATAGGTAAGTAATTTAGGGTTTATAGCCAGAAAATTAGGTAATTATTATTAATACATCTAGAATCACGGATTAGGAAGAGAACAGTGAAGTAGGTTCAGGATACAATGGAAAGATACACCATAGCCATAACAGGAGATGAGAGTATGAAGGAACTATTGGCATAGGTCCATTTAATATCTTAGGAGTAACCTTGGATAGGAGGATTTTAGAATAATACCTAAAATAGAGTGACTTTCTGGGCACTGGTGTCTCCCACCAGTAATCCTAGCTACCCAGGAGGCTGAGATCTGAATATTATGATTCAAAGCAAGCCCAGGAAGAAAAAGCCAGAAGTGGTGCTGTGGTTCAAGTGGTAGAGCATGAGCCTTGAGCTCAGGGACAATGCCTAGGCCCTGAGTGCAAGATTTAGGATCAGCAAAACAACAAGAAACAATAATGATAGAAGAAATAAAAGGACTTAAAGACATGCTATGGAATGATGATCATGTGTAACTGTTTAGCGATCATAAAAGGAGACAAAATTTGGAGCAAAATGCTATCTAATTTTTACTAATCAAGGATGCAAAGCAAATGCCAAATTCCTCTTCTCAAAAACTTCTAAACTTGGGCTGGGAATGTGGTTCAGTGGTAGAGTGCTTGCCTTGCATGCATGAGACCGTGGGTTCGATTTTTCAGTGCCACATAAGCAGAAAAATCCAGATATGCTGCTACGGCTCGAGTGGTAGAGAACTATCCTTGAATTGAAGAGGTGAGCAACAGTGCTCAGTCCTAGAGTTCAGGCCCATTGTCCGACCTAAATAAAAACAAAAAAATAAAACAAAAGAAAAATCTTCCAAACTTATCTTTTCTCATAATTGAAGAGAGGCTCCTTTTACATAAATTCTCCTTATCTAGCTCAAGGTCATTAGAACTTCAGTAGACTTTTCCTGTTGAGATATAATGCCTCTAACTCTACTGAACCTAATCATGGCTAGGAAAATATGGACATTGATACGTTTGTTGTATTTTTCCTTATAAAAATTTAATACTGTCAGTTATTATATAATATATTATAATATAGAATATATTATATATTGTATTATATATTAAATGTATTATAACATGTATTATGTATTAACAGACTTCCTAATTTTAGATGTAGGAACAGGCAACATATTGAAAGAAAAATGATTGAATCTCTGAGTTATTTCTCTACCACAGTACAATACCAGGTTTCCTTCTTACTACCCAGAGAGCAACATAGGAAAGCGATGCCCATGGATGTGGTTCTCTGGATTTTGGAAATTGTGATCATATATATATATATATATATATATATATATATATATATATATATATATATATATATATATATATATATATGAAATAGATCATATATATATTTAAATATATATAACATATCGTTTAATAATAGTGAATATGTAAAACTATAACAACAGATACATAAGTGAATACCTATGTGCACACACTCCCAGTCACCTTCATGTATAAGAATTTCTTTTCTTGCTCCTATTCACCAACACAGGGAGCATATGAGTTGCCCTTGAATTGACCTGGACGTTCTTTATCGGTATACTGTAGCTTCACATCCTTTGTTCCCTAAGTAGCCAGAAGCTATGTATTCAATCACAAAACTGTTACAGGCAAAATTATCCACCCTGAAACATAGAGGAACTTGGATTTCAGAAATGGCACAAATAAGTGGGAGGTACAGCAGTACTTTTCAAAATTGAATAGATTATATATTTATTAGAAAGCTTGTAAGAAAAAAACTTCAGTGTAGGATGATACACTTGAAGAAAACTACAGTTTAAATTACATATAGCCGGTGCTGCAATAGACAATAAATAAGAATTAAAAAATAAATTCTATATGACATCAAATTACAAAGTTCCAGGGCATTTCCCTACACTTGAGAACTAGAGAAATTCATATTAAAAATAAATAAATGAAAAGACGAATATTTTATACCAAATTTCAAAACATACTATATGTTATACAAAGGAAATGCAATAAGCATGCATTTTACAGTCTAATAACATCATATGGTATGAAGAATCTGATTAACTGATTCATAAAAACCAATACAATGCAGTTAAAACATCCGATATCTCAAGTGTCAACTTAGCAGAATACTTTCAATCTATGATGTCTATTTTGCATATTATTCAGCCCTATCCATCCTACAATGGCATAAGGATCTTCCTGAGAAAGTCCAGAGATCCTTCTACTGTGAGTGCTCAATGTAGACCTATTCCCATTCTCTTTTATTTGGGCATGTGATAGAGTGACTATCTGTTAATTGCCAAAGGCACAATTTAGACAGGCTTCCAGTAATGATATTTTAGCTCTCAGATTAAAAGGGAAATTGAAGACAGAAAGACAGAGGGAAAATCTACCAGATCCCTGAAAGATTTCTATCATTGCGCTAAACCTGTAGTTTTCTATTGACAGTTGAACAAACTGCAGTAATTGCCACTCCAACCACATGTCCAAAAAGTGGCTTTCCAAATATTGGCCTATTTTCACTTTGGTAAAACAGGACACACTATTGTGGCCCCGTTTTACTTAAACTATCAGCTATGGTTGACCCAAAGGTTAGTTGACCTTAGCAATTTCTTAAATTTTAGGTCATCACACAATCACTTCATAGCCCTTAAATATTAAACTACCTACCCATATAAGTCTGCATTACATATTTATTACTGTTTTTTCTTCATTTGTCATGTTTTACATATTTGTGTATCCCAGGACTTAGCTCTGTAATATTCCTTCTAATGGTTGTTACCACTGAGTACAGTAATTATTTCTGTATTTTTTCTCCAGTTCTGTTTTCTTTAATTCAAGTCCTTAATAGCATCCTGTCTACTGACAACTCCTAACTACTGATATTAGCAAACTCAAAAGATCCCAAAGTGACCTTTGATCTCTATCTACAAACCATTCCCTCATTACAATTTGATTAAGTAATAAATCTTCCAGCTGTCTTTTCAAAATACCTTGGAGTCATTTCAGACTTACATACTTTTTCATGCCTCATATTTAATCTATGACCAGGTTTCGACAAATTAACTCACTGTATATTTTAGGAACTATATATATATATATATATATATATATATATATATATATATATATATATATATATATATATATACCATATACCATATATATATACACTCACATACCATATATATATATATATATATATATATGGTATATGAGTGCCAGTACTATGACTTAAATTTGGGGCCTAGGCTCTTTTATTTTTCTTTTTTTGGGAGGAGGGGTCCAGTCATGGGCCTGAACTCTGGGCATGGGTGCTGTCCCTCAGCTCTTCAGCTCAAGGCTAGTGCTCTACCACTTGAGCCACAGCGCCCCTTCCAACTTTTTTCTTTTTGCTTATGTGGTGCTGAAGAATTGAACCCAGGACCTCATGCCTTCAAGGCAAGCGCTCTACCACTGAGTCACCTTCCCAGCCCCTTACTTTTCTTTTTTGCTTAGGCTTTATTTGGTATAAAGATCACCTACAATGTCATTACGCACACACTTTTCATTTAAAAATATGGATATTTTGTAGCAATGTTATTGCCATTATAACCATAATTAGGAAGATAATGTAGGTTCATCTGCTCCATACATCTTGAAAGGTAATGAATGTGAATCTTACAGAATATCCTCAGATATGCCTGGTGGAAACCTGGATTTGAATTAGGGGTCGACAGCTGATCAGTATTAGGTACTTGGGAAATTTGTTTGGCCTTCTTTCCTACTTCTGTTTTCCATAAAATAATTCATTTCCTAACTGGAGGAACTATCATGAGCACTAAAATTACCCTAATGCAGGTGCAGTTCTTGGAATGGTGTCTGCACATTTGTACTAGGTCCCAGAGAAGTCAACTTCCATCAACATGGTCCCAGCATCCTTCCTGAAGGCCTTAAGACATATATGCCCAATTGATACTAATATCGGTGAAAATTTTTCTTTACTAAAAAACAGTCTTTTCTTCATATGAAACAATGAAAGTAATGTTGGGGCTGTCCTGTGGCTTTCACTCTGAAGGAGTTTTGCCTAAATTTTTTTCTTACTCTATTAGTGGTATCAGTAGCATTCTTTAGTGTTATCCTTCATTTTTCTAGTTCTGTGTTCCATTTGGAATACTATTGTAACTTAATTTATAATCTTTGTGATCAGAATAAATAAACTACAACTGCTGAAGTTTTAAATAAAGAGACAATTTTAGCTGTGCATTACATTTTATGTGCTTAGTACTTTCCTATAAGTATTAAGTTTTCTTATATGATTTATATATTTATTATGTGATTCTTATATGATTTCTTTGAGATCCATAAATAAAACATTCAGAACAGGAAAAGAGTAGGTAAGAAGTCATAAAAATACTATTATGGTGTCTTAATGGCGAAGTGTAAAGAACATGTAACAAAACAGTTGGAAGATTCATTTGCTCTTTTTTCTATTCTCTCATCCTTCATTGTAGAAACCTTCTCACTATGAAGTGCCAAGTCGTCTGGACCTTTCAAGCCTCGTCTCAGTGACAGAAGTGATGGGATTAGGACATGTGCTCCAATGACTGGCTTTTAGGAAGTTCACAATAAAGCAATACCAGTACATATAAAGAAAATTTTGTGAGTGATGTGGATTGACTTCCTTAATTGCCAAAATTAAATTCATATGTCAAAACATCAAATTAAGTACATTATAATATATGCAGTTCAACTGGCATCACTAACACTTCCATAAATCAAATGCAAACTAAAAGCTCTATATCAAAAACCAACATCTAAGGCAGTGTTGGAAATACAAGAAGGAACACAATAAATCTAATGGAATGAGATCTTTAACACTGGCAATGAGAAATGATAGCTGAATTTTTAACCAATCTTGGAAATTTCAGGTGTCCACTAATGATGTGATTGTAGTTGCGGAACTGACCTTGGTATTAAGATTAAAGGTAAAACTCAAAGGAAGCTAAGGTTGCTGCACTATTGTAGCTCCATAGTGTGACCCTCCCTGATAATGGTATAGCACAGAGTAGAAGCTACGTCAGTAAAATGTATAGGAAGGATTTTCCACTGAGAATAATTGCAGGGGGTGATCATCACTCTTGTATTGAAAATGTACAGCCCATATTTCTACTTTAAATTCTAGAGTATTTCTGATCTGAAGACAATTATAACACACCAATTTTTTGTGAGTACTGAGCCTTTAGGTGTGTATTACTGTAATATTTGTAAAATCTTTAGAGGCATGGAGTGGCCTGACCCTCAAATTTCATTCTGCTAAGTATCATGGAGAAATGTTCATAATGATGCAATTCACACTCATCTAAGTCAGAATCAGGCAACTGAGATAAGACATTAGGCTCATTACTCCAGTGACGAGGTTTGTGAACTATGAAAAAAATACAATGCTTGATAATAAATGTACTCACTATCTTGCCCATGTAATTGTAACCCCTCTGTACAGTATTTTCACAATAAAATAAAAAAATAAGAAATAAAAAAATAAAAAAGAAATGTACTCATTACCTTGCCCATGTAATTGTAACCCTTCTGTATATTATTTTCACAATAAAAAATAAATAAAAAATTTAGAAACCTCCCCAAAATAAAAAATAACATTATTTCACAATGTATATGCGTTTCTGAAAATTTATGCAGTATCAATTATCAAATGTAAAAATGGGACAATTGTCCATCGCTTATATTATCAGAAGTTAAGATACTCCTGAATTATACTTTCTTGCTAGAGGATCATAGGGAGACTGCTGATGGTTGGTACCTTTTCAGGTGCTCCTATACATTTGTAAATTTTCTTTGAGCAAGTGTTTTTCCATCGTTTGTTTTGAGGTATTCAAAATATCAGTACTGTCACTAACCACAAACATAGAACAGCAAAGATGATGGGACACCTTGCCAAAGAACTCAGAAATCACAGGAAGTGATAGGAAAGAGACACCAGAGGACCCAAAGCCTCATTGCTGTCTTCTGGATCGCCAAATCCTGTTTAAAATGCTTTATATTTATTCTACTACAGGGGTGAGGTAGTGAGTGGCTACAGGTATGTCCACAAACTAAGGCATCAATCTAGCTTGTGGTTACAAGTATTAACTAAGGTATTGTTTGTATACATAGTGATAATTGAATCCCTTATTTTTAGGGAGCAGAAGGGAACAATAGTCATTACAACCATAGCACAGACATCCATCTTGTCCCCAAAGAATTAAACTTTTAGTGTACAACAGCTCTAACTTAAATACTTTTGAGGTAATAACCCATACCCCTGTCTTCCCTTAACTGTTTGACCTTTCCAGAGCAGAACTCTCAGGCTTTTGATTGCCATTTGAGATGGCTTCCCAATATATCCCTTTCCAGGTATAACAATTTGACTCTAGAATCCCTCACAAGTACTATTACAGATCGGTTATTTTGAAAGGCTATTTTTTTCTAGGGTAGGTTCACTTTTTTAAATTGTATTTTATTTAAAGGTACTGCATAGAGTGGTTACAGTTACATGAGTAAGGTACATTCCATGTTGAATATTGTTACCCACTCCATTGTTGCTCTCCTATCCTTTCCCACCCCCACCCTTACCCCCCCCACCCCAAAGTTGTAAAGTTCATTGCCAGTAGAGTGTATTGTGAATGTCATTGTTGCAATGGATCACTTCTTTCATCATTATGTTATTTCCCTTTCCTTCTCCAAATCAGAAAATGTATATACAAAATGGAAGGTATCAGAATCAAGACAGAGATGTCCAGGGATACATCAAAGACAAATGAAATAAAATAAGATCTAGATACACTACTTTCCGACATCATGGTTGATACCTGAAAAAAAAAGTACTTGTTGTTTCCATGTCTTGGAGTTCATTTCAATTAGCATCATTTTGTATGGTCAAATGTACATAGCTCTGGAGCCAGCAATCCCACTCATGGGCATTTGTCGAAATTATCTCTAGATACTTAATGGATGAAAAATGAATTGAAAATAGCAGAGAAAAACAAATCATCATGCAGGTATTCTGATTTTGTAATTCTAATATGAAAGAACTGAAGCTTTTGTTTCATGAAGAAGGAAGTTTAGCCTGTAATTTAAATGCAAGTCATCAGTTGTAATGAGTCTAAAGTCTTTTCCTTCAAGATAATCAAGAGTACTATACTCATCCTCTGAAGAGGATTGTTTTATTATTATTTTATTTTATTTTATTTTAATTAGCTTTGCTTAATATTAATTTACTTGTAGAAAATAAGTTAAAATATCTTCTCTCCGGCTGGGAAGGTGGCTCAGTGGTAGTATTTGCTTTGCATGCAAGAAGCCCTGCGTTCAATTCTTCAGTACCACATAAGCAAAAAGAAAAATGCCAGAAGTGGTGCTGTGGCTCAAGTGGTAGAGCGCTAATCTTGAGCTGAAGAGCTGAAGGACAGCGTCCATGCCCTTAGTTCATGCCCCACGACCGGACTCCAAAAAATAAAACACTAAAACTACAAGCAAAAGTCTGTTTTTGCAGCATTATTACCATATCTAAGATATGCAACCAGTCCAGATGCCCCCTCAATAGATGAATGCATCAGGAAAATGTGGTATATATATATATATATATATATATATATATATATATATATATATATATATATATATATACACAAAATGGAATTTCATGCTGCTATCAGAAAGAATGGCACAGCCCCTTTCTTAAGAAAATGGAAAGACATGGAAAAAATCATTATGTGAAGGAAGCCAGACTCAAAGAAACATAGGCTCTATGGTTTCCCTCATTTTTATTAATTAATATATGCTTAGGATAGTCCTGGCAGATAGGTTCATTTTCTTACACTCTTAATGGTCGCTGTATGTGTGTGTGTGTGTGTGTGTGTGTGTGTGTGTGTGTGTGTGTGTGTGTGTGTGTGTGTGTGTGTGTGTGTGTGTGTGTGTGTGTTTGCAGTAATGAAACTTGACTCGGAGCCTCAAGATCTTGCGTGTTTTTTCACTCATGACTGACTGAATCTGTGCTATTTTAACCAAGGTTTCACTCTGTGTTTGATTGAACAATTGAACATAAATATCTCATGGATTGCTACCCCAGTCATCTGTGAACCATGGTCTTCCAATTTCAGCCTCATGAGATGAGATTCTGAAATCTAGCTCTATTGCCAAGTGTCTTTTGCTTTGTTTGGTTTGGTTTTGTTTTTGTTGTTTTTGTGCATCCAAAATCTGTATGGAAAACAAATAATTTATAATCAGGACTATTCACATAAAATGTGTGTTGTTTAAAGATTACCTTAATAATGTAATCCTTTTGCATCCACATTATGTGATTTGATTTTTTGAACTCTATTGTTGCAGTCAAGTGACTTATATATAATTTGAATCTTCTTGTCTTGGTTTTATAGGGTGTTAGGTGTTTAAAAACAATTTATCAATGTTTAACTCTGCACTACTGAAACAAGACCTTCATGATTATTCAATGCGCTGTAAATCATAAGTTTATCACTACTTGAGGCACCATATGAGAACAAATAGTTTCCTATAATACCTACACATATTTTAGACCTCAATGTCATGCAATGCACATTTCTGCCAAATATGCAAGGGCATCCTTTGTAATTCTCCATGGATTTTCACTGTTCTTCTCTCTACTCTCCAGTGCTAAGTCCTGTGATGCTCATGTTGATTTCCTCCCCTGTTACATTCATCATTGCATCTTGGGAACTACTGGTATGCATTACTGTACTTCTGTTCATTCTCCTTGTGCTTCGGCTTGTACCCCTCTCACCTCGAAGGGGATAAAAATTGGGGATATTGACATGACATTTTGTACTTCTCATTGTTCCAACAGGGAGGGGGGTATAATTGGGTAGGGGGAGGGGGGTAAAATTGGGTGGGGGGAGGGGGGAGGCGGGGAAGGGAAGTGAAGGGTAAACAAAGGAGGAGGCTGCAATGCTTGGTAAGAAGTGTATGCATTATCCTGCCCATGTAATTGTAGCCCCTCTGTACAGTATGTTCTCAAATAAAATAAAATACAATTAAAAAAAATTGGGGATATTTGCTTTACTCTTTATCTCAGACATCTATCTTTACTTTCTAGAAATACATTCATTGAATACCTTCTGTAAATTCTAGTGTCTTGAAAATTATTAGATCAGTACTGTAACTTAGGTAAAAGATTATTGCAATCATGCTTTAATAGATGCTGTTCATTGGATAATGTTTACTTCAAGGTCTGCCTGCCTGCTTCCTTTTCACTGTTTATTTTTCAATGTAGTCTTTTATTCTGGAAAATATTTATGGGCCTAGTGAAGATCAATTCCTACTGTAATTAGTCATTAATTTTATTCCAACCTCATTTCACACATCCTTCTGAGTTTCTTCAGGGTCTGTGTAGTGCTTCATATTTTTAGATATGTTTTAACATTGATGCATCCAATGATGAAGACACACACCTTAAGTCACCATTTTGATGACTGAAAAGAAACCATGCTGCAATCTCACTATATGGCAATTTTCTGGTTTTAAATTCTTTTAGATTAAAATTGATCCTGAACAACAAACATTCTGTGTACAATTTTATATTTTCCTAATTATTTTAGTATACTTCCCAATATTATATAAAGTTAAAACATTATCACGTAGTTTTAGGATTTCTAAAACAGTCAGAGTAAAAGTTCTATTCATTAACAATTTTAAAATAATAGAGTATCCATTATGTCCATTATGACCAAGTGAGATATTTTAAAATTTTTATTTGTAGTCCTTAAAGGTTTTGCTGGGGAATCAAGTCCAGTGCTTCATGTGTCTTAGTCTACTGTGGGCCTCTGAGCCTGACTTGACCTGTGGTTTTATTTTCACTCAACTGGAATAAAGAAATATTTCACTAGGAATTATTACTTGCTTACTTTCTCCAATATCTCTCGCATACATAAGAGTAATATAATTCTACACGGACTGAAAATGGTGTTTCTATTAGAGTAATTGTTTCTTTTTTTGTATCCGCACTCTTCATTGTCTTGTCCTTTTCCTATCATCCCTTCCCATAAAACTTGACTGGATCCACTGGAAACCCACTTGCAGTCAACCTCATCCTTAAAAGCCCAACCTTAACTAACCTACCCCCTGGTAGTCTTGCTATAAACTTTCAAAGTCCTGACTGCAACCAGAATCCTTCCTGAAAGTCCTCCTCTGCTATAGGGAAAGCCTTCTTCCACTCCACCCCTTCCTGGAATCCCTGTTCTGCACCACCAAAAACCAGGCCACATCCACATCTCCTCCTATGATCCGCCTTAGTGCACCAAGAACCCCGCCTATATCAGGCTCCTCCCTCTAATCCTAACTTCATCCACCAGATACCCTGTCCCTAACTATTCTATTCCCTCATTGTCCCATTGCTCCCATATTCAATTACATCCAAGCTCCTATCGCCCTTTCATACACCACTCCCATCCAGACTTCTCCTTCGACCCTTCCTGGTTTCATCAGAAACTCCATCCATAACTAGTCTACTTCTAAGTGGCCTAATGTCTTAAACCCAGTCCTGAACCTGCCTCTTCCCACAAAGCCATTCATGCAACACCAAAAACCCTCCACCTCTCTATAACTGCCCTTGTAGCCTGCCTTGGTTAACCAGAAGCTTCTCACACAGCCCATCTTCTGCCTGGAAAGCCAGCCCTGCTCCACCACAGCCTTCTCTACCTCCATATCTACTCTCTCAATGGCTGTATTGTTCCCGAGATGAATCCTCCCCTTATTGGATCCTCCTGCAGATCCACACTCTACTCAACCTGTTACCCTGCCCATAATTACCCTACACATTTGTAGACCTTCCACTCCTTCTCAAAGTCCCTCTTCCAATTAATCCCATGGCTCCAAGCCCTGACCTGCTCTAGAAAACCCCCACTAGACAACCCCCAACACACTATCCCATCTCTCGACACCCATATTGCCCCACTGCAAACCACTGCATCTGTTGGCCTCCCTCTGGAAGCCTCACCAGGCTCAACTGTAAATCCCTGTTCCTTCATAGTCCCTTTGTGAAGGTTGCCTTGCCCCACTGGAAACCCTGTCCAAAGTCTAATGTCTTGCCTTGCAACCCTGAAATCCCCACCCAACCTTACTACTCTTTTCGAAGTGGTGACTGGCTACACCAGAAACCCTGTCCTAACTAGTCTAGTCCACTGGATCTTATCCCTGCTATAACAAAGCTCTGGTCCTGAAAAAATTCCTCCGTACATTATTACTATATCCTGCTCTGCCAGAAACCCCACCTCCACCCTAACACACTTCCCAAAGGCCTGCTATTCTCCACCAGAAACCACGCCCATTCCTCTCCCACTTCTTCCCAGCACCGCTATTTCCTCTCACAGACCCTGAAAAGCCTCTCCCTCAAAGCTCCACATTCCTGCACTAGAATCCCCATCTTCTGTCAGCCTCTTGCCTTCATTCTCTTCCCTTCCTTATGGGAAATCTCACTCTACATATCCCACCGGGGCTCACAGTGCTACATCACAACCCCTCCTCTAAGTAAACTCCTCCTTTGTAGCCTTGTTCTTCCCTTTCAAAGCTCTGCCCCAAAAAGACTCCTCCCCAGTGACCCTGCCTTCTTCCACTGAAACCCCATCCACCTGCCAGTCTCCATACTAAAGTCCCACCTACTCCACAAGAGACACTGCTCCTAACAAGTCTAGTCTTTCTTGTCCCCTCCCTGCTGTCTCAAAGCCCTACACAGACTGGCTTTAACCCTCAAAGCCCCACCCTGCTCTACCACAGAGGCTGTGACAATACCAACACCTCATTTGAACCAGACAGGGCTCCACCAGAAACCCCACACCAACTCATCCTTGAAGGTCCCACCTAGTAACTTTTATTACAAATGTGATTTTATAATGGTTACAGAATTCATACTAATCAATATGATAAGAAAACAATATTGCCAAAAGACAACAAAAATTAGACAGCGATTAGATGCCTTAGTCAAGTTTGGGCTTCTGTTACCAGGCAGATACACATTGTGTGAAAATGTGTGAAGATGATTCCTCTAACTGGAAAGCATTCTTTGAAGTATCAGTAAAGTTTCATGAGTGATCATTTTATTTCTAGAATTTTCGTGTACTTTTGTGTCCATTAATTTAAAAATATCAGTTATTTTAAATCCTCTGGTTTGGTTGAGTAAAGCGTATTAAAATGCAAAAAAAAAATGACTTTCAAATCATCCCTCTAATGAATAATTTTGGACTTGCTTACTTTACTATGTACCAGAGGTTTTAGTAAGAGAAATTCTCTACCAAAGTCCACTTTGAATTTCCTCCTTCCACTAAAGTGCCCTTTGGAAAATATTGAAGTCAGATTATACAAGTAGAATGCTAGAAATAAAAACGTATTTGAGATCATAACAAAATCATGATGAAGACCCTAGTCAATATGTTTCAAATTTTCGAATGAAAGAAACTTAAGCATATTTAACTGCAGACTTTCTGAAGACTAGAAGACAAAAATATAAGAAATGCTCTCTTATACCATGGTTCTGAAAACAAAACAAAACCAAGGAAAGACATCATAATGAGACAGAAGGGAATGATGAACTTGTACATGTGATATAGAATGTAAAAATACACTGAATCAGGTAAAAATAATTTTGGTCACAATACCTGCTTGTTCAATATATTTCATTGTATATATTGTTCATTGTTAATCTGTGACTTAATATAGGTCTCAGCAGGGATCTACCAAGGTAATTGTGTAGTTAGTCAATTTCGTCATTGCAAGATCATCAGGATGATAAACTCCCACATGCCTTAACATGCCTGCAGCAGCACTAGACATACATTCCTATTGGTCAAACAGTGTAAGGCAGACCTGTATTTAACCCAAGCTATGTATGTGGTATGCTATGCCTTTTTTTAAGCTTGATACAAAATGTCTCTGCCCAGAATTAAATGATGGCATTTATAGCTAAAATGATTTAGGGTTATTGTTAACATCTTACACATGCTGAGGTTTTTATTTATAACTCTCCTTTGCCCTTTCTGTCTTCTTCCCTTTCTTTCTTTTCTTTTTTTTTCTTTCTTTCTCTCTGTTTTCTAACTTTCTTTCTTCCTTCCTTCCTTCCTTCCTTGATTTCTTTCTTTCTTTCTTTCTTTCTTTCTTTCTTTCTTTCTTTCTTTCTTTCTTTCTTTCTTTCTTTCTTCCTTCCTTCCTTCCTTCCTTCCTTCCTTTCTTCCTTCCTTCCTTCCTTCCTTTCTTTCTTTCTTTCTTTCTTTCTTTCTTTCTTTCTTTCTTTCTTTCTTTCTTTCTTTTTCTTTCTTTTCTTTCTTTTTTCTTTCTTTCTTTCCATCTTTCTTTCTTTCTTTCTTTCTTTCTTTCTTTCTTTCTTTCTTTCTTTCTTTCTTTCTTTCTTTCTTTCTTTCTTTCTTTCTTTCTTCCTTCCTTCCTTCCTTCCTTTCTTTCTTCACTTTTCCTTCCTCTTTTCGGAAATGAGTATGAATTTAGATATTTTGTTTGCTGAACAAGTTTTCTACCATTAGAATAATCCTTTTTCGATTTCTTTACTTTTGCTCATAGGTTATCCATTTTGCTGAGGGCTGAACACAGGTTAAGTTCCTCAACTCTGTCTGCCAAGTAGCAGGGATCACAAATGCATTCCAACATGCGAACAGTTAGGAGGATATGAGACTCATTACTTTTCTTGCACACTGGTTCTGATCTGTGATCCTCTCAAATTCTACCTCTTCAATTAGTGATGTGAGTTCCAGTAGCCTGCCCTCAGTATAGATCATCCAAATGAATTATTGAAGGCAATTTCACTTTAATCTCTTTTTTTTTTTGCCAGTCCAGGGGCTGAGATGGTTTTATTTCGAAACAAATTTTGTGTATATATGCACATTAGCTTTAAAATATTACTTTTTCCCCCTTTTTTTCTTTTTAATTTTCTTGGTCAAGAGGCTTGAATTCTGGGTCTGTGCGCTGTCTCTGGGCTCTTCAGATCAAGGCTAGCACATTAACACTTGAGCCACAGTGCGACTTCTGGTTTTCTGGTGGTTAATTTGAAGTAAGAGTGTCATGGATTTACTGCCAGGGCTAGCTTTGAACTATTGTCCTCAGATCTCAGCTCCTAAGTAGCTAGGATTACAGGCATGAGCCACTGGCACCCAGCTAAAAATGTTACTTATTTTAAGTTCTGTTATTTAGTTGGTGTAGTAACATGAGTGTAAAGAATGGTAAAATTCAAGTTACCTCTCTAAATAATTTCAGAGTTTAATTTTCATATTTATTGCAGTTATTAATAACAGAAACTCCAAAAGTAACAGAATAATCCTTCATTTTCTCCTTCCCATAGGTACTACTGGAAAAGAATGAGTGAGATCTAAGACAATATGTACTTGAAATTATAAAAAAAATTTTTGATGATACATAAAGAGCCAGATATCACAACATGCTTCTCGTTTTCTAAAGAAAGGAATGTCATGAAAGTGTATTTATTGGTAGGCTTTTCACCTGAAAAACAAAGAAAAAACAATATCATAAAAAAGCTGAAAGGGATCAGCAACCATGTAAGTGTGATATAGCATTGGAGACTTTAAGACATGAACTGGTTCAGGCAAAGTAATACTTTGGAAAAGTTATCTGTAGACTAAATTCATTCATTAATTTTTTTTTATTTTTACTTACATGTCACTTAAAATACAAATGCATACATGTGTGCGCAATATATATATATACATATAAGCAGTATCTGTCCAGTGAACTGTATGGTTATGTATGGTTAGGTAATTTCATCATGTCAAGTTCATCAAAAAGAAGGACTTCCATATACCTTAATAACCCTGCAACACCACTGCACACGCAAACTTAAGTGTTCACCATTGTAAGCTAGACTTCTGTTTTACCAAAGCTTTATATATATGGTGTTATTTTTTTATTTAGTCTTGACACAAAATGTGTGTGCTCCTAGAAATAAATTATGGCATTTATAACTACAATAATTTAGTGTAAATCGTTACATTGAACACATGCTCAGTATGAGTTTTTCTTTCTTTCCTTTTCTTATTTAATCTTTAGGAAGTTGATTTGAGTTTTGATGTTGTGTTTCCCAGACAAGTATTCCATCACTGGAGTCACTCCACCAATCCTTTCTAGTTTAAGTTACTTTACTTATAGAGTAGCAATTTTTGCACCTATCCCAAAAAGCAGGGATCATGATTGCATTCCAATATCCCTAATTGTAGGTTGATATGGGTGATACTTTCCTTCCTAGACTGATTCACAACTGTGATCCTCTCAAATTCTACCACTTTAGTTAATTGTGTGAGCTCCAGTTCTCCTTAATTCTAGAAGATAGGACAGACATAAATGATTACAGGTAATTTGAATGACTCATTGGCTAATATAGGTGATTTGATATTAAAGTGTAAGGTAAGTTTGAAAGTATAATCACAGTAGTGAGATACTTTGCTAAGTAATTTTGTTTCACATTAATAACACATCTTGACCAGGAGTAAGGACTTATTTTACTGTCTGTCAACTTGTATGTCATTTCGTAAAATAAACTTCACTTCTTCCATGTGGGATAAAGAACTTTGAATGGTCTGATGTGCTGGTTCCCCTCCACCGAGGGAAAAGTCACCCAGTTAGGGCACCAGCCCTAGGAGTGGCTTTCTTCACTGGGTAATCAGAGCCAGAAGCTGCCCCTCCCTCTAGCAGCCTCGACAATCATTTTAAAATCAGTAAACAGAAACCCTGAGAATGGCTCCAGGCTGGGCTCTGTGAGTTTTTCACAAACTGGCCCCCAGGAAAAGCTACAATCTGTTGAAAGGCCTCAACTCTACCCAGAACCTAGCCACATCACTGCATCCCCTCTTTTGCAATACTCAAAGCAGATCTGCCTCCCAATGAACTAGCCAGGGAGGAGGATCGCCAAATCCTGGGTAAAGCAGAGCAGTTTTCTGCCTGTTTGAACAAACTGACTTAAGAAACCAACCAAGCCACAGGACCACAAGCAGACCAGAGATTCCAACAAGAGGCTGGTTACAGACCCAAGGGAGATACAGGATTTTTCTCACCCCTCCCCAAACAAATCAAAAAATTTTTTTCTTCTTCCTCTACTTTTTTTAATTTTTTGGTACCTTATATAATTTTTTTTCTTTTCTAAAACTTTTCTTAATCTTTAATTTTTGCCTTTTTTGAAAAAGAATGTTTTCCAGTAACTTTTTTTCCTCTTATAATTTTTATTTTAGAGATACGTGAGTGTGCGTTATTCTTTCTTTTTTTGTTTTCTTTCTCTTTTTTTATTCTTTTTTAATTACCTTTTTGTTTTTTGTTTAGCTCTATTGAACTTTTCATCTTTTTTTCTACCTTTTTTATCCTTTTCACCTTCTCCTCTCTTTTGTTCTTCTTTATGTGACTTAATTCTTGTCCTGCACATCCTCAGATAAAACCTTAGATGACTATTAGACCCTATCCCCCATTGTGTACACACTCAATCCACAAATTTATCATTGAATTCAAAACCGTTAAGACTTAAATTCCTTAATAGCAGTACTACATCTTTATACCTATATAATATTTGAAGCATTTTTATTTTTAAGTTTTTCACATCTCTTTATATCCCTCCGCTTCTCTCAATATATTCACGTTCTTCTCTAAATAGATTGCTATTGGTCTACATTATTTTATTAATTTTTACTTTTCTATTTTTTCTGGTCTCTTTTCTTTTCCCTTTCCCTTTCTTCTTTTTTTATTCCCTCTATACTTTCATCCTACCCAACCTATTTCCTGCTTTGATATTAGGACTTAGTTAACTCTCCCTGAGCCTCCCCACATCAATCTATTCCTATTTTTTACCCACATCTCTCCCTAACCCTAATAATTTCTGGTCTTCCAAATCCTTCTTTGCGGTTGGTAGCCCATTAACATATAGTTGTTTGATGTTAAATAGATGTATCTGTTGAACTAGATTGTATCTGTAGACTATTGACTGCGGAAATTCAGACTTTGGTTGATGCTTGCCGTAGGATAGTGTTCTAGCACAAAACTGGTGCTATTTTCATCACAAATGGGCAGAGTAAGCTGGAAAAACACAAGAAAAAGGGCAAACCCAGTTATCTCAATTCCCAATCTTGATAATCAGGGGACAGAACAGATAATGAATAATCAAGAGGAGAATTCCCAAATAGCTGTACAAACACTGCTGGCAAACATGATAAATGAAAAGATTGAAAGCATACAAAGGACGCTGTATGAGTATGATAGGGAGAGAGAGGAGGCAATCCAAAAGTTTATACAGGAATATCATAAGTGTGAGGAAGCTACTCAAAAATTGATACAGGATTTGCCTGAGCAGCATGAGAATACTCAAAGAGAAAGGCAGGAATGGCGTGAGCACGCTGAGAACACTCAAAGAGAACTACAGGAATCAAACGAACGGGAGGAAGCTAATCAAAGAGTAATACAGGAATTGAGAGAGCAGGAAGAGAATACACAAAGATCACTAAAGGCAAAACATGGAATCCATTAACAGAGAGCTGTAGAAAGTCAGGGATACCACAAAGGGAATACTGAATGGAACCCAACAGAAGGAATGAGAGTCCAAGGAAACCATAACAAAACAACTAAGTGATCTGAGAATAACCACTGAACATCAAATTAAGGTGGTAAAGAAGTTCATACAAGATCTAAAACAAAGCTTCAAGAAGGAATTTGAAGCCATCAAAGCTGACCAACTGGAAGGAAAAGAGATAAAAAACAAAGTAGAAAGTTTTGACAGCAGGTTAGACGATGCAGAAGATCGAATCTCAGGGATTGAAGACAGCTTAGATATTATAGAGAAAGAACATACAACCATCCAAGACAAGTACAAGAAATATGATAGATCTATCCAACACTTGGAAGACACCATCAGAAGTTCTAATCTAAGGGTAATGGGTGAAGAAGACCACCTAGAAACAGAAGTAAATGGCCTAGGAAATTTGTTTAACAGGATCCTAGCAGAGAACTTCCCAAAAAGATAGGCCTATTCATATACACGAAGGTTTTAGAACTCCAAACAGACCAGACCAGAATAGGACATCACACTGTCACATTATAATCCACACAGGATCAACACACACCAAGGAAAAGAACCTTAAAGCTGTCAAAGAGAAAAGATTAATCACCTATAAAGGGAAACAAATTAGAATCACATCAGATTTCTCAGCAGAGACAATCAAAGCAAGAAGAGCCTGGAATGATGTATGCCATGCCCTAAAAACTAACAACTATTAACCAAGAATACTGTACCCATCTAAACTCTCCTTCATAACTGAAGGCCAAATAAAAACCTTCCATAGCAAAGAAAAATTGGAACAATACATCCCCACCAAACCAGCCCTACAAAAGATTCTAAAAGATGTCCTACACATAGAAAACCAACAAGACCACAACAAAGACCAAGAAACAGCACCCAAACTGAGAATCCAAGAACCATAGGAAGAACCCACTTTTCGCAGCCCCCAAGAAGATGGATAACATGGAAGGAACTCCCAATACCTCTCAGTCCTATCTCTTAACGTTAATGGACTGAACTCTCCAATTAAGCGACATAGACTGTCTAGTTGGATTAAAAAACAAGACCCTTCTATCTGCTGCCTGCAGGAGTCACATCTTGCCCATAAAAGCAAACACATATTCAATGTTAAAGGCTGGAACAAAATCTACCAAGCAAATGGCCCCCATAAACAGGCAAGAGTTGCAATCCAAATATCAGATAAAATAGACTTCAAATTAAAATTTGTGAGAAGAGATAAAGAAGGTCTCTACATACTAATTAAGGGATATCTCCTTCATGAGGATATTAGAATGCTAAATATCTAGTCGACAAACAATGGAGCAACCAAATTTTTCCAAGAAACACTACTTTCCCTCAAATCCCATATGAATTCAAGATATTAATTGTTGGGGATGTTAACACACCACTCTCCCCACTAGATAGATCAACTGGGCAAAAACTCAAAAGAGAAACCGCAAACATAAACAGCTGCATAGATCAACTAGATTTAATAGATATCTACCGAACATTTCACCCAACAGCATCAGAACACACAGTTTTCGCAGCAGCACATGGAACATTTTCTAAAATAGACATCATTTTAGCCACAAAGCAAACCTGTCTAAATTCGGAAACATTGAAGTAATACCTTGCATTCTCTCTAACCACAAGGGAATAAAATTGAACTCAACAACAAAAGCCACCAAAGAAAGTTCAATATCACATGGATGCTGAACAACAAACTTTTGAATCATAAGTGGGTCATGGAAGAGATTAGAAAAGAAATTCAAATGTTCATGCTATTCAACAAAAATGAACAGAAACTACCAGCTCCTCTGGGACACAGTAAAAGAAGTACTCAGAGGCAAGTTTTTGGCCCATCGACTTCAACAATTCATCCAAAAAATCATACACCACGATCAAACAGGATTCATTTCAGGGATGCAAAGCTGGTTCATTATACGCAAACCAATTAATATTATTCATCACATCAACAGGGGCAAGAATAAGAACCACATGGTTATTTCAATAGATGAAGAAAAGCATTCGATAAGATCCAGCACCCATTTATGATGAAGGTTTTCGAAAAATTAGGAATCCCTGGAACATTCCTCAATACAATGAAGTCTGTATATGACAAACCTACAGCCAGCATTATACTCAATGGTGAAGAACTAAAGCCATTTCCTCTTAACTTAGGAACAAGACAAAGATGTCCACTCTCTCCACTTCTCTTCAATCTAGTATTAGAATGACTAGCTACAGCAATAAAACAAGATGCAGACATAAAGGGTATCCAAATAGGGAAAGAAGAAATAAAACTCTCACTCTTTGCAGATGACATGATCTTGTATTTAAAGAATCCCATAGATTCCACTCCAAAATTACTCAAGCTGATTCAAAACTTTGGCAAAGTAGGAAGGTATAAAATTAACCGCCCCTAATCAATGGCTTTTGTGTATGCCAGCAATGAGGAAAGTGTGGCTGAAATTAGGAAAATAACTCCATTTGTAGTAGCCCCACAAAAAATAAAATACCTAGGAATTAACTTAACCAAAGAAGTGAAGGACCTCTATGATGAAAACTTTAAAATCTTGAAAAAGGAAATCAACACAGAACGTAAAAAATGGTTAAACCTCCCATGCTCCTGGATTGGAAAGATTAAAATTGTGTGAAAGGCAATACTTCCCAAGGTTATCTACAAATTCAACGTGATACCAATCAAAATTCCAACCTCATTCTTCAAGGAAATAGAAGAGGCAATCCAAAAATTCATATGGAACAATAAAAGACCCCGAATAGCAAAAACACTCCTCAACAGAGAGAACACTGCTGGAGGAATATCAATACCAAATTTCAAACTCTACTATAAAGCCATAGTAATCAAAACAGCTTGGTATTGGCATAAGAACAGACTTCAGGACCAATGGAATAGAATTGAAAACCCAGAAATGAACCTACAGACCTATAGCCATCTAATCTTCGATAAGGGAGCTAAAGAAATAGAATGGAAGAAAGACAGCTTCTTCAGTAAATGGTGCTGGCAAAATTGGTCAACTACATGTAGAAAAGTAAAGCTAGATCCTTATATATCATTCTACACCAGAATCAAATCCAAATGGATCAAAGACCTCGAAGTCAAAGCAGGCTCTCTGAAAACATTACAGGATGGAATAGGAGAAAACCTAGGTCTCAGTGGCTCAGGCCAAAATTTTTTGAATAGAAACCCGGAACCACAACAAATCAAAGAACGTTTGGACAATTGGGATTGCATAAAGTTGCATAGCTTCCGAATGGCAAAGGACATAGCTAGCAAGATCAATAGAAAGCCCACTGATTGCGAGAAGATCTTCACTAGCCATATAACAGAAAAGGGTCTCATATCTAAAATATACTTGGAACTCAAAAAATTAAATCCCCTAACAACAAATCCTCAAAGAAACAACTGCCCATTAAATAAGTGGGGGAAAGATTAAAGAGAAGCTTCTCTGAAGAAGAAAGAAGGATGGCCAATAGACACATGAAGAAATGCTCAACCTCCCCAGCCATAAAAGACATGCAAATCAAAACAACATTGAAATACCACCTCACTCCAGTTAGAATGGCAAAAATCAACAACTCTGTACAAGAACAGATGCTGGAGGGGTTGTGGACACTAGGGAACCTTACTTCATTGTTGGTGGGAATGTAAACTTGTTCAACCACTTTGGAAAGCAGTATGGAGGTTCCTCAGAAGACTTCACATAGAGCTCCCCTATGACCCAGCAAAACCACTTTTGGGCATTTACCCAAATGTTTACAAACAAGACCACACTAAATCTACCAGCACAACTATGTTTATTGCAGCATTATTTATCATAGCTAAGATATGGAACCAACCCAGATGCCCGTCAGTAGATGAATGGATCAACAAAATGTGGTATATATACACAATGGAATGCTATGCCCCCATCAAAAAGAATGACATTGCCCGATTTGTTACGAAATGGAAAAACTTGGAAAACATTATATTAAGTGAAATAAAGAAGGCCTAAAGAAACATAGGTCTCATAGTTTCCCTTATTAGCAATATCTAGTATATGTATATGTCAGTATATGTCTAGTATATGTATGAGTCAGATATTGTGATGTTAGGAAAATGAACTCTTAGATATATATTTTGATGTTTTTTTCTTTCATGCACGTGTTTCTAACGCATTTATAAGATTATTTCTTTGTTGCTTTTTATGGCCCTCCCCCACAGTATAACCACCGCTTTCACTATATTTGATGTCAGTATAACTAGTGGAGGAGATGGGGAAAAACAGGTCGTTTAAGGATACAGGTGGACCTGTTCCAGCAACTCAGGAGGCTGAGATCTGAGTATCGCGGTTCAAAGCCAGCCTGGGAAGGAGAGACCAGGAGACTCCTATCTCCAATAAACCACCAGAAAACCGGAAGTGGCCCTGTAGCTCAAGTGGTAGAGCGCTCACTTTGAGCTGAAGAGCTGAGGGACAGCACCCAGGCCCAGAGTTCAAGCGCCACTACCGACAAAAAAAAAAAAAAAAAGAAACATAGGTCCCATGGTTTCCCTTATTTGCAATATCTAGTATATATATGAGTCAAGCAGATAAGGTCAGATAATGTGATGTTAGGAAAATGAACACTTAGATATGTATTTTATTGTTTTTTTCTTTCATGCATGTGTTTCTCATGCATTTATAACATTATTTCTTTTTTGTTTTTTATGTCCCTCCCCCACAGGATAACCACCGCTTTTACTATATTTGATGTCAGTATAACTTGTGGAGGAGATGGGGAAAACCAAGTCGTTTAAGGATACAGGTGGACCTGTTCCAACAATGAGAAGTACAAGTTGTCCTGTTGAAAACGAGCTTTACAACGTCGGTGTGTGTGTGGGAGAATGATTGGGTGGGGGGCAGGGGCGAGGCTGGGAACGGATGTGAAGTGCAAACAAAGGAGGAGGCTGCAATGCTTGGTGAGAAATGTATGCATTATCCTGCCCATGTAATTGTAACCCCTCTGTACAGTATATTCACAAATAAAATAAAATAAATAAAAGTAAAAATAATAAAATAAATAAAATAAAAATTTAAGATAAGTTTCCAAAAAATTTCTTTTGGATTTTTGATTTTTTGTTTTTTTCGGGGGGGAATGGGAAGACCCCGTAACTTCCCTGTGTCCATAACGAGTCTCTTGGGAGTGTCTCGGGTCTGCTTGTGTTGTTTGGTTTTCCTATGGCTTGATTGGTTTCTTGTCTGTTTGGGCAGGCAGAAACTGCTTTGTGTTAGGCATGTTTTTTGATCCTCTTCCCAGGCTATTTCAGTGGCAGGGAGATCTGCTTAGAGGATCACAAATCAGAGAGATGGCTGTTTCCTCTAGTTTGGAGATGCTGTGATGCACCTAGGTTCTGGGTATGGTTGAGGTCTTTCAGAAAACAGTAGCTTTACCTTGAGTTGCTAACTCCTGAGACACTCACAGAGCCCAGCTTGGAACTTTTCTCGGGCTTTATGTTTACTGAATTTCAATTGTTTGTCTAGGCTGTTGTAGGGAGAGGCAGTCTTTGGCTGTGTTTACCTGGTGAAAAAGTCACTCTTCTGTGGGCGCAGTTTTTACTGCCTGGGCTGGGTGACTTTCTCCTGGGTGGAACTGACATCATAACTGACATCATAACTGTCTTCATAAGCCTGTTGTGTGATCGTGATATTTCCCCTGCCAGGTAAGTATGGGAATGGATGGGAATGGGAAAGAAAGGAGGAGGCTACAATGCTTGATAAGAAATGTACTCATTGTCGTTTCCCTGTAATTGTAAACCCTCTATACAATATTTTCACAATTAAAAAAAAACCTATTGTGAATATTGTAACATCGTAAACCTATTGTGACCTCATCCCCAGTATAGTATCACCATCTAAGTATAACATCAAAATATTATTATCACTCGATATTGTAACATCATGTTGCCATTGTGATATCACTGTTGCTTTAGGTTTTTCAAACCTATTATGACCTTATAATATTTTACAAAACTCGTGGCCTTTGAGCCTATTAACTTGTTAACTTGCATAAAACACAAGAAAATCCAATGAGGCACATTGAAGATAACTTTATTTACACTAGAGATGGGCCTGCATTTACCTTGTCCTGGGCTGTACACTCAGTGACAGCCTAACCCCAACCACCAAACATAAGACATCCAATAGGCATAGTTAATTGGTTTGCAAAACACCAACCCCCCAAATTATCATTTCTACCCTCCAAACTTCAATAGGTAAGGCTTTATCCTTTTCCCTTATTCCCTCCTTCTTTATAGACTTTTCCTGCATTTCCCTTTTTCCCTTCTATCACTTCTTTCTTCTCTTTAGGTCTCTCAACTACACTTCTCTGGACATGTGGCCAATTGGCTTCCGTCCCCTCCTGTTCTACCTCAAATTCCACTTCTCCCAGGTCTTTCGCCTCCTGCTGTCTCACCACTTCCTTCCTTGCAGGTCATTCTTTGATTTTCTCCAATTCCATTGCTCTGACCATATAGCCTATATATAGGTTGAACCCCTCCATCACTCCAGTGGGTCTCCTACCTAACAGTTTTCAACCACCACTTCACAAACTGCCCAATCAATTCTTCACAGTTCATCATGTGAGGATGACATCCTACCCCCTCTAGCAGCATGCAATGCTCACTTTGTGTGGCATGCCACATGCACTCCAGTGGGCCAAGTCATGAGCCAACATTGCTTAGTGGGCCCTGCTCATTATTAGGACCATGCTGCTTTATATATCCCCCACTGTTTTTTCATGTCCAATCAAATCCTTGATTCCTTCTTACCAAATCCTAAAAATTCTCTTCTCTCCACCCAATGAACAGGCTTAAAAGGTAAATTTAATAGAAAACAAGTAAATTATAGAAACACACTAGTTAGCACTAATTAACCCTTAGTAAGTCATATCCTTAACAGTCCATATTGCAGCCTTCTCTGTATATTGGTCCACTACCTATTCCACTATAGACTGATGGATCCAATGCTGTTTTTGTGCTAATTCAATAGGCAACTGTGAAGTTAGCACCACCAAGTATGTTCCTAGCCACTTCAGTTTCAATTCAGGAGCGTGATGAATTTTTACCCACACCAGCTGTCCAGGCAAGAAAGAGTGAGTGGAGTTTCCTATTTTATTTTTTCAATTCCATTTCTTAGTTTATTTCACTTACCTGGGGTCTAGTTTTTTAATTTATTTCTGAAGTGAGACTTGCTATAGAATAAACTAAACTAATCTCCTCAAAGGAATTTTCCTTCCAACTGGATTTAATTTCTTATTTTATATTTGAAATTTTTATTTTCATCCTAATGTTTATTTTTAAATACTTTTTATTATTATTATCTTTAAGTATTTGTACAAAGAAGTTCCCATTCTACAAAACAGTACACAAATACAAGGTGTCTGACAACATTGTCACTCATCCCTCCTAAACCTTCCATTCTCACACATTTTTGTAAAAATTGAGGTAGGTGATTACATATATTTCTCGTATTTCACAGTATTATGGAATTGTGATACTTAGTTAAAGTCACAAACATATTTTAACCTTGACAAGGCAAATTATTGTTATCATGATCCAAAGTTTGTTAATTCTATGAGCTTTTACAATCCAAATTATTTTTCCCACCTCAGGTGATATTTACATTTTTTTTTCCTTTTGCTTAATGTAGGCTATTCCCTCTTGCCTTCTTTCCCTCTCATTCATCTCTTCCCATTACTGTGTTTGGGTTGCTTAGTTATTTTTCTTCTATGTCCAGTGCAGCTGATGGGCCCCTTTGTTGTATGTTGTTCCATTTTCCACTGATTGTGTTTCTCCTCCTGGCTTCCCTCCATTGGGTGCATATTTCTACCGTCTACATAGTCAAGAACATGTAGTCATTAATGGTGATAAAACAAAATGAGTGGCTGTCCGTTGTTTCTTGAGTTCTGTTTACTTTGTCAAACCTTCTTGCATTTTGGCTTTAGCATCCACGTATCTGGTAGATCATATGCCGTTTGTCTCATTGTTCTTGGCTTACCTCACTCAAATAATTTGTTGTAGTTCCATCTATTTCCCTGCAAATACCATCATTTTGTCCTTTCTAAAGGCTACATGGTATTCTATTGTATTTAGGCCCCACAATTTTTGGGTCCACTTATCACTTATGGCTCATCTGGGTTGTTTCCAAATCTTGGCTATTGTGAACAGTGCTGCAATAATTATAGACGGGTGCGTGTGTGTGTGTGTGTGTGTGTGTGTGTGTGTGTGTGTGTGTGTGTGTGTGTGTGTGTGTGTGTATCTTTGTATATTGGTTCCTGTTGTTCAGAGTAGATATCTAGGAGTGGTATGGCCAGATAATAGGAAGGTCGATATTAAGCTTTGTTAGGTACCTCCAGACTGCTTTCCAAAGTGGTGGTATTAGGATACATTCCCACTAACAATGTAGTAATGTTTCTTTCTTTGTATCCCTTCCAGCATTTGTCGTTGGCTGAATTTAGGTTGTGGGCCAAGGTTGTATCTCAGAGTTGTTTTTATTTGCATTTCCCTTACAGCCAGGGATGATGAACATTTCCTCATGTATTTCTTTGCCATTTTTATCTCTTCTTCTGATAAGTCTTTCTTTAGCTTCCTTGACCATTTCAATATTGGTTTGTTAGGTTTGTGAAGAGTTCGTTTCTTGACTTCACCATATATAATATAATGAATATTATAATACAATGGATATTACACACTTGTCTGTTATATTCCTGGTAAATATTTTTTCCCATTTCTTCCAATTTCCTGGTAATGTCTATGATTCCTTTTTTAAGGCTTTTGTAGTTTTCATGAAACAGACCCTCTATATCTTTAGTTGGTTAATTCCTAGATACTTTTTATTTTGAGGTTATTGTGGATGGGGTTGTTTCTTTGATTTCCCACTCTATTTGTACATTGTTACTATACAGAAAGGCCCTTGATTTCTGTGGGTTAATTTTGTATCCTGCTTTTTTGCCAGATTGGTTTATAAGTTCTAAGAGTTTGGGGATGGAGCTTTAGGGATCGGTAATTTATAAAATAATGTCATCTGCAAAAAGATTCTTTATATTCTTCCTGTCCTATGTGGATCCGTTTAATGTCTTTTTCTTGCCTTATTGCTCTGGCTAAGAATTGCAGAACTATATTCAAGAAGTGTAGATAAAGTGGGCATCCTTGCCTTGTTCCTGTTTTTAGGGGAATTGGTTGAATTTTGTCCCTATTAAGTATAATATTGGCCTTTGATGTGCCATCTAAGGCTTTTATTATCTTATGAAATGTTCTTTCTATTCTTATTTTATCCATAGCGTTTAACATAAATGAGTGCTGAATTTTATCAAAAGCCTTTTCTGCATCAATGGAGACAATCATGTGGTTCTTGATCTTGGATCTGTTGATGTGATGGATTAGATTTATTAACTTACATATGTTAAACTATCCCTGCATGTCTGGAATGAAACCCACTTGGTCATAATGTATGATTTTTTTGAAATGTTTCTGGATTCCTTTAGCTGAAATTTTATTGAGGGGCTTTGTATCTGTCTTAATCAAACAGATTGGTGTGTAGTTCTTTTTTGTTGGTCTTTGCCTGGTTTGGGGATGAATGTTATATTGGCTTCAGAGAATGAGTTTGGGATTACTCCCTCTGTTTCTATTTCTCTGAAGAGCTTGAGGTCTTATAGAATTCTGTAGTGAATCCATGAGGTCTTGGGGTTTTCTTGTTCGAAGATTTCTGATTATGTCTACTATATCATTGTAGGTAATTGACATGTTTAATTGATTTCTGTCTTCTTGGTTCTGTTTGGGCAATTTGTTTTTCTTATTTTTCAGGCAGAAAAAAAGTTTATTTACTGAACTGCTTCCTACACCATGTATAGTGGAGAAGCATGGCTTAAAAGGAAGGGGGGCAACCCACCTCTGGGAAAGGACTTATCTAGGCTAGGGAAAAGAAGAAGTGTGGCCAGGTGGGGAAAAGTGTGGTCGCTATTACTAATAGATACCAATACCCATACTTCCAGGCTTTACCTCTGTGAAGTCCATTTTCCCAAATTCACCATCTGAGGTTCCTCACGTATGATTTCTTTCCATAGGTACCAGCTTTTCAGCATTTACCTGTTGGAAATTACCTACAAACCTTAAAAAGTATTGTCAGATTAATGCCCCACTGGTTTTCAGAAGAGTTTTAGGTAGTAGCCTCAGAAAATTTACCAGGGTACAAATATCTACACGTAAACTGACAGAAAGCTTGAGCCTGTATGAATTTTTTACAAGTTCAGTGTCAACACTTGCACACTTATAAAACTGTTTTTGCTTGTTCCTTTAATTTTAACGACTAATAGCTCTAGAGACCCCACTGGTTTTAGAGTGATCTCCCAAGTTACCTGATCAGCTCAGATGGTTCCCTGTATCTTAGGGTCTCTAGTTTCTTTACCTCCTGTACAGTACTCTGAACCTTGGAGACTTCTTCCATTTTTTTCTCCTCCTTTTCTCTCAAACTTGATTTCAAGATCCCACTCTCCTTCTCAATGTGCTCCTTAACCTCTAACTGTTTTGGCAGGGTCACAAGAGAGTTCCTTTGACTGTGCTTTTAACCTCTTGGTTGCTGCTCCTTCTCACAACACCTTTGCTTGCTCTTCAGCTCCTCTCTTAAGTTCGCAAAGTTGCTATTGTGAGGTATTTTTTCCCACCTCCACCTGTTCCATTGGGACACGATGCTTCTGCATTACATTTATAATGAAGATCTCAGCAGTGTTTTGGAGATTTTACTCTAATAGTTTCTCTTTCTAGTTTTCCACTTCAGTGTATTTTTGTGACAGATCTTTCAGCTGTTTGTTTAGCTGTTCTGTTTTTCTTCCTAATGCTCTTCCCCTTTTCCCAGCATTCCCTATCAGAGCATGTGGTCCTTTAACTCTTTCTGAAGAGTAACAATCTATTTCTTGAGCCTGATATTTTCCTGTTCACTTTTCTTGGCCTCATCTTCTATGACACAGCACTTCCCCGTCTTCTCTGCTAACTATTCTTTCCTTCTTTCTCTAATGTTTGAATTTCTGGTGACACTCTTCAAAGCTTATAACTGACATGTACTTCAGCCTAATACATTCTTATATCAGGCCCAGCTCCTTTTTCATGTCCACGATTTCTTAATGCAGCATCAGGATCTCTTCTTTGTCTCTCTTGTGTTTAGCAAGGATGGCAGTATTGCTGTCTTGTGCTTCTGTTGGCCTGTGATCCCCTAATTTTCCTCATACTCATCCAGACTAATGAACTTGAATTTCATTTGATTCTGAGTGTTTTCTGGGTTCCTTTTGAAGATTTTCTTCTCATTTTTGACTCTCACAAGTTTATATCTTCAAATATTTTCTTCACGTCAAATAATTCTTTGTTTTTTCCAATGTGCTCTTCTATGTGCTTTTAACCTCTCGGTTGCTTTTGACTGGCACATATTGGAGATTCAGTCTTTTATAAGCCTGTGTTTTGAGATAGAAGTCTGTGAATTTTTCTTTGCCACATTTCTTCTTAAGTTCAGAGGGCTTCTTTTTAAATTGAACACAGTTGGAACTCCGAGCCCCAAGCTCCTTTTCATGTTACTCCAGAGCTATGAACACATTTTCCAGGTGTTTAATGTGATTACATAACCTGTCGTTTTCTGTCTTTCTCCTCCTTAGAAATTCCTTTTCCCAATGTCCATTTCGCTTGCAATAAGCTCACTGATCTAGTCCTAGAGGTTCCCTAGTGCCATTTGCAAATGAATTGTACTGTCTTTGCCCAAGGTTTCTTGATCCCTATTCTGGTGCTCCTATCAAAACTCAACCCCCTTTCTTAGAGTCTTTTTTTAAAATTTATTTTATTTTACTTTATTTGTGAACATACTGTACAGAGGGGTTACAATTACATGGGCAGGATAATGCATACATTTCTTACCAAGCATTGCAGCCTCCTCCTTTGTTTACCCTTCACATCCCTTCCCAGCCTTTCCCCTCCCCCCACCTAATCATCCCCCCCCAGCCCGCACCGACGTTGTAAAGCTCGTTTTCGACATGACAACTTGTAGATCTCATTGCTGCAACAGGTCCACCTGTATCCTTAAACGACTTGTTTTTCCCCATCTCCTCCACAAGTTATACTGACATCAAATATAGTGAAAGCAGGGTTTATACTGTGGGGGAGGGCCATACAAAGTAACAAAGAAATAATCTTATAAATGCGTTAGAAAAACATGCATGAAAGAAAAAACATTAAAATATATATCTAAGAGTTCATTTTCCTAACATCACAATATCTGACCTTTTCCGCTTGACTCATACATATACTAGATATTGCTAATAAGGGAAAACATGGTACCTATGTTTCTTTGGGCCTGGCTTACTTCACTTAATATAATTTTTTGCAAGTTTTTCCATTTCCTAACAAATGGGGCAATGTCATTCTTTTTGATGGGGGCATAGAATTCCATTGTGTATATATACCACATTTTCTTGAGCCATTCATCTACTGAAGGGCATCTTGGTTGGTTCCATATCTTAGCTATGGTAAATAATGCTGCAGTAAACATGGTTGTGCTGGTAGCTTTAGTGTGGTCTTGTTTGTAAACATTTGGGTAAATGCCCAAATCTTAGAGTCTTTTTTATCCAGGGTATCTCTGTTTTCAAACACCTACTGGGTAACCACTTCCAACTTAGAATACACCTTTCTCTCAAAACTTTCTAACTTTTGAAGCTTTCTTCTAATATCTGGGGCTGACTGGCTAATAAAGGCCATATTTAGGGCTCTTTGATTCTCCAGGGCTTCAAGATCTATAGGCCTATATCTCCTATAGTCTTCTGGGAGAAGTTCCAGAAAAGCATTAGGGTACTCACTGGGGAACTGTCCCATCTCACTCACCTTAGTTTGATGACTTGGCTTTCTAGCCACTGTGGTATCCCTGCTAATCAAACCTAGCAATAATAGGTAAGCACTTCCATACCTCGATCACTGTTACTCTCAGCTTGGCTAAGTCTGTGGAAAGACTTGCTCCAAATGGTTTGGTTCAATATTTGGGCTACTGTCTGGTCCAAGTACTACTTTCAAATCACCAACAGGATTCATTCCCTTTTCTACCAGGTGAAAAGCACCTGTTAAATTTGCTGACACTCATTCCGGATGTGCTTGTGTGTGAAAATTACTGTCTCTAATGAAATAATGAGTCCCTGTTTTTTTTTTTTTTCTGAAAAGGATGGAGTTTGCTGTTTCAAGTTATACAGGTCACTAGTTGTAAAGGGACCATATATTCAAATGGGGTCCTGCCCCCCCATCTCCTCCATGTTCCTCTTTCAAGGGTAATAATGGTAACATACCACATTGTACCACCTCAGGCTGATAAAAGTAACCACTTTTGGTATAGGAGGACTTAACATGACAGGTGCTGATGGCAAAGAATAGGAGAGAGTACATCAATGCATCTTCCTCTGAGGGACTCTATAACCCTGGGGGAGAATATTTTTTGGATATGGCAACTTGGATATGGCCTTGTTCTCCAATCCTGAGGAAAGGAGTAAACAGAGATGCATACAGGACACAGGTAAAACTATCAGCAAACAGACCAATAGCCACAGACGCTTAACTTACATGTCCTATCCGTCTCAATGTTGACGACGACAAGAGGTCCCAGATGACAGAGAGAATGTCCCAGATTGCCTCTTGAGGAGGCCGCAGATGACCCCTGGAAAATGTTACATATGTCGTCCCTAGGAGGCCCTAGATAATCTCTCATGGAGGTTCCAAATAGCTCCCCAAGGAAGTGTCAGATGACCTCCAAAGGAGGTCCAAGATGTCCTCTCAATGAGGCTGAGATTACCTCTCCAATAGCTCCCAGATGGCCACTCAAAGAGCTATATGTGAACCCCAGAGGAAGGTCCAGATAACCCTCTTGAGAAAGACACACATGACCTCCAGAGAAGTTCTTATATGGCTTCTCAAGGAAGTCCCAGATGATGTCTGAAGACGGTCATACATTTGTCATCAAGGTAACCCAAGCTGACCTCTCAAAGAAGTTCCAGATGACCTCAGGAGGTGGTCCTAGATTGCCTCTTAAGGAAGTCCTAAAGCCTATTTTTGAAGAGTTCTCGGGTTGCCTCCCGAGGAAGCCCCAGATGACCTCTGGAGAAAGTCCAAGATGGCCCCTGGAGAAGGCCCCAGACGACTTCCATGGTAGGTTTCAGATGGCTTCTCAAGGAAGTCGCAGATGTACTCTTGATGAGGTTCCAGATTGCTTCCCAAGGAAGCCCTACATGACCTCTCAAGGAGTTCCCAGAAGCGGCAAATGACCTCCAGAGGGGGTCTCCAAAACAGGCTGGGAAGTTTTCTTAGACACACCGCTAAAGGAACCTAAATGACTTTTGTCAATGTTGGTCCTCTGGAGACAAACACTCAAGGAAGACTCTTAACGCTGAGGGTTGACACTTTCACCTATGAAGATTTTTCCCTTGGGACAAGGCCTGATGCTATCCAAATGGATTATCTCGATGGGGTTTCTGAAAATTAGGAACTCTGTAGTTCAAGAGAATCCATCGAGACACATTTAACATAATAAATGTTCTCCAAACCACCAACCCCCAAAATTATGATAGCCAAAGCTCCAAACAAAGGGGAGAGCAAGCCTTTTTCCCCTTTCCCTTTGTCTCTCCTTGGCTACAGAACTATACATCCTTCGATGTCTTTCCATTTTTCCCTTCTACCAGTTCCTTCTTCTCTTCAGGCCTCTCCACTCTCCACATGTCTGAACGGCTTTGCCTGCGTCGTCAGTTGCCATCCTTCACCTACTGCCCCCCCTCAACTTCCTCTCCTCCAAGGTTCTTTCCCCTTCTGCTATCACACCACTTCCTTCCTTCCAGGACTTTTCCTTTTTTCTCTTTCCTTCTATTTCTCTGAACATGTAGCTTATATAAAGTCTGTAACACTTCTCTACTCCAACTGCCTAACAGCTTTCAACTGTCACATCCCAAACTGCCTACAGCCCAATCACTTAACAGCTAAACACCTGTTGATTAATGCACCAGCCCCTCCCACAGAATGCCCCACCTTCTTTGGTGGCATACTTTGTCCTTTCGAGCTGCCCAGGAGATGGTGCCTGGCTGATTATGGGACCCTATAGATTATTGGGGCCCTGCTGATTATTACAGTATCCTCCTTGTGAACTAGTAGCTATTGAAATTGGACATTTGATTTTGATATTACAAACGCGTTGTGACATCACAAACCCATTTTGACATCATCATCAGCACAACATCACAAACCCATTGTGACAACATTGTCATTGTGACATCATGATTCCATTGTGACATCTCAAATCTATTATGACCTCTTAGCTCCTTTGAAAAACCCATGCCCTTTTCAACAGTACAGTCCCTTTGTGTACCCATATCCTTGTTAACTGACAGTTGAGATCAGGCATGCCTTTATAACATCAAAAAGTGTTTGTGACACCCTCAACAGTGTCACATCAACTCGTTGTGATATCACCAAACTCAATGACATAATCCCATTATGACAATAATTCTCATTGTGACATCATAGACACATTTTGAATGCTTATTCTGTGATTTCATTGTATTTCAAATGTGACATGAGAGTTGATATCAGAAACACATTTTTGTGCCTACATAACCTACATAACCATTTTGAAGTCATAATTACATTGCGATATCACAGTGCCATTGTGATATCACTAACACAATGTGATATCACTAAAATCTGTCCTCATAACTTTTGTGTTATGTTAACATTGTGATATCTTAGACCTTTCTGCCCTCATTTTTCAACCTCACATTTCATGTAACATGAAATACCAGAAATCCACTGACATCATGACAACTGTGACATCACACTGACCGATGTCATGAACATCATGTCACATTGTGATATCACAAAAGTTTTGATGTCATAATTAGTTGGTGATAACATACAGGTAATGGGTCACAGTAGGTCTATGATGTCACAATTGGTTGGTGATATCCAAATGGCATAAAGGGTCTCATTTGTCATGAAATCACAGAGAATATGAGTTCACGAATGTATTGTGTTATCTACAAAGGCAGGTGTCCTTGCAAATTTGTTGAAGTCCTAGGAGGATTATGATATCACAGTGTTCATGATGTCTGTCAGTATGATGTCACAATGGTCATGATGTCACAGTGGATTTCTGATATCACATATCATAACTGAAATATTATAAGGTTTAAAACAGATTATGAGTTCATAAAGGGCACGACACAAGACTTATGAGGACAGTGTGGGCACACAGGCATCAAACATTGCCCTGAGGGGAAGTTGAGTGGGAGAGCCTGATTTGTTTAAGTTCAGTGTGTAAACAGCTTGTGGAAGCTTAAGCGCATGATAAGGTGTGACCTTTACAGTGATTGGTTGTTTCCATTTCCTCCCCTCCCACGCAGTCTTTTGCTTTAGAAAGGGCTTGATCTGTGTTAATAAACGAGTCCTTGCTTGACTTGAATTCCTGCTGTGTCTGATTGTCTCTTGGGCTAAGGGAGGCTGGGGAACAGGCGAGCGGCCACACTAACCTTTCCTTGGACCCCATCTGTCTTTCTTGGGTCAGACAAAGACCCGACATCTGGCTCCCAACGTGGGGCTTGAAAGGAAAAGTTACTGGCTGAAGCTAAACGCTCTCTCAAGGTAAGTGAAACCCTTAGTATGGGTAATTTTATTTCACAGAAGAAGGAGGAGAAGGCAGCATTAGGCATAGAGGGAGTAAAGGAGGACTTGGGAAGTATGAAAGAAAAGGAATGGATCAAATTCCACCAAGAACGCAGCAAGACATGTACAGTAGAAGTCAAAACGAGGGTGAATGTTACCCCCTATGACTTGGGTGCCCTTGAGAGTCCTAGGCCCACACCCTACTCCCCTTATTGGGGGGAGGTAAGGTGCCCTATGTTACCTGCAAGAGGAATCTGCAAGACCTGGACCCTTACCAATCTTCTATAGAGGGGCCGAGGGCTGGGGAAGTAACATATAGCAAAAAATCCAAATAAGTATCTCTATACTAATATACAAACAACCAAAGAACATATTGAAAGGTCATAACATATCTAGACATTGCATACATATAGTGATTAGTGGAAAAAGAAACAATAAGAGAGCACTGCACAACCACTATGTAGAAATTGGAATCCTTATACATTGGTTCTTGGCACTTAAAGTGATATTGTCAGTTTGTTAAACATAGAGGCAATCTTTTAGATATTACACATAAAGTTGCTGCTATGATACAACATTTTGAATCATAACTTTATATACAAAATATATTTCAACATATGTCCCATGAGACACATGTACAGGAATATACATAGCAAAACCTTTTACAATAACATGTAATAACATATTGACATGTCCATTGAGGGTATTACACAAGTATACACATGCATATAAAACAATACCACTAAGTCTACATAAAGCCACATTCCCAGCCCAATATACTGCATCTTGATGATCATTATCTCTCATCCCTCTCAATTCTATTTCATCCCACAATTTACATAATTTTGTAGAATATTCACTGATTCACAATGTCATATGTAGTCACTCAGAGGATATATCACATAATATTTTATTGAGAGTCTTATTCATCAACATACTAAAACTATACCTTTGAGAATTGTGTGATATTAAATTCTAAATTATCACTCAGATTCACCCACTACTAATCTAAAATTTTTCCTAAGGTTAAAGCAAATGTAATCTGTATTTCTTCAATAAAGTACAATTCTTAGAAAGTTAAAGATTTGGACTATGAATATCACCCTCAGTTCTAGAACATTTTATCATCACTACCCTCTCAAAATACTCCAATATTTATTAGTAGTCATTTCCAGTCATAATTTCAATTTAACTTCCACTTGAGCAGCAATTATTTCATATTCTACCTCTACAGATGGGCCAATTTTAAAACCTCATATAATTAGATAATGTACTTTATTTTACACATTTATCCCATGTAATATTAGTGTTTCCAAAGTAAGTCCATGTAAACAACAATAGCAAAAAGAATACTGACTCAAAAACAATAGATTTAAGCAGTCTAAAGATAGGCTCATGTCTAACATTTAAGTATTATCTTAGATACCAACAGACTTTTAATCCAGTGAGCCATAAGCCCTCAAAATATTGAAGAAATTTCTTAATTTACACAATTGCTACGTTTTCTCATCTATCTTTCTTTCATTTCAACACAACATCTGTTTATATCCTTTATGTCATACTTGAATACCAATGCCTTTGGAAGATATTTATTAGTTGGTGTATATTATTTGTAAGAAGTAATCTTACTGAAATATTTTACACTCACATATTGATCAAGGGCCTTATTAAACTTTTCTGTCTTTCTCCATTACCATTGCCCCTTAATTTTCAACTGTTTTCTTAGAATATCTTTGTGCTAGCTTCACACATCATCAAAATGTATTTCAGTGCTATTCACCCACTGTCATTGAAAATTATACAATGCTGAATGTAAAAGCAAAAATCTAAATAAATGGAGACATATAGTGTTTGTGGATTGGAGGATATAATTGAACAAAGATATTAATTGTCCCCCATACCGCTAATTTTGGTCTTTCATGGGGCTTGAAATCTGGCCTGGGCACTGTCCCTCAGCTCTTCAGCTCAAAGTGAGGCCTCTATCCATTGAGCAACTGTGTCATTTCTGGTTTTCTGGTGGTTAATTGGAGATCAGATTCACACACACATTCCCGTTCCAGCTGGCTTTGAACAGTAATTTTCAGATCTCAGCCTCCTATGCAGCTAGGATTATAAGCATGAACCACCAGTACCCAGTTTCACAGTTTTATTTATAATTTTATGACAATTTTTGAAAACACTTGATCAGCACTTTTTGACTCATTGACAAAGAAAAACCAACTGGAATATATATCTCTGTACAATATTAACACTCAGTGTAAAATTGTTATACAAATTGTAGAGGAAAGATTATACAACTCAATGGGTCTGTAGGGCACCAGATTAGAGCCACACACATATTATCAAGGTAAATTTAATGAGTGTAAAACAAACATTTGGGGAATGACATTCTCCTTAATAAGTGGTGATAGGAAGCCGGGCGCTGGTGGCTCACGCCTGTAATCCTAGCTACTCAGGAGGCTGAGATCTGAGGATCGCGGTTCAAAGCCAGCCCGGGCAGGAAAGACCGTGAGACTCCTATCTCCAATAAACCACCAGAAAACCGGAAGTGGCGCTGTAGCTCAAGTGGTAGAGCGCTTGCCTTGAGCTGAAGAGCTGAGGGACAGCGCCCAGGCCCAGAGTTCAAGCCCCACAACCGACAAAAAAAAAAAAAAAAAAAAAAAAAAAAAAAAAAAAAAAAAAAAAAAAAAGTGGTGATAGGGTAGAGAGTATTGGGGAGAATTAAAAAGTGAACATTGATTTAAACATAATTTATTCAAATATTAACTTCAATCAGGATTAAAACGTGGCATATAAAACAAAAATAGTGATGTAAATGTAAAGCACAGAAAGATGTCTTGACAATTTTTGAAATGAAGAATTCTTAAATTTGGCATTAAAATTATAGGAAAAGAAAGCTTGATGTAGTAGAAAACAATAAAAGTGTAAAATAGTTTAGTCTGTGAAAGCTCATATGCAAGTAGTGAATAGAAGTTGGGAGTAAGGGGCTCATGTATCTCATCCTAGCTACTTGGGAGGCTGTGATTTGAGTATTGCTATTTGAAGGCAGCCCACAAAATGAAGTGCCTGAGAATTGTACCTCTGATTAATGGCAAAAAGGCAGAAGTTTGGCATGAGTCAAATGGTAAATTGTTAACAAACTGCAAGAAATCTCAAGGACCCTGAGTTCAAACCCCAAGAGGATATGTACATGTACAAAAATAATAATAGTTGTACTAACAGTGATGATGATATAGATGATGATGATGAATATAATGATGATGAAGGGTACCCATAGTCAAGGATAAAATATTTGCAAATCCTATACCTGAAGAATGACTGAAGTCTAAACTCTGCCTAGAACTCTCAAAACCTAATGTTAAAATAGAACATCAATTACAAACCAAAACAATACATCTTGTGGGAAATAAGCACAAGAAAAACATCATTAGTCATCAAATGTACATTGAAACTAAAATTACATCATAAAACATGTATGAGAATAACTTCCCATAATACAATAATGACCATACTAAATGCTATCAAGAAACAGAGAAACTGGAAACTGGCAGGATGTCGAATAGGAAAGCCACTTCTGAACAAATTTTGTCAGGTTCCTAGAATATGAAATATACAACCACTCACAGTATAGCACAGGAAGATCCCTTCACGCATTGTCTTATAGAAATAAAATGTAACGTTCACCCAAAGGCCAAAACACAGAGGTTGATAGCAGCATTATTTCCTTTAGTCTAAAAAATTGAAATCAATTCAGGCTTTCTTCAGGTGAATGGGAAACAAATTATGCTAAATTTTATAATGACAGAACCAAAAAGCAACTCGAGTGAACACAATACAATATTAAGGCATCCAATACCTGGGAATAATCTACCAAAGATAAGAACGCAATCCTAAAAGCTTATTTATTGCATGATCGAGAAATCAGAGGAAAAAATGCGTTGGTTGCCAGGATAAAACAGGTTTGGGTTGGAACAAAGAGAAGTAGTGTGTTTACTTATAAAAGTGAAGAACGAGACAGACTTATTTTTGGTAAGAAACGTATCTGTAAATATGGTATATTCATATAGAGTTGATAAAACTATAATAGACTTAATATTTGCACAAAATAGTTTAAAGAACTGAAGTCTGTATAAGGTACTTGTGAAGTATTAGTGTGCTACTTGTGATGTCATACTAGAAATATATAAATAAACTGGAAAATATTCAAGGGATTTCTCTGTGTTCTTTTATTTGTGTTTTTTATTGTGAAAATACTGTACAGAAGGGTTACAATTACATGCACAAGAGGTTGAGTACATTTCTTATCAAGCATTGTAGCTTCCTCCTTTGTTTCCCCTTCCCATCTATCCTCCCTCTCCCCCCTGAACCAACCCTGCTCCACACCACCACATTTGTAAAGTTCGTTTTCGACATAACGACTTGTACGACTCATTCTATCAATGGGACCACGTGTATCCCTCTTTAATCGATTTGTTTTTTCCCTTCTCCTGTACAAATTATAACAATATCAAATACAATGAAAGCATGGGTTATACCATGGGGGAGGGACATACAAAGCAGCAAAGCAATAATCTTCTAAATGTGTAAGAAACAATTGCGTGAAATAAAAATAACATTTGAATCCTTATCTTAGGGTTCATTTCCCTAACATCAACTTATGTGACTTTTTCTGCTTGACAGACACATATTAGTTATGGAAAATAAGGGAAACCATGGGACCTATGTTTCTTTGGAACTGGCTTACTTCACTTAATTTATTCCAAGTCTTTCCATTTCCTAACAAATGGGGAAATGTCATTCTTTCTGATGGAGGCATAGAATTCCATTGTGTATATATACCACATTTTCTTGATCCATTCATCTACTGAGAGGCATCTGGGTTGGTTCCATATCTTAGCTATGGTAAATAAGGCTTCAATAAACACAGTTGTACTGGTAGCTTTAGTGTGGTCTTTTTTGTGAACATTTGGATAAACGCCCAAAAGTGGGATTGGTGGGTCATAGGGGAGCTCTATGTGGTGTCATTTATGGAACCTCCATACTACTTTCGAAAGTGGTTGAACAAATTTATACTCCCACCAACAATGCAGTAAGGTGCCCTTCTGTCCACATCCCCTCCAGCATCTGTTGTTATTAGAGTTCTGGATTACAGCCATTCTAATTGAGATGAGGTGTTATCTCAATGTTGTATTGATTTGCATTTCTTTTCTATTAATTTAATTTAATTTTATATTTGAACATACTGTACAGAGGATTTACAATTACATGGGCAGGATAATGCGTACATTTCTTACCAAGCATTGGAGCCTCCTCCTTTGTTTACCCTTCACATCCCTTCCCAGCCTCCCCTCTCCCCCCCAATCCCAATCCTTCTCCTTTCCCCCCCTTCTCTCCCCCCCCCGCACCGACGTTGTAAAGCTCGTTTTTGACATGACAACTTGTACTTCTCATTTTTGCAACAGGTCCACCTGTATCCTTAAACAACTTGTTTTTCCACATCTCCTCCACAAGTTATACTGACATCAAATATAATGAAAGCAGGGATTATACTGTGGGGGAGGGACATACAAAGCAACAAAGAGATAATCTTATAAATGCGTTAGAAACACATGCATAAAAGAAAAAAACATTAAAATACACATCTAAGGGTTCATTTTCCTGACATCACATTATCTGACCTTTTCTGCTTGACTCATACATATACTAGATATTACAAATAAAGGAAACCATGGGACCTATGTTTCTTTGGGCCTGGCTTTCTTCACTTAATATAATTTTTCCAAGTTTTTCCATTTCCTAACAAATGCCCCTCCGTAGATGAATGGATCAAGAAAATGTGGTATATATACACAATGGAATTCTATGCCTCCATCAGAAAGAATGATTTGCATTTCTTTTATGGCTAGAGAGGTTGAGTATTTCTTCATGTGTCTATTGGCCATCCTTCTTTCCTTTTCAGAGAAGTTTTTCTTCACGTCTTTAGCCCACTTATTTATTGGGCAGTTGTTTCTTTGAAGATTTGTTGTTGGGGGATTTAATTTTTTGCGTTCCAGGTATATTTTAGATATGAGACCCTTGTCCATTGTATGGCTAGTGAAGATCTCCCAATCCGTGGGCTTTCTATTGATCTTGCTAGCTATGTCCTTTGCCATGCAGAAGCTCTGCAATTTCGTGCAATCCCACTTTTTCAACCTTTCTTTCTTTGATTTCTTGTGTTTCTGGGTCTCTATTAAGAAAATTTCAGCCTGTGCTAAGGAGACATAGGTTTTCTCCTATTCCATCCTGAAATGTTTTCAGAGTGTCTGCTTTGACTCCGAGGACTTTGATCCATTTGGAGTTGATTCTGGTGCAGGGTGATATATAAGGATCTAGCTTTAGTTTTCTACAATAGTTAACCAATTTTGCCAGCACCATGCACTGAAGAGGCTGTCTTTCTTCCATTCTATTTTTTAGCTCCCTTATGGAAGATTATATGGCTATAGGACTGTAGGTTTATTTCTGGGTTTTCAATTCTATTCCATTGGTCCTGAGGTCTGTTCTTGTGCCAGTACCAAGCTGTTTTGTTTACTATGGCTTTATGGTAATGTTTGAAATTTGGTATTGGTATTCTTCCAGCAATGTTCTTTCTGTTGAGGATTGTATTTTTTCTCTGTACTTCTTATAACATCATAAAGATGTATCCTAACCTCGATTGAATTTAATGATATCTAGAAAACAGAAGTCAATATTGAATGTTTACACTGAAAAATTGTCTGAGTCCAACCTGAGATGAAATTTACCTTGCTAATTAGAAGGACGAATTTTAGAAGATTGATATCCAGGGCCAGATCTAATAATAAATTCGTGAGAGACAACAAAAATAAAGAAAGCTAGATATAGTGAAATTTCCCTGTTATCTCACGTTTGTGGAAGCCATACTTAAGAGATTATTGATCAAGGGAGGCTTGGCCAAAAGCAAGACCTCCTTTGAAAAATAATCTAAAGTGTCAGAGCTTTAGCTTCATGCACCAGTAGTGCCAAACGAAAAAGAAAAGAAGAAAGCAGAAAAGGAAAGGAAAGGATAGAAAAGGAAAACCATTTCCTCTTCATTCTTGTAGTTTCATGTCATTGTATACAAGAATTGAAAGTATTTTTTTCTTACTGGTAGGATTCAGGCCTCTCTAATATGAAAGTATTTATTTCAAAGAATTATTTTATTGTTGCTATTTATTAACTTATTATTTGGCTTTCTTGGATATTGAATCCATGTCTTTGTATATATTAGTCTAGTCCTATGACTGAGCTGTACCCCAACTCTCTTGTATAGTTTTGGAAAATGTTTATGAATTCTTCAATAGATAGCTACTCTCATTTTCATCTTATCTTTTCTCTCTTACATTTTCCCCTATGTATTTTAGTATATGTGTTGAAAACTTTCCTCAATTTTATCTTCTGAACTTAAAATTTTGCTTTTGAGATTACAGAGAAGTCAGTTAATTTTATGACATCTATTAAAATTATATACAGATATATGTATTTCACATGTATTATTGATTCTTAGAGTTCATTGCAATAATCATCACTTTATATGGTCATATGCACATAGCTATTGAGCCATTTTGATTCTCTCCTAAGAATATTTTCCCTTGTTCTTGCCATGTGAATGCTTACAGTGCTGTTAGTTAATTATGTCCAATTGTAATTATGTGTCCTTTACTATCTATTGGATAATTTGTAGATTTATGGACATATCTAGTTATTACAAATGAGGAAAACAATGCAACATATATTTATTTAAATCTAGCTAATTTCCAGTCTTTCCGTTTCCTCCGGAATGGTGTAATGCCATTCTTTCAATGAAAGCACAGAATTCCATCAATGCAACAGAATTGAAGGCCCAGAAATGAATCCACTCCTATAGGAACATAATCTTTGATAAGGAAGCCAGAATCACAGGAGGGTAGAAAAACAGTCTCTTCAAAAATGTGTGCCGGTAGAATTGGCTGTACACAGACAAATGAATTTAGTTCCTTATATATCCTCTTGCACCAGAATCGATTCCAAATGGATCGAAGACCTCAATGTCCAGATATTTTAGAATGTTACAGGAAGAGTTAGGGGAAACACGAGGGCTCCTTGGCACAGGTCAAATCTTCCAAAGTAAGTCTGGAAAAATTGGATTACATCAAACCGAATCAATCACTTGTCTGACTCAAAAGCCATGTAGAGAAAAGTGATAGTGTAGCACAGATTTATTAGGGAACAAACCTACAGATGAGAGCCTCAGCCAATGCTAAATCCTTACTCCTTTTTCTAATTAGGTTATTTATTGTAGGTTTGCATGAATGAAAGAGTTTTCTGGTGGGGATTAGAATGACAACAACTAATGCTAAGACAGAGATCGCATGTGAAATGTGTTGTAGCAGGTGAAAGGAGGAATTAAGGCAGGGGGCTCTAGTTCAAAGCCTTGGCTTGGTGCAGTTTAGTATGGTTTAGATGTACAAGAGAGTGAAGGTAAAGCAGGAGTGATGATAAACAAAAGCACTGATCTGAAGCCTCAAAATAAAGATCCTTATATATGTGAACCAAACACTCTCTTTCATGAGGTTTTATTTAAATTAACAAGCACAATTTTAGATTTCACCAGAGTGACATGGTGCATAATTACTGGCAATGTCTGCTATGTCAGGTCATCCAATCTACTCTTTCACGGGTTACCCATTAGCCAGGTTTCAAAACAATCAGTACAATGAGATTGTACAAATGAGACTGCGACTTTTCCCTCTCGTGAATTAAAACCCTGTCAAATGATTTCTGTCTTCCAGATGTTTACACAATATTTCTCATGATCTTTTCTACTATTTTGACATCATTATTCATGTTCATACTACTTTTTTGTTGTTTTGTGTGTATAAGCCATTTTGAAGATTTGAACTCAATTTTTAATAGTCTCCCTTGCATTTTTTGCTCATGGCTGATGACATTCTATTCCTTGAGCCATATACTCAACTTCTCCTTCTTGCTGGACAATTGGAGATAAGTTTTCACAGTTTTGTCTGCTTAGACTGACATTGAACAAAAATCTTCAGGTCTTAAGAACCTGAGTTTCTAGTATTCTACACATGAGCTGCTAACACCAAGCTTTGCTTTACTGGTATTTTAATATGTGGTAGAAAAAAGTGGAGGTACATTTGGGTTAAGTGTGCAATTTTTCACATTCAAGTTTGAATCAACTTGATATAATGTAACTGTTATCGATTTTAATAGTCAAATCAATGAATTTTACACATTCCCACAGAAATATAATTGAAAACAACAGGCATAATTGTTTTCCTAAAGCAAGTAATAGAACCATGAATTTCTTTCATATTAATTTCTTGTTTTATATAAGTTTAATTAACAGGCTTCCAAGACTAAAAGTAAATATATTAATTGTATAGCACAAGAAGCAAAGTGATTATACTTAAGAAGAGATATTTCATCACTGCCAAAAGATAAGATTTTTAGAAGTTTCATTAAAAAGGAATGTTACATACAGAAATTAATGAATATGATATAGCTTGGTCATGACACAACATATAAATGAATGTGATTACCTCTCCATTCTTCATAAATGTGTAAATAATAATAGTGTAGCAAGGAGCCAGTGTTTCATGTTTGCAACCCTATCTGCTAAGGAGTCTGAGAACTGAGAATCTTGGTTCAAAGCCAACCTAGGCAGGAAAGTCTGTGAGACTCTTATCACCAATGAACCACCAGAAAACTAGCACTGGTTCAAGTGGTAGAGCACTAGTCTTGAGATGAAGAGCTGAGGGACAATGTCCAGGCACCGATTTAAAGCACCACGACTCACAACAATTAAAAATAAACAGTGAAAAATAAACAAATAATTTGACATAAACATTAAAATATATATTCTAAAATTTTTAAAATCCTCACTAGATATACTAGTTTATATAAATGTCAAAAAGTGTTTTCTGCTTTTAGTTGACACTGAATCAATTGTGTAAATCAGACATTTCTCACTCAATTCATATTTGTATGTTTATATACTTATGTGCCATAAGTATAATGAACTGATTCATGATAGGCAGTGCTGTTTTAGGAATCTCCCTTGGCTTTCTAACATTAACACTTCTACCAGAAAATCGATATGCCCTCCAACCTTGACAGAGTTTTCGTCTCATTGGAGCAGAAAAGTATAAGCCATAATCATTGTTTGGAACAACTGTAACATTTTACATGCATTTCACTTAATTTAAGAACCACAACATTCAAGTCATCATAACCATGCCACTAACAGCAAGATGTCTTCTGAGCTTTTCAGTATCTTAAGAGATGAAAATTTTAATTATACATATCTTTTTTTCTGCCTAACATCCTATATCTTTAGAAGATCTTTTTGTGTAACCCTGTGTTCCTGATTAGAAGACCAGAACAAAGGCAATAATTAAAATAGTGGAGGAAAATACTTGGAAACAATTTAAAAAGCAATCACAGACACTCCTGTCTTCACCTGATGCAATGATAATATTCATTAAAGTAACATGTTTTGTCATCATTTAAAGAGCAATAATTAAACTTTAATTAGCAGTGAAGAAGGGAACAGAAATCTTTGTTTGGAGGAGTTCCAGGAAGATGGCAGAGGATAAGCTGGAGGCTAAACAGGCTCTCGCATAGAAAGCAGTTTTAGTGTTCCAGTGAACAATCCTAAGCCAGAGAATCATACCAAGTGTGCCATCACAGTACAGAGAGTTAGGCCAGAGAGAGAAATTCCAGGCAAGGAGATAGATCTGAGCACTTGCCAGCAGCCCCGGCTGCGGCTGGAGCTGCAGTGAGGGCGGCCATAACTGCCATACCTGCAGGACAGAGAGTCCCAAATGAAGGAGCCAGACATGGCGGGCGAACGGATTCTACTCAATACCAGCAAGAACCAAAAAGGAGCAGACATCTTCATCCTGCAGTTTGCAGACCAGAGAGTACACAGGAACCAAGACTTGGTGTGAGTAGAAGTCTCACATCCTCACTCCTTCTCAGGGGGCAGAGGAGGGAAAGCCACCCCTTCCCCCACACTACTGGAGATCTCCATCTTTGATACTGACAAAGGCCCAGTTGAGCTGCTAGCTCCAACTCAGAACTTGGAAGGAAAGTAGAGTTATTTAGCAGGTTATAAGAACATAACCTGACCTGCTACACTCAGCTCCACCCAGGGAAAATTCAACCAGCCGGGGTCACCAGTCCAAGGAGTGGCTTTCTTCACTGAGTAAACAGAGCCAGGGGCTTCACCTCCCTACAGCAGCCTTGTCAATCAATGGAAAGTAAGTAAACATAAACCCTGAGTATGGCTCTAGGCTGGACTATGTGAATGTCTCACAAGCTAGCCCCTCAGGGAAATGCTACTGTTTGCTGAAAGGCATCAACTCTACCCAGAACTTAGCCTCATCACAGCATCTCCAAACTAGAGGAAACAGCCATCTCCCTCTTTTCTGATACTCAAAGCAGATCTCCCTCCCATTGAACTAGGCTGGGTGGAAGAACACAAAATCCTGGGTAAAGCAAAGCATTTTTAGGTCTGCTCAAACAGTCTGACTTAAGAAGCCAACCAAGTCACAAGAAAATCAAACACCACAAGCACACCAGACACTCCAACAAGAGAGTGGTTATGGACAAATGGAAGATACAGGATCTTCCCATGCCCCCCCCAAAAAAAAAATCAAGAACTTTTTTTTGGTACATCGTATAAATTTTCTTTTTCTAAAACTTTTTTTAATTTTTAAGTTTTAAGTTTAAAAAATTATTTTCTAGTAACTTTTTTTGCTTCCTCTTACAATTTTTATTTTAGGGGTATATGTGTGTGTGCATTTTTCTTTCTTTTTTTCTTAAAAAATTTTTTTTTGTTTTTTGTTTAGCTCTACTGAACTTTTGATCTTTTTTTTTCTTTCTCATTCTTTTCAACCTTTCTTCTCTTTCGTTATTCTTTGTGTGACTTAACTGATGTTCTGCACATCCTCAGATGTACCCATAGTCGATTATTAGACGTTATCCCCCATTGTGTACACACTTAATCCAGAAATTTATGACTCAATTCAAACCTCTTAGACTTAAATTACTTAATAGCAGTACTACTTCTTTATACCTATATAATATTTTAAGCATTTTGTGTAAGTTTTTCACATCTCCTTTATATTCTTCCCCTTCTCTCATTTTATCCACGTTCCTCTCACAGCATTTTCTTTTCAATTTGCATAATTTTTAAGCATGGCAATTTTAATTTTTAATTTTTTTCTTTTCTATTTTTTCTTGTCTCTTTTTTCTCTTTCTCTTTATTCTTTTTCTCTATCTCTCTACTTTCATTCTATCCAACCTATTTCTGGCTTTGAGATTAGGACTTAGTTAAGTTAACTCTCCCTGGGCCTTCCCACATCCCTCTATTCCTAATTTTATCCACATCTCTCCCTAAAACTAATAATTTCTGGTTTGCCTAATACTTCTTTGCGGTTCGTAGCCCATTAATATATAGTTGTTTCATGTTGAACTAGATTGTGTCTGCGGACTTTTGACTGTGCAACTACAGATTTTGGTTGATGCTTGCCTTAATATAGTGTTCTAGCACAAAACTGGTGTTAATTTCATCCCAAATGGGCAGAGTAAGCCAGAAAAATGGCAAGTCCGGGTATCTCAACACCCACTCATGATAATCAAGGGACAGAACAGATAATGAATAATCCAGAGGAGACTTCCCAAATAGCTCTACAAACATTGTTGGTAAACATGGTAAATTAAAAGACTGAAAACTCAAAAAGGACTCTGTATGAGCGTGATAGGGAGAGAGACGAGGCAAACCAAAGGTGAATACAGGAATATCATGAGCATGAGGAAGCTACTCAAAAACTGATACAGGAATTGCATGAACAGCTTTAGAACATTCAAAGAGAAAGGCAGGAATGGCGTGAGCAGGCTGAGAACACTCAAAGAGAACTACAAGGATTGTGTGAAGGTGAGGAAGCTAATCAAAGAGTAATACAGGAATTGAGAGAGCAGGATGAGAATACACAAAATCACTAAAGTCATTCATGGAATCCATTACCAAAGAGCTGAAGAAAGTCAGGGAGACCACAAAGGGAATGCTGAATGGAACTCAACAGAAGGAATGGGTGTTCAAGGAAACCATAACCAATCAACTAAGTGATTTGAGAATAAACACTGAACACCAAATTAAGGAAGTAAAGAAGTTCATACAAAATCTAAAACAAAGCTTCAACAAAGAATTTTAAGCCATCAAAGCTGACCAATTAGAAGGAAAAAAAATAATGAGATGTACAAGTCGTTATGTCGAAAACGAACTTTACAATTTTGGTGTGGGGTTGGGGGGGAGGATTTTGTGGGGGGGGGAAGATTGGAAGGGGTGGGAAGGAAAAACAAATGCGTATGCTACAATGCTTGATTATAAATGTACTCATTACCTTGCCCATGTAATTGTAACCCCTTTGTATAGTATTTTTACTTTGTTTGGAGACAGCTTGACTGAACAATCCAACATACACATGATAGATTTATCATGTTTTTCAATGTAATTGTCAAAATAATAGAGAGCAAAACCGAAAAGCTAGAAAACATCTAATCCAAAGCAGTAAACTTTTGTCTATAAAATAATTGTGAGGGTCTGTCTCTTTGAAAGTCAGGCCCCCAAAGTGTGAAAATGTACTTCCTTTAGTTTGAACAATAAAACACTTAAAAATCATCTGATAATGTTTTACATATCTTGCCTTGGACTTCTCATGTTGGAGAAGAAGAAAGGTTTGAAAAAGTTCAAGACTGACTATTCCCCAGTTCATTCTTATTAATCAGCTATAGCAATGGAAGTAGCCTTGGTTACTCCTAGTATCATATTTATTTACATTTAGAAGCATTATTTGTTGCTGGGTTATAAGCTGCAAACCCTTGAGTATTAATAAAATCATTTCCTGAGAGGAATGTTGCTGTGTAAACAAACCTAAAATATCAAAGACGGCCTAGTGGAAACTACTTTCTAGCTATATCACAATCTGAAGTTTCAGATTTTGTTTCCCATTGTATCAGGAAATTCATTTTTGTTATCTTCTTTTTCACCATCTAGTGATTCTATAACATCCTGGGATTGCTATATCTTTACTGGATTTTCTAATTTCTGTTGGAATGTTAGGAAAAATGGAAAATTGAGTTCCTGTTTCTGTTTTACTTTATTTTTTTTATTACTTTAGAAAGTGTAGCTTAAGGGGCTGGGAAGATGGCTCAGTGGTAGAGTGCTTGCCTTGCAAGCCTGAGGCCCTGAGTTTGATTCCTCAGCACCACATAAGCAAAATGAAAAAAGCCAGAAGTGGCGCTGTGGCTCAAGTAGCTCTAGCCCTGAGCTGAAGAGCTGAGGGACAGTGCCCAGGCCCAGAGATCAGGCCCCACAACTGGACCCCCCCAAAAAAGAATGTGTAGCTCAAAATGACATAAATTATTTTTTTTATAATATTAGGAGACAGATTTCATTTCCATCATCTTACCCTAGCCTTCTACATAACTTTGGTACTTAGTGATCCACAAATGTGAAAATAAAGATAGGGAGCTTCTTATTTAGATATTGTTTAGTATTTCCAGACTTCATTAATGCAAGACCCTTAATAGTATGTACATCATACATGTGTACATCACCAGTGGCAACTTTTTCTTATTCTCAGAAACAAGGACATATGCTGTCCCTGTATTTGCATCAGGAAAAGGCAGTAGTTGAGTTAGTTTACTAAACTAAATGTGCTGTAACAAATTTCTACTAGTTAAGTGGATTGTACTATCTGTATTTATAATTTTACAGTTCTAAAGGACAGAACTCTAAAAGTAGTCTCACTAGATTAAAATCGAACCACTGACAGAGCTGAAATACTTTCAGATGATTTTAGTGGAAAGGCATTTACTTCCCCTTCCGCTTTCCAGAAACTTCAGAATCTGGAATGTTGTCTTTACCTTTATCTTCTGATGTAGCTTCTTTACATCTTTGTGCTGGTTCTTACCTTATCATGTCCCTTTCGAAATACAGGTGGGACTTTTAAGTAGCTATTTGAGTATGTTTCTCCCATCTGATAATTATTCAAATTGGCATTCCTTGGGTGATGAAAGGTGATTATATATATATATATATATATATATATATATATATATATATATATATATATATATGTAAATCTACGTTTGATGAATTAGATATTTGGGGATGATAGATATATTGGGAAGGTATTTTGCTGTTTAGCATTCTTTCCACTATAACCTGCTATCCTGTCATTAAATTTGAACAACATATAAGCTATTTGCCTTAAAATCATCTGATAAAAATTTAGCCTTTCAATTCACACAATGTTAATAAAGTCTTATTTCATGCCTGCCAAAAGCAAACAACAAATCACTATTTATTAAAAATTATTTTTAAAAAATTTAAAATTTTCTATTTATTAAAAAAACTGTTTTAAAAAATTAGCCAAGGACAAGGAATTAGAGAACATTTGATACTGAGACAACATAAAATCTCAAAGAATCCTGGAGTAATTATTTCAATATTACATTTTGTTCTGCTAGGAGAAGAAAGCATTTTATCGACAATACTTTATACTTTCTTACCTAGTATGTTTATTTTTCCAGAAATGGAATTTGTTAAACATTGTGACTATCCACCAGAATAAATGCCTTCATATGCCTGCATCTTGTGCAGATTGCATAGTCAATTAGATGTAAATGAGAGTTTATCAGTAGCACTTTTAAAAAATGCAGAAAATGTGGACAGGGAGCCAATATACATATTAGTCCACCATCACCTTCCACATCCTCCTTCTTCCTTCCTAGGAAATATACCCAATCAATACAAAGGCTTAGATATTTGGCTCTTCAGATTGTAAATGGATGCAGAATATTATGGGTGTCAGAGATGACTGTTAATGATGTTTTATGTAATAATTTCACATGTAACAGCCTTATGAGTCCTGCAGGTCTTAACACTATATTTCCTTAGTGATGCGATAGGAATGTCAGCCTTCCTGGACTTAGTATTGTGTTCCACTTCTTTCTATCACATGGCCTTTATTATAATACGTAGTAACAGAATGAAAAAGTAATGCCATCTTAAGAAAGTTACTTAAGGCTCTAGGAATGTGGCTTCATGGTACAGTTTTATATGGGTAAATAAACCACTCGAACAATTCAGGGACAGAGTTTCCTTCAATCCTTAGAATATTTTCTTGTACAGTAAAAAGTACAGCACAAATTAACTGAAACTTTGTCATTTTTCTATGTTCAATTCCTCTCTTGGGATCAGTTTTCACTTGAAATAACAGTTCCTTCCACTTAACTTCCAGTAACAATCTGTGGTGCTGCTAGAGGTAAAATGAATATTTTCTGGCTTCATTGAAATAGCACAAAGACATCTTCGGACATGTAACACGTGTTTCAGAGACAATTTAGTAAAGACAAAATATGGAATTTAAATGGTATACAAAATCTTTATCCATTCACATATGGTATATAAGATGATGTTAAGTGAAATGAACCCCAAGATAGTTACACAACATACATTTTTTCTTGCTTGCTATTGTTTTTAATGTATCTAAAATGTACTATGTGATTTTTTTCTTTCTCTTCTATGCTCTTCCCCCATGATATAATCCCTGTTTTCACTAGATTTGATGTCAGTGCCCTGCATCTTGTATATACTTTTTTCTAATATGGGGAGGGGAAGGGAAAAAACAAAATGCTGAAACAAGGGTACAGTATGACCCATTGTAACAGTGAGATGAAAAAGACACTATGTAGAAAACGAACTTTACAAGTTCGGCAGTGGAGGGGAGAGTTGGGGAGATGGGGAAGGAAGGGATAGCAGAGGAAAAACAAAAGAGGAGGTAAGAATGCTCGATAGGAAATGTTCTCATTACTTTACTTATGTAACTCTAAGCCCTCTTACACTATTTTTATAATAAAAATATGACAAAAAGATTATACAGGAGTATATTAAGTTCAAATTTCATCAGAACTCCATAAATGAAGGCCAATTTTTAGTGGGAATATATTTCTCAGAAACGTTTATTTTTGTTGTTGTTTGTTCGTTTTTTTGTTTGTTTTTTTGCTAGTGTGTGTTGTGCATTATTTCCCAAGTGTACATAAGTTAACAGTAGAAGAAACAATAGGAATAATAGGAAAAAGAATAGTTTTGTTTTTAAATATAATGGTTCAATATACTATAGAAGACAACTTTGAAACAATAAAGCCAAGGCCAGTATGTAGAACTATGGGAGGGATACAGAGAAAGCACTACTACTACATACAACATGAAGGATGAGTCCATTCTCTTTCATCTTTTAGCTCTAAATCATGGTAGCTAATCAATCAAATTTTTAAACATAGAATGGAAGAATGATTCTGGTTCCAAAGCAAGTTAGAGATCATGGAATTAACTGGAAAAATAGGCCATTTCTTTTTCTTGGTTTTTTTCTTACTGTTCTATGTTAATGCAAATAGGGGGGCTTGAATTCTGGGCCTGGGCGATGTCTTTCCGCACTTCAGCTCAAGGCTAATGATCTACCACTTGAGCCACAGCACCACTTCCAGTTTCTGGTGGTTAATTGGAGATAAATGCCTCAGAATCTTTCCTACTTGTGCCGGATTTGAACTGGAATCCTCACAGCCTCCTGAGTAGCTAGGATTACTGGCATAAGACAATGGCACATGGCTTAAGCTCACATTTCTAACAGTATATACTCAGGAAATGTAATGTGTTTGTTCACCTATGTTTATATGAATTCTTAAGTTAAAAATCTGGGCTAGAGTTTTGAGTTCACACTCACAAGAATATTTCTAGTTTTAAAGTTGATACTGCTGGAAAAATAAAACCTAAGGAGGTAAAAGAGTCTGGGAAGTTCAGTTTGCACCCAGCCTGGGAAGAACAGTGTTTGAGACACTATAATTAGCCAGCCAAAGCTGCATTGGAAGAATGTTTCAAGAGATGGAATATCAGTCATGATTGAGATTGCTCAATAAGAGCTTGAGGCTTTTGCATACATACATTCAAACATATACATACAAACAGAGGCACTTATATGTGCACACACAAATACACAAATGAATCAACTCTCAGAATATGTAGAAAAGTTAGAAAACAATAGAAAATATGTCCTGAGTAAGACTAGATTAAATGACATTTTCTAATATTAAAAAGTCCTCAAGTGAACATTCCTCAAAAAAGTTTGAGACTTTTACATAGGTAGGGAACATAGATAGTAAGAGAGTTATGTAATGATGATTAAATGGATCAGATCCATGGAGGAATGAACCAGAGACCCATGCAGGTGCATCTGAAAATGTTCATATCCTGTGTCAAATGTTAGAACATCTTTGCAAATTGTACATAAACAGTCTGAGCAGTCAGTCAATTGGATAAGATCATTGGAGAAATTCAGAATTGCTAGTCTCTTTCTGGATTAAATAAACCAACAAATTATGGCAGAGCAATATGACAAAAGCCTGGAATTCTAGCATTCAGACTAAGACAGGAAGTTAGAGAGTGGAATTCATAGTAATACCTTCCCTGGACCAGGTAGTATAATTTTGTCTCAATGAAACATACTAAACAACAAGAAAGGTATACAAGGTTGGATGTTTGGGCTAATTTTGTCATTATCTTTTTAGAAGTCAAGTTTCCTATTGAAATGCAAGTCACCAGTCTTGTGCTAGAACTCTGTTTTGAGGCAAGGATCAACCAAAGTCCTATAGTTGCTGCAGATACAATCTAATTCAATACATACAATCTGTTCAACATCAAACAACTATGGATTAATTGGATGAGAAGAGCAAAGAATTTGGCAAACCAGAAATTATTAGGTCTAGGGGAAAATGAGGGGAAAAATAGGAGTAGAGGGATTTGGGAAGGTAAAAGAAGAGAGAATTTAACCGAGTCCTAATCTCAGAAAGGGAAATGGAATGGACAGAATGATAGGAGAGAGATTTTAAAAAAAACAAGGAAATTGGAAAAACAAAAATTAAAATTTAAAAAGTGAAACCCATGAAAATTATGTAAGTTTAAAGATGATATTGAGAGAAGAAAAGAATAGGATGAGAGAAGGGGACAGATAGAAAGGAGACATGAAAAACAAAAAAATAAAAATTCTTAAAAATAATACTCAGTTGTGTTTTTAATCTCTCTTCATTACATAACATTCCTAGATGGATAATGGCTCATGGTTCCAACCAAAAATTTGAAAAATAAGCATCATTCTGTTGGATTCAAAAGAAATTATGACAGATTGCAACAGTTTAAGCCTGGAGTAATTGCAAAGTTCATCTAATGTATGATTTTCTAGAGCTTGCTAAGTTAGAATTTATATTTAAAATTAATATTTTGGTTTTGTTTGTAATTTCATATTCTATAGGATACTACAAAATTCTTTTTATGTAGAGGGTTTAATTGACAAATTCACAAATGATTCTGACATTCTATTTGCCTAAAATATTCTTTCAAGCAAGGTATAGTTAGAATTTAGTTAATAGATAATTCCAAGAATTCATGTATAAAATAATGTGAATATTCTAGACAGAGTTGCCAACAAATGGATGATATTAATTTATGAATTTAGAAAAAGCAATTTTTTGAGGCTTTGGTGTATCATGTTATGAAGAGAGTAAATGTGTGACATGTTGGTTCTTCTATCTACTCCTAACACATTAAGCAATTTCTTTAATTATTTGCCTCTGTATACAATGAGAAAAATGCTAGAGTTGGAGCTTGTTTTATTTTATTTTATTTATGTTGTCCTAGAGTTTGAACTCTGGGTCTGGCCACTCTCTCTGAGCCTGTTTGTGCTCAAGGATCGTGCTATATACCACTTCAACCTCAGAGCCACGTGTCTGTCTTTTCCTGAGAAGTTTATTGGAGATAAGAATCTAAGGAACCTTTCTGCCTCGGTGGGCTTTGAACCATAATCTTCAGATCTTAGCCTCCTGAATATCTATGATAGTTTAAAAAATATAAATATAAATAATATTTGCAAGTGTTTTGATTTCAAGAATACCACTGGTGGGGGGGCGGGGCAGGGGGGGAATGTTGCCACAAAGTTTAGTGTAGTGTTCTTTCCACAATAGGAAGGCATCATATTAGTAGAAGTGTAGAATTTTTTCACAATAATCATAAGCTATTCATGATGTAAATTAAGGGAATTTTAAGGTGCACCTAGAAGATGGAAACTGTTGGGGTGGGATGACTTTATGGCATAAAAGCTTGGGATTGAAGGTCATAGAAATAATAGCTTAATCTGATGAACAAATGTTTACTTTTGAGGAATTAATTTTTACAAATACTTCATAGTTTTATCCTCTACTAAAATTTGGCTATATTTTCTGTTGACTTATCAATACGTAACACCTCATTGGAAACTGCATCTATTGCAGAAATAAATCACATGCCAACAGGTACTGTTTTTAATGTCTCTGGAAAGAAATGTTCAGAATTTGAAAATGAATAGTTAGTAGTTACAGGAATTTTGAAGAATACATATATTCTGTCCTGTTAACAATTATTCAGTTTTGAAAGTTAGAACTTTCAATTGAATTAAACTGTTTTCTGTTTTACTATGAGACAATAATAAAATATGTGTTCTTCAAAATAATGACAAGTATATTGTGAAAATATTGTATAGTTGGATCTCATTCAAGTTGATTACCCTCTGATAAAGAAAGGGTAATTCAAATTAGATGCCATATTTTAGCTATGGTAAATATTACTGTGATAAACATAATTGTTCTGGTAGCTTTAGTGTGGCCTTGTTTGTGGTCACCTGGTTAAATGCCCAGAAGTGGGATTACTGAGTAATAGTGGAGCATTATTGTGTACATCAAGGATAATCTTAGTAGATGAGCAGAATATCTATGTAAATATGACTGTACAAGGTGATTCTAAGTGAAATGAACTCCAAGACATGTTCTTTGTTGTTGTTGTTCTTAATGTACTGGGTGATTTATTTTTATCATTTTGTGTTTTCCCCACCTATGGTTTATCCCCTGTAGTCATTGTATTTGATATTGATACCCTGGGTATTGTAAATATGTTGATCTGAACCTGGGAAGAGAAATGAAAAAAAACAAAATGGTGAGACAAAGGACGAAGGGGGAACCTATGCAACAGTGATACAAAACAATATGTTGGATATAATCTTTGGAGTTGCGTTGGGAGGGAAGAGGGAGAAAAATGGGTGAAGGGGTAACATTAGAAAAGAAATGAATTCATTACCTTACTTATGTAACTATAATCCCTCTGTACATTACCTTGACAATAAAATTTAAATAAAAATAAAATAAAATAAAATATATGAGAGCATCAATACAGTCGATGGGAATAGGGGAAATTCTGTACTATACAAAGAAGTGTAGAACAGCTGTGGAGAGCAGCAATTTGACTTTAACATAGGAAGTAATAAACTAGGATACAGATTTTCATCCTCATGTAAGTCACTATAAAGGAAAAACAAAATGTATAATCAGCAAACCAATAGAGATAAAATAGAAAACTAAACAATTAAGGTGAATAGATGACTTGGACCAAGAATAAAAATTGACACAATTAGGAAACAATAACAAGCTGTTAAGTTTAAAAAGTATTACCCATAATTCTATTAAATGCTGTTTACATTACAATTTGTTAGAACTATAATTCAAATCACAGTTTAATAGTATATCATTTTGATATTAATATATTTATTACTTATTTCTTAATAGTGAATTTTAATAGATGATTTTAATTTCTGCATCTCTAGAAAAGAAAAAGGGAAACTAATTTTAATAATATATTTCATGAATTGTAAAATTGAGAAGCATTAGATTTTAAACAAACAATATATCATCATTGTTTCATTTGTGTGAATTAATGTATTAATTCAAAGTGTATCCTACACTCAGCACTCATCTTAACATCAAATAATAAATTATTGCACATGGCTCTTGGTATTACATGGAAAGGTTCAGCACTGTAGTAAAATTCACACTACACAATACAGGAGTGTATGACTCCTCTAATCTCACTTAAGTTGTGGAAATTTGATTTCTACATGCATGTTAAATTCCTCTCTAGGTGACATCTAAAAAGTATATACAATTATATACACGAGGGTATTTCAGATGATACTTAGAAGTCATATTCATTAATTAAATTTTTACTATCTTGTACCAAATAAAGATTTATAGAGAGACTGAATTTCTGAGTAGATCATGGTGTATGTGTGCCAGATTATTCATATTGAGGCTTATTTTATAATTCTGACATTGTTTCTACAGTTGGATTTAATTTTCCTTAAGGAGTTAAGTGTATTATATTGGATATATGAAAGTAAACTGAATGTCTATTCCATTAATCCTTTCCCACTTGTCTAATTCCAATATAATTATCCCTGTGTTTGAAGTAATGAAAATAACAACAAATATAAGCAAGATAAATTAGTCTGTAGTAGACAAGTATTTTTACCTTTATTTTGATAGTTGGTCTTCTTTACACTACAAAATATTCTTGGGAAAATGTGCTGCAGGCTGGTCACAACTGTAGAATATTATGGTTTGATGTATCATAAGAGAAGGAAGGAAGGGGAACCTTCCTTCAGAAAGTCTGCTCCGAGGAATATGATCTGCTTTATGTTGGTGACTTGGAAATGAAATTTTTTCAGTCAACCTTGAAAAGCCATCTTGATAGAATATTTCTGTAAGTTGTTACAGAGGATTATTGATGCCTTTGCAAGGATGTCAGATTGCCTCATTTTGAGAAAATTAAAGCAGGAATTTAGTCAGCTGTTCTTTCTATCTTTAGGAGAAAAAACCATTGAATCTAGGTCAGGGGATCACTGGGACCCTGAGAATCTACTATCTTGAATAATAATCCTAGAACTCTAAAACAAAAAAAAAACCACACAAAACAAACAAACAAAAACTCAGACAGGGCTGCTATCACAGCCTACATGAAGGCAGGCAAAAAAATACAGAAGCTGACAGTCATTTTGTTGATAAATAATATAGTTTTTATGAGGCAGACTGAAATGAGGCTCCAGAGAGAAGGTCAGAAAGACGGATCAGAGAGACTAAAATTGATCACACAAAGTTTAGAAAGTAGAATTCCTTGTAGAACTAATACACCAAAGAAAGCCTGTGCATGTAAGAACAAGACAACAGACCAAAATCCAGAAATGCACATTTCCTTAGAGGTCAGCTTAATGAATTTTCAATGGACATCTTTGAATTCTTAAATATTTGACCACATGTGGGAGAAAGCTGAAGAGAACGAAAATGTCATCACTCTGTTAGGATGTCCAATATCACATTAGGAAGTAATCAAGCAAAGATTTGTAATAAAAAGAGAAAACAAATATTCCAAAAGAGGGTCTCACTTGTTTTGATGTAACAGTTCTTGATTTAGGTGTTAGCAATTGCCCTACAATTGATCCAGTCCCAAAATTGAGTTGATATTGACTGCAGTATTCCTACATGAACAAAAAGAAAAAAATTATAAATGTCTGATGAAATGAGTTGAATATGAAGTGTTCTAATTGTGATATCTGAGGTCTAGACACAAGTGAAAAGGTGCATTTTCTTTTCTAAAAATCCCCGATTATTAGCCTAGTGCCAGTGGCTCAGAGCTGTAATCCTAGCTACTCAGGAAGCGGAGATCTGAGGACTGTGGTTCAAAGACAACCTTGGCAGGAAAGTCCTTGAGAATCTTTTCTCCATTTAACCACCAGAAAACCAGAAGTGGAACTGTGGCTCAAGAAATACAGCACTCACCTTGAGTTGAATAGCTCAGGGCCAGTGCCCAAGCCAGGAATTCAAGCCCCTGGACCAACAACAGCAACAACAAATCTCTCTTTTCTTGGACTGCCTGCATCTTTTCCTAATATTCAACAAAGAAGCCATTTTATCACCCACTACCTTTAAGTCCTATGCTAGGTACTGCAAATAGAATGATTTGGTATCTTATGTCAAACAGTTCTTATTTGTGGGAACAAATACCAGCAGCGGTAACTTTTTTTCCAGTCCTTGAACTCTGGGCCTGGGCAATGAACATGATTAAACTGGTAGCCTTTCATGTGAGATTGTTATTTATTGGATTACTACCCAAGAGGGGAATTACTGGGTCTTAAGGGAGATCTATATTTAATCTTTTTAGGGAACTCGATATTGCTTTAAACAGTGGTTGAACAAGTTTAATTTCCCACCAACAGTATAATAGAGTTTCCAATTGGCTATATCCATGCCAGCAATTGCTATTGTTAGTTTTCTTGATAATGACCATTCTAACTGGGATAAGGTAGAATATGTATTGTTTACTTGTAGATTTGTGGCCACTTTCTAGCTACCATAAATGAATGAATCCATGAAACCTATATTGCTCTGCGTCTGCATTCCTTTCTCTTTTCTCTTATTATAATTTTCCCAAGCCTTTCATTTTCCTTAAGACTGATGAAAAGTCATCCTTTCTGATGGGTGAATAGAATTACATTGTGTGTGTGTGTGTGTGTGTGTGTGTGTGTGTGTGTGTGTGTGTGTGTGTGTGTGTGTGTGTGTGTGTGTGTGTGTGTGTGTGTGTGTAAGATGACTATAGGCCCATGACTATAGGCTCATTTCTAAGCCTTCTGTTTCATCTGTAATTTTGTAATTCCATATTAAATTTGAATTGCTTTCTCAAATTCATTGAAGAATATTGTTGGGATTTTGATGAGTATTGCATTGCCAATTGTTTAGGGGCACTATTTCAGTTTTCAAAATGTTAATTCTTCCAACATTGAGCATTGAAAGACTTTCCATTTCCTTGAATCTCCTTCAATTTCCCTTTTTAGATTTTTAATGTTTTTAGAGTAGAGGTCCTTCACATTTTTAGTTAAATTAATTAATTCCTAGTTTAGTTGTTGTTGTTTGGTTTTGTTTAGGTTTGATTTGATTTTGAGGTTAATACATATGAGGTTGTTTTTTGGATTTCAGCCTGGAGTTGCCCATTTTTGGTCAGAAAAACTACTGATCCTTATGGGTTTTGCTGAAGGTTAGCATCAACTTTATTAACTTGAGGGAGGAAGCTATAGGGTCCTTTAAATACAAGGTCATTTCATCTGTAACAAGGGATAGTTTTACTTCTTCCCTGTTTGTATCTGCTTTATGTTTTTCTCTTGTATATTGCTCTTGCTAGAAAGTCCACTACCATATTGAAGAGTAGTAGAGAGAGAGGACATTCTTGTCTCATTCCTGATGTTAATGTTTTCATGCTTCCACTGTTAGGTAAAGGCTAATTATCTCTGTTATATACATACTATGTATTGTATTGAGTAATGTTCCTTGCATTCCTAGCTTCTCAGAGCTTTGAACCATAAAGTGGTATTCGAGCTTGTTAAAAGCTATTTCTATACCCCTATAGAGGTTCATGTGTTTCTTGTTCCTGCTTCTGCTGATGGTTTTTATTATATTTATTGACAAGTATATTGAATCCAATTGTATGAAAAATTAAACCTATTTGATCACACCATATGATTTTTTGTTAGTTCCTTAAATTGCTTGGTGAGAATTTTATTAATAAGTTCTGCATCAATGCTTATCAAAGATTTGTGTTTATATTTCTCTTACTTTGGTGAGTTCTTATGTGATTTGGGGAAGAGTCTAATTTCTAGCCTCAAAGAATGTGTTTTGAAAATTCCATTTCCCTTTCTATTCCATTGCAGAGTTAGATCTGAGTATTGTAAGTTCTTTGCAGGCCTTAATTTCATGATAAATTCATTGAGTCCTAGATTTTTATGGAATGGGATATGGTTTATTGACATTAAATTTTCATTACTTCTTATGTGTTACTTCTTGGTTCAGATCGAGTATAGGAAAGCATCAATCTCTCCAGGATTCTCCAGGTGATTGGCATCAGGTTTTCAAAGTACTCTCTTATAACATTTTTAAGTTTGCTTGTATCTGTTGTGTTGTCTCATTTTGGTCTCTAATTTTCTCTATTTGGGGGAGTTCTCTTATTTTTTTTTTTTTGGATTTTATATCATGAATATGATATACTTAGGGGTGGGTTACTGTTACATAAGTAATAACTACATTTTTAACAAAGTTACCCCTTCCTCATTTTTTCCTCCTTCCCCCAAACCTGACATCCTACACCCCAAAGTTATAAAGTTTATTTCTAACATAGTGTGTAGTGTATGTTACTGTTGCTTTGGTTAATCTTTGTCCAACCATTTCTGTGATTTCCCTTCCTTCCCCAAATCACATTAATTTAGGTATAAAACAATGGTTACAGAAATAAAAAAAAATGACTACAGGGAATAAACCAAAGGGTAAAAACTAAATAGAAATAACTAAAAACTGTTCACTATACAATCATCTTGTATCCATTTCTTGGAGCTCATTTCAATAAGCATCATTTTATATGCTGATATGCATGTTGTTATTGAGCTATTTTGAATATCCTAGACATATTCTAATTTTTCCAAATGAGTGCAAATCTCTAGCCTATGATTCTTTGGATCTGGCTTGTTTGACTTACTATGTTTTCCAAGTGACTCGATTTTCTTACTAATGGTCAATATCATTCATTCTGACAGAAGCATAGAGTTTTGTTGTGAATATATATGACGTTTTCTTGATCCATCATTGCTGGGTGATAGGGGAGCTCTATTGAGGAAATTCTATATTTCATTACAGAGTATTTGAACAACTTTACATTTTGACCAATAGTGTAGTAATTTTCCTTTTTGGCCACATCTCCACCAGTCCAGCATCTGTTATTATTAATTTTCTTCATAATGGTCATTCTAACTGTGGTGAGGTGGAATGTCAATGTTGCTTTGATTTGCATTTCTTTTATGGCTAGAAATTTTGCATATTTCATCATGTGTCTATTGGCCATGCATATTTCTTCTTCAGAGAGGTCTCTCTTTAAATCTTTAGCCCATTTATTAAGAGAGTTGTTGTTTCTTTGAGAATTTTTTTTGATGAGTTAATTTTTGGGGCTCTAAATATATTTGAGATATGAGGCAATTGTGCATTGCAGAGTAACTAAAGTTCTTCACCCAATCTTCGTGCTTTTTATCTATCTATCTATATAAATTCTCTTCTTATTCAGATTTGGTATGGGTCTGCCCAGTATGTTCATTTATTTAAAAAACCAATTCTGATTTGTTGATTCTTTCTACGTTTTATTTTGACTATATTTAGTTATTTCTCATTTAAAGTTTTTGTTTCTGTCTACTGCTTTGGGTTTGGGGCTTCTTCCCGTTTTCAAGGAGCTTGAGATACATAATTAAAATATTCATTTGAGATTTCCCCAATTATTGATGTAGGCACTCTGAGCTATAAATCTTCCTGTAATTACTGCAAATACCAGAGGAGCTGGTATTTTGTGTGTTCATTTTTGTTGAATTCTAGAAAAGTTCAGATTTCCATTCTAATCCCTTCAGTGTCACACTGGTCATTCAGCAACTTTTTGTTCACTCTTCAGGAGTATGACAATTTTTTTTGCTTTAGCTGTTTAATTCTAAGTTTATTCTGTTATGGTCTGACAAGATTTGGGTATTCAAATAATTTTTCTTTCAATTTGGACAGAATTTCTGTGTGACATAGATATGTTCTGTTCTGGAGAATCTTCCATGAGCTGCTGTGAAGAATGTATATTCTGACGCTGAATATATATTCTGTAGATGTCTGTTAGGGCTTGGTGGTCAATGAAGTTATTTAGGTCTGCAGTTTCTTGGTTGAGTTTTTCCTGGATAACCAATCCATAGATGGGAATGATGTGTTGAGATGTCTTTTTTGGTTAAGTAGAATTTGGTTGATGAAGTGGGATGCTCAAGGATTCAGGTCATTTATATTTAGACTGGCTATATCTCCTAATGGAGAGTTGCCTTTATCAATATGTAATGTCTCTTCCTACTAATTTTAATTTGAATTCTATTTTATCTTATGTTAGTAATTCTACTGTGGCCTGTTTATGGTGTCCATTTGCTTGAAAATTTTACTTCTATCCTTTTAGTTTGAGTACGTGTTTGTTTCTCTCAATAAAATGTGTCTCTTGAATATACAAGATGGATGTGTCTTTTTTGATACTACTATCTAATCTATGTCTTCTATTTGGATATTTAAATCCATTGATATTGAGAGTTAAGACTGAGAAATATCTGATAAGTCCTACTATGTTATACCTCTGCTGTTAGAAGCTGTGCCTCATCTACTGCTAATATATTTACCTTGTTCTTTGGTAGGGAGAATTTTATAAAACCAGTTCCTATTCTTCTTGATCTTCTCTATGTTGGATATATTTGATTAACTATTATCCTGCTGATTTGGTTGAGATACATTGTTTCAAGTTTTCTTTGTCATGAAATATTTTTATATATCCTTTAAATGTAAAGAGAGGTTGGCTTGGTACCATATTCGTGATTGGTAGTTGTTTACCCTTAATGTTTGTCTTATATCATGCCAGGCTCTCCTTTTTACCATATCAGCTAAGAAATCTATTTATTCTGACTGTATATTCTTTATAAATACTCCGTCTTTTCGCGCTGGCAACTTTAAGAATCCTTTCCTTGATCTTTAATGATCCTCTAATGGATTATGATGTGGTGGTGCATTTTTCAGTTCTAGAATTATGTTTGGTGTTCTAAAGGCTTCTCTTCTCTAAATGAGTCTATCTCTTTGGATGTTTGTCATGTTCTCTGCTAGAATTATGTAATATGTTTCCCATCAATTTAGTTTCCTGCTCTTCTTTTTCTTGATACCTATCTCCCTGAAATTTGATCTTCTGAGTCTTGAAGTTCAGGCAAGATCTTTTCTTATTTCTTGGATTTGTTAGACCTATTCTGTCTTTGACCATGAGATTATCTTCTATGTCATCTATTTGCTGTGGAGACTTTCTACTTTGTTTTGGATTTCCCCGTCTTCTAATTTTGGTCATTTTTATTGGTTCTATCGCCTTATTAAAGCTTTGTTTTAGGTACTGTATGGACTTTTTGTACGTATTTTCTTTGGGTGGGGTGTAGCAAGGGTTGTTTTCTTAGCTGTGTCATCTCTCATATCTTTTAACTAGGCATCTATTTTTTCTTGGACTCCCTTGCCTTCTCAGTATTTTTTATCTTTCTGTTTGTAGTCTCCATGTATTATTTTACTAAACTTTGGTTGGTCTCATCTTGTTCACAAATTTCCTTGTAGAGGTTTTCTATCTTTCCTTTAATCACATTTTTCAGAAGTATTTGTAATGTATTTTGATAACTATCTTCAAGGTCCTTGATTGTCTGTTCCAATGTCTGGTTATTTACAATGTGATTTACACTACCTTGACATCATTTTTCTTGTATTTTTCTGATTTATTCTGTCCATTTGGAGATTTTCTTTTGGGGGATCTATGATCTTAATATATGACTCTCTGTTTTCTTGGTTGCTTTGCCAGGTGTTGGTTTTCTGTTGTGATTTGCTTTTCTGGAATTAGGTTTTTGTCTAGACCATTAAGTGTAGGAGTAGAAACTAGTTGTGGTGAGATGTTGTTATGTTAATACTTGTGGATCCAGCCACAGTTCACACTGTCAAGTGGTATGGTGAATTGTCTCTGTATATGGATGTGGCCTTCTGTAATGCACATTTCTGTTCCTGCTTTTTTCAATGTTGCTCTATTTCCACACTGCAGATGTGCTTTTGAATATGTTGGCCAACACAGTCACAACAGTCACCTACCTGGCTGGGTAACTTTTCATAGATTCTGTTTTCTTCTGAAGACAGTATAAACTCTTCTTTCGAAATGTATATCTATATGTAATTATAGCTGACTTAGTGTGACCCTCTAGAACTGGAGTACCTGCTAGGACTCTAAATCTCTGTTTCATTAGAGAGAGCTAGGGTAATCTTCTGTCGTTGTTTTTCTTCATCCTGATTTATTTATTTATTTATTTATTTACTTTATTTATTTATTTATTTATATCATTGGGGGGGGATCCAGACATGGGGCTTGAACGCTGGGCCAGTATGCTGTCCCTCAGCTTTTCAGCTCAAGGCTAGCACTCTACAACTTGAGCCACAGTGACACTTCCATTTTTTTTTCTTTTTGCTTATGTGGTCCTGAGGAATTGAACCCAGGGCTTCAGGCATGCAAGACAAGCGCTTTACTACTGAGCCACCTTCCCAGCCCAGATTTATCTATTTTTATTGTGGAACTTGTTCACATAATTTAGGATTTGTGATTGTTGTTTAGGTTATTTTTGTTTTTCTGTGTATGTTACTTTGAAGTAGTGATTTCAGGCTTGTATGAAGAGACAGTAAAGTATGAAATGTATGTTATTATATTGAAGGAAAGAGAGCAAATATTTTAACTTTTTGCTACACAATTAAATTAATATTAACAAAAGCTAATTAAAATTATTACTTATTTACATTTCAGAGGATGAGTATAGTACTCTTGGATATCTTGGAGGAAAAGACATTAGACACATTATGACTGATGCCTTACATTGAAATTACTGTCTAAACTTTCTTCTTCAGAAAAGCAAAAGCTCCATTTCTTTCATATTAGCATTATAAAATCATACTAGATGCATGTTGAATTGTTTTCCTCTGCTATTTTCAATTCAATTCTTCATCCATGAGTTACGTAGGGCTTTGAATGACCAATTCCTTAAAAATATCTATATTGCTTATATTGTGATGTAAATCTCAGTAATATTACTATGAATTTATCTGATTCTCATCTTGAGCTACATTCATATGAAATTTATGCAGTCTCAAGCAAGGAACCTATTTTACTCTTTTCTATGTTTTAATCAATAAATCCAATCTCTTTAGAAATATGTTCTCATATTTTATATTGCTCCGGTAAACATCATGTGTTTCTAATACTTTTACTGAAGTAAATATAAAGTTTGGAATAGGAAGACTCCACCCTATTATCAATTTAAAGTAAACTCTTGAGCACTACTTTATATGTAAAAATAAAAAGGTCCAATGCACATGTTCATAAACAAACAATCTATTGGTTACGTAAATTAGACACAAGAACTACCACATCAATTCTCAATTTACTTAAAGGCACCAAAATATTGTGTTCATAAATATCACTCATTTTAAGAAAATGACTAGTCAATACAAAGTTTATATCATTTTTGAAATTTGCAAAATGAAAATTACTCCCAGATTTACTGTCAATATCCTGTGTCCAGGAATACATTTATTCAGCAAATAGAGAAACAAAAAATAAGGGTTCGTCACATAGAATGAAACATGTAGTAGCAGACTGTCTGCTTAAGATTATAAGTATATGCAAATTGTGTGATTTATTCAAAGACACTATGAACATTCATAAGAGGATTTGTGATCAGAAGTGATAGGTAAGCAAAGTAACTGGAAAACTGTATATGTAAATTGAGGTTTCAATATAGGATGACAAGTTTTCAATACATGAGCCTACAGAAGTTGATTTTGTATCTCTAACATACATTTTCCCACATACTCCTGTTCTCTTACCTCCTTACTTGATCAATATTCCTCTAATTTCATGAGGTCAATTTCTACTAAAATAAAAAGGTGGGTGTTTTTATTGATCTCGAGATCCAATACATCTGAGTATTTTGGAGTAGTATTATGAATTCATGGAGTTTGACTTGAATGTACTTGATTTCAGGGAAAGATACAGGTCCAGGCAAGATGCTAAAGCAAAGAAAAACCTATGGAGGAAACATAAATCAACTATAATTACAAAAAAAATGGAACTGATATCTCATTTGTCTGGGTGGCAGATCTGTGTGTGTGTGTGTGTGTGTGTGTGTGTGTGTGTGTGTGTGTGTGTGTGTGTGTGTGTGTGTGTGTGTGTGTGTGTGGAGAGAGAGAGAGAGAGAGAGAGAGAGAGAGAAAGAGACAGAGAGAGAGAGAGAGAGAGAGAGAGAGAGAGAGAGAGAGAGAGAATTTTATTGTGGCTTCCATATTTACAGTCCATATAGCATTATTTGTTAGGGAGAAGGTGCTAATATCAGAGCTCTGATAGCACTATCACTTTTTATTGTGACAAACACTTGCTTAATATCTAATTAAAAAGGGAAAATAAACTAACATCTTAGGTGATTGTTTTGACTATTAATTAGTATATTGAAGGCCAAAGGTAGGAACTGGAGATCAATATAATTTTTTTCCTCTCTTCTCAATATTACACAGCAATAGCTGTGATTTCAGGAGTCTCCTGCCATGTACTTACAGCTGAATTACTAATATACTTAACAATATGAAACATATGATAGAGAAATAAATCAGCCAGCAAGCAAAAAGAACAAGTAATAAGATTGAACTTTTGAGCAGGGTTGCCACATCTTTTGGGAATGTAATTCCTTCATATGAACTTCAAAGTTTGTGGCTTTCCCTGTGTGATTATTGGTAAGAATGTACTGTAGAAACAAGAATTCTTATTCAGCCAAGTAAAAAGTGCTCATGATCCCATCTTCAAGTTGCAAATTTCCATTCCATGTATTTCAGCACCTCATCCTTCCCTGTGGGAGACAGGAAAAAATAAAATTTTCTTTGAATATTAAAGTATTCAAATTAGTGTGTACAGGCATGATTTGTATAATTACAGAACTTTGTAACAAATGTAAGTAGGGATTATGTCACAAATGTAAAATATAATTAAAATCACATAAAAAGACGTCACAGCATTTTGTGCAAGAAAACATACATTAGGTTAGTTGCAGAATTTATTTTTGGAGATAACTTTATATGAAATTAAAATGAACTTTATCTAAGGATTGAAACATCTTATTGAAAAATATATGTCTTAGAGATATTTTGCTGCATAATTTTAGAGATACGTTGGACCCATTGCAACAATGAGATGTACAAGACGTTATGTCGAAAAGTGAACTTTACAACTTTGGCTGAGGGGTGGAGATGGGAAGGGATGGGAAGGGGAAACAAAGGAGGAGGCAAAAATGCTTGTGTACTCATTACCTTGCCCATGTAATTGTAACCCCTCTGCACGGTATTTTCACAATTAAAATAATAATAATAACAATTATTATTATTTATTTTATTTATTTATTTTTATTTTATATATTATTATTGTTATTGTTGTTGTTTAGGTTCAAAATGCAATTAAATTTTAGACCTACACGCTGAGCAAGAGATAGGATAAATGTGAAATAGAAGCTTGCTATTAACATTATAATTTGGTTATATGTAGGCTTAGGATTAGGTAAGGTGTTGCAGTTAGAGTTCGGGTTAAGATGTAAGATATTGTGTAAAACTGCAGCATATTTTAAGAAGAATGAATAACATCAAAGTTACAATGAATGAAAACCAGTGTCGGTGTTACTTTAAACAGTCAGATATAATTTGGTTTAAAGTGTAAGTTACTGTTTTAGTTCTGGTTAGGGTTAGGGAAGGACAAGCTTTAGGGTAAAATTTAGTTTTCGACTAAGAAGTAGAAGCAAAAAAAATGTGTGATTGATTAAATATAGACATTTTCCTTACATTAATCATTCGGTTTTAATTCAGATTGTGATTAGCATTAGGTTTCTGCTTAAAGGGGTTGAGGATAGAGTAAAGAAAAGATTAAACTGGTGGCTCATGCCTATTTACCTAGCTACTCAGGAAGCTGATTTCTGAGGATCAGAGTTCAAAGCCAGCTTAGCAGGAAAGTCTGTGATATTTTATCTCCAATTAAGCACCAGAAACCAGAAAGTGGTGATGTGGCTCAAGTGGCAAAGTACACACCTTGAGCCATAGAACCCAGAGATAGTCCCCATGCCTAGAACTCAGGGATAGGATCTAAGACCAGAGATGAAGCTCCACGACCAACAAAAAGATAAAAAAAGAAATGGGAAAAAATGTTAGGTAAATTTGAATTTATTTTAGGTTCTAGGAATTCAGGAAATGGGATAATGGAAGTACAATGTATTTCATTATATTAGGATTTGATATCAATGGGTACAATGATTCGTCTTATGGAATAAGATAGGTTCAGAGATAAGAATGAGAAAATCTGTAGGGTTTAGGAAAACTTGCAATTAATTTCGAGAATTACAAGTGGAATTTCAGTTAGGAGAATACAAAATGATCATTTTTCATACATTTTAGAATTGGGTTAGCATTAGTGTCAAGGTTATGGTTAGGATTCCATCCATGGTTAGGGTTAGAGTGAAGGAGGAACAAAAATGGGGCTCAAATTGAAGGTAAATTTTAGAATAAGCCTGGTAAGAATTAGAGTGAATGTCAGCTAGAATATTGCTACTAATATTAGAATTTACTTGCAATTAGGCTTATGTTTATTCTCAGTTTTCCAGTTAAGATTAAGTTAGGGTTAGAAAATGACTAAGATATTGGAAAAAATTGTAAGGCTTATTTGAATCAAGTTAGGAGAGTGAAAAACTAGTGTACTTGTGTGAGTGTTAGTATTGATTATAATTGGGATTAAGATCAGGGTCAGTATTTTGTTCTGATTATGATTAGTGTTATGAATAGGAATTTTTAAATAAAATTTAGTTTTCACTAACAGAAAGAAGCAAAAATATCAGGCTGAATAGTAACTAGAGCATGATCATTATATTTATTTCTCTGTGATCATTCTTGTAATGATTAACGAGAGTATTCCAGCCAGGATTAAGTTCAGAGTTAGGTTTAAGTAATGGACTAGGTGGTAAGTAAATCTGAAACTGTTTTAGGATACAGTGGTTTAGGAAAGGTAGATCAATGGATAATACAGTATTTTTAACGATAATAGAATTTGATGACAAGTAACATAATGGTTCAGGTTAGGGAACAAGAAAACTTTAGAAGTAGAGTTAGGAAATTTTTCGGAATTAGGGCAAATTGAAACTCATTTCCATAGTGCAAATTGGAGTTTTCGATAGAATGAATAAAAACTAGAGTATTTTTCTTAAACATTAATATTGGACTCTCATTAGGTGGAAAGTTAGGTTACAGTTCCAGCTAGGCTTAGTTTTAACATTAGGCAAATGGAAAATTTAGGGTCAAACTGGAAGTAACTCTTCGAATAACAAGTCAAGTTAGTATTAGGATGAATATGAAATAGGAAACTGCTAATAATATTAGGATTAGGGTATGATTAATGTGATGGTTAGCCTAAATGTTCCAGTTAGGGTTCAGGTTAGGAAAATGGCAAGATATTGAGTAAAACTACAAACGATATTAAGAAAGATGAGTTGAAACAAAGATAGGAGGAGTAAAATCTAATGTATTTGTGTGGCTTTTTGAATCCAAAAGCAACCAGTTCTAGGGTTAGGGTTACTTTTATAATTAATGAACTAATGAATTAAAGGCACAATTATTTCATTCTTACAAATCAAGACAGTCATGATTTTGAGAACAAACTCAATTTTTTGCATGAAAATATGTCTTGTAACCAGGATTAAATAATAATGAACAGGGTGTCATTTATTAAAATTAGGTAAGTTGATGATACATCCAAACACATAGGACAGTAACTCAGACATGTTACTGGGAAAACAGACATTCTACTTGCTCTAACTGGGAAATGTGTGTGTGTGTGTGTGTGTGTGTGTGTGTGTGTGTGTGTGTGTGTGTGTGTGGTGGGTGGGTGGGTGGGTGTGTACACCCACAGGTCTTCAACTCAGGCCTGGGTCCTTTTGTCAGCTTATTCTGTGAAAAGTTCTCACTAAACCACGTAGCCACAGGAACATCTTCATAGATACTAATATTGGAATCGCTTAAGTGGAATTGTTTTATTTAATTTGTTATTTTCACAAATAAATCAAGATGATTATGTATTTTGTTTCTTTTCACTGCTATTGGCTCTTACCTTGAGAATATTTTTTTTTCTTAGCAAAGTAGAGAAAAGCAATTGGATTGAGGAAGTAATATATGACTTTCATAGAATGCAGATGCATGGATTTGGGTCTTCTGTCATTTGCTAAAAGTTTCTTCCAGAAAAGGTTATCAATTAATTATAAGTGATGCATAATTCCTAGATATTACAGTTATCACATGCACTTTTTGATTGAGGTATCTCTGTATAAACTCAAAAAAAAAACGGACCAAAAATCTCAAAATAAAAAGAAATCACATCTTTGTTTTAAACACTGTAGTTTACAAAGAATTTTTAGCCAACACTGAAAACATCTTTTTAGGTATTCTGCAATTTGTGTGAAGTATTTTTAACAATAGTTTTCTTTTTTTCCTGCAATAAAATTCACATGCAATATATAATCTCCTTTTATTGTATACATTTTAGTGCTTTGGAAGTAAATTGTACAATAATAAGTTTTCCAAGCCTAATTTTCACAAACGTGCATTTCCTCAAATAGAAGTGCTGTAAATTTTAGAACAGACATTAAAATAGATATAAAATTCACTTACAGGAATTTATCCAGCATACATCCTCTATAGTGTGTCTTTTCAATTTTGTTTTTGGGGATTATTTCCAGGATCTCACACATGTTATTCAAGTGCACTGTCAATGAACTACATTCCCTGTCCAAACAAGTTTTTTACTTCTCTTTAATACATATATAGAAATTTAATGGCTCTATCATATACAATTCTCTTTGACCTTTTGAAGACTTGAAATCTTGCTTGGTAAAAGGATCGCAGTATTATACAAATCATTCTGCTATGTAAAGGTTATCAATTTCTCCACAAATGCATTACTATATTTTGTGCATCTTTTTATATTAAGGTAATACTAGTGAGTTTTCTTTGTCTTTTTTCTTAGATAATAAAGAGGAACTTATTTCAAATGCTGCTCCTATTCTCTATTAATTTACATATGTTCTTCAAAGAAATATCCTATTCAGAGAAAATTTATATAGCATTAGAAGATATAAAAATACTTACTATTCAGAATCATTGTAGCATTAACAAATATGTTCCCTGTATCTGTTGGATATGTTTTCACTTCAGTTATGGTCTCCTTTGAATTATGAACGACTATTGCTTAATAAAATCCAGTTTATTCTTGCATTTCGTTAGCCACTAATGCTTTCCATGTCAAATTTTTAGAAAGCTTTACTGATGCAATGTCATGAAATTTTACATTTATGTTTTATAGGTTTTCACATCTCACATTTAGTTTGATAATCACTTTTTATTTTAAATTTTTGTATAACACTGGATGTAGGACGGGTGCCAGAGGCTCATTATCAGTAAATCCTGAGATCTGAGGATCACAGTTTAAAGCCAGCCCGGGCAGGAACGTCCATGAGACTCTTATATCCAATAAACCACTAGAAAAACCAGATCTGGTGCTGTGACTCAAGTGGTAGGGCACTCGCGTTGAGCGGAAGAGCACACGGACAGCGCCTAAGACCAGAGTTCAAGCCCCATGAATGACAAAAAACAAAACAAAACAAAAATGGATTGAGGTAGTAGTCTAAGATCATTCTTTAAATCTCGAGAGACAATAGTGCCAATATACCCATGGAAGATTCTATTTTTATTTCATAAACTCATAGGATAGTTTTCAAAATCTTTTTTCCATAAAACTGAGAATTTATTTTTGACAAATATTACATTCTTCTATGTGTCTGGTCTTGTAGTAGAAGTATGTTGTCTTCACTACTAAACATGGTAAAAAGATTCAAAGCTAGTATGAAGCCTGAAGCTACACAATTTTACAAGATTGTTCTGACTGACATGTATTCCTTGAATTTACATACGAGTTTATTGAGCAGGTGGACCAATATTCTACAGAGATATCTAGATGTTTGATAGTCACTCATATTTTGTACCTTGGAAAAACACAAGATCCCAGATATTATATATAGAGAAATGTCTTTAGAGAATACGTGAAACAACTAAAATTAATTTAAGAATGAGTTAAGATTTAGATAATGCTGTAGCATAATAAATTTGAATGATAACAACTTGAGCTCTACAACAGAGGAAAGTGAGAGGGGAAAGAATGATGGACCACATAGGAGCTATATGTCATTGCTCTTGTGTTTCAAAAAACAGAAAGAATTCAGAGAAAAGAAGGAGAAAAGTAAAGTGTCCTGAGTCAAGTTTCTTTTTAATCCATCAAATAGTCTGGACCAAAAGTCAGTGAAAATGGGAAAAAATAAAATAGAAAATAAAGCATTGTATATACCTGTTACAATGTAAGGAAATTGTAATAGGAATATGATAATTAATTCGCAAAGAAATAAGAGAAAGATTAGCTAAACTCTAAAGGGAAAAACAATGAAGAGAGAAAAGAAGCAAAGTAAAATCTTTATCAATAACAAACACAAGAGTTTGGAAGTGGAAAGGCAGTGGGAATATTCTATGTAACAATAAAAATTGTTAGCGTGGATAGAATATGGATCACATTTTATCATATATATTTTTGAAAAAGCATACTAGGAATGAAAGCTTGAAACTCATGGTTTAAAACACTATTTGCATTATAACTAGGCAGTACTGCTCAGTGGTAAACCATTGGCTTTGCATATGTGAAGCAATGGTGTGATCTCCCAAGCATTACAAAGTACACACAAAGCACACACACACAAAAACCACATAAACACGCACATATACACCACATACACACATTTGGAATATTGATATTATCATATTAAAGGGTGGAAATTATCACAAATAGTAAAAGTATGTTAATATATGAAATCATAATATTGCTCATACTATTTAAAAGTTTAGTAGAAATAAAATAATCACAATATACTTGGATTTTAATAGATTAGGTAAATTGAAAAGTAATAGAAGAAAAGAGAATATTTGCAATTAAGTTTAAATAATTAATATTTTGAAACATGTGTCCTTTTATTTTGACAAAAGATTGATGTTACTGGTGTTTTAACCCAAGATTTAGAATATGATAGGGAGGTGCCCTATATAACACTAGCGATGACTATATCTCTAATCAATTCACTCTGAATAGTTTTATAATAAGGTGACATAGTTTCTCAGTATCTCCTGAATTACAAACCCTATTTACACTTCCCACCATAGCTAGAAAATGGATGTTACAAATCACCATGCTGAGTTCAAACTTTTTTAAATTCAAGTAAAAATACTTCCAAAAAGTGACCAAGTAATGAAGCCTTTTTTTTTGGGGGGGGGGGTCCAGTCGTGGAGCCTGAACTCTGGGCCTGGGCACTGTCTCTCAGCTCTTCAGCTCAAGGCTAGCGCTCTACCACTTGAGCCACAGCACCACTTCCTGCTTTTTTCTGTTTGCTTATGTGGTGCTGAGGAATCGAAGCCAGGGCCTCATGCATGCGAGGCAAGCGCTCTACCACTGAGCCACCATCCCAGCCCAATGAAGCCTTTCTTAATACATTATGTGCTTCTTAAAAATACAGTATTTGTTACCTGGACAAATATGTTTATCACTATAAGAATATAAATTTATTTCAAATCATTAACCATATAAAAATTAAGAAAACAATTTTTAAATAGTCACATGTTAAATATTATAAAAGCAAAATATATTTGTGTGAATAATTTACATGTGTAAAAATCATGCAAAAATAAACTAATTCTACAACTCTGAAAAAAATGAATTACCGTAAAGAGACAAAAGAAAACATTCAAGCCCAAAATTTGAAATTTAGAAAGTAAAATGAAGTGTACTCTTAAGTTGACTTAATTAAGTGTAAATCCTCTGTATATCAATTTTATAATAAAATTGCATTAAGAAAGAAAGCAAAAGTACCCATGGATCATTAGCAACAGCAAAAGCATCACTAGTTCTTGTTTTGAGTGTAATAAAAATCAATGGAAGAGATAACAATGTTCCTTCCCTAAGAAATGTACTCATTACCTTACCTTATTCATGTACCTGTAACCCCTGTGTACATTACCATTAAAATAAAATTAAATTGAAATGAAAAATAAACCAAATGATATACCAGTTAAGAATTCTTAGAAGCCATTGGTTAAAACTTTATAAAATACTGCCCTAAATACCCAAGGAATATACTTTGATGATACTATTTAAATACTTCAACTGCAGCAGAAAAGCAAAAATTTTAAAAACTGTTAAAAAGTAAAGTAATAAACCAGAATATATTATTATTAGTAATAATCATAAGATGAATTTATAGTGGTAGTCAAATATGTAAGAAATGAGGCGATTTGCCATTCATTTGCACTTAATAAGTGAGAAAGAATTTTCTAGGTCTTTTTAAATTATCATAAGTTTAATGAAGAAACTATTCTTTCACATCATATGATAATCAGATAAAGCTGATATTAGAGCAAAGAACAGATTGTACTAAGTTTTTTAAATTTAATTTAATTTTATTTGTGAACATACTGTACAGAGGGGTTACAATTACATGGGCAGGATAATTCATACATTTCTTACCAAGCATTGCAGCCTCCTCCTTTGTTTACCCTTCACATCCCTTCCCAGTCTCCCCCCTACCAATCCCAATCCCAAACCTTCACCTCCCCCCCTCCCCCACCAACGTTGTAAAGCTCGTTTTGGACATGACAACTTGTACTTCTCATTGTTGCAACAGGTCCACCTGTATCCTTAAATGACTTGTTTTTCCCCATCTCCTCCACAAGTTATACTGACATCAAATATAGTGAAAGCAGGGGTTATACTGTGGGGGAGGGACATACAAAGCAACAAATATGTAATCTTATAAATGTGTTAGAAACACATGCATGAAAGAAAAAAACCATTTGTTAGGAAATGGAAAAACTTGGAAAAAATTATATTAAGTGAAGTAAGCCAGGCCCAAAGAAACATAGGTCCCATGGTTTCCCTTATTTGCAATATCTAGTATATGTGTGAGTCCAGCGGAAAGGTCAGATAATGTGATGTTAAGAGAATGAACCCTTAGATATGTATTTTAAAGTACTAAGTTTTTGAATGTTCACATATATACTTATTTTGGTTGTGGGAAATTGTGGGTATTTCAAGTCTGGGTATATTTTTCTAGCTAGGCTGGAGTCATATCATTGGCTAATTTTAGAATAGGTGTTTCCTTTCCACAAGAACTTGCGCCTGATCTCTCCTTTTAGCCTTGCCATCATCAATGGCATCTGAGATGAACACCAACTTGTCTAGCCTGCAACCTTGACTGGCCTGGATCCGCAGTCCTTCCAATCATAGTAACTAGGTAGTAAAGGATGGTGGAAATGATCAAATGCACCCACCTATAAATTGAGAAGGAATTCCACTAAACTTTTGTCCTGGCTTCTATTCTCAAGCCTCCTAAGTAGTTAAGAGTATAAAGGGCAATCCCTGGTGCGAAGAAGTAACAGTATTTTTAAAGCAATTAGACATATATAAGACTTAGGCTTGTGATTACCTCAGGAAATGAATAAAAGAGCAGTGAAGCATAGAGGACAGGCAGAATTTTGATTAGCTACTCAGAGGCTGAATAAGCTTATCTAGCTACTCAGGAATCTGAGATCTGATGACCAGGGTTCAAAGCTAATCCAATCATTAATATACAAGTGATTATCTAAAAAAAAAAAACAAAAAAACAGAAGTGGCTGAAGTGGTAGCCCACTATCCTTGGGCACAGAAGCTGAGGAATAGTTGCCAGGGACTATCAAGCCTCAAGAATGATGAATACATGCATAAGCACATGCACATGTGCGTTTGCATACTCGCATGCGCATGAACACACATACACACACACACACACACACACAAATGAGTATTTCAATGTGAAGTTCTTTAATTTTTTACCTTGCTGTACTTTATTTCCCTGTATTATTTCACAAATGAACAAAATCAGCTAAGGACCTATTTACATAAAATTCAACATGTTTCTCTAAAATCTACTCTCTTTTTGGAAGCCTGCTTTTATTTCACCCCAAAGTAAATTATTCAGGATGTCAATTCATCACTCTTAAGTCCATAGTATTAGGTGATTGCTTAGGTTCTTCCTAGCAATATGATTTTGTGAAATCCTGCATCAAGCAATATATTTCTTTCACTAGAAGGGAAGCCTCTGTCAAACAATTAATAATAGGTTCTTCTCCTCTTGACATGCATCTGTACTTATATTATCTTCATATATTTCAAGATCTTTGTATGACAAAGAATACCATGAAAGTAAAAACACCCTTCTCAGCGCTTAGCATTTTTATATCATTCATGGATATGAAGGTGTTTAAATGTCACTGAAATTGTTTGGAATAAATAAGGTTCATCCTGACTATCTTGAGAAAGAAGAATTGGTTTCTCAGCACTTTAGGTAAGAACTTGAGGGAAAGAAACAAAAGGAAAATTGAGGAACAACTCAACACATACATTCAAATGAAACAAAACAAGACAAGAAAACACAAATGAATTCAGTACTCAAAAACCTGCAGGAAATGCAAAGATTTAAAAATAATCAGCTATGACAAGCTTATGAAAATCCTGACGACATGGAAGTGCACTGTTGTGAGAACAGTGGCTAAAGCCCAGACTAGACAGAAAGATCTGTACATAATACCATGTACTTATTATTCTAAATTCAAGGAAGAATAACATCAAATGGACTGGGGCCAAAATCATACACAGTAGGAAGCCAGTTTAAATAATCAGGACAGTTTAGGGCTGGCACATGAAAAAGTGGTAAGAACACCCATTTAGGGGGCACAAGACACTGAATTCAAACTGTAATATTAGAGGTATTAAAGAAAAAAAGCTATGATTTTAAATAATTGGAATAATTATAACAATTGAGTTGAGAAAAATCCATGAAAGATATAGAATGAACCCACGTTCCAATGCTTTGTACTTAAGGGATATTGTTTAGGGGTACTTCAGACAAAACAGAGTTACCTTGCAAATGAGCATGGATGTGCACTTGGGTGATGGAAATACTCTACTTACACAGGTGTAAACTAAATAGATTTTTTTGGGTAGATTGTAGGTCTTTAACTAAGAGGCTGGGTGATGTCCCTGAGCTTATTTTCTCAAGGCTACCCGTCTATTACTTTGAGCCACAGTTCCAATTCTCATTTTCTGTTGGTTGTTTGGAGATAAGAGGCTCATGGACTTTCCTGCCCAGGATGGCTTTACACCATGTTCATCAGATCTCAGCCTCCCGAGTAACCAGAATTCCAGGCATGATCCGTCAATGTTTTTAATAATTTAGTAAATTGTATAGTTACAGAAGTTATAAATTATCATTGTAACCTGTGTAATATATGCATGTATGAATATATCAGTACATACGGATTGAAATAGTTTAACATATTTTTGTATCTACAGTACATATATGAAATAATCTTTCATTATAAAAGAAAATGGAAACAAAAGTAAATGAGGAACAAAACAAAGGGAATTGTTACAGGTTTTTTGTTGAATGAAATATGAATCCGATTGGGAAAACCATCTCTATTTTAACAAAATGGGTAATTGCTATTAATTCCAATCCATCTATTTGCCCATGTTGTGCATCCTCACACATGAGTGTCAAAATCAAACCACACTTTTTGTCTGTATTTAACTCGTCTCTTATACTTTAGGGGATAGATGAAGTAATCAAATAAAGATTAAAATAATAGTAAGTGAGTCTATGAGTTAGAGCTGAAAAAGATTTTATATATGATAATAGCTTATTAAAATGCGTATTTCTTACTATTTCCTCTGTTGTTATATCTCTCATTCCCACATTAGGAAAGTACATAGAAGGTTCTCACTAAATTTATGTAATTATTAAAAATGTATTGAAAGAATATGGGCACAGTGTGGTCTTAGCTTATTGAGACCTGTATGGGTTAGTGTGTTTTTGAGGACTTGCAATACGTTGTGATGGAGATGAAGGGAAGGATGTGTTTATTCTGGAAAACTGGCTAGAGGATTGCTCCCAGAAACATAGTGATGAATTCTTCCAAAAAGTTACAGTAAAATAACTTTCACAACCATGTTCATTACTGCACTATTCACCATAGCCAAGTTATGGAAACAGCCAAGATGCCCTTTGGTGAAGGGATGGTTGGAGAATGTGTGTCATATATACACAATTGGATTGTACCTATCCATTATGAGGACTGTTACATTATTTGCAAAGCAATGGATAGATCTAAAAACATGTTAAGTAAACGAAGTCAGAGCCAGACACAGAAAGGACCATGTTCTGTCTTGTACTTGGAAGCCAGAATTTTATGCAAGTTAATCAACAGTATTAACCAAAGCTTTCATTTTTCACAGCAGTATTTAAAAGGTGAAATTTCTTACAAAATTGAACTTTTAATCCAACAAAATGAATACAAGAAAACTATCACTTGGTGAGGGGAAGTCAAAGGGAAAGAATAAAGAGAGTTATGGAGTAAGAGTGAAGACATTATATTCAATGCAAATAATACGAAACTAGAAAAAATTAAAATTCGGTGAGGTTTGCAAGGGTAAGGAAAAGTTATATAAAGATCCATTATACTTAAAAAACTCACTTTTTCAATGGAAATTTCCATGTACACCTAGTTAAGATAATAAAAATATAATTGAAAATAATGGAGATATTTGATCTTAAACTGTATTCTCTTAAACCATGAGTCAATATAATAGTTTCCTCCTCAGAAATTTTCTTTGAAGGTATTTTCCTCATAGTGACAGAAAAGTGATCAATACAATGAATATCAATACATCACATTGCACATATAAAATCACAGTAAAAATGTTAGAGTTCGTCACATGATAAAACAAGCGGTAGAATTTGCCAAATGCTAATTGATTGTTTTTCCAAGTACTTTACCTATTGTATATAATTTAATCCTCACAAGAATTGCATGAAGTGGAGCTCTATACATTTTTAATTCTCAGATGATAATATTGAAGTCTTCAGAGCTAGAATTACTAGTACAACATTGCACACATGGTAAGTGTTAGCCTGTGGTTCATCTCCCACTGTATCAATTAACCTCATACTATTTTATGACTAAAATACCAGCACTTAGTCTACTAATTCTAGGAAAATTTCCCATAATTATTGTGTACACTCATAATATTTCCCTTTATCTTTGTTAGAAAATAGGGAACTGTAATATGAAAACTCAAAATTCATAATCAATGCATACCTCCCTGGTGAAAGGAATTGCTATAGTATAACATTCTTGATATCTAGCTAAAAATAGTAGAAATCATATTTTATCTGGTCACTCAATAGTGCACGGCCTGGGGAACCTATCTCTGTTTAACACTGTCTGACTGAAAGAATGACCTCCCCAATTCCTGATGGAAACATTCTGCAGGTCTTATGGACCAATCATTTCCACATTGTAGCTCAACTAAGTTGTTTACCATAAGAAGTATTTTGATTTCTTTTTATACCCAAGATTTTGAGAGAAATGCTATTAAAGCAAGACTGATATAAAAATCACCTTTAACCCTAGATAAATATTTTACTTTTCCTATACCCAAAAATGCACTCTGACCTATCATTAATGTTAGGAATGAGAGGTTAAAAATCATAGACAGCAAGATCTAAGTATGAATTAAAGACTCTCCAACTTGTGAACTACTATTGGTATAAAAAGACATGAAGGTCTGGGAAGGTGGTTTAGTGGTAGAGCGCTTGCCATGCATGCATGAGGCCCTTGGTTCAATTCCTCAGCACCACCCAAGAAAAAAGAAAAAAGCTGGAAGTGACACTGTGGCTCAAGTGATAGAGCGCTCGACTTGAGCTGAAGAGCTGAGGGACAGCACCCAGAGTTCAGGCATCACTACTGGACCCTGCCCCCTCAAAAAAGACATCAATGCTACAAATTATTTCAAAATTTCTTATGATACTGAAGATTGAATTATAAACTATTAACACTTGAAAATAACTCATTTTCATGGGAATAGAACACAAAACACAAGATTAATCCTAATCATTTTAAAAGGCTTTTATTTATACTACAAATTCACTTTTATAACTACAAAGATTCTTACAATAAATAAAGCACAGTGACACAAAAAATAATTTAACTGCATCATCTACATTCAAAGGGCTGTGCTAATAGAAAGCAAAATTATACTAATAATTAGGTTACCCAATTCACTTACATTCTTTTATTCTATTTCTTTTAGTTTCATAAAAACTGGCTTTTCATAAAATTATGCATAAAAAGCCTATATACCCACTTACATTTTCAGATCTTAACAATATTTATTTCAGAAATGTTTTAGTTGTATAGTCAATGAAATAAAATAATACTAAAATAGTTAAATGGTTTTCAGAAATTGCAAGACTCACTCTGGGATGTTATTTATATTGGAAAAGATATTCAAAAAGCCTTATTTGTTAAAGTTGTGATAGTTACTCCCATAAAAGAACTATTAATGAAGAAATCTATGTATGTACAAAACAACTCCAAATGCATCCACAATCTGGAGGTGACACATGCTTTTTGTTTTATTTGAAATATATATATATCTAACAAGCATAACCACAATACTGATTTTCAGTCAATAGGATGCCATATTCAAACCTTAAAAATACGGGGTTTATTATCTTAGTGTGAATAGATATGATCTTATAAAGAAAGTTGTTTTCAACAGAAATCCGGAAAGAGTTTATCCACCTTGAATTTCCCAGAAATAATCAAAGAGTAATAACTATTTGGTCAAGTCGGTCAAAATTACTCCATGAGTATTTCTTAAAAATATAACCAATTTAACTCCCTGTGCCTCCCCACACCAATCTATTCCTATTTTCTACCCACATCTCTCCCGAACCCTAATAATTTCTGGTTTTCCAAATTCTTCTCTGCGGTTCGAAGTCCTTTAACCTATAGTTGTGTGATGTTGAATAGATGTATCTGTTGAACTAGATTATATTTGTAGAATATTGACTGTACAAATGCAAACTTTGGTTGATGGTTGCCTTAAGATAGTGTTCCAGCAGAAAACTGGAGCTATCTTCATCTCAAATGGGCAGAGTAAGCTGGAAAAACACACAAAAAAAATGGCAAATTCAGGTATCTCAATTCCCAATCTTGATGATCAGGAATTAGAACAGATAATGAATAATCCAGAGGAGAGTTCCCAAATAGCTCTACAAACACTACTGGCAAACATGATAAATGAGAATTTTGACAACGTACAAAAGACTCTGTATGAGCGTGATAGGGAGAGAGAGGAGGCATCCCAGAAGTTTATACAGGAATATCATAAGCGTGAGGAAGCTACTCAAAAACTGATACAGGATTTGCGTGAACCACTTGAGAATACTCAAAGAGAAAGGGAGGAATGGCATGAGCAGGCTGAGAACACTCAAAGAGAACTGCAGGAATCCCACCAACGTGAGGAAGCTAATCAAAGAGTAATACAGGAATTGAGAGACCAGGTAGAGAACACACAAAGATCACTAAAGGCATTCATGGAATCCATTAACAAAAGCTGAAGGAAGTGAGGGAGACCACAAAGGGAAAGGTGAATGGAACCCAACAGAAGGAATGGGAGTCCAAAGAAACCATAACCAATCAACTAAGTGATTTGAGGACAAACACTGAACACCAAATTAAGGAAGTAAAGAGATTCATACAAGACCTAAAACAGAGCTTCAACAAAGAGCTTGAAGCCATCAAAGCTGACCAATTAGAAGGAAAAGAGATAAAAAACAAAGTAGAGAGTCTTGACAGCAGGTTAGACCATGCAGAAGATCGAATCTCAGGGACTGAAGACAGCCTAGATATTATAGAGAAAGAACATACAACCATCCAAAACAAGTCCAGGAAATATGATAGATCTATCCAACACCTGGAAGACACCATCAGAAGGCCTAATCTAAGGATAATGGGTGTAGAGAAGCAACTAGAAACAGAAGTTGATGGTCTAGGAAATTTGTTTAACAGGATCCTAGCAGAGAACTTCCCAAACATGCAAAAAGTTAGGCATATTCAGATACAAGAAGCCTTTAGAACCTCAAAAAGACCAGACCAGAATTGGACATCCCACTGTCACATTATAATCCACACAGGATCAACTCAGAACAAGGAAGAGATTCTTAAAGCTGTCAAGGAGAAAAGGGTAATCACCTACAAAGGGAAAACAATTAGAATCACTTCAGATTTCTCAGCAGAGAAAATCAAAGCAAGAAGAGCCTGAAATGATGTATGCCATGCCCTAAAAACAAACAAATATCAACCAAGAATACTGTACCCAGCTAAACTCTTCTTCATAACGGAAGGCCAAATAAAAACCTTCCACAGCAAAGAAAAATTGAAACAATACATCTGCACCAAACCAGCCCTACAAAAGATTCTAAAAGATGTCCTACACATAGAAAACCAACAAGACCACAACAAAGACGAAGAAACAGCACCCAAATTGAGAATCCAAGAACCATAAGAAAAACCCAGTTTTCGCAGCCCCCAAGAAGGTAGATAACATGACAGCAACTCCCAAATACCTCTCATTCCTATCTCTTAAAGTTAACGGACTGAACTCTCCATTAAGCGACATAGACTGTTTAGTTGGATTAAAAAACAAGACCGTTCTATCTGCTGCCTGCAGGAGTCACATCTTGCCCATAAAAACAAACACATTTTCGATGTTAAAGGCTGGAACAAAATCAACCAAGCAAACGGCCCTCATAAACAGGCAGGAGTTGCAATCCTAATATCAGATAAAATAGACTTCAAATTAAAATTCATGAGAAGAGATAAAGAAGGTCGCTACATACAAATTAAAGTATCTCTCCTTCAGGAGGATATTACAATTATAAATATCTACTCGCGAAACAATGGAGCACCCAAATTTATAAAAGAAACACTACTTTCCCTCAAATCCCATATAGATCCAAAGACATTAATTGTTGGGGATTTTAACACACCACTCTCCCCACTAGATAGATCAACTCAGGAAAAACTCAACAGAGAAACCCCAGATCTAAACAGCTGCATAGATCAACTAGACTTAACAGACATCTACCGAACAATTCACCCAGCAGCATTAGAATTCACGTTCTCCTAAGCAGCACATGGAACGTTTGCTAAAATAGAGCACATTTTAGGCCACAAAGCAAACTTGTCTAAACTCAGAAACAATGAAATTATACCTTGCATTCTCTCTGACCACAAGGGAATAAAATTAGAACTCAACACCAAAAGCCACCAAACAAAGTCTGGTATCACATGGAGGCTGAACAACATACTGCTGAATCACGAGTGGGTCATGGAAGAGATTAGAAAGGAAATTCAAATGTTCATGCTATTCAACAAAAATGAACACACAAATTACCAGCTCCTCTGGGACACAGCAAAGGCCATACTCAGAGGCAAGTTTATAGCTCTGAGCTCCTACATCAACAAATTGGAGAGATCTGAAACTAACAATTTAATGACACATGTAAACCTCCTTGAAAAAGAGCAGCAAGATAAACCCCAATCCAGTAGACGGAAAGAAATAATCTATATTAAATCACAATTAAATGAATTAGAATCCAAAAAAACTATAGAATGAATCAACAAAACAAAGAGTTGGTTCTTCGAAAAAATTAACAAAATTGACAGACCCTTAGCAAATCTTATCAGAAAAAGAAGAGAACACACCGAAATTAATAAACTCAGAGATGAAAATGGAAACATCACCACAGAAACAACCAAGATTCAGAACATTATAAGGGAATATTTCTCAAAACTTTATGCTAATAAGTTTGACAAGTTGATAGAAATGGACCTCTTCTTAGCAAATATTGACATGCCAACACTTAACCAAGATGAGTTAAACTATCTTAACAGGCCCATATCAAGCATTGAAATAGAAAATGCAATAAGAGACCTAGCTAAGAAAAGTCCAGGACCAGATGGATTTACAGCGGAATTTTACAAGGCCTTCAAAGCAGAGCTCACACCAATTCTCCTCCAACTCTTCAATGAAATTGAAAGAGAAAGCTCACTACCGCACTCATTCTATGAAGCCATCATAACCCTCATCCCAAAACCAAGCAGGGACACATCAAAGAAAGAGAACTATAGACCCATTTCTTTGATGAACCTTGATGCAAAACTTCTCAACAAAATATTGGCCAACCGACTTCAATAAATCATCCAAAAAATCATACACCATGATCAAACAGGATTCATGTAAGGGATGCAAAGCTGGTTCAATATACGCAAATCAATTAATATTTTTCATCACATTAACAGGAGCAAGAATAAGAACCACATGGTTATCTCAATAGATGCAGAAAAAGCATTCTACAAAATCCAACACCCCTTTATAATGAAGGTTTTGGAAAAATTAGGAATCCATGGAACATTTCTCAATACAATAAAGGCTGTAAATGACAAACCTACAGCCAGCATTATACTCAATGGTGAAAAACTAAAGCCATTTCCTCTTAACTCAGGAACAAGACAAGGATGCCCACTCTCTCCACTTCTGTTCAATCTAGTATTAGAATACCTAGCTACAGCAATAAGACACGATGCAGACATAAAGGGGATCCAAATAGGGAAAGAAGAAATAAAACTCTCCCTCTTTGCAGATGACATGATCTTGTATTTCAAGAATCCCATAGACTCCAATCCCAAATTACTGAAGCTGATTCAAAACTTTGGCAAAGTAGCAGGGTATAAAATTAAACCTCAAAAATCAATGGCTTTTCTGTATGCCAACAATGAGAAAAGTGTGGCTGAAATTAGGAAAGCAACTCCATTTCTAATAGCCCCACAAAAATTAAAATACCTAGGAATTAACTTAACTAAAGAAGTGAACGACCTCTATGATGAAAACTTTAAAATCTTGAAAAAGGAAATCAACACAGAACTTAAAAAATGGCAAAACCTTCTATGCTCCTGGATTGGAAAGATTAACATCGTGAAAATGGCAATACTTCCCAAGGCTATCTACAAATTCAATGCAATACCTATCAAAATTCCACCCTCAGTCTTCAAGGAAATAGAAAAGGCAATCCAAAAATTCATATGGAACAATAAAATACCCCGAATCGCAAAAACGCTCCTCAACGGAAAGAACACTGCTGGAGGAATATCAATACCAAATTTCAAACTCTACTATAAAGCCATAGTAATCAAAACAGATTGGTATTGGCATAAGAACAGACCTGAGGACCAATGGAATAGAATTGGAAACCCAGAATGAACCTACAGACCTATAGCCATCTAATCTTCGATAAGGGAGCTAAAACAATAGAATGGAAGAAAGACAGCCTCTTAAGTAAATGGTGCTGGCAAAATTGGTTAACTACATGTAGAAAACTTAAATTAGATCCTTATATATCACCCTGCACCAGAATCAACTCCAAATGGATCAAAGACCTTGAACTCAAAGCAGACACTCTGAAAACATTACAGGATGGAATAGGATAAACCCTAGGCCTCCTTGGCTCAGGCCGAAATTTTTTGAATAGAGACCCGGAAACACAACAAATCAAAGAAAGGTTGGACAAATTGGATTGCCTTAGGTTGCAGAGCTTCTGCAGGGCAGATGACATAGCTAGCAAGATCAACAGAAAGCCCACGGATTGCGAGAAGATCTTTATTAGCCATACAACGGACAAGGGTTTCATATCCAAAATATACTTGGAAGTCAAAAAATTAAAACACCCAACAACAAATCCTCAAAGAAACAACTGCCCAATAAATAAGTGGGCGAAAGACTTAAAGAGAAGCTTCTCTGAAGGAGAAAGAAGGATGGCCAATAGACACATAAAGAAATGTTCAATATCCCTAGCCATAAAAGAAATGCATATCAAAACAACATTGTGATATCACCTCACTCCAGTTAGAACAGCAAAAATCAAGAACTCTAACAACAACAGATGCTGGAGGGGATGTGGACAGAAAGGAACCTTACTTCATTATTCTTGGGAATGTAAACTTGTTCAACCACTTTGGAAAGCAGTATGGAGGTTCCTCAAAAGACTTCACATAAAACTCCCCTATGACCCAGCAGTCCCACTTTTGATCAATTACCCTAATGTTTACAAAAAGACCACACTAAAGCTACCAGCACAACTATGTTTATTGCAGCATTATTTACTATAGCTTAGATCTTGAACCAATCCATATGCCCCTCAGTAGATGAATGGATCAAGAAAATGTGGTATATATACACAATGGAATTCGATGCCTCCATCAGAAAGAATGACATTTCCCCATTTGTTAGGAAATGGAAAGGCTTGGAAAAAATTATATTAAGTGAAGTACGCCAGGCCCAAAGAAACATAGGTCCCATGGTTTCCCTCATTTTCAATATCTAGTATATGTCTGAGTCAAGCGGAAAAGGACAGATAATGTGATGTTAGGAAAACGAACCCTTAAATATGTATTTTTATATTTTCATTTCTTTCATGCATTTGTTTCGAATGCATTTATAAGATTATTTCTTTGTTGCTTTGTCTGTCCCTCCCCCACAGTGTAACCCCCGCTTTCAATATATTTGATGTCAGTATAACATGTGGAGGAGATGGGGACAAACATGTCGTTTAAGGATTCAGGTGGACCTGTTGCAACAATGAGAAGTACAAAATGTCATGTCAAAACCAGCTTTACAATGTCGGTGTGGGGGGGAAAGGGAGGGAATGATTGGGTCGGGGGGGAGGGGGGAGGCTGGGAATGGAGGTGAAGGGTAAACAAAGGAGGAGGCTGCAATGCTTGGTAAGAAATGTATGCATTATCCTGCCCATGTAATTGTAACTCCTCTGTACAGTATGTTTTCAAATAAAATAAAATAAAATAAAAAAATATATAACCAATTTAAGAGGTCAAATAAATATTTTGTACTGACAGTCAGCTTACAGCAATAACTTATTGCCCAATTATATGTGTATCTTTTTATCTAACATATACTAATTGTTGAAAATGATCTCTTTTATCTAACATAATTTTGTAAATGCTTTGATTATGATGATGTTATAAACAAATAAAATGTACAGAAGGGTGTTTCCACTGAAATGACAGAACACAACACTGATAAATAAAAAACATTGCAACACACCTCTTTTCAGCCTCAACCTGTTCATATTGGCAAGCAACATTGCAACAGCACACACACACACACACACACACCCATAAACACACATGTGTGCAAATGTACACACATATAAACACATGCCAAATTCTGGGTTTATTGTACAAAACAGTTCAAATAAAATATTAGTGATTAGGACAAATGATAATTTGCCCCATTACAAAATAATACATAATCCAGTCACCATGGTTGTTACATTTACCTGCCCCTCCACATGTGACCACTTAATTTATTTTAGGTAATTGATTAACTAATTCATTCCTTCATTAGTTAAATACTAATACTAGAGCGTGAACTCAGGGCCTAGCTCTGTCCCAGAATTTGTTATTTTTTTTGTTTTAGTTTGCTCAAGGCTAGCATGTTACTGCTTGTACCACAGCTCCATTTCTAGCTTTTGCTGGTTACTTTCAAACCAGAATCTAATGGACTTTTTTTCTTGCTCTGGTTTCAAACCACAATCATCAGATTTTGTCTTTCTGATTAGCTAGGAATAAAGACATGAGCCACCAGTGTGGCTCCTACTTTTTCCTATACTTATCTATTGCACATACTTAGCAATTTTAATATTGAAAGTATAAAAGCAAGATATATAGTGATTATATTTTTCTGTCAGAAATTCAAGTTACTAATGTAAATTTCTTCTTAAGACCATACACAAAAAATACTTAATTAGAAATATGAAGTGTGTGTGTGTGTGTGTGTGTGTGTGTGTGTGTGTGTGTGTGTGTGTGTTTGTTGTTGTAATATGTTTATAATGTAAGCACTGTGCAGGCGTGTCCAGACATTCACAGTAATTGTGTGAATATCTGCCTTGAGCTACCAACTCATGGACAATGTCTAAGTGTCCACTCTAGGCTTCCCAATGAAGAGGGGTATACTCAAGCTCATCACTAATATTCATATGAGGGGCCTGTTTGGAAAGTTGTCTCCGCACTGTAGTAAACTGCAAGAAAAGCACTCTACCACTGAGCCACCTTCCCAACCCAAGGATTAAGATTCTTGTCTGTAATTTGGTCAAAGCTATGTCTCTTTATGTAGGCTACTAAAAATATATTTACTTAATTCAAGTAAATACATAAATTCTACTTCCATCTTTTTTAACAAATAAAAAATAAAATTGCTTTGTAAATTGATCAGAAGCATGGATTTTGTGGCTAGCTAGGTGATTGCACATCTGTATCTCTCTCTTCCTCTCTCTCTTTCATGATTCTCATAGACTATATGGTTGCTCCATAATTATCCTAATTTATTTTCCTTTTATATTTTTGGTTGCATCATTTCATTTTCTGCTCTGCCATTTCCCAAATCAGCACCACATAAATAGAACCATAGAAGTGATTTTGTGGCTCAAGTGGTAGAGCATTTGCCTTGATTTGAAGAGCTCTAGGACGGTGCCTCAGCCCAGAGTCCAGACCCCACAACTAATTTTTTAAAAAATGAATCTAAATCCTTGATAATTCTAGGAACAGATCTGACTGAAATCATTTGAATCACACTTTTCCTGCACAGTGAAAGAAAAGGTCCAGGCTAGGAAAGCAGCTAGAAAAGGCAGGCAGATTTTATCTGTGACAAAACTTTGTGGAAAATAGTATCGAGGATTACTTACTGGTGATCCACTTGCATTGGAATTATGATGCTGAACTATTGTTTGCTGATTCTGAACTATTGCTTTGATCATTATATTATCCAAGAAGAAAAAAATGAAATTTAATTGATATCAAAGGACTACTAATACATGTTGACTTCTGATTAAGCATCTTCAATCATCAAAATCACCTGAAGACAATAGATAGGCCTACTTTTTTAGATGAAAACAAGTGTCTTTAAAAAAAGAAGGAATTAAAGTAGTCACGCAAAGGACTTCTATTTTACTACTGCATTATACATTTTTTCTAATGTTCGGTACCAATAAATAATGGATCTATTAGAAAGCTCTTAAAGCTCATATATTGAATAGTAAGTTCTCTTATACTATATCATGGTATTTCCCAAATCATTTACGTAGAAGGCACTGTTTCTATTTTCTCATTCCTAGAATAAGCTACACATGAAGACACCACTGGTCCTCTTTTTCAGTGTGTGCATTTGAATACGGAGGAAAATCTTTCCTCTGCTCTCTATCAATTCACTACTCTCCAGTTAGAATAATTTAAAATATTATTCTTTTTTTTGAACTCAAAGCAGACACTCTGAAAACATTACAGGATGGAATAGGAGAAACCCTAGGTCTCCTTGGCTCAGGTCGAAATTTTCTGAATAGAGACCCGGAAGCACAACAAATCAAAGAAAGGTTGGACAAATGGGATTGCATAAGATTGCAGAGCTTCTGCAGGGCAAATGACATAGCTGGCAAGATCAATAGAAAACCCACCGATTGGGAGAAGATCTTTACTAGCCATACAACGGACAAGGGTCTCATATCTAAAATATACTTGGAACTCAGAAAATTAAACCACCCAACAACAAATCCTCAAAGAAACAACTGCCCAATAAATAAGTGGGCGAAAGACTTAAAGAGAAGCTTCTCTGAAGAAGAAAGAAGGATGGCCAATAGACACATGAAGAAATGTTCAACATCCCTAGCCATAAAAGAAATGCAAATCAAAACAACATTGAGATATCACCTCACTCCAGTTAGAACAGCAAAAATCAAGAACTCCAATAACAATAGATGCTGGAGGGGATGTGGACAGAAAGGAACCCTACTTCATTGTTGGTGGGAATGTAAACTTGTTCAACCACTTTGGAAAGCAGTATGGAGGTTCCTCAAAAGACTTCACATAGATCTCCCCTATGATCCAGCAATCCCACTTTTGGGCATTTACCCAAATGTTTACAAACAAGACCACACTAAAGCTACCAGCACAACTATGTTTATTGCAGCATTATTTACCATAGCTAAGATATGGAACCAACCCAGATGCCCCTCAGTAGATGAATGGATCAAGAAAATGTGGTATATATACACAATGGAATTCTATGCCTCCATCAGAAAGAATGACATTTCCCCATTTGTTAGGAAATGGAAAGGTTTGGAAAAAATTATATTAAGTGAAGTAAGCCAGGCCCAAAGAAGCATAGGTCCCATGGTTTCCCTTATTTGCAATATCTAGTATAGGTATGAGTCAAGCGGAAAAGGTCAGATAATGTGATGCTAGGAAAATGAACCCTTAAATATGTATTTTAATGTTTTCGTTTCTTTCATGCATGTATTTCTAATGCATTTATAAGATTATTTCTTTGTTGCTTTGTATGTCCCTCCCCCACAGTGTACCCCCCGTTTTCACTATATTTGATGTCAGTATAACATGTGGAGTAGATGGGGACAAACAAGTCGTTTAAGGATTCAGGTGGACCTGTTGCAACAATGAGAAGTACAAAATGTCATGTCAAAACCAGCATTACAATGCCGGTGTGGGGGGGGGAGGGGGGTATAATTGGGTGGGGGGAGGGGGGTAAAATTGGGTGGGGGGAGGGGGGAGGCAGGGAAGGGAAGTGAAGGGTAAACAAAGGAGGAGGCTGCAATGCTTGGTAAGAAATGTATCCATTATCCTGCCCATGTAATTGTAGCCCCTTTGTACAGTATGTTCTCAAATAAAATAAAATACAATTTAAAAAAAAAAAAAAAAGAATGGAAACATAAAACTCTCAAAAAAAAAGAATAATTTAAAATATTAAAAATGGAAAAAGAGAAAATAAATTATGGTGAAAAAACATATGCAGAAAATTCACCGGATTTTTCTGACAATTTCAACCAATGTGAATTATTGGGGAAATACATGGACATCTCATTCCCACTGGTATTCAAAATCTCTGGTTAGGCAATTCTGATAAAGACAAGGAACAAGATGAAAACGTGAGGAATGGTATCAATTGCAAGAAAATAATGGAGAAGATTCCATGCAAATTTCTTCTTTGGGATGCCAAAATTAATCGGTTTACTACAGTGCTTAGACTAATTTGCAAAAAGGCCATGCATATGTATACTAGGATGAGGTAAGTATACCCCTCTTCATTGGGAAGCCTATAGTGGACATTTAGACATTGTCCATGCGTTGGTAGCTCAAGGCAGATATTCATGCAATAACTTTGAATGGCTTGGCACTCCTGCACAGTGCTTATATGTTGAATAATACCAGAATGGATGCTTTCTTACTTCATCATGATGCAGATAACAATTCCCAAACTAAAGGCCTCTTGACCCCCCCCCCTTGTATGTTGCTGCTGGGAATAGAAATAGGCAAGATAGGCTGTATCTCCTACTGTTGAACCATTGTATCAAACCGGGTCTGAGGAACAAGTTGGAAGAAACTGCATTTGATATTGAAAAAAGGATAAGTATGAATCACTACCTCTTTGAAGTTATGGAAGGCTGTACTATTTGTTCTCCTACGTAGTAATGGTTTGGTTAAGTTTCTTACATTTCAAAAGTGCCAGTCCATCCTTTGTGTCCCTACAAAATATTTTCATTATACAAAATAACAGCAATATCTTAATTTAAAAATTCATGGATTCCATGGTATTTTCCACGTCAATTGCCTGACATTGATGTCAAAATGGATTCAAGAGTTGTTTGTCCAACTAAAAATTTTTTGTTTTTATGTATAAAGTTCTCAATGCTGTCTCTATAAGAATCTTTTAAAACATTCTTTTGACATGACTTCTACAATCTCCATAGAGGCAAACCTGAAGACTATATATTAAATATTCTAATCATCATATGAAATAATTAGGAAGGGCAAATCAATAGAAACAATGAAAACTATGTTAAACACAATGAACAGGACAATTACCCATCAAACAGATGCTTATCATCTTTGAGAACAACAGTCTGAAAATGTGCAGAATTACTGACAGGACAATGTTTGAATTCAAAGGAAAGAAGAAACCCCTTAAAATATTGAAAGACAAACATGCACCAATATGTCATGCCTGTTATCCTAGATGCTCAGGATGCTCATTAGTGGCTAAAGTAAAGCAGGAATGAATCGGATAACATCAAAGATAACCTTTCATAATTCAAAGGACACTATAACAGAAGTGAAAATATATCCAACAGATACAGGGCACACATTTGTTAATGCTACAATGATCCTGAGTCTTAAGTATTTTTATATCTTATAATTATCTCTATATATTATTTGGAGAGTCCAGTCATTGGGCTTGAACTCTGGGCCTGGGAGCTGTCTCTCAGCTCTTTAGCTCAAGGCTAGTGCTCTACCACTTGAGCCACAGTGACATTGGCTGATTTTTTCTTTTTGCTTATGTGGTGCCAAGGAATCGAACACAGGGCCTCAAGAATGCAAGGGAAGTGCTCTGCAATTAAGCCACCTTCCTAGCCCCTAATTCTATATATTTTTTTCTGAATATCACATTTTTTCAATTGTGAAAATACTGTACAGAGGGGTTACAAATACATGAGCAAAATAACGAGTACATTTCTTATCAAGCATTGTTGCCTCCTCTCCAGTTACCCTTTCACATCCATTCTCATCCCCCCACCACGTGTTCCCCTACCCCGCCCCCCCAGGCCAAAGTTGTAAAGTTCATTTTTCAACATAATGACTTGTATAGCTCATTGTTGCAATGGGTCCATCTGTATCCCTATTTAAACGATTTGTTTTTTTCCCTTCCCCTCCACAAATTATACCAACATTAAATACAGTGAAAACAGGGGTTATACTGTGGGGGAGGGACATACAAATTAACAAAGAAATCATCTTATAAATGTTAGAAACAATCACAAGAAAGAAAAATACATTTGAATACTTATATTGGGGTTCATTTCACCTAATATCAACTTATCTGACGTTTCTGCTTGTCTCACAAATATACGTTATTGCAAATAAGGGAAACCATGGGACCTATGTTTAATTGGGCCTGGCTTACCTCACTTATTTAAATTTTTTCCAAGTCGTTCAATTTCCTAAGAAATGGAGCAATGTCATTCTTTCTGATAGAGGCATAGAATTATATTTTGTATATATACCACATTTTCTTGATTCATCTACTGAGGGGCATCTGGGTTGGTTTCATATCTTTCCTATGGTAAATAATGTTGCAATAAACACAGTCGTGCTGGTACCTTTAAAATAATCATGTTTGTATCATTTGGATAAATGTTCAGAAGTGTGATTGCAGGGAAATAGGGAAGTTCTATGTGGAGTCTTTTGAGGAATCTCCATACTACTTTCCAAAGTGGTTGAACAACTTTACATGCCCAACAACAATGCAGTAGGTTTCCCTTCTGTCCACATACCATCCAGAATCTGTTGTTAGAGTTCTTGATTATAGACATAATTGGGGTGAAGTGGAATCTGAATGTTGTTTTGATTTGCATTTATTTTATAGCTAGGGAAGTTGAGCATTACTTCATGTGTCTACTGGCCATCCTTCTTTCCTTTTTAGAGAAGTTTCTCTTTAAGGTTTTAGCCCACTTATTTATTGGGCAGTTGTTTCTGTGAAGATTTGTTGGTAGGGGATTTAATTTTTTGAGTTCCAGGTATATTTTAGATATGAGAACCTTGTCTGTTCTATGGCTAGTGAAGATCTTCTCCCAATCCGTGGGCTTTCTATTGTTCTTGCTAGCTTCATCCTTTGCCATGAAGAAACTGCATTTTCATGCAATCCCATTTGTCCAACCTTTCTTTGATTTGTTGTGTTTCTGGGTCTCTTTTAAGAAAATTTCGGCCTACACCAAGGAGACCTAGGGTTTCTCCTACTCCATCCTGTAATGTTTTCAGTGTGTCTGCTTTGACTCCAGATCTTTGATCTTTTGGAGTTGATTCTTTTGCATGGTGATATATAAGGATCTAGTTTTAGATTTCTACAAGTGATTAACCAATTTTGCTAGCACCATTTACTGAAGAGGCTGTCTTTCTTCCATTCCAATTTTTAGTTCCCTTATCGAAGATTAGATGGCTATAGGGCTGTAGGTTCATTTCTGGATTTTCAATTATATTCCATTGGTCCTGAAGACTGTCCTTGTGTCAGTATCAAGCTGTTTTGATTACAATGGTGGTGTAGTAGAGTTTGAAATTTGGTATTGATATTCTTCTATCACTGTTTTTGATCATTTTTGCTATTCGGGGTCTTTTATTGTTCCATATGAATTTTTGGATTGCCTCTTCTATTTCCTTGAAGAATGAGGTTGGAATATTGATAGGTATAACATTGAATTTGTAGATAGCCTTGGCAAGTATTGCCATTTTCACGATGTGGATCCTTCCAATCCAGGAGCATGGGAGATTTTTCCACTTTCTAAGTAGTGTTTTTATTTTCTGTTTCAGGTTTTTAAAGTTTTCATCAGCTGGGCACTGATGTCTCACGCTTGTAATCCTAGCTACTCAGGAGGCTGAGATCTGAGGAACATGGTTCAAAGCTAGCCAGGGAGGAAAGACCGTGAGATTCTTATCTCCAATAAACCACTAGAAAACCAGAAGTGGTTCTGTGCTCAAGTGATAGAGCTCTCCCCTTGAGCTGAAGAACTGTGGGAGAGCACCCAGGCCCAGAGTTCAAGACCCATGGCTGACAAAATCAAAAAAGTTTCCATCATAAAGGTCCGTCACTTTTTGGTTAATTCCTAGGTAATTTATTTTCGTGGGGCTATTATAGATGGAATTGTTTTCCTGGTTTCCACCACACTTTTCTCATTGTTGGATTAGAGAAAAGCCATAGTCTTTCAGGGTTAATTTTATAACCAGCTATTTTGCCTAAGTTTCGTATCACTATGAGTAATTTTGGAGTGGATTCCATGGGATTCTTTAAATACAATATCATATCATCTACAAAGAGGGAGAATTGTACTTCATCTTTCCCTATTTGGATCCATTGTATGTTTGCACCTTGTCTTAATGTTGTAGCTTGGCATTCTAATACTAAATTGAAAAAAATCTGGAGAGAGTGGACATCCTTGTCCCCTTCTTTTATTATACAGAGGGGTTACAATTACATGGGCAAGATAATGAATACATTTCTTATCAAGCATTGTGGTCTCCTCCTTTATTTCCCCTTCCCATCCCTTCTCATTCTCCCCCACCCCCACCCAATTCTCGCCCCCCCCGCCCCGCATCAAAGTTGTAAAATTCATTTTTGACATCACGACTTTAATCTCATTGTTGCAATGGCTCCACCTGTATCCCTATTTAAATGATCTGTTTTTCCCCTTCCACAATTTTACTGACATCAAATTCAGTGACAGGAGGGGATATACTGTGGGGGAGGGAACAAAGCAACAAAGAAATAATCTTGCAAATGTGTTAGAAACAATCGCATGAAAGAAAAAATTACATTTGTATACATATCTTAGGGTTCATTTCCCTAATATCAAATTATCTGACCTTTTCTGCTTGACATATACTAGATATTGGTAATAAGGGAAACCATAGGACCTATGTTTCTTTGGGCCTGGCTTACTTCACTTAATATAATCTTTTCCAAGCCATTCCATTTCCTAACAAACTGGGCAATGTCATTCATTGTGATGGAGGCATAGAATTCCTTCGTTTATATATAACACATTTTCTTGACCCATTCATCTACTGAGGGGCATCTGGTCAGTTCCATATCTTACCTATAGTAAATAATGCTACAATAAACATATACATGCTGGTAGCTTTAGTGTGGTCTTGTTTGTAAACATTTGGGTAAATAGCGCATAGGCTGAAATTTTCTTAATAGAGACACAGAAACACAACAAATCAAAGAAAGGTTGGAAAAATGGGATTGCATGAAAATGCAGAGCTTCTGCATGGCAAAGGTCATAGCTAGCAAGATCAATAGAAAGCCCACGGATTGAGAGAAGACCTTCCCTAGCCATACAACGGACAAGGGTCTCAAATCTAAAATATACCTGGAACTCAAAAAATTAAATCCCCAACCACAAATCTTCAAAGAAACAACTGCCCAATAAATAAGTGGGCTAAAGCTTTAAAGAGAAACTTCTCTGAAGAGGAAAGAAGGATGGCCAATACACAAATGAAAAATGCCTCCGTAGCAATAAAAAAATGCAAATCAAAACAACATTGAGATATCACCTCACTCTAGTTAGAATGGCTAAAATCAAGAACTCTAATAACAACAGATGCATGAGGGGATGTGGAGAGAAGGGAACATTACTGCATTGTTGGTGGGAGTGTAAATTTGTCCAACCACTTTGGAAAGTAATTTGTAGGTTCCTCAAAGACTCGACATAGAGCTTCCCTCTGACCCAGAAATCCGTTGTCCCCTTCTTGATTTAAGAGAAAATGGCTTTAGTTTTTCACCATTAAGTATATTGTTGGCTGTAGTTATGTCATATACAGCCTTTATTCTGTTGAGGAATGTTCCCTGGTTTCCTCATTTTTCCAGAGCCTTCATCATAAAGGGTTTGTTGGATGTTGTCAAATGCTTTTTTCTCAAAGAATTGAGATAACCATATGGTTCTTATCCTTGCTCTTGTTGTTGCGATGTATTATATTAATTGATTTGCATACATTGACCCAAATTTGCATCCCTGAAATGAATCCTGTTTGATCGTGGTGTATTATTTTTTGGATGAATTGTTGAAGTCAATTGACCAAAATTTTGTTTAGAAGTTTTGCATCAATGTTCATCAAAGAAATGTGTTTAAACTTCTCTTTTTTGATGAGTTCCTGCCTGGTTTGGGGATGAGGGTTTTGATGGCCTCATTGAATAAGTTCTGTAGTGAACTTTCTCTTTCAATTTCATTGAAGTCTTGGAGTAGTATTGGTGTGAGCTCTGCTTTGAAGGCCTCGTAGAATTCTGATGTAAATCTGTCTGGTCTTTGGATTTTTTTTTTAGATAGGACTTCTCTTATTGCTGTTTCTATCTTAATGCTTGATAAGGGCTATAATAGTTTAACTCATCTTGGTATAATTTCTGCATGTTGATATTTACTATAAAAAGGCCAATTTCTGCCGAGTTCTCAAACTTATTAGCATAGTTTTGAGAAGTATTCCCTTATAATGTTCTGAATCTTGGTTGATTCTTTGGTAATGTTCATTCTCAACTCTGAGTTTATTTATTTGGGTGAGTTTTCTTCTTTTTCTGATAAGATTTGTTAAGGGTCTGTCAACTTTTTTAATGTTTTCGAAAAACCAACTCTTTGCTTTGTTGATTCTTTCTACGTTGTTTTTTTTGGGGGGAATCTAATTCATTTAATTCTTATTTAATTTTAATTATTTCTTTCCATCTACTGGCTTGGGGTTTATCTTGCTGCTCTTTTTCAAGGAGGTTCAGATGTGTCATTAAATTGTTGGTTTCATGTATCTCCAACTTGCCTCTGAGTACTTCCTTTTCTGTGTCCCAGAGGAGCTGGTAATTTGTGTGTTCGTTTTGTTGAGTATCATGAACAATTGAATTTCCTTTCTAATCTCTTACATGACTTACTCGTGATTCAACAGTATGTTGTTCAGCCTTCATGTGTTACAGGACTTTGGGTTTTGGCATTGGAATCTAATTTTATTTCCTGTGGTCTGAGAGAATGCAAGGTATAACTTCAAGGTTTCTGAATTTGGACTTTTGTTTTGTGACCTAAAATGTGGTCAGTTTTTGAAAATGTTCTATGTGCTGCTGAGACAAACGTGTATTTTGATACTGCTTTGTGAAATATTCGTTAGATATCTGTTAAATCTAGTTGATCCTTGCAGTTGTTTAGATCTGCAGTTTATTGAGTTTTTGCAGAGTTGATCTATCTAGTAGGCATAGTGATGTGTTAAAATTCCCAACAATTAATGTCTTTTCATCTATGTGAGCTTTGAGGGAAAGTAGTGTTTCTTGGATAAATTTACATGCTCCATTGTTTGGTAAATAGATATTTAGAATTGTAATATCCTCCTGAATGAACAATCCTTTAATTAGTATGTAGCGACCCTCTTTTTCTCTTCTCACTAATTTTAATTTGAAGTCTATTTTATCTGATATTAGGATTACAAATCCCACCTGTTTATGGGTGTCATTTGCTTGGTAGATTTTGTTCCAGTCTTTCACTTTCAAAATGTGTTTGTTTTTATGGGCAGGGTGTGACTCCTGAAGGCAGCAGATAGAAGGATTTTGCTTTTTAATACAACTAGACAGTCTATGTCTTTAATTGGAGAGTTAAATCCGGTAATGTTGACAAATAGGACTTAGAGGTATTATTTTATTGTGAAAATGCCATACAGATTGTTTACAATTACATGGCCAAGATAATGAGTACATTTCTTATCAAACATTGTTGCCTCCTCCTTTGTTTACCCATCCCATCACTTCCTAGACTCCCCTTACCCAATTCTCTTCCCCCCACCAAAGTTGTAAAGTTCATTTTTCAACGTAACGACTTGTACATTTCACAGCTGCAATGGTTCCACCTGTATTCGTATTTAAACAATTTGTTTTTTCCATTCCCCTCTACAAATTATACCAACAACAAATACAGTGAAATCTGAAGTTATTTTTTGTTATGTCGAAAAATGAACTTTACAGCTTTGGCCGGGGAATGTGGGAGGGAGGCAGTAGGGATCAGTGTGGGGGGAGGTGAAAGGGATGGGAATAGGAAACAAAGAAGGAAGCAACAATGTTTATAAAGAAATATACTCATTACCTTGCCCATGTAATCGTAATCCCTTGGTACAGTATTTTCACAAAAAAACTTCAAAAATGTTTATCACTTATTATAATTCAAATACCAAGTAAGAGTAATTTTATATAATCATTACAGGTATCATTTTATAACTATCATACAACAGAATAAAAGACCAGTCCCAATTATTACCTACCTAGCATAATTCTTAATTCCTAATCATTACCTAAATACATTAAATAATCTAAATAGTCATGTCTTTAACATAGACAAAAATATTCTATCCTTTTTACGTAAAATTTTCAAGGGCATATATTCATGTTTGTAAGAAATGTTCACAGTAGTTAAAAATGCTTTTGTGAAATTGTGAGACATGTTGTTGTTGTTGTTGTTGTTGTTTGCAAGTCCTGGGCATTGTCCCTAAGCTTTTTTGCGCTCAAAGCCAGCACTGCACAACTTGAAGCACAGGGCTAATTTCTGGTTTTGAATGGTTAATTGGAGATAAGAATCTAACATGTACTATTCTGTTGGGGCTACATGTGAAAACAATTGTTAGATCTCAGCTGCCAGAGGAGCTAGAATTATAGGCGTGAGTTACCGGCACTTGGTTTGATGAAATTTTAAATTTTAATAATGTTTAGGATGTTTGTTTCACTTTAATGCACATAATTCTATACATAAATAAATAAATAAATACATATATATGATGACCAATTCCCTCTAAAAATGTATGACTTCCTACACATAACATTTATTCACACACACACACACACACACACACACACACACACATATATTTCTGAATACATACACTCTCTCTAAAACTTTTATGCTACTATTTTTTACCCTTTTCATTTCAATGATATATAGTCTGTTTTTCCCAAAGTTTCCTAGACTAAAAAGACTAATATTTCAATAGAAATTAGAATATATTATTTTCAAGTTAATTTTAGATATACACATGATGTTGTAGTAATATTTATAGTATATTACTTGAAAAAATTCTGTTCAAACCCTTAAATATTTGTGTGTAATGACAGGGAGAGAGGAAGTTAGTTCATACTGGTTAGAAATGTGCAATGCTTCAAAATCTGTTCAATAATTTGTTTTAATCACCTAATCAAGCTACCTGTTATGGTTTAGTTTATTTATTTATTTATTCAAAAATTTAACATGGATGCATGCAAAGTGGTAATATTTAAAGTATTAATCGAAATAAAAATAATACAAAATCATAGACACATACCCGACTTTCAATAATTAGCACTTATGATGCTAACAATAATTTTGTTGAAGATGATGATGACCAGAGTGACGCTGATAATGACAATGTTATGATTGAAAAGGAAAAATTTTTAGTCATCTTTGAAGCTAGATTTCCCACATTGAATACATAATAATAAACAGTGTTGTATTATATACAATAACAAGAGGAGAGTTTCAATATCAAGAAATACAATCAGATAATCAGATGAGACAGTAAATCCCTAATGATATTCTTTTTTTTTAATTTAATTTTATTTTATTTGAGAATATACTGTAAAGAGGGGCTACAATTGCATGGGCAGGATAATGCATACATTTCTTACCAAGCATTGCAGCCTCATCCTTTGTTTACCCTTCACCTCCCTTCCCAGCCAGGAGGTAAACTTTATTTTATTTCTGCATGAAACAATTTGTGACTTTATACCAACAAACTGAATTTGACTCTTTCCTTATTTGTAAGCTAAGGTGGAAATGTAAGGACTCTTCACTTTTCTTTTTTCTTGCTCTAGGAGTAAGCAAATGTATTCTTCAATATTTCTGGTAGATTACATCCATTTACAGCTGAGAAATGTAAGGCCAACAGTTAATGTAGTGAGTAAATAATGATACTAGAATTTGTGTCTGAGCTCTTCCCTCTGCATACTTACAAGGAGCAGTAATTTGTTGATTGAGAGTAACAATATGAAAAGACTATGGGGAACAACATATTTTATAAAAAGTTGTTTAAGACTAGGTGATCAGTGATGACTACCTGAAACAGACTTGTGTCAGGGCCATCAAAAGGAGTACATAGAAATCATATTAGTGATGGGCGCCAGTGACTCATGCCTGTAATCCTATCTACAAAGGAGGCTGAGATCTGAGGATTACAGTTCAAAGCCAGCCCGGGCAGAAAAGTACATGAGACTCTGATCTCCAATGAAAACCACTAGAAAACCCGAAATTGGTGCTGTAGCTCAAGAGGTAGAGTGCTCGCCTGGACCTGTAGTGCACAGGGACAGCACAAAGGCCCAGAGTTCCAGTCCCACGACCAACAAAAACAAACAAACAAACAAAAAACAAATCAAATTAGTAACAGAAACTGAAAACATCTTGATCATTCATCTTATATAATGGGTGGGAGTAGAAGGGTAAGAAGAAATCTAAAGGATTCTACATCTATGGCCCGGCAAATGTGTTAGTGATATTCTTGGTGGTGATAAGGATTACAGGTGAAAATGATGGATTTAGGGAAAAAAACTCTCTGATAGTTCTAAAGTTTATATTAAACAGATGCAAAGATTGATCTGTTTAGGTATCACCAAAATATCCATGACCATGAATATGAAAAAGAATGATAAAATTAGGGGCAATATTAAAGGGAAGAGGAAAAGAAAAGTTATGATATAAGTGTAGCAATGTGAGCACCAGTGTGGACAAGATTGGAAGAAAGAGATAAGGGCATTTGTCGAAATTGTCTCTAGTTTGCTAATGGATGAAGAATGGAATTGAAAATAGCAGAGGAAAACAAATCAACATGCAGATATTATGATTTTATAATTCTAATATGAAAGAACTGAAGCTTTTGTTTCATGAAGAAGAAAGTTTAGCCTGTAATTTCAATGCAAGGCATCAGTTGTAATGAGTCTGAAGTCTTTTCCTCCAAGATATCCAAGAGTATTATTCTCATTCTCTTAAGAGTAAATAAGTAATTATTTTCATTAGCTTTGCCTAATATTAATTTACTTGTAGAAAATAAGTTAAAAAATCCTCTCTCGGGCAGGGAAGGTGGCTAAATGGTAGTGTTTGTTTTGCATGCAAGAGGCACTGGGTTCAATTGTTAAGTAAAAATAATTCTTAAGCAAAAAGAAAAAAGCCAGAAGTGGCACTGTGGCTCAAATGGTAGAGCACTAAACTTGAGCTGACAAGCTGAGGGACAGCGCCCATGCCCAGAGTTCATGCCCCACGACCGGACTCCAAAAATAAAACACTAAAACTACCAGCACAAGTATGTTTTTTGCAGCATTATTAACATATCTAAGATATGGAACCAATCCACATGCCCCTCAATAGATGAATGGATCAGGAAAATGTCCTATATATACACAGTGGAAGTTCATGGTTCTATCAAAAAGAATGACGCAGCCCCTTTTTTAAGAAAATGGAAATACTTGGAAAAAAATCATTATGTGAAGGAAGCCAGACTCAAAGAAACATAGGCTTTATGGTTTCCCTCATTTTTATTAATTAATATATGCTTAGTATAGTCCTGGCAGATAAGTTCATTTTTTACACTCTTCATATTCGCTTTTTTCTCTCCATCCTCCTCTCCCATTCCCTTCCTTCTGTGTGTGTGTGTGTGTGTGTGTGTGTGTGTGTGTGTGTGTGTGTGTGTGTGTGTGTGCAGTAATGAAACTTGACTCAGAGCCTAAAAATCTTGCTTGTTTTTTTTTTCACTCATGACTGGCTGAATCTGTACTATTTTAACCAAGGTTTCACTCTGTGTTTGATTGAACAATTGAGCATAAATGTCTCGTGGATTGCTACCCCAGCCATCTGTGAACCATGATCTTCCAATCTCAGCCTCATGAGATGAGATACTGGCATCTAGCTCTATTGCCAAGTGTCATTTGCTTTGTTTTGTTTTGTTTTTGTTGCTTTTTTGCATCCAAAATCTGTATGGAAAACAAATCATTTATACTCAGGACTATTCACATAAAATATGTGTTGTTTAAAGATTACCTTAATAATGTAATCCTTTTGTATGCACATTATGCGATTTGATGTTTCGAACTCTATTGTTGCAGTCAAGTCACATATATAATTTGAATTTTCTTGTCTTGATGTTATAGGGTGTTACGTGTTCAAAAACAGAATTTATCAAGGTTTAACTCTGCAATACTGAAGCAGGACCTTTATCATTATTCAATGTCCTGTAAATCATAAGTTTACTATTTCTTGAGGCACCATATGGGCACAAATATTTTCCTATAATACCTCCTCATATTTTAGACCTCAATGCCATGCAATGCACACTTCTGCCAAATATGCAAGGGCATCCTTTGTAATTTTCCATGGATTTTCACTGTTCTTCTCTCTACTCTCCAGTGCTAAGTCCTGTGACGCTCATGTTGATTTCCTCCCCTGTTACATTCATCATTGCATCTTGAGAACTCCTGGTATGCATTTCTGTACTTCTGTTCATTCTCTTGTGCTTCAGCTTGTACCCCTCTCACCTTGAAGGGCTAAAAATTGGGGATATTTGCTTTACTCTTTATCTCAGACATCTATCTTTACATTCTAGAAATACATTCATTGAATTCCTTCTGTAAAGTCTAGTGTTTTGAAAATTATTACTGCATCTTCATGGCTTTGTTATGTGGCAGAAGGGAAGAACATAGATCAGTACTGTAACTTAGGTAAAACATTATTGCAATCATGCTTCAATAGATGTTGGTCATTGGATAATGTTTACTTCAAGGTCTGCCTGCCTGCTTCCTTTTCACTGTTTTGTTTATTTTTCAATGTAGTCTTTTCTTCTGGAAAATATTTATGGGCCTAGTGAAGATCAATTCCTACTGCAATTAGTCATTAATTTTATTCTAACTTCATTTCACAGATCCTTCTGATCTTCTTCAGTGTCTGTGTAGTGCTTCACATTTTTAGGTATGTTTTAACATCGATGCATCAATGATGAAGACACATTCCTTAAGTCACCATTTTGATGACTGAAAAGAAACCATGCTGCAATCTCACTATATGGCAATTTTCTGGTTTTGAATTCTTTTAGATTAAAATTGATGCTGGACAACAAACATTCTGTGTACAATTTTATATTTTTCCTAATTATTTTAGTATATTTCCCAATATCATATAAAGTTAAAACATTATCACTTACTTAGTTTTAGGATTTCTAAAACAGTCAGAGTAAAAGTTCTATTCATTCACAATTTTAAGATAATAGAGGGTCCATTATGACCAAGTGAGATATTTTAAAAATTTTATGTGTAGTCCTTAAAGGTTGTGCTGGGGAATCAAGTGCTGTGTTTCATGTGTCTTAGTCTACTGGCAGCCTATGAGCCTGATGTGACCTGTGGTTTTATTTTCACTCAACTGGAATAAAGAAATATTTCACTAGAAAGGAATTATTAATTGCTTACTTTCTCCAATATCTCTCACAAACATGAAAGTAATATAATTCTACACTGACTGAAAATGGTGTTCCTATTAGAGTAATTGTTTATTTTTTGTAGCCCCACTCTTCACTAAGTCTTGTCCCTTTCTTATCTCCTCTTCCCATAAAACTTGACTGGATCCACTGGAAACGCACTTCCAGTCAGCCTCGTTCATAAAGAACCCAACCTTAACTAACCTACCCCCTGGTAGTCCTGCTATAAACTTTCAAAGGACTGACTGCAACCAGAATCCTTCCTGGAAGTCCTCCTCCTGCTATAGGGAAAGCCTTCTTCCACTCCACACCTTCCTGGAATCCCTGCTCTGCACCACCAGAAACCAGGCCACATCCATATCTCCTCCTATGATCTGCCTTGCTGCACCAAAATCCCCGCTTACATAGGGCTCCTCCCTCTAATCATAACTTCATCCACCAGATACCCCGTCCCTAACTATTCTATTCACTCATAGTCCCATTGCTCACATATTCTATTACTTCCAAGCTCCTCTTGTCCCTTTCATACCCCACTCCCAACCAGACTTCTCCCTCGACCACTCCTTGTTTCATCAGAAACTCCATCCATAATTAGTCTACTTCTTAGTGTCCTAATGTCTCAAACCCAGCCCTGAACACACCTCTTCCTACAAAGCCCTTCATACTAAACCAAAAACACTCCACCTCTCTATAACTGCCCTTGTAGCCCGTCTTAGTTGACCAGAAGCTTCTCACACAGCCCATCTCCTGCCTGGAAAGCCAGCCCTGCTCCACCACAGGCTTCTCTACCTCCCATATCAACTCACTCAATGGTGGCTGCATTGTTCCCGAGATGAATCCTCCCCTTATTGGATCCTCCTGCAGATCCACATCCTACTCAACCAATTACCCTGTCCATAATTACCCTACACCTTTGTAGACCTTCCACTCCTTTTCAAAGTCTCTCTTCCAATTAACCCCATGGCTCCAAGCCCTGACCTGCTCTAGAAAACCCCCACTAGACAACCCCAACCACACTATCCCATCTCTCTACACCCACATTGTTCCACTTCAAACCACTGCATCTGTTGGCTTCCCTCTGGAAGCCTCACCAGGCTCAACTGTAAATCCCTGTCCCTTCATAATCCCTTTTTGAAGGTTGCCCTGCCCACTGGAAATCCTGTCCAAAGTCTAATGTCCTACCTTGCAACACTGAAATCTCCACCCAACCTTACTACTCTTTTTGAAGTGGTGACTGGCTACACCAGAAACCCTGTCCTAACTAGTCTAGTCCACTGTATCCTATCCCTTCTCACAAAGCTCTGGTCCTGAAAAATTCCTCCATACATTGTTATTACATCCTGCTCTGCCAGAAACCCCACTTCCAGCATAACACACTTCCCAAAGGCCTGCCATTCTCCACCAGAAACCGCACCCGTTCCTCGCCCACTTCTTCCCAGCACCGCTATGCCCTCTCACAGACCCTGAAAAGCCTCTCCCTCATAGCTCTGCATTCCTGCACCAGAATCCCCACCTTTGTCAGCCTCTTGCCTTCATTCTCTTCCCTGCCTTATGGGAAACCTCACCCTACATATTCCACCAGAGTTCACAGTGCTACACCACAACCCTCCTCTAAGTAACCTCCTCCTTTGTAGCCTTGTACTTCCTTTTGAAAGCTCTGCCCCAAACAGGCTCCTCCCCAGTGACCCGGCCTTCTTCCACTGAAACCCCATCCACCTGCCAGTCTCCATCCTAAAGTCCCACCTACTCCACAAGAGACCCTGCTCCTAACAAGCCTAGTCTTTCCTCTCCCCTCCCTGCTATCTCAAAGCCCTACACAGACTGGCTTTCACCCTCAAAGCCCCACCCAGCTCTACCACAGAGGCTGTGCCAATAGCAACTCCTCCCTTGAAATAGACAGGGCACCACCAGAAACCCCACACCACCTCATCCTTGAAGTTCCACCTAGGAACTTTTATTACAAATGTGATTTTATAATGGTCACAGGATTCATACTAATCAATATGATAAGAAGCAGTATTGCCAATAGAAAACAAAAATTAGATAGCTATTAGATGCCTTAGTCTAGTTTGGGGTTCTGTTACCAGGCAGAAACAAATTGTGTGAAAATGTGTGAAGATGATTCCTCTAACTGGAAAGCATTCTGTGAAGTATCCGTAAGGTTTCATGAGTGATCATTTTTATTATTTCTAGAATTTTCGTGCACATTTGTGTCCATTAACTTAAAAATTTTAGTTATTTTAAATCCTCTGGTTTGGTTGAGGAAAGAGTATTAAGATGTAATAAAATGACTTTCAAATCATCTTTCTAATGAATAATTTTGGACTTGCTTACTTTACTATGTACCAGAGTTTTTAGTAACAGAAATTCTCTACCACAATCCACTTTGAATTTCCTCCTTCCACTAAAGTGCCCATTGGAACAGATTAAAGTGAGATTATACAGGTAGAATGCCAGAAATATAAACGTATTTGAGATCATAACAAAATCATGATGAAGACCTTACCCACTGTGGTTTAAATTTTCTAATGAAAGGAACTTAAGCATATTTAACTGCAGACTTTCTGAAGACTAGAAGACAAAAATATAAGAAATACTCTCTTATACCATGGTTCTGAAAACAAAACAAAACCAAGGAAAGACAACATAATGAGACAGAAGGGAATGATGAACTTGTACATGTGATATAGAATGTAAAAATACACTGAGTCAGGTAAAAATAATTTTGGTCACAATGCCTGGTTGTTCAATATATTTCATTGTATATATTGTTCTTTGTTAACCTGTGACTTAATAAAGGTTTCACCAGGGATCTGCCAAAGTAGTTCTGTAGTTAGTCAATTTCGTCATTGCAAGATCATCAGGAGGATAAACTCCCACACACCTTAACATACCTGCAACAGCACTAGACATACATTCCTATTGGTCCAATTGTGTAAGGCAGACCTGTATTTAACCCAAGGTTTGTATGTGGTATGCTATGGTTTTTTGAGGCTTGATACAAAATATCCCTGCCCAGAATTAAATGATGGCATTTATAGCTCAAATGATTTAGTGTCATTGTTAACATCTAAGGCATGCTGAGGTTTTTATTTATACCTCTACATTTCCCTTTCTTTCATCCGCCCTTTCTTTCTTTTCTTTTCCTTTCTTTCTTTCTTTCTTTCTTTCTCTTTCTTTTCTTTCTTTCTTTCTTTGTTTCTTTCTTTCTTTCTTTCTTCCTGCCTTTTTTTCCTCTTTTAGGAAATAAGTATAAATTTACATTTCTTGTTTGCTGAACAAGTATTCTACAATTAGAATAATCCTTTTTCGATTTATTTACTTTGTTCATAGGTTATCCATTTTGCTGAGGGCTGAACACAGGCTAAGTTCCTCAGCTGTGTCTGCCAAGCAGAGGGGATCACAAATGCATTCCAACATGCGAACCTTTAGGATGATTTGAGACTCTTATTACTTTCCTTGAAAACTGGTTCTGATCTTTGATCCTCTCAAATTCTACCTCTTCAATTAGTAATGTGAGTTCTAGTAGTCTGTCCTCAGTATAGATCGTCTAAATGATTACTGAAGGCAATTTCACGTTAATCTCTTTCTTTGCCAGTCCAGGGGCTGTTATAGCTTTATTTCAAGACAAATTTTGTGTATATATGCACATTAGCTTTAAAATATTACTTTTCCCCCCTTCTTTTCCTTTTTGATTTTCTTGGTCAAGGAGCTTCAATTTTGGGTCTGGGCGCTCTCCCTAGTCTCTTCAGATCAAGGCTAGCACATTACCACTTGAGACACATTGCCACTTCTGGTTTTCTCGTGGTTAATTGGAAGGAAGAGTGTCATGGATTTCCTTCCAGGACTAACTTTTAACTACTATCCTCAGATCTCAGCTCCTGAGTAGCTAGGATTACAGGCATGAGCCACTGGCCTCCAGCTGAAAATATTACTTATTTTAGGTTCTGTGATTTAGTTGAGGGAGTAACATGAGTGTGTAGAAAGGTAAAATTCAAGTTACCTCTCTAAATAATTTCAGAGTTTAATTTTCATATTCATTGCAGTTATTAATAACAGAAACTCCCAAAGTAACAGAATTATCCTTCATTTTCTCCTTCCCATAGGTACTATTGGAAGAGAATGAGTGAGATCTAAGACAATATGTACTTGAAATTATAAAAAAAATATTTTGATGATACATAAAGAGCCAGATCACACAATGTACTATTCATTTTCTAAAGAAAGGAATGTCATAAAAGTATATATATTGGCAGGCTTCTCACCTGAAAAACAAAGAAAAAACAATATCATAAAAAAGCTGAAGGGGATCAGCAACCATGTAAATGTGATATAGCATTAGGGACTTTAAGACATAAACTGGTTCAGGTAAAGTAATAGTTTAGGAAATTTATCTTTTCAATTAATTTATTCATTACAATTTTTTAATTTTTATTTACATGTCATTTAATATATAAATGCATACATGTGATATATATATATATATATATATACACACACATATATATATATATATGTATATATATGTATGCATGTATCAGCAGTATCTGTCCAGTTAACTGTTAGGTTATGTATGGTTAGGTAATTTCACCATGTCAAGTTAATAAAAAAGATGGACTTCCATAAACATTTACAATCCTGCAGCACCACTGCACATGCGAATTTAAGTGTAAACTAGACCTGTGTTTAACCAAAGATTTATATACATGTTGTTATTTTTTTCACCTAGTCTTAATACAAAATGTGTGTGCTCCTAGAAATGAATGATGGCATTTATAACTACAATAATTTAGTGTAAATCGTTACATTGATCACATGCTCAGTATGAGTTGTTCTTTCTTTCCTTTTCTTATTTTAACTTTAGGAAGTTGATTTGAGTTTTGATGTTGTGTTTGCCAGACAAGTATTCCACCACTGGAGTAACTCCACCAATCCTTTCTTGTTTAAGTTACTTTAATCATAGAGTAGCAATTTTTGCACCCAGTCCAAAAAGCAGGGATCATGATTGCATTCCAATATCCCTCCCTAGTAGGTTGATGTGGGTGATACTTTACTTCCTAGACTGATTCAGAACTGTGATCCCCTCAAATTCTACCTCTTTAGTTAATTGTGTGAGCTCCAGTTCTCCCTACTTCTAGAAGATAGGACAGACATAAATGATTACAGGTAATTTGAGTGAATCATTGGCTAATATAGGTGATTTGATATTAAAGTGTAGGTTAAGTTTGAAAGTATAATCACAGTAGTGAGATATTTTGCTAAGTAATTTTGTTTCTCATTAATAACACATCTTGACCAGAATTAAGGACTTACTTTCGCTGTCTGTCAACTTGTATGTCATTTGGTAAAAATAAACTTCATGTCTTCCATGTGGGATAAAGAACTTTGAATGGTCTGATGTGCTGGTTCACATCTATAATCATGGTTATCAATCAGAAATAAATAGATCACAATTTGAACATAGCCTAACCAAAAATTTAAGAAGTCCCAATCTCAACAAACTAGTGGATCATGTTAATCATGCTATTAATCTCAGCACCACAAGAGGCTAAGTCTCTGTCTAGTACCTGTGTCACTTGAGTAACTAGGACTCTTGGAGGCAGTCACCTCTACTAATGCAGAAACTGGGCTGAGATTTAGCAAGAGGAGGGAGAAGTCTTCCCCAGCTTCCCAGGGTGGACCTCACAGAATGCAGTGAGCGTGCTTGCTTTCCTCCTACACATGGCTTGAGATGCCATGCTGCTTAGTGTTCATTATTTCATTCCAGTGACCTGTGGTTAGAGGTATAAGAAAGCATTAAATAAATTTCACATGTGCCAATTGAGCTGCTCTCCCAGCTTGTGTGTTCAACTCAGCAAGTGTTCATTATTTGAGAGTTGAGAATACCTAGTTAGGGGAGGGTGGGAGGGTGAGTGAAAGAGAGGAGAGATAGAGAGAGAGCTGGGCACCGGTGGACCACACCTGTAATCCTAGCTATTCAGGAGGCGGAGATCTGAGGATTGCAGTTCAAAGCCAGCCTGGGCAGGAAAGTCCGTGAAAACCTTATCTCCAATAAACCACTCAAAAACCAGAAGTGGCACTGTGGCTCAAGCGGTAGAACAGCTGAGGGAAAGTGCCCAAGCCCAGTGTTCAAGCCCCACGACCAACTAAAAAAACAAAAGAGAGAGAGGGGGAGGGATAAAAGAAGGGAAGGAAGGAAGGAAGGAAGGAAGGAAGGAAGGAAGGAAGGAAGAAAGAAAGAAAGAAAGAAAGAAAGAAAGAAAGAAAGAAAGAAAGAAAGAAAGAAAGAAAGAAAAAGAAAAAGAAAGAAAGAAAATGACTGAGAACGAATTGTTTGGAGTCAGGAGTCATATGTCAGAGGTACTACCTTTGTTGTTAGGTCTGCCCCAGGTCATGCAGACCCTATACAAACACCTTCCCAATTCTTGGCTAAGTTTCAAACCTTTATGTGTTGCCTAGTTTCTGGCACACCTGGAGGCAGCCACCTCCCCATCCTGTTAAGTCACAACCTGGTCAGCCTCTGGTCGCACTTTCCATCTGACCAGAGTTGAGTCCCGGAACTTGAAGTCACATCCAGATCCAGTGTGGCCAGAGTTTCCCCCAAACTGCCACACCTCATCTGGTCTTTCACATCCTTGCCCGAGGTTGGGTCGCCCCATTTTTTTAACATGCATTTCCACCATGTATGGCATGGGCAGCAGTTCAGTAAATAAACTTCTTTACCTGACTGAATACTGTGTGGTGTTCTCTTTATTGGCTACCTAAAGAAACTCACCTCATTAATAAACATTAACTTCAAAGTTTCTAGTTATGAATGCATGGATATTTTTGTGACACATGTGAGATGAGTATCTACAAAACATATTTACTAACATCATTTAACAGTATAATTCTGCCTGGAATCTTTAATAGCAGCATAATTAACCATAAAGTCTATTTTGTTTGCTTTGCTTTGCTTTGTTTTTGCTTAAAGTAATAGAAGAGTTGGTGAGACAATCTGTGTGAAGCCTCATGGTCTGTGTTGGAGGGGAAGAATGATGTAGGCTCCGGCCTCAGGATTATCTGAGGACTGTGTTTGTGTATGTGGAAAGCTCTTGGCATGCCAGGCTATAGAGGGAACATGTTCTCTCTATCTCAAAGCTCTTGTCAGACTCTTGGGAGCTGAGGAAGTAGCTCTTCTGCTTACTTAAGCATAGACGAACAGCTAGTCAAGCATTTTCCTGAGTACGGGGAAGTGGTTTGAGCTTGCTCTAAAATAGTTTAGATAAAAATGTACAAAGACTTATCACATAGTTTAAGCAAAATTGTATCTGTTGAAATTCTTTGTGTGAATGTCTCCTGACTAAATCTTGGCAAAGATAATACTTGCTTGTCCTTAAATACCCACTAACCATAAAACACATCATGCAGTGGCAATTGCTATTTGCATTCTGCAACCCCTGTGTCCTGGTGATTTTGCGACCCTTACCCAGGGACCCCAATGCCTGAGATGTTGACAATTGGCACCCAAACAGGAACCCTGCATTGATGAATACAGGAAGGGATATTCAGGTAAGTACTTTTAATTACAGGGTGATGGGACAAGTTAAGTCTACTCCATACTTACATATGCTAAAATATTTACTTGCTGCTTATGGTGTAACTATTTCTTCTTTTGACATAGAAATGTGTATTAATGTAGTTAGGGAATGGAATCCTTGGTTCCCTGACAAAGGGACGTTAGATGTTGATAATTGGAAATGAGTAAAGTATAATGTAGAAAGAGCTGTTCGAGAAGGGGAAAGGATTCCTGCTAGATTTCGGTCCATTTGGGCTATTTTAAATAGCATTTTTAAAGCTTTAAATGAGAAAAGATTAATAGTGGACTTAAAGAAAGAGGCCACGCCTTCTATTGTTGATTTTCTATTGGACTCTGAAGTCAAGGACGCAATAGATAAGGCTGCATCACAATTAACAGAGAAAAAACCAGAGGTAAAGAAAGCTGAAAAGGAACAAACTGAAAGCATAAATAGAATGTCTGAGCAAATGGAGTTGATTTTATCAAGATTACAACATATGGAGTTAGAAATTAGCAGAGTGAAAGGAGCTTGCTGAAGCAATTTTTACCACGTCACTCCCTCACAAAACAGAAGGCTCAGACAGTGAGTTTGATGATGAAATCCCTATTTATTTCTTATCCTGTAATTTGACCACCTCCTATGAATGGTTTTGCTCAACCAGCCAGATATGACGGTGTTGCTGTCGATGATATTGGTAAATTTAAGAAGGCAGTGATGTATGGTCCTCAGTCTCATTATGTTAAGGAATTGCTTAATGCGCATCAGAGACATTATAATAATTTTGTTCCCGAGGATTCGAAGATGCTTTGTAGAGCCTTGCTTACGGAACCTGAATACCTACAATGGCAAATCTGGTTTACTGAATTATATACAGAAAGGACTAGACAAAATGCACAGAGCAATAATCCACACCTGCAGGTCATAACCTGTCCCATGTTGAGTGGGACAGAACAATATGCAGATGCTCATATGCAAGTGAACTCTCCTGAAGAGATCCATGAGCAGTTTCGAGACATTGGTATTGAGGCATGGGGGAGGATTCGGCTGGTAGGAGAGCATTATGGCTCCTGAACTAAAGTAATGCAAAAACCTAATAAACCCTATGTTGAATTTTTATCATGATTGACACTGACCTTGTAACATACTGTTGTGGGCGAGGCTGTACTGCAACAACTACTGGGCATGTTGGCTTATGAGAATTCTAATGAGGACTGTAGACGAGCCCTATTGCCTATTAAAGAATCTGGGGATGTAACTATATATAAGGGCATGTAAAGAAATTACATCCGAATCCCGGCGTATGCAGTGGTTTGCTGAAACTATGCTCACTACCTGGCATGCATTACAAACCATCTAATCTAAAATGTTTTGGATGTGGTCAAACGGGATATGTAAAGAAGAATTGTAAAAAGGCTACTGATGTTAACAAGAGAGGACCAGGAATTTGCCATAAATGTAAAAAGGAAAGCACTGTGCAAGAGTGTGTAGATTAAAAATAGACAATAAAGGAATTCCTATAAAAATGTTTATCCTATGCAAGGAAACTCTCTATCCTGCCAGCCCCGGGGCCAAGGATTAATAACCGAGGGTAGCCAACCATTTTTCTTCCTTGTCCCTGCCACAGCCCACAGCGCCTCAATGGACATGCCGATTCATTGATCTACTGAGAGGCATATTGGTATAAAACATGCTTGCATGTAAGTATTAATTATAGTCATTCAAAAATGACAGATGTCACCTTCCAAGACATACTAAAATCTTGATTTCTAAGTAAGATAATATTTTACGGTACTACAAGTGTTGAGATATCTGGATGAATCTAATGTGTATCTTGCACTGAATTAGACAAGAACATATCCATTATCATATGGGATAAAAAATGGCAGTAAGAAGATATTCCCTTAAGAAAGATATAGGAGGCTGCGAGAAGTATGGAGAAATTCAGATAATTTTGAAATTAGAAATGCAAGCTCAAGTATGTCTCATTAAGTGGAAGGGCAAAAGAAGGGGAAGAGAAGAAAATAACTGAAAGCAGATCATTGTCCCAACTTAGAGTATAGAAAGACATAACCTATAACTTCCAAGTTAAAGAGAGACCAATATAATACGTCCCACTTAATTTAAATACATGCAAAATATTTACTTGGCTTTTTCCCACTTTAATGCTCTAAAATAAATGAAGACTTATAAGAAATGTTATGTGATTGTTGTTAGTTCAACCTGAACACTAGTTGTGATGAGCCCTCTTTTTCTCAGTATGCTCTTGGAAAATACTCCCTAAATTGCTGATGCTGTAACTGATTAGAGAGTCCGCGTAACAGGTTTCTACTTGTATGATAATTCCATAATAGTTTAATGTAGTTTTTTCTCAAGATATCCAAGTATATTGTCTGACGCTGTACTTTGAACACACCCTCACACCTGAGCACATTATTTGAAATTGTACATCAGCATTTCCTTGGCATATTCTATTTTGTGCCTTTGTCTTTTTTGAATGTTCCTTTTGATTGCTCTATTTCCATTTCATCTGTACAAACTGCTAAAAATATTGTTCAGCTACCACTACTTGTTTGCAAACACACAGTCTATTTATGAAGGTACTTTGTCCATGTTAAGCAATAGGGTAGTACTTACTCTCTGAGGAGAAAAGTTCCACAATATAACTGTATGCCAACATTTGAAGATGTAGAATTTAAGGCATTTTGAGACAAACAGTGATATTTGAATTGAAAGGCTCTTAGGGACATTTTCTTGGAGCTCATTAGTTTACCCAGGAGAAATATAAATATCCACACACTTTGGAGCTAATTAGTAAGTAACTGAATTAACACTAGATCCTAGATGTTGTGTTATTACAAGTTACCATTGTATTATTGTTATATCAGAATCTTTCCCTACATGCATATGTGTATCAGAAAATGAAAGAAAGGCATTAATAATGTCTTATCTTTTTAGACATTTAATCCTTGTGGTGATGGTAATGTCTGAACTCTTCCATCCAATAAAAGCTTGAAGTTTATAAGAGCATTTCCTACATATAAGAATATGTGGCAGTTTCATTGAGAAGGTTATTTCAGCATGGAGATATCTCTAAAAAGAATTATATTTAAATAGAGTGTATGGCAGTTATGATGTATCAATGGCTATTGAGGCATTTTCTATTCTAAAGAAGAATCAATTTGCGGAGTCTTCAGTAACATCAGTAAAACTGTATGTTCAACCTATACTTGGTATTACTTGTCCTACATTTATAATGAATAGCCTGATAAGATGACCAAACCTATCTAACGATATTTCAGTAAAATCGCAAAGTGATGTAGATACATGGGTCACTCATTTGAACTGTAGAGCAAATTAGGCTTGTCTGTGCTATAGTTCAATCCATAATCTCCTGGTTAAATAGTCTTCAAAAATATTCACAGACAGTTACATCTGTATAATATTCCTAAGGTCAGGATAAAAGCATTTGTTCCCAACATTTAAAATAAAAAAAGATCTGTTGAATTCATGGATCTAGAATTTTATGGCTTCACATTCATATCTCAAAATTTCATCAATACGACTCACATCTCTACCAGTTCACCAAAACATTGTTCTTATTGAATTTGTCTATGTCCTTTTAGTTTTCAAATCCAAATAGCATATTTCCTTCAATGTCTTTGTAACAGTTTTGACCATTACTTCCTGCGAATTCTTTCCTTTCTTTACTTCTGTAAATCTGTTTTTATTACTTTCTTGTTTCCTTATCTCTTTCTTCCAATCTTGTCAACACTGGTGCTCACATTGCTACACTTATGTCATAATTTTTCTTTTCCTCTTCCCTTTAATAATGCCCCCAATTTTATCATTCTTTTTCATATTCATGGTCATGGATATTTTGATGATATTTAAACAGATCAATCTTTGCCTCTGTTTAATATAAACTTTAGAACTATCAGAGAGTTTTTTTCCCTAAATCCATCGTTTTCACTTGTAATCCTTATCACCAAGAATATCACTAACACATTTGCCTGGCCATAGATGTAGAACCCTTTAGATTTCTTCTTACCCTTCTACGCCCACCCATTATATAAGATGAACGATCAAGATTTTCTCAGTTTCTGTTACTAATTTGATTTCTTTTTTTTTGTTTGTTTTGTTTTTGTTGGTCGTGGGACTGGAACTCTGGACCTGTCTGCTGTCCCTGTGCTCTTCAGCTCAAGGCAAGCACTCTAACTATTAGCTACAGCACCACTTTTGGATTTTCTATGTACTTTCCTAGCGAGTCCATTAAACTTCTCCCTTGAATTTGGTTGTCATGAATACCCAACTTCTATGTTAATGAGGAAAAACTCTAATGTAAAACCTTGTCTCCAAAAAACCAGTCCAAGAACCTGTGATCACAAATATTTGGCTATACTTTTTTCTTTTTTTTTTTTTTTTTCCTTGAAAGTCTTCTTGTGTCTAAATTGCCCACAAAAATAAGTAGTCCACTTTTTGGTACATTCGTTTCTAACCTCAAAAATATATTTTGGTAACAAGATGCTTAGACGAAACCAAAGTATACTCCACTTTTTATCTTTTCTCTTAAGTCTCTCCTTAGATAAAATATCAGGAAAAGTGAAGTTCTTCTTTGCAAAATTATTTCAATTGATTATTTTTCTCTTGGTCTTGCATTTGTTCAACAAGATGTATCGAGGAGAATAGAGTTAAATCACCCATACCTTGGATGAGTGTCTGTTACAAAGGACAATGCTTCTATGTCCTACTTCTATGTCCTCCTCTTAGCTCTTTCCTGATTTCCAATTAATCACGGCTTCTTGGCTTCAAGTTTAGGGAAGCTGAAGGACTATAAGGCCTCCCCCATTTCTCCATGTTCATGTTTTCTCGTTTAAAACTCTTTTAAGTTGCCTCATTCGGATGTGGAATTTATTTTCATGTCTTCATTCAATCTGTTCTGCATCGTAGTGAGCCAAATAGGCTCTGTAAAATCACTTTAGGTAGCTAAAATATTAAGAGAATCTATATCAAAACGTTTTGGCCTCTCTCCACTGTTGAAGCCAATATGTTTAGCTAGAGCTTCTAAGAAGAGTTTTGTTACCTTTTCCATTTCCTCAATTCTTTTCTGATCCCAAAATTTGTGGCTTATGTAATAAGAGAAGTGTTCACTATCTCATCTTAATAAGGATATTATTTTTTGTGAGCTTCTTAGAAATTTGAAATCATTGGTTTGAATTATCCTATTAGATTTTTTTTTCTGCGTTTCAGTGCTTCATGTGCAAAGACAGTGTGGAAAGAATTACAAACAGAAAAATATAAACCTAATACATTCATTCATTGTGCAGGGCACTTTCTCTCTAAATATTTTGACTCAAAATATCTTTTTCAGAGAATTACAGTTTGGTAATTAAAGGTCAAATCACAAATTTTCATGTCCTTTTTTTTAAAGAACTTTGAATTTAAATTCCACTACAACCTTGTTTTACAAACTGAAAGTATATTTCCTGGGTAAGGACATTTTCAAGGGAAGCTACAGGATTCCCAGCAAGTTTTCTGAGGTTTATTGGTTTGTTTGTTTGTTTAGTTTAGTTTAATGACCCATCTTCACCCACATTGCTCTCTCTCCACTAAGTCTCCATGGATTTCTTTGCATGAAAGCCCTTTTCCCAGGCAATTTTAAATTTTCTTAATAGGCTAAGTTGTTAAAAATCCTGAAGAATTAAAATTTACCTGTCATAATTGTAAAACTCTTTTGAGATTAGTTTATCAGAATCGCAATTTCACCAATCCTAATTCCACCTTTACCATCAGGAACAGTTAACGTTGTTTTCATGATATAGTGTCCATACAACTATTCTTTTCCAGTGGCTTTGTTATGCATATATATTACCATATAAGCTGATGCAGAGCAAAATGAACTCCAAGATATGGAAACAGAGGCTTTTTTCTTGCGGTTGCTGTTTTTAATGTAGTATGTGATTTCTATTTTCTTTTGGGTTTTCTCCCTATGGTTTATCCTCTGTTGTATTTGATTTTGATACCCTGTATTTTGTGTATACATTTACCTTAATTAGGGAATGGAAGAGGAAAAACAAAATACTGAGAAAAAAGACAAAGGGCAAACCAATGCAATAGCAATGCTCACAAGACAATATATAAGAAATGTACATAACAACTTGTGAGAGGTATTGAGGAGAAGGAAAACTGTGAGAAAAATGAGGGAGGAGGTAACCAGTATGAAAAGTTATGTATTAAGTACTTTACATTTACTGACGGGATCAATGCAAGATAATGTTAAAGCATGCATAGATGCCTCACCAGCACTCATTCAAGGAATGGCATATGCTGCAGCAATGAAAGGAGAACCATTCAGTGCTTATGAACAAATATTACATAAGAAATGACCTCAGGCCAGAAATGGGGTCTGTTTTTCATGTGGCCAGTCAGGACACATGAGTAAAGATTGTCAAAAAAAGCAAAATAAACCTAGTAACAATAAAAAGGGTAAAGTGCCTGGACTTTGTCCATAATGAAAGAAACGCAATCATTGGAAAAATGAGTGTAGATCGAAATATCATAAGGATAGAATTTTCCTAACAGCAGAAGAAAAGGAGACAAAAAACAAGAAGAGGTGTGCTCCCTCAGCCCCGTAAACGAAAGAGGGGAAACACCTACTGTTACACAAAAATCCCCTAAGGGATCAGTTCCATTAAATCCCTTGTCTCCCCATTTACAGTATGGGATTTGCCAAAAACTACTCCAGGAAGTGCAGGGTTAGATCTGGCAGGAAAAAGAGATTACATTATCTCTATCATGTATGGTGTTCAGCTAATAAACACTCAAGTTTATGGTCCTGTAATTGAAGGAACTGTGGACTTGATAATTGGTAGAAGTTCAAATTATAAGAAAATTTTGAGGTATTACCAGGAGTAGATGATGCAGATTATCAAGGGTAAATTAAAGTAATGGTAAGGTCTTTAAAAGAAAATATGCAAATACATATGGATCAAAAAAAAGCTCAAATCTTTATTTTAAATTATGTCCATCTTCCAAATGAAATCCTAAAAGAACATTGAGGTACAGGAGGTTTCAGTTCTACAGAAACTGTGGCCTGGGTACAATCTATTTCTAAGGATCGACCCATGAAAACTATAAAAGTGGATAGAAAGCCTATTAAAGGTCTCTTGGACACAGGGGCAGACCCAACATGTATTGTAGGAAAAGACGGGCCCTCATCCTGGCCAATTATGAAGACAGAATCTATATTAATGTGATTGGGTATGGCTAACAATGTTGCTCAAAGTTCAAAAATTTTAAAGTGGGAGTGTGAAAATAGATTTGGAAACTTTCAACATTATATTGTATCTGCTTTGCCCTTACATTATGGGGCAGAGACATTATGCAAAACATGGAACTAAAATTAGTTACTGCAGATTCCTTTAGTGTACAAATTTTTTCAAAGAGGCTGCTGATGAGAAGTTTGCTGATGCAATATCATGGAAAAATCATCAGCCTGTGTGGGTTGATCAGTAGTCCCTAACTCAAGAGAAGATACAGGCTGTAGATCAATTGGTAAATGAGCAATTACAGAAAGGACATTTAGAGGAATCCAATAGACCTTGGAAAACTCCAGTTTTTGTAATTAAAAAGAAATCTGGGTAATGGAGGTTGTTACAAGAACTCAGAGCCATTAATAACACCATGCATGACATGGAGGCTCTTCAGCCAAGACTTCCATCTCCTGTGGCTATTCCTAAAGGACGTTATATAATAATCATTGATTTACAGGAATTATTTTCAATAAAATTGTATCCTAATGATTTTCAAAGATTTGCATTTCACGTGCCCTCATGTAATTTGAAAAGGCCCTGGCAGAGATATCAGTGGAAGGTCTTGCCACAAGGCATGAAAAATTCTCCTATATTGTGTCAAAAATTTGTGGATAAATCTTTACAAAAAACTGGGGAAGAGTTTTCTAATGCTTATATTATTCATTATATGGATGATATTTTAATAGCTGCTGAAAGTAAACATTTAACAGAACAAATTTTAGCAATTAACCAACTTTGGTTTGCTTATTGTTCCAGATAAAATTCAACATAATACACCTTTAAATTATTTAGGAAATATAATACATCATGTCACAAAAATGAGTTTCAAGCTAGATAAATTAAAAACATTAAATGATTTTTAAAAATTACTAGGAAACATAAATTGGGTTAGACCCTACTTGAAAATTACAACAGGAGAATTACACCCATTGTTTGAAGCCCTAAAAGGGGATTCTAATCCTAAATCTAAGAGACAATTCACTCCAAAAATGTTAGAAAAAATTTCATTGGTGGAAGAAAAGTTACAAGCAAAAGTGGTCCAATTGGACCATAATAAAGACTGGGATTTTATAATGTTAAAGACATCTTATACACATACAAGATGTTTATGGCAAGATGGAGTCCTGGAATGGCTTCACTTGCCTCACAGTCAGACAAGAATGATAGCTTCTTATGTATATTTGTGCAGCCAACTCATTGTCAAGGCAAGGAGTAGGTCCCGAGAGTTATTTGAGAAAGAAATGAATAATATAATTATTCCTTATAATAAAAAACAATTAAAAATATTATTACAGAATGATGAGAATTGGGGATTAGCATTATTAAATTATACAAGACAAATAAAATTTCATGTTCCTCAACATCCTTTATTAAAATTTGTGGAAGAGGTAAAAACCATTTTTCCATTAGTGGTAACAACACCTTTAGAAGGAGCTCTAACAGTTTTTACTGATGGGTCATCAAATGGAACTTCGGTGGTATACATTCCAGACCACTTCCCTATTATTAAAAGGGCATCTGACATTTCAGAGCAACAGGCGGAAATTATTGCTGTAATTTTAGCTTTAACCATATTTGTAAATAATCACCTTAATACTAATGAACAAAATCTTACACTTATGCAAAAACATTGGAGCGAAATTGGATTTAAAGTTCAGCCAAAAGTTAAAAGGAAAGATTTGCTCACAGGCACTAGGAAAGGGCCGGATGTATTAATCACCTCGGGAAGAGGGTATACATGTGTGTTTCCACAGGATGCCGAGTCACCCATCTGGAATCTCAACCGACTCGTGTGCCCTACAAAAATAAGAGAAACCCAGGCGAATAAAAACCCAGAAGCTAGAAATGAAGAAGGCGATGCACAAGCTCAAAAGTCTTCACCTTTCTCCTCAACAGGCCATGGCAACAAAAGAAGCCCAACCACCAACCTGGCAACAAATTTAGAAGCGCACTCATTCTGCGGAGGAGATTGTTGTTTCTACAGGAAAGACTATCACTGTTTAAATAAAGTTTCTTGCTATACTTGCCATTATTGCTGTGCAGGCAGTGTCTGTTTCAGGAGAACAATACTGGGCATATGTTCCTAATCCTCCTCTTCTACATCCCGTGGGATGGGGGAGATGAGGATATAATACAAGTAATGAAAAATAATAGTGACCTGCTAGGGAGTTTGGAGGACTATTCTAATTCTCATATGACTTCTCAAACTATTAATTATGAAGGAATGACAGATACCACTCCAATTTGCATAACTCTATCAGGAGAAAATATCCCCGGGTGTTTGCCTATAAACTATAGAACTTTTTTGACTGATGACCTTGAACAATCCAATGATAAAAAGTTCAAAAAAAGATTGATGTGGGAAATTGGCATTATATTAGGTTTTCATACTTATAATGAATCCTTTCTCATTCCTAAGAGGAATATAAATTTAGGTAACTGCCTACAAATATATCATGACAAAGATCAGTTTGGGGATGTATTAATTACCTCACCAAAATTGTGGGAATGTGGATTTAAAAAGGCTTGTTTTTTACAACCTATGGGGCACCAGATAGTATTTTTGATTTTTCCATTGGTAACCCTGATTCTGATTATGCTGCCTACTTAAAACATAATTCAGGAAAGTTTAATGGCTATGCTCCTGATACTCATGGGGAACCCCTGAAAAGATGGCTCACTCCAGGGTGGGTGGCTTCCATTTTGGTGAGTCACTCTCCCTTTCACAATAAAATGGGCATTCATCTGGATTTGTTCAGACTTTTTGCAGCAACAAACATGATTTTACTGAAAAAGCACAAAGAAACTAAGAGTACTGCAATTGGGGTAAGAGCATGTGTGGGATATCCTATGGGAATTTTAGCTGGAAAACTAGATAATTTAATCATTATTAATCAAGGAAAATCTTATTATATTAGCTGTAAGGATTGTATTTTTACTAATTGTCTTACTTCTTCTCTGGATAAAACATATTCTGTAATTTTTATTTTAAAAAGACCTTCATATGTAATGTTACCTGTAGATCTATAAAATGACAATTGGTTTAAAAATTCTGCTTTACAAATGCTGAAAATTCTGGATATTATGTTGCAGCCAAAACGCTTTGTTGAGGCCTTGATTTTAGGAATTAGTGCTCTAATAACTATAATTAGCTCTAGCGATTTCTACAGCAGCTTTCGTAAATGAAGTAAACACTGCTTGTTTTGTTACTGATTTAAGCAAAAATGTTTCATTAGCCCTAGCAGAACAACAAATTATAGATAAAAAGTTAGAAATGTAAATAAATGCTCTGGAGGAAGTGGTTCTGGTTATAGGTCAGGAAGTTCAAAATTTAAAAACACAACTCTCAGTTAAATGTCATGCTAGTTTTAAATATATCTGTGTTACTGCTCTAAAATATAACTTTTCTTTTAATTGGAATGCCACCAAAAAGCATTTGTTAGGAGTTTGGAGAGATAAAGATATCTCTCATGTTATGGAATCTTTACAGGACAAAATTATAGCAGGCAGTAAAGCTCATTTAGATGTAAAAATTTTACAATCTTTGGCAGCATTATTTAAGCATAACGTGGAGGCCCTCAATCCTCTGGACTGGATTAATGTAATAGTTATAATTGCCATTGTCAGATCAATTCTCCCAATTGTTATTCTTATATTTCCAGTCATTTTCCGGATGATCTTTAGATTTGTCCCTTCTGTGCATGGAGACATTCAAGAGCTTCAATTAAAAAATTTAAAAAAAAGAAGAAATGCCATGACACCTCCTGCTGAATCTGCGTGAGAGATCATGCCAGACAAAGCATAAGCTTCATGGAAGCATGCCTGCAGGAAGGGGGTGTTGGTTCAAGGCGTCCTATACACTTGGCTGCACCTTTATTGACTCTACCTTTATTCTAACTATATTTTTCTTGGCTGTACATTTGTTGCCTTTATTCTCATTTTGGCTATTTTTCTACTGATCCACGAACAGAGCATATGAAGCCACTTCCCCTCGTGCCTGTACTCGCTCCTCTCTGCTCTCTCTTTCTACCTCCACTCCTCTCGCAGGCTGCCTCACACCCTCTGCGAAGGTGCACCTACCCCTGCGAGACCCTGGCCACTGCTGCCTCCACAGTGTGGCCCCTGGGCCCTGCTTCCTCCTCCCCTCTGCCCAGAACCCTCTTCCCCTTGGCTCTGCCCCCTACCCTTTCCCACAAGAGCAGCCCTGACTGGGCCCTAAGGCTTCTAGGCCATGGGAATTACAGCCTCACCTCAGCTCAGCACTCCCCACCAACCCTAGCACTTGCTCAAGGGATCGAATCTCCCCTCAGCCCCACCACTAGAGGTGACTCTCCTCCAAGCCTCTCCACTACACATATCAAGAACATGCACAGTGACCCAGTGAGTGAGTGAGTGAGAGAGAGAGAGAGAGACAGAGACAGAGACAGAGACAGAGACAGAGACAGAGACAGAGACAGAGACAGAGACAGAGACTGAAAGACTGAGAGAGATTATTGGGGAAAACTACCTCTAAAGGACTCAGAACATAGCACCCTTTGGGATGACTCAACACACAGCATACTTCAAAACACAGCACAAAGCACCCTGAGTAAAAGACTCAGCACAATGTGCCCTTTGAAGGACTTAGCATATAATAGCCTTTGGGATGACTCAGCACACAGCACCCTTTGAAGGAAGGAATCCATAGCATGCAGTGTATAGTTCTCAGTGCATGGCACGCTTTGAAAAACTCAGCATGTAGCACTCTTTCCCAGGACTCAGCATATAGCACCCTGGGTTAAGACTCCATACACACCACACTTTGAAGGGCTGAGTATGTAGCACCCTGTGTAAAACACAGCACAGCACCCTTTGAAAAATTCAGCACATAGCACAATTTTGAAGGACTCAGCACATAACACCTTGTGGAAGAACTCAGCACAGCACCATTTGAAAGACAGTACAGAGCAAACAGTCTACAGGACTCGGCAGACAGCACTCTCCTCATCCCTCTCTTCTCAAGGATGCAGCATATTGCACCCATTGGGACAACTCAGCACACAGCCTTCTTTGAAGCCCTCAGCAAAAGTACCCTGTGTAAAGGATTGGGCCACAGCACCCATTGAAAAACTCACCTGTCCCTCCCTTCTCATGGGGTCAGCACATAGCACCATTTGGGATGAATTAGCACACAGCACTTTTGAAGGACTCAGCATAAAGTACATTGTGTAATGGACTAAGCACACAGCACCCTTTGAAAAACCCAGCACAGCCCACTCAAGGACTCAGAACATAGCCCCCACAGCATGGTTTTTGACGACTCAGAAAAAACATGCTATGTGGGATTCAGCACATACCTGTATGTCACAAGTTCAGCTGTCATTAGAATTAGGGTGCTTTCTTCAGTATCACCATTCTTCAGAAACACTTCACAAATTCTACTAGTTCACATTTAGCTAATGTGTGTTTTATGGAGGAAGGTGAGCTGGGGTTCTTGAACTCAAAGCTTGGGTCCCTGTCCCTGAGCTCTTTGGTTCAATGCTAGAGCTCTACCACTTTGATTCACAGCTCCAATTTTGGTTTGTTTTTTTTTTTTAGGTTGTTCTTTGACAGGACTTATGGTGATCAGGAAGGCCAAGTTGGGGTGCCCATGGGCAAAGGCTCTTAGCTGGGCCTGGAGCTGACTTCTCACTTTCTTGTGCCCCTGGGAGCAGGGCCTCCTGGAGCTCTCTTGGCCTAGGGTGGAACAGATCTGCTCTGGAATCAGCACTCAGGGTGAGTGAAAGTCAGGTTGGCTCTGGTCACTTCCCCAATTTGAACTCTAGGGGAGGATAGTCCCCCACGATAGCACAGGGATGCATGTTCCACGTGTGGCCACGAGTAGGCAGGAGTTGCCCACCATAGGGATTGTGTTTACTCCTGTTTCCCTGGTCCCCCATCATGCTTTGAAGCCACCCTGGACAGGAAAGTCCTTGAGACTTACCTAAAATTAACCATCGAAATGCAAGTGGGGCTGTGGCTCAAGTGGCAGAGCACTAGCCTTGAGCAAGAAAACTCAGTGATAGAGCCTAGGCCCTGAGTTCACATACATACACACACACACACACACACACACACACACACACACACACACACACACACACACACACACACACACACACACACATACACACACAGGACATGCATGGAAAATCAAAGATTTCTACACTGCAATCTTTGGGTATTCTCTACCTTTTCCCCACTGAGTCTGGTGGCTGTTGGCCTAGGTGTTTGATGTATCAAACACCAACTGGCATCTTTAATTTTGGGGAGGAACAGAATGGCTAGAAGGTCAGCCTTCCCCATCCCAACTCCTTGATTGTGTCAAAGTCTATCCATGCCCTTTGTGTATCCTTTTACAGACTCTCCAAGACACCTTTAAAAGGTATCAAATGCTGGGCACTGGTGGCTCATGCCTGTCATCCTAGCTACTCTGGAAGCTGAGATCTAGAAGATCACGGTTCAAAGCTAGCCTGGGCAGGAATGTGTGTGAGACTCTTATCATCGATGAAACATCAGAAAACAAGAAGCGGCCCTGTGGCTCAAGTGGTAGAGTGCTAGCCATGAGAGAAAGAGCTCAGGGACAGTGACTAAGACCTGAGTTCAATCCCCAGGACTGGAACAACAAATCTTCATTGGAGGCTTGTTTTCCCTTTGAAAACAATTTATTCTTTGTGATAAGCATAACATGGCCCTCTTCCCTGGCCACCAATAGGCCATAAGATGTCCCTTGAATATGGGCAACCTCCCGGCAGCCTTTGCCCTACCCGACCCGCAGTTTCCCCTTCCCATGACCCAGCAGATGGAGGCCTGAGAGAAGGCTACCTGGCCACCTACTTATAGTGGCTGCTGAGGCTTTGGAGAGTCATTATGTCACATAGTCATCATCTGCATCAGTCTACAGAAGAAAGGGAGGGAGTGCTCCTCACCTGAGTCTGTGAGCTGTGGGTGGCTCTGGATGTGGGGCAGCTGCAGCAGGATGTGCTTTGTGGGGGGTCCTCTATGGGGTTGGGAAACTCGATCTCTCCTCTGGCAGTTTCCACACTGCGTTGAAGTGGCAATTCTTCAAAACCTTTCTGCTCCTCCCTCATTTCGCCCACCCTGGAGCCTGGAGGCATCCAAAGCAGTGGCAGGGAGAGGAGGCTCAGCCTGTGCTGGCATCTGGAGCCCGTTGTCCATGTCTTCCCCTGTGAGGAGTGACAGCGGCTCCCACAGCTCTCTCTTTTTATCCATCTTCTCCTAGGACAGCTGGTACACATGCTCACGTTTCTTCTGACACAGCTCAGCCCGAATGAACATCTGCTCTTTACATGCCATGAGGGACTCCTCAACAGTGCGATGTGTGCCAACAGTTGGCTGCATCTATGTTGAAGATCACCCGCTGGACTCTGGAAGTCCATTTCATCAGACAGGTAGTGGACAAAGTAGATTTTCTTCTTGGACGCCCATGTGTCCCGCTTCCCATCCCCACACAGGCTGTGGTGCCAGCTCATGGGATGGAGGGTCTGTGGCTCAAGCTTTCTCTGCAACTGAGCTGCCAAGTGAACCAGGTGACCGCAGCGGGCCTGCCACTCCTGCTACAGGAGTTTCCCCCTGTGGATTTCAGCCACTAAGAGTACTCACAAATTCACGTCCCTCTCGGTTTGGGGATTGTCTCCATCCTCTGCAATGGTAATGTGTATGGGGGGAGTCGACTCCTCACCTAATGCTTCTCCAGGGTTTTCCACTTCCCCTTCCCCAGGGAAGGCAAGAAGCTCAGCTGGGCCTGCAGTCGCTCTTCCTGTGGTCTGATTGCTTTCAGGCACTTCAGAGTGTCCTGTCACTTTGGGGGAACCACCTGGTCTCCCCAGTTGTTCGTGCCATGCACTTTCTTCAGCTGCTACAGGAGTTGGGTCTGCCTCTTTAAGGTCCTGCAGCAGGGCCTCCTTCTTGGAGCTCAGCTGCTAATTGGAGGTGTGTGCTGCTCACAGGTGGTTCTGAGCTCTTGCAGCTGGGCCAGGGACTGCTCCTGCTGGTCATGAGATGCTTGGCTTTCTTTCTCTCTCAGCCACTTCTTTCCATTCCTCTATCTTCTCCTCTGTGTGAACCAGGTGTTCCCCCAGGTGTTTCTTCACCACCTGCTCTGTTTCCAGGACGCTGTCGAGCTCCTTCTCACCGCTCACCCTGTGGAGAGCGTCCCACAGCAGGGCCAGCTGCTCCTCCAGCTGTCCGTCACACACATTTGCGCGTCATGGGGTCTCAGGGATCTCCTGCCAATCCTTGGCCTTCTCCTCCAGTCTCCACCATTGCTCCTGCTGCTCCGGGTTCTGGAGATCGAGCCTCTGGTTTTCCTGGACCTGGATGTGAAGTTATTCCTCCCGGTTTTTCAACTCCATCTGCGTGCAATAGGCGTGGGCTTGCAACTGCCACTCGGCCTGAAATGGGCCATGGTTCCTCCAGCCTGTTCTCTAGGCAGAACACCTGCCTCGCCCCTCGCTCCTTCTCCTCTGTCAGTTGGTTCACCTGATGGGTCAGCTGCCGGGCCTCCTCCTTCCACGTGGACCTCTCAATGCTCAGGTCTTCTGTGAAGGTGTCTCTCTCTAGATTCGCTGTGCTCACTAGTCAGCTCACATTGCCCAGTAGTCTCTTCAGTACCTCATGCTCCACCAGTGCTTGTTGGAACTTGTGGATTCCTTTCTTCCTCTTGTCCAGAGCACTTCCAGCTTCTCCTGTAACTTGGAGTTCACTTGCTTCAAGTCATTGAAGCTTCTGGCCTTTTCCTTGAGCAGAAGGGTCACATCATGCAGCTGTAGAATATTTCAGTCTCATTCTGTGATCATTGACCACAGAAGCCAACATCTCCAGCTCGGCCATGCACTGCTCTGCAGCCTGCAGGCAGCTGGTGAGAGCTTCGTGCTCCCTTTCTGTTCATCAGTAGCCTGATGCACACAGGCGGGATTGTAAATTGCGTTCTGCCGAAACCAACCTCTGTATGGGTGCCTTGTGGATCTATAGCTCTATTTTAGGTGCTGCAGGCACCTGGGATATCTTCTCCCTCTCTTTTTCCCATTGATCCTGAAGGTCTGTCTTTTCCTGCTTCAGTGATTGGATCTCGGCATAGAGTGCCTGGTTTCTTCTTTTGCTGGGGTCCAGGGTGGGCACCACATGTCGGTAGCACCTCTGCAGATCCTTGGTGGTATCAGGAGGATTGACACTCTAGAACCTCGTGGCTGTGACTGTGTCCAAAAACAGGGGAAGCCCGTGGTGGGCATCACCTTTGGCCTGGACCCTCCATTGAATCATGCTCTCCAGTGGTGTTTGCCTTGGGGATCTTTCCCTTTTTCATGTTCTTTGTTTTCTTGAATGTTGCAGGTCTGTCAGGAGGATTCTTCTACTGGTGTTCTGGCCGCAGTTTCATGCCCATAGTTTTCTCATGGAGTCTTGTTGTTTCAGACATCTGAGCACTGAGTTGGGAAAGATAGGCTGGCCACGTTCCTTCCTAGGCTCTGGGAAATCCTCTCTTCTCCCACTCACTGATTAGGAGGTCAATTTCGTATTCTACTCCAAAGTCGCCTGGAGTCTGTTGCTCACCACTTAACCACCTCTACCTTCCTCAACTGCTGGTAGTGGTGTCAACCATCAGAGGGAATCCCGGTGCTTCCGGGCAGCATGGAATGTGGGTGTGGCCGCCATTCTTGTATCCCATTGGTCAAAAAAAATCATGAAATAATGGGGGTGTGACCAGAATACTGTGATGCAGGCAGAATGGGCAGAGTCAAGATGAGAGCAGCCGCTCTCCCAGGAAACTCTGTCCAATCCAGTGGGGACAAGAAGGTGACCTGCTTTAGCTGGATGGCTGCACAGGTTGTTCTGTATGTCTGTTTGTTGCCAGTCCCGGACCTTTAACTCAGGATCTGGGCACAGTCCATGAGTTGCTTTTGATCAAGGCTAGCCCTCACCCTCTGGAGTCACACGGCTCTACCTCTGGCTTTGTTGGCACTGAAGTTGGATTGGGGTCTCAAGGACTTTCCTGCCTAGGGTGACTTTGACCATGATCCTCCTATCACAGACTTGTAAGTATTAAGGAGGACTGCTGAGAGCCACGGGTGCCTGCCTAATCATTGGTCTTGCTGATATTCTTGGACAGACCTGTGAGTTCCCTATCCTGGGGATTAATTGAGTGAAGCTGGAGCCCACAGTTTGAATCCTGTTCCTGCCACTTCCAAATGGCAGGAGATCCTAAGAAATACATTCTTATCCATATGAATTCCAATGGAATGTGATATATGTCATGATTGAATGGGGACTTCTTGAACGATTCTAGCATAAAATTATACACAATTATATCCTAGGAATCTGATCGATTTTAACTAACACTTTATGAATCATTTAAACAATTATATTCATTAAATGGAGGAATAATGAAATATCTACGAATTTGGTGTCACATAGTATGAAGGTGCCATTTTTTCTGCCAGGACTGGGATTGGAACTCATGGTCTGGGTAACTCTGTTGCACTGTGTGGGAAGGGGAAGCTCACCTCCGTGAAGTTAAGAAATTCAAGTCTGTTCCTTAGGCCTGAAATCGATCCCCAGCACTAGAAAACATCTTTGTAATGTATATTTTACATAAATTATTTATATTTAGACACATATATTGACTCTTTATTGCATTTAGTGTAGTTATTCATTTTATTTTTTGTTTTATTCAAGTATTAGCCATTTATTTTATTGACTATTATGACACATAGAACATTGATTACATTGATTACATAGGATATAGGTCTGCATATGTATTCCACTGCATATGTAATCCACCCAGGATTTCACAGAAAAATAAAACCTGTCACCATCAGCTTCTTACTCCATTATTCATTGTTTGGGAGTGCTGGTGTCCGAACTCAAAGCCTACAAGGCCAAATTCATGAATGGGTAAGTGTCAGCACCCATCCAGGGGCAAATTGAGCTGACAGGCAGTTTCCAGGATCTGAGATCAAGTCTCTAGGGTTGACAAAATAAGAACAGATTGACATGTAGATGGTATTATGCTAATAAATATATATCTTTATAGAGTGCCAGAGATGTCTACACATTATTCAGTTATATAGAGTACATTTCTACCAATTCTTGGGTATTTATTATGCCTCTATGTAATTAATGTTATTGTTTTAATCCTTAATAAACTATAAAGTAAATCAAGGTCCTGAAATTATTGTATCCCTGTAAGACAGAGTATTCTTTTAATGATTCATATTAAATAAAATCAGTCTACTGAAATTATGATAACTAATTTTATACGAGTAGCATTCATGATTAGCTCATTCAACTGTGACATTGATAACATTCCATCGTTATTCCTATGGATGGGAATGAGTCTCTTAGGATCTTCCACTATCTGGAAGTGTCATGACTTGGATTTGAACTCTAGACCTATGTTCCTGTGCAGGACTATGTCTTCCCCAATAGCCCGCCAGCCTTCAGCAATGCAAGATGAAGTACCCTTTAGAGCCCTGTCATTCAGACCCAGATGGTCATGGTACAAAGAAAGAAATGCAATCATGCAACTTTTTTTTTTTGTCGGTCATAGGGCTTGAACTCTGGGCCTGGGTACTGTCCCTGTGCTCTTCAGCTCAAGGCGAGCACTCTACTGCTAGAGTCACAGCAGTACTTCCGGGTTTCTAGTGGTTTATTGGAGATAAGATTCTCATGGACTTTCCTGCCTGGGCTGGCTTTCAACTGCGATCTTCAGATCTCAGCCTCCAGTGTAGCTTGGATTACAGTTGTGAGCCACCGGCACCCGGCTCTGACACTTTTTTTATGTGCATAATTTTCCCATTTGCAAGGTTTGGATATCTAGGATCCCAGGATCGTCTGTGGCTCCAGTGGCTGCACCCCAGCCTAGGATCATGGAAGCTGAGGCAGAATTGCCATGACCTGAGTTCAAGACCTTGCTTTGCAAAAAAAAAAAAAAAAAAATAGCTCCCTGGCTTGCAATTCACGCTGTTTTTTATTACCAGGCATTGGATTTGAAATCAGGGTATGGGTAACTCTGTAGCACTGTGGACGAAGGGGAAGCTCACCATGCTTGAAGACAAGAAAGTCCCGCCTGGTCCTTACGCCTGAATTCCAGCCCAGCCCTGGAAAACATACTATTTATATTCATTGTAAAGATAGAATTTTATTTACCTATACATGTTCAGTCCATATCCTGTTTGTTGTGGTTATTGATTGTATTTTTGTTTTATTCAATTATTTACCGTTAATTGACTGTGATGATATGCATTAAATTTATTATACTGAGGACATCCCATCACATAGTATCTAAATTTGTAGACATGTTGTCCATCATGTCTGACAGCCAGGACTCTCAGAGAAAAGGAAAACTGGTGTCACAGTTGGCTTCTTATTCCAAAATCCAATTGTTTGCAGTGCTGGGATCTGAACTCAGGGCCTAGCAGACACAATTCATGAATGAATGTGTCAACACGGCAACCTCTAGCCAAGGAAGGTACGAGGCAGTTCCCAGACCCTGAGATTGAGCCACAGAGGTGAACAAAATAACCATACATGGATAGGCAGGTGGCAGTATACCAATAAATATATATTTGTATAGAATTCCAGAGACATCTACTTAGGATTCAATTACATCAACTACATTTCTACCAACTCTTAGGTATTTATTATGCTGCCATTGAAGGAATAGTATTGTTTTCATGCTTAATAAACCATTCATTAAGATCAATCAACGTCCTAGGATCATTGCATCCCATTTTAGATTAGACCGATGCCCGCGGAAACTTATTCAATCATGAGTTTCCAAATATTCCATCGTTATTCCCGTGCATAGGAACAAGTCTCTTGGGAAGTCTCCCCACTGATAGGTGTCAGGACCAGGATTCAATATCAGGGCCTTCGATGACATATGGGCCTGTGGCTTCCACGATAGCCTGCTAGCCTTGGCCAATGCAAAGTGAAGTAAACTTGTAGCCTTGTCATTCAGACCCAGGTTGGTCACCATGCAAAGGAATAAAATGTAAAAAATCCATCCTGCGGCTATTTTTAGTGAGGGTATTTTTTTCTCCTGCAAGGCTTCAGGACCTAGGATCACAGGATTGGCTATGTGTCCATGGCAGCCCATCAGCCTAAAGTGATTGAAGCTGAGGCAGAGTTGCCATGAACTGAGTTCAAATTGCTTGGTTGGAAAAAAAATATAATAAAATAAAAAATAAACCACTTTAGCTCAGAATTCACACCATTTTTTCTGCCACAGCTGGGATTCCAACTCAGATCTGGGTAACACTATAGCACTGTGGGTGAAGGGGAAGATCACCATCCTTGAAGACTACATGGTCAGGTCTGCTCCCAGGGCCTGAATTGAAGCCCCCTCACTGGCAAAAATCATATGCCCACCTAGGATCTCTATTTAAATACATGTGTGGAATGTATCATGTGTTCAATGTAGTTATTCTTTTTATTGTGTGTCTTAGTCAGGGATGAATTTTGTATTTTATTGATTATGATGAGAGACATAAGTGTGCTGGCAGGGATGAGAACTAATTCTCATGTCTATAACATTGCTTAAGCCTTCTCCATCCTAGCTGAGACCGAGAATTTTCACAGGGCAGGAAAACTAGTGGACGTATTGGATTCTCACATCTGCATTCCGCTTTTGGCAGTGTTGAGGTTGGAACTTAGAGCTTAGCAAACCCAACAGGAGAAAGGGTCAAAGTGAGGATAACATGCTGAGAGCTAATAAGGAACTAAGCTGTTCCCAGCACCTGAGATTGAGCCTGGGAGTGGGAGGGGGAGAGCACAATACTCATCCCTTCATAAGCTGAAGGTAGTCTGCATATTTGTATACAGTAGGAGAGATGGCGACCTGTGATGGAATCCAATATACCCCATGACTACCGATTTTTGGATCTTTCCCGATGCTTCCATTTCATGACTGTGATGATTATGGTCAAGCTTCATCAACTCTTCATTGAAAATAATCGATACACAATGAGTCTTGCCTATTATTTCCTACGTGCATCCTGCAGAAAGTACTCATTCAAAGATGAGATTGATCGAATTCCACGACCCTTCCAAGTGCTGGAAAAGAGTATCTCAGAATCTCCCGCCATTCCCTCAATGGAGGGGGGCTGACCTGGATTTGACATTGAGGTCTGCGATATCCTGATGCCCTTGGGCTTCCGCGAGAGCCAGCAGACCTTCAGCCACTCCAGGTCACCTTCACTCTGCAGGCCGCTGAGTTCGGACCCAGCATGGATCACCATGCAAAGGAAAATGAACATAAAAACGCCAGGTGGAAATTCCTGCAATTTTTTTTTCCCCTTCGCGGCTATTTTTTTATCTGCAAGCCCTGGGGTCCTAGGATCCAATGATGGGTTGTAGGTCCAGAGGCTTCAGCCTAAGATGATCGGAACTGAAGCAGAGTTGCCACGACTTGAGTTCAACCTCTGACTCTGTTAAAAAAAAATTATGAAGGAAACACCCTAGTTCCGTATTTGCCCCATTTTACTGCCAGAGCTGGGATTTGAACTCAGGTCTGGGTAACTCTGTTGCACTGTGGGAGAAGGGGAAGATCATCATCCTTGAAGACTACATTGGCCTGTTCCCAGTGTCTGAATTGAAGCCCAACACAGGCAAAAATCCTAAGCCCACCTATTTTACACATAGGATCTCTATTTACATACATGTGTGGAATGCATCATGCTTTCAGTTTAGTTATTTATTTTATTGTGTGTCTTAGTCAGAGATGCATTTTGTATTTTATTGAGTATGATGACAGATATAAAAGTGCTGATATTCATGACAACCTATTCCCATGTCTATAGAGTTGCCTATGCCTTGTCCATCCTAGACGAGACCCAGGACTTTCACAGGACAGGAAAGCAGGTGAACTGATGTACTGCTCACATCAGGATTCATGTTTTGACAGTGTTGTGATTTGAACTCAGAACCTAGCAGGCCCAATTGGTGAAAGGGTAAAGGTGAGGACACTGGCCTGTGAGCAACTGAGGAAATACAACATTTCCAGGACCTGACATTGAGCACCAGAGAGGGCCAGGATGGGCATAAATTCATAATTTAAACATAGGACCTCTATTGATATACATGTGTGAATAACATCTTGAGTTCGGTGCACTTCTCCGTAATTTGTGTCTAATTCATGGAAGTATTGTGTATTTTACTGAGTATTGTGGCAGTTATAACTGTGCTGACATGGATGTCAAGCTGTTTCCATGGCTATAGAGTTGCCTATATAGCATGTTCCATTCCGAGCTGAGAATCAGGACTTTCACGGCACAGGAAAAGAGGAGGATCACTTGGCTTCTCACATCAGTGTTCATCTTTTGACAGTGCTGGGATTTGAACTCAAGGCCTAGCAAACCAAAGTGATGAATGGGTCATGGTGAGTACATCAGCCTGTGAGCCAATAGAGCGTTAGGTCCATCCCGGGACCTGAGATCGAGCCCTGCCTGGGGGAAGGGGCTTTGAAGCATGATCCTCAGATCCCAGCCTCCGGAGTAGATAGGATTACAGGTATGAGCCACTGGCGCCCAGCACTAATATGATTTCTATGTACTCTTTTTTATGCCCTTGACACAAGACTGTTTCATGTACTCATCACTGGTCACCTAGTCTTAAACAACTTTTTACAAAGTATGTTTTTCCCCATAGTGTTTTCATATTGGTCCTTCCATCAACAAATTACTGTTCCTTGTAAGTGTGCAGAGGTAAGAGTTCAGACACAATTCCTAGTATCATTATTTACTCACTACATTGACTGTTGGTCTTACATTTCTCATCTATAAATGGATGTAATGTACCAGAAATATTGAAGAAATATTATTCCTAGAGCAAGAAAAAAGAAAAGTGAAGAGTTCTTACATTTTCCACCTTAGCTTACAAATAAGGAAAGAGTCAAATTCAGTTTGTTGGTTTAAAGTCACAAATTGCTTCATGCAGAAATAAAAATAAAGTTTACCTCCTGGCTCTAAGGGTTGTGTCCTTTTAAGGTAACTACAGATATGTAAGTGGTATTAAGTAAATTGGGTCATTTGTCCACATTTGTATTGAAGAACATACTCAACATATCATTGGAAAACTTTGGTTAATGAATGGTATCTATATGAGAATGTTACTTGAACTAATGACACTAAGTTGAAAACTAATCTTAGTCCATCAAAATTTTCTTATTGCTTTATGTGCTGCCAAGTGTTCTTCATAACTTTCTACATAGATTTTTTTCAGTGAACTGGATAGAAACTAAAACTGACTAAGGATTTCTGCCTAATGAGTGAAGCATGTTTGAGACATGTGTTGTTACCTTCTAGGGATATATAACTAAGCTACTGGTTATGTGGGTGGTTAAAGGCTTTCTCCTAATTTCCCAAGGCTAGAACAAACAAGATCATTTGATAACAAAGCACTCAGCTTATTATATTTTATCTATGTGTGATAATAAACATGTGAAAATAAACGATTTTATTTATAAGAAAAAAATATCACCAAGAAAATGAGTATACATTAAAGAGACTGCAAGAATAACATTAGGGATTTACTGTCTCATCTGATTATCTGATTGTTATTTCTTGATATTGAAATTCTCCTCTTGTTATTCTCATTGTATGTATTCCAACACTGTTTATTATTATGTATTAAATGTGGGAAATCTAAATTCAAAGATGTCTAAAAATTTTTCCTTTTTAATCATAACATTGCCATTATCGAGGTCACTCTGGTCATCATCATCTTCAACAAAATTATTATTAGCATCATAAGTGCTAATTATTGAAAGTCTGGTATGTGTCTATGATTTTTTTATTATTTGTATTTTGATTAATAATTTTAATATTACCACTGTGCATGCATCCATGTTAAATTTTTGAATAAATAAAGAAACAAAAAAAACCATAACAGGTAGCTTGACTATGTGATTATAACAAATTATTGAACAGATTTTTGAAGCATTGCACATTTCTAACCAGTATGAATTAACTTCCCTTCTCCCTGTCATTACACACAAATATTTCAGGGTTGGAACAGATTTTTTTCAAGTAATATACTATAAATATTACTATGACATCATGTGTATATCTAAAATTACCTTGAAAATAATATATTCTACTTTCTATTGAAATATTAGTCATTTTACTCTAGGAAACATTTGGAAAAATAGACTATATATTTGAAATGAAAAGGGTAAAAAATAGTAGCATAAAAGTTTTAGAGGGAGTGTATATATTCCGAAATATGTGTGTGTGTGTGTTTGTATAAATGTTATGTGTAGAAAATCATATATTTTTAGAGGGAATTTGTTATCATATGTATATATATATATATATGAATTTATGTATAAAATTATGTGCATTATAGTGAAACAAACATCTTAAAACATAACTAAAATTAAAAAAAAATCATCAAACCAAGTGCCGGTACCTCACGCCTATAATTCTAGCTCCTTTGGTGGCTGAGATCTAACAATTGTTTTTACATCTAGCCCAAACAGAAAAGTATATGTTAGATTCGTATTCTCCACTTAACCATTCAAAAAGAGAAATTAGCCCTGTGCTTCAAGTTGTGCAGTGCTAGCCTTGAGCACAAAAAACCTTAGGGACAATGCCCAGGACTTGCAAACAAGAACAACAACAACATGTCTCACATTAATTTCACAAAAATATTTTTTAACTTCTGTGAACATTTCTTAGAGACATGAATACATGCCCCTGGAAATTTTTAAGTAAAAAGTGTAGAATATTTATGTTTATGTTAAAGACATGACTATTTAGATTGTTTAAGATATTTAGATAATGATTAGGAATTAAGGATAATGATAGGTAGGTAATAATTGGGACTGGTCTTTTTATTCTGTTTTATGATAGTGATAAAATGATATCTGTAATGATTATATAAAATAACTCTTGCTTGGTATTTGAATTATAATAAGTGATAAACATTTTTTGAAGTTTTATTTATTGTGAAAATACTGTACCAAGGGGTTACGATTACATGGGCAAGGTAATGAGTATATTTCTCTGCAACAATAGAACATTTTCCAAAATAGACCACAAAGCAATCTTGTCCAAATTCAGAAACATTTAAGTTATACCTTGCATTCGCTCACACCACAAGGGAATAAAATTAGAACTCAACACCAAAAACCACCAAAGAAAGTCCTGTAACACATGGAGGCTAAACAACACACTGTTGAATCATCACTGGGTCAGGGAAGAGATTAGAAATGAAATTCAAATGTTCATGATATTCAACAAAAATGAGCACACAAATTACCAGCTCTTCTGGGACAGAGCAAAGACAGTACTCAGAGGCGAGTTTATAGCTTGGAGATCCTACATCAACTAATTGGAGACATCTAAAACCAACAATTTAATGAGACATCTGAACCTCCTTGAAAAAGAGCAGCAAGATAAACCCTCATCCAGGAGATGGAAATAAATAATTAAAATTGAATCAGAATTAAATTAATTAGGATCCAAGAAAACCATAGAAAAAATCAACAAAACAAAGAGTTGGTTCTTCAACAAAATTAACAAAATTGACAGACCCTTAGCAAATTTTATCAGGAAAAGAAGCAGACTCACCCAAATAAATAAACTCAGAGATGAGAATGGAAACATCACCAGAGAAACAACCAAGATTCAGAACATTAAAAGGGAATACTTATCAAAACTATGCTAATAAGATTGAGAATTTGGCAGAAATGGACCTTTTCCTAGCAAGTATTGACATGCTGAAACTAAACCAAGATGAGTTAAAATATTTTAACAGGCCCATATCAAACATTGAGATAGAAACAGCAATAAGAGAAGTTCCATCTAAGAAAAGCCCAGGACCAGAAAGATTTGCAGCAGAATTCTACAAGGCCTTTAAAGCAGAGCTCACAGCAATAGCCCTTCAATGAAACTGAAAGAGAAAGTGCACTACTACCTAGAACTCATTCTATGAAAACATCATAACCCTTATCCCAAAACCAGTCAGGGTCTCATCAAAAAGAGAACTATAGACCCATTTCCTTCTTTTTTTTTTTTTTTTTTTTTTTTGTCGGTCGTGGGGCTTGAACTCTGGGCCTGGGCGCTGTCCCTCAGCTCTTCAGCTCAAGGCGAGCTCTCTACCACTTGAGCTACAGCGCCACTTTCGGTTTTCTGGTGGTTTAATGGAGATAGGTGTCTCACGATCTCTTCTACACGGGCTGGCTTTGAACCACGATCCTCAGATCTCAGCCTCCTGAGTAGCTAGGATTACAGGCGTGAGCCATGAGCGCCCGGCAGGCCTAACTTTCTTATCTTCAAATATGGTGATCATCCCCTTCATCCACATTGTTGCAGATTTACCCAGATCCTGAGTTCAAATCCAAAGCCTGGACGAATAAACAGCGTGAATTGCAAGCCAGGGAGCTAATTTTTTTATTTTACTTTTCTCAATATGGCGCTTGAATTCAGGTCGTGGCAACTCTGCCTCAGCTTTGATCACCTTAGGCTGGGTTGCAGCCACTAGATCTAGAGCTCCTCCTGGGATCCTAGATCCCCAGGCCTTGTAGGGAAAGCCATGCACAGAAAAAATATGGCCATTTTATGTTTTCTTTCTTTGCATGGTGACCCTCATGCGCCTGAATGACACTGTTGCAAAGGGTAGTTCACCTTGCATTGCTGAAGGCTGCCAGACTATCACGGATGCCATAGGCCCACATGGCAACATAGGCCCTGATTTCGAATCCCTGTCCTAACACCAACCAATGGCATGAGCTACTAAAGAAAATGATACCCATCCACAGGATTAACAAAGGAATATTATCAATGTCAAGGTTCAATGAGTTGATCATGAATGATGCTCCTATAAAATTAGACAGCATCATTTCAGGAGGCTGATTCATTCTATTTAATATTTATGAAGCATTAAAAAGTATTATTACTTAAAGGAACGCAATAATTTCAGGACACTGATTTCATTAATAGTTTAAGGATGAAAACAATTAATTACATTACACTAATTACATTAATTACATGGAAGCATAATTAATACCCAGGAATTGGAAGGAATATATAATATATAACTGAATAATGTATAGACATATCTGACACTCTATAAAGATATATATTTATTAGCATACTGCCATCTGCATGTCAATCTTTTCTTATTTTGGTCAGGCCTGGGGCTTGATCTGAGGTCCTGGGAACAGCCTGTCAGCTCAATTTGCCCCAGGATGGCATGCTAACACTCACCCATTCATTAATTGAGCTTTGAAAGTTGTAGGTCTTGAGTTCAGATGCCAGCACTCCCAAAAATGAATCGTGGAGTAAGAAGATGATGGTGACACGTTTTCCTTTTCTGTGAAAGTCCTGGGTGTCAGGTATGAAGTGGAATACAAATGTAGACCTATATCCTGTGTAATCAATGTAATCAATGTTTTATGTTCCATAATAGTCAATAAAATAACAGGTCAATACATGAATAAAACAAAAAAATAAAATAACTACACTGAATGCAATATGGAGTCAACGTATGTATATAAATATAAATCATATATGTAAATTGTACATGAATAAGATGTTTTCTAGTGTTGGAGATCTATTTTAGGCATAAGGAACAGACCTGAATTTCTTGACTTTAAGGAGACCAGCTTCCCATTCCCACACAGTGCAACAGAGTCACCAAGACATTGAGTTTCAATCCCAGTCCTGGCAGAAAAATGGTACCTTTGCAGTATGTGAGGCCCAATTCTTAAGCATTTCATTATGCCTCCATTTTATGAATGTGATTGTTTAACTGCTTAATAAAGAATTAACTAAAATCAGTGTCCTATAACAGAATTGTGTATAATTTTATCCTAGAATCATTCAAGAACTGCCCATTCAATCATATGGATAGGAATGAGTTCTTTAGCATCTCCAGCCATTTGGAGGTGGCAGGAACAGGATTCCAACTGTGAGCTCCAGCTCCCACCACTTCAACCTGGGGATAGGGTACTCACCAGACTGTCCAAGAATATCAGCAAGACCAATGATTAGACAGGCACCAGTGATTCTCAGCAGTCCTCCTTGATACTTACAAGGCTGTGAAGGGAGGATCATGGTCAAAGTCATCCTAGTCAGGAAAGTCCTTGAACCTCTCTCCAACTTCAGTGCCAAAAAAGCCAGAAGCCCGGGGCTCCACTGTGGAGGGCGAGCCTTGAGCAAAAGCAGTGCACAGACTGTGCACAGATCCTGAGTTCAAGGTCCAGGTCTGGCAACACACTGACATACAGAAGAATCTGTGCAGCCATCCAGCTAAAGCAGGTCACCCTCTTATCTCCAACTGAATTGGACATTGTTCCCTGGGAAAAGGGCTGGGGGAGCTGCTATCTTCTTGACTCCGCCCATGCTGCTTGCATCACAGAATTCCGGCCACATCCCCATTCTTTCATGGTTATTTTTGACCAATGGGATACAAGAATGGTGACCAGGCCCACATTCCATGCTGCCTAAGAACACCTGGGATTCCCTCTGTTAGTTACAACTCTACCAGCAGTTGAGGAATGTAGAGGTGGCTGAATGCATCCAGCCTTACTGGACTTATTGTATTGTATTGCTTTCTACATCATTTTCTAGCACCTGGCCAAACTTATAATACATAATTATGGAATGAAAATTTAATGCCATCTTAAGAAAGTCATTTAGGGCTCTGGGAATGTGGCTTCCTGGTATGGTGTTTGCCTAGCATGCATGAAACCCTGGGTTCAATTCCTCAGTAAAACAGAAAAAAGAAAAACACTAGAAGGAATGCTTTGCCTCAAGTGGTAGAGTGCTAGCCCTGAAGAAAAAAAAGCTCAGGAATAATTCCCTACCCCTGAGTTTAAGCCCCTGGACTGGCAAAAAATTAGTAAATGGAAAAGAAAGAACACATACTTGAAATATATAATTGCTACTTCCATAATGACACCTGATAATAGCCCCTAATTCATGTATTTTACTTATGTTAGGATACTGTGTTGAAAAAAGTTTTGTTCATTAAGTCACAGCAATTAATGCCAGGAATGTGCTTAATTGTCAGCTGAAGATTAATTCTGGAAATTCAAGGATTCCAGGATTTTGTGTCATCACTGCGAACCACAAAGTGAAAAGTAGTCTAAGTGTGATTTTGAAATCTTTTTGATCAGTTTTGGTATCAAAAAGGCAGAAGCTAATTAATAGTTGTGACAGAAAATAAGGAATAACTCCAGATGGAAGGAAAAAATGATAGTAAATAAGGTTTATCAGAAACTGGTCTAGAGAACCATTTTTGGTTATTGAAGAACTAGTTGTCAACTAGGCTTATTCTCATTGCATTTAGCATTCTAAATCTCTTAGGCTAGTTTTTAATCTCTCCATGATACATGTAAATCCTTTTTTTTTTTACTTGTGTGCATTTTTTCTCTTTTTTCTTTTTATTAGTTTTTTATTTTTTTTAATTTTAATTTTTATTTTTTGTGAACATATTGTACAGAGGGGTTACAATTACATGGGCAAGATAATGAGTACATTTCTTATCAAACAGTGCAGCCTCCTCCTTTGTTTACTGTTAACATCCCTTCACAGGCTCTCCCCCGCCCCCCTACCAAATCCCCCCCTCCCCCCGCAACAAAGTTTTAAAGTTCGTTTTTGACATGACAACCTGTACCACTCATAGTTGCATCGGGTCCACCTGTATCCTTAAAAGACTTGTTTTCCCCCATCTCCTCCACAAATTATTCTGACATCAAATACAGTGAAAGCAGGGTTTATAGTGTGGGAGAGGGACAAACAAAGCAACAAAGAAATAATCTTATAAATGAGTTAGAAACAAATGCAGGAAAGAAAAAAACATTTCAATACATATTTAAGGGTTCATTTTCCTAACATCACATTATCTGACCTTTCATGCTTGACTCATACATATGCTAGATATTGCAACTAAGGAAAACCATGGGACCTATGTTTCTTTGGGCCTGGTTTACTTCACTTAATATAATTTTTCCAAGCCTTTCCATTTCCTAACAAATGGAAAAATGTCATTCTTTCTGATGGAGGCATAGAATTCCATTGTGTATATATACCACATTTACTTGATCCATTCATCTACTGAGGGGCATCTGGGCTGGTTCCAGATCTTAGCTATGGTAAATAATGCTGCAATAAACATAGTTGTGCTGGCAGGTTTAGTGTGGTCTTGTTTGTAAACATTTGAGTAAGTGCCCAGAAGTGGTTTTGCTGGGTTATAGGGGAGCTCTATGTAAAGTCTTTTCAAAAACCTCCATGCTGATTTCCAAAGTGGTTGAACAAGTTTATACTCCAACCAAAATGAAGTAAGGTTCCCTTCTGTCCACATCCACTCCAGCATCTGTTGTTGTTATAGTTCTTGATTATAGCCATTCTAACTGGAGTGAGGTGGTATCTCAATGTTGTTTTGATTTGCATTTCTTTTATGGCTAGGGAGGTTGAGCATTTCTTCATGTGTCTATTGGCCATCCTTCTTTCTTCTTCAGACAAGTTTCTCTTCAAGTCTTTAGCCCACTTATTTATTGGGAAGTTGTTTCTTTGAGGATTTGTTTTTGGGGGTATAATTTTTTGAGTTCCAAGTATATTTTACATATGAGGCCCTTGTCCGTTGTACGGCTAGTGAAGATCTTCTCCCAATCCGTGGGCATTCTATTGATCTTGCTAGCTATGTCCTTTGCCATGTATAAGCTCTGAAACCTCATGCAATCCCATTTGTCTAACCTTTCTTTGATTTGTTGGGTATCTGGGTCTCTACTAAGAAAATTTCAGCTTGAGCAAAGGAGGCCTAGGGTTTCTCCTATTCCATCCTGAAATGTTCTTAGTGTCTGTTTGACTCCGAGGTCTTTGATCCATTTGGACTTGATTCTGGTGCAGGGTGATACATAAGGATCTAGTTATAGATTTCTACAAGTAGTTAACCAATATTCCCAACACTATTTACTGAAGAGGGTATCTTTCTTCCATTCTATTATTTTAGCTCCTTTATCAAAGATTAATTGGCTATAGGTCTGTAGGTTATTGCTGGGTTTTCAATTCTATTCCATGGATCCTGAGGTCTGTTCTTATGCCAGTACCAAGCTGTATTGATTATTATGGCTTTAGATTAGAGTTTGAAATTTGGTATTGATATTCCACCAGCAGTGTTCTTTCCGTTGAGGAGCGTTTTTGGTATTCGGGGTCTTTTATTGTTCCATATGAAATTTTGGATTGCCTCCTCTATTTCCTTGAACAATGAGGGTGGAATTTTGATAGGTATCGCGTTGAATTTGTAGATAGCTTTGGGAAGTATGGCCATTTTCATGATGTTAATCTTTCCAATCCAGGGGCATGGGGGTTTTGCCATTTTCTAAGTTCTGTTTTGATTTCCTTTGTCAAGATTTTAAAGTTTTCATCATAGAGGTCCTTCAGTTCTTTGATTAAGTTAATAACTAGGTATTTTATTTTTTGAGGGGCTATTACAAATGGAGTTACTTTCCTAATTTCAGCCAAACTTTTTTCATTGTTGGCATACAGAAAAGCCATTGATTTTGAGGGACTAATTTTATACCCTGCTACTTTGCCAAAGTTTTGAATCAGCTAGAGTAATTTTGGAGTTGAGTCTATGGGATTCTTTAAATACAAGATCATGTCATTTGCAGAGAGGGAGAATTTTATTTCTACTTTCCCTATTTGGATTCCCTTTATGTTTGCACCTTGTCTTATTGCTGTAGCTAGACATTTTAATAATAGATTGAAGAGAAGTGGAGAGAGTGGACATCCTTTACTTATTCCTGAGTTAAGAGGAAATGGCTTTAGTTTTTCACCATTAAGTATCATGTTGGCTGTAAGTTTGTCATATACAGCCTTTATTGTATTGAGGAATGTTCCATGGCTTCCTAATTTTTCCAAAACCTTCATTATGAAGGGTTGTTGGATCTTGTCGAATGCTTTTTCTGCAACTATTGAAATAACCATGTCGTTCTTATCCTTGCTCCTGTTGATGTGATGAATAATATTAATTGATTTGCATATATTTAACCAGCTTTTCATCCCTGAAATGAATCCTGTTTGATCGTGGTGTATGATTTTTTGGATGAATTGTTGAAGTCGATTGGGCAAAATTTTGTTGACAAGTTTTACATCAATGTCCATCAAAGAAATGGGTCTATAATTCTCTTTCTTTGATGAGTCCCTGCCTGGTTTGGGATGAGGGTTATGATGGCTTCATAGAATGTGTTCGGTAGTGTACTTTCTCTTTCAATTTCAATGAAGAGTTGGAGTAGTATTGGTGTGAGCCCTGCTTTGAAGGCCTTGTAAAATTCCGCTGTAAAAACATCTGGTCCTGGACTTTTCTTAGCTGGGAGGTCTCTTATTGCTGTTTCTATTGCAATGCTTGATATGGGCCTGTTAAGATGGTTTAACTCAACTTGGTTTAATTTTGGCATGTCAATATTTTCTAGGAAAAGATCCATTTCTGTCAAGTTTTCAAACATATTTAGCATAAAGTTTTGAGAATTATTCCCTTATAATGTTCTGAATCTTGGTTGTTTCCATGGTGATATTTCCATTCTCATCTCTGAGTTTATTTATTTGGGTATGTTCTCTTCCTTTTCTAATAAGATTTGCTAAGGGTCTGTCAATTTTGTTAATTTTTTCGAAGAACCAACTCTTTGTTTTGTTGATTTTTTCTATAGTTTTTTTGGATTCTAATTCATTTAATTGTGATTTAATTTTAATTATTTCTTTCCATCTACTGTATTGGGGTTTATCATGCTGCTCTTTTTCAAGGTGGTTCAGATGTCTCATTAAATTTTTGGTTTCAGATCTCTCCAATTTGTTGATGTAGGAGCTCAGAGCTGTAAACTTGTCTGTGAGTACTGCTTTTGCTGTGTCCCAGAGTAGCTGGAAATTTGTGTGCTCATTATTGTTAAATAGCATGAACACTTGAGGTTCCTTTCTAATGTCTTCATGACCCACTCCTGATTCAGCAGTGTGTTGTTCAGCTTCCATGTTTTACCAGACTTTCTTTGGTGGCTTTTGGTCTTGATTCTAATTTTATTCCTTTGTGGTCAGAGAGAATGCAAGGTATAATTTCAATGTTTCTTAATTTGGACAAGTTTGCTTTGTGGTTTCAAATGTGGTCTTTTTTAGAAAATGTTCCATGTCCTGCTGAGAAAAACTTGTATTTTGATGCTGCTGGGTGAAATATTCGGTACATGTCTGTTTAATCTAGTTGATCTATGCAGCTGTTTATATCTGCAGTTTCTCTGTTGAGTTTTTGCGGAGTTGATCTATCTAGTGGGGAGATTGGTGTGTTAAAATCCCCAACAATTAATGTCTTTGGATCTATGTGGGATTTCAGGGAAAGTAGTGTTTCTTGAATAAATTTGGGTGCTCCCTTGTTTGGCGGTTAGATATTTAGAATTGTAATATCCTCCTGAAGGAGAGATCCCTTAATTAGTATGTAGCGACCTTCTTTATCTCTTCTCACAAATTTTAATTTGAAGTCTATTTTATCTGATATTAGGATTGCAACTCCTGCCTGTTTATGGGGGTCATTTGCTTGGTAGATTTTGCTCCAGCCTTTAACATTGAAAATGTGTGTGTTTTTACGGGCAAGATGTGACTCCTGAAGGCAGCAGATAGAAGGATCTTGTTTTTTAATCCAACTAGACAATCTATGTTGCTTAATTGGAGAGTTAAGTCGGTTAATGTTAAGAGATAGGACTGAGAGGTATTTGGCAGTTCCTGTCATGTCATCCATCTTCTTGGGTGTTGGGAAAACTGTGTTCTTCCTATGGTTCTTGGATTCTCAGTTTGGGTGCAGTTTCTTGGACTTTATTTTGGTCTTGATGGTTTTCTATGTGTAGGACATCTTTAAGAATCTTTTGTAGGGCTGGTTTGGTGGAGATGTATTGTTTCAATTTTTCTTTGCTATGGAAGGTTTTTATTTGGACTTCAGTTATGAAGGTGAATTTAGCTGGGTACAGTATTCTTGGTTGATAGATGGTTGAATTTAGGGCTTGACATACATCATTCCAGGCTCTTCTTAAATTGATTGTCTCTGCTGAGAAATCTGAGGTGATTCTAATTGGTTTCTCATTATAAGTGATTAATCTTTTCAGCTTCAAAGTTTTACGGATCTTTTCCTTTGTCTGTGTTGATCTTGTGTGTATTATAGTGTGAAGGTGGGATGTCCTATTCTGATCTGGTCTATTTGGAGTTCTAAAAGCTTCTTGTATCTGAATAGGCCTATCTTTTTGCATGTTTGGGAAGTTCTCTGCTAGGATCCTGTTAAACAAATTTCCTAGACCATTAACTTCTGTTTCTAGTTGCTTCTCTACACCCATTATCCTTAGATTAGGCCTTCTGATTGTGTCTTCCAAGTGTTGGATAGATCTATTATATTTCTTGGACTTGTCTTGGATGGTTTTTTGTTCTTTCTCTATAATATCTAGGCTATCTTCAATCCCCGAGATTCGATCTTCTGCATGGTCTAAACTGCTGTCAAGACTTTCTACTTTGTTTTTTATTTCTTTTCCTTCTAAGTGGTCAGCTTTGATGGCTTCAAATTCTTTGTTGAAGCTTTGTTTTTGATCTTGTATGAATTTCTTTACTTCCTTAATTTGATGTTCAGTGTTTATTCTCTAATCACTTAGTTGATTGGTTATGGTTTCCTTGGACTGCAATTCCTTCTGTTGGGTTCCATTCAGCATTCCCTTTGTGGTGTCCCTGACTTCCCTCAGCTCTTTGTTAATGGATCCCATGAATGCCTTTAGTGATCTTTCTGTATTCTCATCCTGCTCTCTCAATTGCTGTATTACTCTTTGCTTAGCTTCCTCCCTTTCATGCCATTCCTCCAGTTCTCTTTGAGTCTTCTCAGCCTGTTCATGCCATTCCTGCCTTTCTCTTTGAGTATTGTCAAGCTGCTCATGCAAATCCTGTATCCGTTTTTGAGTAGCTTCCTCACGCTCATGATATTCCTCTATAAACCTTTGGATTGCCTCCTCTCTCTCCCTATCACGCTCATACAGAGTCCTTTGTAAGTATTTAATCTTTTCCTGCATTGACCTATTGTTTGCCTCCTCTCTCTACCTATCAAGCTCATACAGAGTTTTTGTGGGTTTTCAAACTTTTCTTGCATTGTCCTTTTGTTTGCCTCCTCTCTCTCCCTATCACGCTCTTACAGAGTTCTTTGTATGTTTTCAATCTTTTTATTTATCAGGTTTGCCAGCAGTGTTTGTAGAGCTATTTGGGAACTTTCCTCTTGATTATTCATTATCTGTTCTGTCCCCTGATTATCAGAAGTGGGAGTTAAGATACCCGGACTTGCCATTTTTCTTGTTGTTTTCCGGCTTACTCTGCCCATTTGGGATGAAAGTAACACCAGTTTTGTGCTAGAACACTAACTTAAGGCAAGCATCAACCAAAGTCTGAATTTGCATAGTCAACAGTCTGCAGATAAAATCTAGTTCAACAGTTACCTCTAATCAACATCAAACGACTCTATATTAATGGGCTACAAACCGCAAAGAAGAATTTGGTAAACCAGAAATTATTAAGGTTAGGGAGAGATGTGGGTAAAAGATATGAATAGAGTGATGTGGGAAGGTACAGGGACAGTTAACTTAACTAAGTCCTAGTCTCAAAGCAGGAATTAGGTTGGATAGGATGGAAGTAGAGAGAAAGAAAACAAGAAGAAAGAGAAAGGGAGAAAAAGGGACCAGAAAAAATAGAAAAATATAAATTAATAATATGCAGATTGAGAGCAAACTATTCAAAGAACGTGAATATATTGAGAGAAGGGGAGGGATATAAAGGAGATGTGAAAAACTTAAAAATAAAAATACTTAAAATGTTATATAGGTATAAAGAGGTAGTATTGCTATTAAGGAATTTAAGTCTCAAAAGTTTTGAATTGAATAATAAATTTGTGGATTAAATGTGTACACAATGGGGGATAGGGTCTAATAATCAACTACGGGTATATCTGAGGATGTGCAGAACAACAATTAAGTCCCATAAAGAACAAAATTGAGGAAAATGTAGGAAGGATAAGGAAGAAATAAAAAAAAAGATCAGAAGTTCAGTAAAGCTAAGCAAAAAGCAAAAAGAAAATTTTTTTAAAAGAAGAAAAAAAAGAAAGCTACAAAGAAATAAACTTATAAATGAGTTAGAAACAAATGCATGAAAGAAAAACAAACATTTAAATACATATCTAAGGATTCATTTTCCTAACATCACATTATCTGACCTTTCCTGCTTGACTCATACATATACTAGATATTGCAAATAAGGGAAACCATGGGACCTATGTTTCTTTGGGCTTGGCTTACTTCACTTAATATAATTTTTTCCAAGCCATTCCATTTCCTAACAAATGGGGAAAGGTCATTCTTTCTTTCCCTCCCCCACAGTATAACCCCTGCTTTCACTATACTTAATGTCGGTATAATTTGTTGAGGACATGTGGAAAAACAAGTCGTTTAAGGATACAGGTGGACCCGATGCATCTATGAGAAGTACAAGTTGTCATGTTAAAAACGAACTTTACAACTTTAGTGCGGGGTGTGGGGGGGATAGGGTGGGAGGGCGGGGGAGGATGGGAAGGGATGTGAGGGGTAAAAAAGGAGGAGGCTGCAATGCTTGATAGGAAATGTACTCATTATCTTGCCCATGTAGTTGTAACCCCTCTGTACAGTATGTTCACAAAAAATAAAAATTAAAATTAAAAAAATTAAAAAAATAAAAAGAAGAAAAAAGAAAGAAAAATGCACACACGCATGTATAACTAAAATAAAGATTAGAAGGGTGAAAAAAGTTACAAGAAAATAAGTTTTTTCAAAAAGGTAAAAATTAAAGATTAAAAAAGTTTTAGAAAAGAAAAATAATTTTTTTCGTTAAAGGTATAAAAAAAAAGAAGATGAAAAAAAATTCTTTGATTTTTTTAGGAGCGTTGGGAAAAATCCTGTATCTCCCTTTTGTCTGTAATCAGCCTCTGGTTGGAGTCTCTGATCTGCTTATGGTCCTGTGGCTTGGTTGGTTTCTTAAGTCAGTTTGTTTGGACAGGCAGAAAAATACTCTGCTTTACCCAGGATTTTTCGATCCTCCTCCCAAGTTAGTTCAATGGGAGCAGGGTGTGCTTTGAGTATCACAAAAGAGGGAGATCGTTTTTTCCTCAAATTTGGAGATGCTGTGATGAGGCTAGGTTCTTTGTAGACTTGAGGCTTTTCAGCAAACAGTAGCTTTTCCCAGGGACTAGTTTGTGAGAAACTCAAAGAGCCCAGCCTTGAGCCACTCTCAGGGTTTCTGTTAACTGATGTTGAAGCTGCTAAAAGGAGGGGCAGCCTCTGGCTCTGATTACATGATGAAGAAAGACACCCCTATGTCTGGTGCCCGAACTGGGTGACTTTTCCCTGGGTAGAGCTGAGTCTGGCAAGTCACGCCTTTAAGTTCTTGTGACCTGCTAAATGATGCTAGTTTTATTCCAAGGCCTGAGTTGGAGTTAGCAGCTCCGCCAAACTTTGTCGGTATCCAAGATGGAAATCTCTGGTACTGGGGGGGGGGGGAGGAGTGGCCTTCAATCCTCTGCTCCCTGAGAAGGAGTGAGGGCGTCAGACTTCTACTAACGCCTTCTTGCTTCCTGGGCCGTCTCTGGTCTGCGAACTGCAGGATGGAGATGTCTGCTCCTTGTCGGTTCTTGCTGGTGTTGAGTTGAATCCGCTCACTTGCTGCGTCTGGCTCTTTCGTCCCCAGACTCTCTCTGTTTCTGGTATGGGGGTACCGCCACTGTCCGTGCCAATGCTGTCGTCGCAGCAGCAGCTGCTGGCAAGAGCTCAGATCTGTCTCCTTGCCTGGATTTTCCCTCTCTGGCCTAACTCTCTGTCCTGTGATGGCACACTTGGTGTGATTCTCTGGCTTAGGACTGTTCACTGGAACTCTAAAACTGCTTTCTATGGGAGAGCTTGTTTTGCCTCCAGCTTCTCCTCCGTCATCTTCCCGGAACTCCCTAAATGTATCTCCTTCTATGCTGTTCTTTCATACCTTATCTCCTTTTTTTTCTAAAAATCTCAGTCTTTCTATATTTCTCTATGAACATTTCCTGATGCTAAATACACCTATACAGATGTCACAGGATGCTAATGTAAGGGTCCCACAGCTCATGAGTCATTAATGTAACAAAATGGAAAAGGAGGACATATTTACTGCTACCTCAATTTTTATGAAAAGATGCAATGTCATCATTTGGATAAAATTTTCATTCTTTGTCTACACAGTGTCATTCAATGCACTTAAATGCAAATATGAAATGGGTGCTGGTGGTTTACACCTGTAATCCTAGCTACTCAGGATGTTGAGACCAGAGGATTGTGGTTCAAAGCCAGCCTTGTCAGGAAAGCCCATGAGACACTAATCTTCAATTAACCACCAGAAACCCAGAAGTGGTGCTGTAGCTAAAATGTTAGTGTGCTCAACTTGAACTGAAGAGCGGAGGGAGAGTGGCCAGGATCAGAATTCAAACCCCACAACCAACAAAAAGGCAAAATATGACTTTAAGTTTCCCCAGAAGGAATGACAAGATCAATCATCTTCCCAAGCAAAAAAATTAATTCCAAAATGATTCAGTGCACCTACTTTGGTGAGTTATGTTATGGAATCTGTGCTGGACATATTCTCTAAAAACAAATCGTTTAGGGATACAGGTGGACCCATTACACCAATGAGATGTACAAGTCCTTATGTCAAAAAACGAACTTTACAAATTTGTTGGGGGGGAGGATGGTATGGGGAGAGGGGGGGAGTATGCGAAGGGCTGGGAAGGGGAAAAAAAGAAGAGGCAACAATGCGTGATAAGAAATGTACACGTTATCTTGCCCATTTAATTGTAACTGCTCTGTAAGGTATTCTCACAATAAAAAAAGAAAAAAAGTCAAATATTAGCTTTACAATAAACATCTAATATTTCTTCTTTGAAGAGAGACGTCTATACAGTTGATGTCGCTTGGCTTTCTTATTATCTTAGTTCGAATCCAACCCTGGCAGGATAGTCTGTCAAACTCTTATCTGTAATTACACAGCAAAAAAAGCCACAAGTGGATTTTTGGTTCAAGCAGTACAGTACTAGCTTTGGGGGCAGGTTAGCAGGAAACAAAACTGTTCAGGGACAGGATCCAGCCTATGAGTTCAAGCCCCATAACCAACACAAAGTAAAAAAACAAGCAAACAAACAAAAAAAAAACAAATATTTCCTTAAAGGAGTACTGGTCTGAGAAGAGGTTCCTTTTGCTGATTATACTCACTGGATGCTTTTTTGAAATCCTTATTGCTATGGAGAATTCCGGACCAAATTAAAGGAAATGATAACTGAGTCCTGAAACAAGAAAATCATCTCAGGGGTGAAAATACCAGCGACAAGAGACTTTAAAACCTCCATGTCTTTGTTTCTTAGCAGTAGAACAGTTTTGGGGGGGTCCAGTCGTGGGCCTGAACTCTGGGCCTGAGCGTTGTTCCTCAGCTCTTCAATTCAAGGTTAGTACTCTACAACTTGAGCCACAGCACCACTTCTGGCTTAATTTTTGCTTATATAGTGCTGACGAATCAAAGCTGGGCCTCATGCATGCAAGGCAAGCGCTCTACCACTAAGGCAACTTCCCAGTCCCTGCAGTAGAACATGTTTAAAACAACGTTATTTCTTTTTGTTCTATGCTGGCCTTAAAATGGCACATTATTTCTTTTTGTAATATTCTCAATTAGAAGTTTACAGAAAAGTTATATATGAGTAAAAACACACACGAAAAAGTCAGAGACAGAGTTTCCTTCAAGCCTTGGGATTTTCTTGTACAGTAAAAAGGAAAGCACAAGTTAACTTGAACTTTGTCAATCCTCTATGTTCCATTCCTCTCCTGGGATCAGTTTCCACATCCAGTAGCAGTTACTTCCAGGAACAATCTACGGTGCTGCCTGAGGTATAATGAATGTTTTCTTGCTTCACCGAAATAACACAAGGACACCCTGATCTGAGGTTACACGTGTTTCAGAGACAGCTTAGTAAAGAGAAAATATGAAATTTATATTGCTTTTAAATACATTTTCCATGAGTATATTGAGTTTAAACTTTGTAAGTTCTCTATAAATTAAGGTGAATTTTAAATGGGAAGAAGGTTCTCAGATCATTTTTTTGTGAGTGTATGTGCTGCACATTATTTCCCAACTGTTCATGAGATAACAGTAAGGAAACAATAGTAATAATAGGAGAAAGAGAAGTTTTGTGTTTAAGTATAAGTGTTCAATGCACTATAGAAGATTCTACAAATAATACCACGTTGAAACAATAAAGCCATGTCCAGTATGTAGATTTGAGAGTGATATAGAGAAAGCATTACACGTACGTGGAACAGGAAGTATGAGGCCACTCCCATTCTAAATCACGCTTGCTAATCACCCAACTTTGTAGACAGTAGAATGGAAGCATAATTCTCTTTCCAATGCAACTCAGATATAAGAGCATGGACTTAATTGGAAAAAAAAAGTCCATCCTGAGAGAGCAGGGATTATACTAGCCATGAACTGGTGGATAAGATCACATTTATTTTCTTTCCTTTACTTATGTATTTTTTGTTGGTGGTGGTCTTGGCAATTGAACACTGGTCCTGGGAGCTGTCCCTCTGCTATTCAGCTCAAGGCTAATACTCTATACTTGAGCCACAGTGCCACTTTCAGTTTTCTTGTAGTTAATTGGAAAAAGAGTCTCCGGGACTTTCCTGCCCGGCCTGGCTTTGAACCCTATCTGAAGATCTCACCACCATCCAGCTTAGGATCACACTTCTAACAGTGTACACACAGCATATATAATGTGCATGCTCATATATCTTTATATGAATTCTTAAGTTAAAAATCTAGGCTACAGCTTAGCCTTTACACTCACGAAAATGTTTGTAATTTAAAAGTTGATACTCCTGGAGAAATAAAACCTAAGAATGTAAAGGTGTCTGGGAAGGTCAGTTTGCATCCAGCCTGGGCAGAACAGTCTTTGAGAAACAATAACAAAAGCTGGATTGGAAGAATGGCTCAAGTATTGGAATACCAGTCATGAGCAAGATTGCTGAATAAGATCTTGAGGCTTTTGCATACATACATACAATCATACACATATATACAGAGACACTTATATGTGCACACACAAATACACATATTAAGCAACTCTCAGAATATGTGGAAAAATTTAGAAAACAATAGAAAATATGTCCCGAGTAAGACTAGAATCAAATGATAATTTTTAATGTTAGAAAGTCCTCAAGTGAACCTTCTTCCAAAAGTTTAAGAATATTACATAGATAGAGACCAGAGATAGTAATAGAGTCAAGTAATCATTATTAATGTCATCAGGTCCATGGAGGAATGAATCAGAGACTCCTTCAGGTGCATCTGAAAATGTTCAAATCCTGTGTCAAATGTTAGAACATCTTTGAAAAGTGTACAAGAACACTCTGAGCAGTATAGTGGATAATATTACTGGAGAAATTCAGAATTGCTAGTCTGTATCTAGATTAAATAAACCAAGAAACTATGGAGGGGCAATGTGATACAAGGCTAGAATTCTAGCACTCAGACTAAGACAGGAGATTAGATAGTGGAATTACACAGTGATACCTTCCCTGGACCAGGTAGTATAATTTTGTCTTAATAAAACAAACCAAACAAGAAATGAATACAAAGTTGTAAGTTTGGGCTAATTTTGTCATTATGTTTTCAGAAGTCATGTTTCCTATTGAAATGCAACTCATATATAATCCTCAGTTGTGTTTGAAATGTTCTCTTCATTCATGAACATTCTTAGATGCAAAATGGCTCATGATTCCCATCCAAAATGTGAAAAAGTAAGTGATCATCATTCTAATAGATTCCAAGGAAAGGAAGAAGGATTACAAAAGCTTAAGCTTGGAAAAATAGCAAAGTTAATCTAATGTAGCACTATGTAGATCTTGCTAAATTAGAGTTTACATTTAAAATAAATGTTTTGGTTTTGTTTGTAATTTCATATTCTATCAGATACTACAAAATCCTTTTTAAGTAGAGGGTTTAATTGACAAATTTACAAATGTTTCTTGCATGCTATTTGCCTAGAATATTCTTTCATGAGAGTTATAATTAGAACTCAGTTAGTAGATAATTCCAAAACTTCATGTATAAAATGATAATGTGAATGATAATGTGAATAATGTAGACAGAGTTGGCAAAAAATGGATGATATTAATTTATAAATTTAGAAAAAGCGCGATTTTTTGAAGCTTTGGTATAACATGGTATGAAGAGAATAATTGTGTGACATCTTCTTTCTTCTACCTGTATGTAAGACAGGAAGCAATTTCCTTAATTACGTGCCTCTGTATACAGTGAGAAAAATGCTAGGTTTGGGATTTGTTTTATTTTCGTTTTTGTTTTATTTGTTTGTCCTAGGGCTTGAACTCGGGGACTGGACACTGTCTCTGAGCCTGTTTATGCTCAAGGCCCGTGCCCTACCACTTCAACCTCAGCTCACTTGTGTCTGGCTTTTCCTAAGAACTTTATTGGAGATAAGAATCTAGAGAACCTTCCTGCCTGGGTGGGCCTTTGCCAATGTCTAGTGCATTGGGGTCCCTGGGTAAGGGTAACAAAATCACCAGGACACTGGGAATGCAGAGTGCAAACAGCAATTGCCACTACATGCTGTGCTTTATTGTTAGTGGTATTTAACAACAAGCAAGCATGATCTTTGCCAAAATTTGGTCAGAAGACATTGACACAAAAATTTCAACAAGTACATTTTTACTTGACCTATGAGACAATGTCTTGGTATATTATTATCTAAACTATTTTAGTGCAAGCTCAAACCAGTCAGGAAAATGCTTAACTAGCTGTTCATCTATGATTAAGCAAGAAAAAGAGCTACTTCCTCAGCTCCCAGGAGTCTGTGACATGTGTTTTGAGATAGGGAGAGAGAACATTTTCCCTCTCTAGCCCGGCATGCCAAGAGCTTTCCTAATACTCAAACTCGGTCTTCAGATAATCCTGAGGCCAGAGCCTGCATCATTCTGCCCCTTCAACATAGACCATGAGTCTTCACAATTTCCTTCTTTTTTCTTTTGTTTTAAAAGTAAAGCTTTCCACAGAGTTATCATAGATATTTGCATTGGCTTCATAAAAATCATATATAACAGTACAAGTGCAAACAAAATAATAACAATCATAATTTCCATACCACTAGCAATATGTGAAATGCTTTGTAGTATTTCTTTCAGATCCAACCCTTCCAATTGTTTAATAAGTGCATCAGCAATATTAGAAGCATCATCATTTGTGAATTGTTTACCAAAATTCTCATGTACATTAAATTGTAACTGAGGAATCAATTGAGCAGCAGTAGAATTTCCAGATAAATACTGCTGTATTACATTCTAATCATGTATAGATTTATTATATTTTACATTAGTAATGCAAAAGGTAGTAAAATTCCAATTACATTTTAACAATAACTGTTTTTCCACAACCAATAACTTGTGTCCTAACCATCCCACTGTCTGTTTAAGAATATTAATCTCTGTTTGTAATAGAGCATCAATTTCTACCTGGGAGACCCACAATTCATGTGAATCCCGGTGCCATTCTTCCACAAAGTGCTAATTTGTAAGGAAGTGTGTAAGGCAATTCCAGACACGGCAGCAACAGTGGTAGTAGCAATTAAGCTGAAGATCACAGCTACAATGGCTCCAATCATGAGCTTTGTACATTTTAGTAGTTTGGTAAAAAATTCAATAACAGCACTATCCAAAGGATTTTGGGACCATTCTCTTCCTAATTAAACAGGTAGCCAAATATGAGTTCTTTGTTGTAATATCATAGTACTATACTGTCATTAAAATTAAGAGAGGAATTAATGCAAGAACACAGGCGACAATTAATTAAAACAAGAAATAGTAGGAGAAAATGTAAATTTTCCCACTAAAAGTGCATAAGGCAGAGCTACACAAGCAGTTGCATCATAAGATTTGTACAAAGTAAAATTATAAGTGGATGCAGAGTTCGCCGTCCCTGAAAACGATCCATTTGATAGCATCATGGGTTTCAGCGCCGCTGCGACCTTCCAAAGATGAGTCTGAACAGCAGTGGGTGCAGCCATGAAAGCCCATAGAGCATCTGCAATGCCTCCATCTCCCCAGGCCATAAATCGAACTCCAGTAAGCGATCCATTAATGGCTTCCAGCATCCTAGTAACATTTGATAAGTCACATCTGGTAATATTCCATTCTGAACATGTGTTAATAAACTGTTCAAAAGGTCCTCAATTAATAAAATTATTGAACATTTTTCCAAATGTTCCTCTACACTCTTGCCACACAAAAGGCTGATATTTTAAATCAATATAAGTAAAATCAGGGCACATAGGTAAGGATAATTCGCCATCAGTGACACTTTCCCAGCTACTATAAATGGCCAAGAAGTAAATTGCTGAAACTGTGTTTTAGAATTGGAAGTGCGTTTCCAAGGTAAAACCCAATGTTGCCAATTCATTACTAAACATGGAGGAGGCCCCAGACAACAGGCAAGGAATGAGTATAGTAAGTAAAATTTAAAAAGCTACCATCATCCTTATTGCAAAATGTGAAATTATTCCAAGGAGGAGATAAAACAGCAAGAAGAGTATAGACGGTTATATCCCCAAACAACAGGTTCCAATAAAGGAGGGTTAGGAACAAAGGCCCAATAACTTACATTAGCATTAGCATGGACAGAGTTTACAGTAAGCAGGGCACACATGGCCAGGAACAAGTTCTCAGCAGTGACAGGTTTACCATTGAATTGTAACATCTTTTGTCCTTCTCCAGTCAACTTTTGAACCTGCCCCCAGATGGGCAGTGGTGATTTCTTTTTTTTTATTTTATTTTATTTGTGAACATACTCTACAGAGGGGTTACAATTACATGGGCAGGATAATGTGTACATTTCTTATCAAGCATTGCAGCCTCCTCCTTTGTTTACCCTTCACATCCCTTCCCAGCCTCCCCCCCAGTCCCAATCCTTCTCCCCCCCCACCCCACTCCCCTGCATCGACGTTGTAAAGCTCGATTTGGACATGACAACTTGTACTTCTCATTGTTGCAACAGGTCCACCTGTATCCTTAAACGACTTGTTTTTCCCCATCTCCTCCACAAGTCATAGTGAAATCAAATATAGTGAAAGCAGGGGTTATACTGTGGAGGAGGGACATACATAGCAACAAAGAAATAATCTTATAAATGCGTTAGAAACACATGCTTGAAAGAAAAAAGCATTAAAGTACATATCTAAGGGTTCTTTTTCCGCAACTGGTGGCTGATTCCTTGAAGGATACAGGGCTGTCCTCACTGGACCGCATCTGTATCCATCAGGCAAGAAGCTAGTATTGTTTGCCATCCTGTGTAGACACAAAACCCTATCCTCGTCCCTTATGTCATAATGTTCCTAGTTGCCATTCTGCATCCAATGCAATCTTAATCCATACAGAAGCATTTAAATAAGGTTTTTCTTGTATTTGTTCAAAATAGCGCTCAGCTCTAGTTAAAATATCTCCTTGTGGTAAGTTTAAAATTTTAAGAACATAAAGAGCTTGATATAAAATTATTTTAGGATTTTGCATGGATATCCACAAAATATCCATACCCTCATCCAACCTTTTCCTCCTTTTTAATTGTTTAATTTGTTGTTTTAGTATGCCATGAACTTGTTCAATAATGGCTTGTCCTTGGGAGTTGTATTCTATTCCTGTAATATGTACCACATCATAAAGTTCACAAAATCTTTTAAATCTGATACTTTTATTGGCTGGTCCATTATCAGTCTTTATTTTGGCAGGCACTCCCATAATGGCAAAAGCTTCCAATAAGTGTTCTATTTCGTGGTTAACAGTTTCTCCCATAAGGGCAGAAGCCCAAACAAATTTGGTATACGTATGTATTGTAACATGTACAAAGGAAAAACGGCCAAAGGTTTATACATGGATTATATCCATTTGCCAGAGCTGATTAGGTTGTAATCCACGAGGATTTACTCCAGCAGGTACAACTCTCAAATGCATTGGTCTGCAGATAGGACACCTTTTTATAATTTGTTTAGCTTGAGAATAAGGTATTTTATAATGTATATGTAAATGGCTAGCATTTGTATGTAAATGAGCATGATCCTGTTTAGCAGAAGCAAAACTAATTTATCAACCTTATTATTGCCATATACAAGGTAGCAGGTAACGAAGAGTGAGCTCTAATGTGAGTTACAAACACTTTGGCATTACGTTGTTGTAGTAAAGCTTGTAATTGTTTAAATAGTTGGTTTAGCTGGGGTTTAGATGAATGTGTAACTCCAGTTATATTAGTCACAACTCCTACAGCATAGGCAGAATCAGTAACAATATTAACATCTCCCACAAAACCTTGTAACATCTTAATAATAGCAAAAAGTTCATTTTGTTGAACTGAGGCTTAAGAAGTTGTTTGTACCCAATATTTATTTGTTGTCCAGTAGCACTTTTTGTTTTGGAGCCATCTGTAAAAACGGTAAGAGCAGTGGAAATAGGGGCCTTGGTAATTATATTATTAATGACAAGTTGTTGTTCATGCAAGCAATCCCACAATCTACCTTTGGGAAAATGATAGGAAAATTGCCCAGTACAATTTACTAATGCTATTTCTAGCGCTTCAGAGAGGTTTAACAAATATTTTAGTTGGAATTTTGGCAAAGGAAAGATAATTTCAAATAAATCATACCCTGATAGGGTAAATACCCGTTGCCTGACCTGTTGAATAATAATTGCCAACTGTTGTTCATAAGGCATAATATTGTTTGTAAATCTATGCTGTGTATAAATCCATTCTAATGGCATCTCATTTTGTCGTATAATTCTTGTTGGGTATTTCCCTGTATCTAAAATACATACATTTATGAGTTGATTGAGCGTTACTCGATGTAAAAACATTTTTTTAATTCTCTGTTCTACAAATTGTACTTCTCTTTCATCTTCCTTAGTTAAAGTGTTTTTGCTATGTAAATCAGGCTCCAATTGTAACAATGAAAGCAAATTATGTAATTGGTAAGTAGGAATTCCTAAGGCAAATAATATCTCCTGGGAACTTGAAAATCATTTAACGTATGTAATTGATCACGTCGTAAAGATATTTTTTGAGGTGTCACTGTTTTTCTACAAACAACATATCGTGATGGAGACATAGATTTCCATTGTGTATATATAGCACATTTTCTTGATCCATTCATCTACTGAAGGGCATCTGGGTTGGTTCCAGATCTTAGCTATGGTAAATAATACTGCAATAAACATAGTTCTGCTGGTAGCTTTAATGTGGTCTTATTTGTAAACATTTGGGTAAATGCCCAAAAGTGGAATTGCTGAGTCATAGGGGAGCACGATGTGGAGTTTTTTGAGGAAACTCCATATTACTTTCCAAAGTGGTTGAACAAGTTTACACTCCCACCAACAATGAAGTAAGGTTCCCTTCTGTCCACATCCCCTCCAGCATCTGTTGTTATTAGAGTTCTTGATTTTAGCCATTCTAACTGGGGTGAGGTGGTATCTCAATGTTGTTTGGATTTGCATTTCTTTTATGGCTAGGGAGGTTGAGCATTTCTTCATGTGTCTATTGGCCATCCTTCTTTCTTCTTCAGAGAAGTTTCTCTTTAAGTAATTAGGCCACTTATTTATTGGGCAGTTGTTTCTCTGAGGATTTGTTGTTGGGGGATTTAATTTTTTGAGTTCCAAGTATATTTTAAATATGAGACCCTTGTCCATTGTATGGCTAGTGAAGGTCTTCTCCCAATCCGTGGGCTTTCTATTGATCTTGATAGCTATGTCCTTTGCCATGCAGAAGCTCTGCAACTTCATGCAATCCCATTTGTCGAACCACTCTTTGAATTTTTTCTGTTTCCGGGTCTCTATTAAGAAAAATTCGGCCTGCGCCAAGGAGACCTAGGGTTTCTCCTATTCCATCCTGTAATGTTTTCAGAATGTATGCTTTGACTCCGAGGTCTTTGATCCATTTGGAGTTGATTCTTTTGCAGGGTGATATATAAGGATGTAGCTTTAATTTTTCTAAATATAGTAAACCAATTTTTCCAGCACCATTTACTGAAGAGGCTGTCTTTCTTCCATTCTATTTTTTTAGCTCCCTTATCAAAGTTTAGATGGCTGTATGTCTCTAGGTACATTTCTGCGTTGTCAATTCTATTCCATTGGTCCTGAGGTCTGTTCTTGTGCCAGTACCAAGCTGTTTTGATTTCAATGGCTTTATACTAGAATTTGAAATTTGGTATTGATATTCCTCCAGCAGTGTTCTTTCTGTTGAGGAACGTTTTTGCTATTCTGGGTCTTTCATTGTTCCATATGAATTTTTGGATTTCCTCTTCTATTTCCTTGAAGAATGACGTTGGAATTTTGATAGGTATCACATTGAATTTGTAGATAGCCTTGGGAAGTATTGTCATTTTCAGGATGTTAATCTTTCCAATCCAGGAGCATGGAGGATGACATTGCCCCCATTTGTTAGGAAATGGAAAGACTTGGAAAAAAATTATATTCAGTGAAGTAAACCAAGCCCAAAGAAACATACGTCCCATGATTTCCCTTATTTGCAATATCTAGTATATGTATGAGTCAAGCAGAAAAGGTCAGACAAGGTGATGTTAGAAAAATGAATCCTAAGATATGTATTTAAATGTTTTTTTCTTTCATGCATTTGTTTCTAACGTATTTATAAGATTATTTCTTTGTTGCTTTGTATGTCACTCCCCCACTGTATAACCCCTGCTTTCACTGTATTTGATGTCGGTATAATTTGTGGAATGGAAGGGGAAAAACAAGTCATTTAAATAAGGATACATTTGGAACTGTTGCAACAATGAGAAGTACAAGTTGTCAAGTCGAAAACGAACTTTACATCTTGGGCGGGGATTTGGTGGGGGGGAGGGAAGATGGGAAGGGATGGGAAGGGTTAACTAAGGAGGAGGCTACAATGCTTGATAAGAAATGTACTCACTCTCTTGCCCATGTAATTGTAACCCCTCTGTACCATATTTTCACAATAAAAAAAAAAACAAAAAAACAAAAAAAAATCCTAAATATTTTACCTCCATATCTTTTTGTATTTTTTCAGGTGCTATTATTAATACAAAATCTTTAAATATAGAGGGTAAACACTGTAACACCATTTCTAATTCTGTCACATTTGGTCCTGCAAATAAAATATCATCCATATAATGAAAAATATAAATGTGAGGCCATTTTGGTTTAACAGTTTTTAAGGCCTTATCAACATATATCTGACACATAGTTGGAGAATTCATCATTCCTTGGGGCAACACCTTCCATTGGAAGTGCTGATGAGGGGTTTGATGATTTATTTGTCATAAAGAAAAGGCAAATCTTTTATAATCTTTTACATGTACAGGAATGGTAAAAAAGCAATGTTGTAAATCTATTACTACTATTGGCCAACTTTTACGAAGCATGGCAGGCGACAGTATACCAGGTTGAAAAGCCCCCGTAGGGTACATGGATGCTTTACCTCCTTGTAAATCAATCCGCAATCTTCATTTCCCTGACTTCTTTTTAATAACAAATATTGTAAAATTCCATGGTGACATAGACGGCTCAATATGTCCTTTGGTTAACTGTTCTTCAACTAATTGATGAGTTGCTTCTAATTTTTCTTTAGATAAAGGACATTGTTGAATCCAAAGAAGTTCCTCAGATTTCCATAATATCTCAATGGGCTCCATCTAAAAATGTTAAAATTGAATATGAGCTCCCCATTGTTCCAGTACATTTCTACCAATTATGTTAACTGGAACTTCCATAATATAAGGTTTAAGGACAGCTGTCTGTCCGTCTTCTGATATTATAGTACCATACGACACTGAGAGCTAGAAAAGAGCAGCGAGAGAGCGCCTCTGGGCCTGGGCTAGGCCTTTATCTAGGGTATGGGCAGAGAAAGTTGTGGCCACATCAAATTCAGATGTGACCTCAGTGGATGCAGATATGACCTCTTTCAGGTGTCCCAGTTGCCTATGTAACGCAGGTACTGGGTGGAGACTTTACTGCAAGGAGGGTGGAGTCTTTCACCATCCTGGAGCAGACCTTACATTCCAGGCTTTTAATAATCATAAAATAGGGTGTGGATTATTTCTGGCTACTTCCTGCTGACAAGAGGGGGTCGACAATAGGGGTAAAAGGCTGGAATTTGGTCCCCTCCCAGAGAAGGCAGTGAGCAGCAGTGGTCCCTTGGTGGTGTGAGTCCTTAGATGAAGTCTGGAGAAGTCTCATGAGCATTGAGGGGCTGGAAAAAAATACTAGAGAGCAAATAAATGGCAAGAGGGTGGACTTGGGGCTGAGAATGTTGTAGAAATGTCCCTAGCTACTTCTGATATCTGGTGACTAGGTAGAGAAGTCAGGTGACAAAGGCAAGAATATAAATTCCTGTTCAGTTAATACATATTTAGGTATAGACATTGGATGGGCAGGCTTCTTACTTCCACTGACCTCCTGGCTCTGGTTAATTTTGAAAGGGCAGGCACAAAGTAGCTGATGTGTCATCTCCTCTTACTCCTCTCCATGTTCCCTTGTTCCCCAGACTGGCTGTGTCTAACTGCTCATTGCTGTGATGGCTTGTCCCAGTTGGTATTCAAGGAGGTTGGAACTCAAGGGCTGGGCATGGTCCCTCAGCACTTCTTCTCAAGGCTAGTACTCTACCACTTGGAGTTACAATAGCACTTCCAGTGTTTGGCTGCTTAGAGATAAGAGTCTTGAGCCATGCTTGCAGCCGGGCTCTTTGCAGGTTAGTAGGGAGATGGAGTCTTAGGGATTTTTCAGTCCGGGCTGTCTTTAAACTGCAATCTTTGCCACAAAAGCCCTTTATTATTTCCAATTAAAGCAACAAGGAGATCAAGTAGAATAAGTACAGCTTACCTGGTTCTTATCAAGAATTGACAGACAAATATTCTGAAATGACAAAACTCATTAGATGTGATGAGAATTTCAGCACACATATGCCTAGTATTTAGAACCATGTAGTCAGTAGAATACACAACACAAAACAAAAAGGCTTATCAAGAATTGCCAACAAATATTCTGAAATGACAAAACTCATTAGATGTGATGAGAATTTTAGCACAGATATGCCCAGTATTTTAAAAACATATAGTCAGTAGAATATACAACACAAAACAAAAAAGGCAAAACAAAAAACCTAAAATTTTGAAAACAATGTTTAGACATCTTTGCTAATAAAGCACATCACATGGTTGGGCCTCATTTACCAGGGCCTGTGAAAAAAGCAAATTGCTAGCAAGGCATCTTAGAATAGCTGAATGGAGTAGTAATTTTGGTGGAAGGTTAAGGGCCAGATGGGGCCAAAACCTTAAGCCACCATGTGGCCAAGATGGCAAACTCAAGATGGCGAATTTCTGAAAAAAACAAAATGCAAAGACACCCTGAACAAATAGACCAAGACAACAATTGGCTAGCCTTTGAGAGAGAACCTAGAGGGGGTCCATGGGACCCAGCCTGCATCTCACTCTTCAGGGCACAAGCCAAAATGTAAAAAAAGAAAGGGAGAGATAGGGAAAGTTGGACATGAATGGCAGAGAGAGAACAAAGAGAGCCTGAAAATAAACAGAATTCTGACCATTTACCATTGCAGTAGCCAAAACTGTCTACATCTGAGAATGGCATAAAAATGAGGCGCTCTAGCTTTCCAGGGAGTGCAGGAGACATTTCAATGGGGTTTCACGGCTCAGGCGTGATTCCCAGCACCCCATTAAATGAGTAGGAGAGTCAGTCTGGTGAGTGAAGGAGAGCTGAGGAGGCAAAGCATCCCGACTCCCCCCAGAGCCCTCTAGAGAGAGCAACAGAGAACCATAGAGTAGCTTCACTCACCAGAGTAGAGAAGTGGTGTGGACGTGGATGTGAAGGCCAGCAATGGTATCAATGCACTGTGTCTTCAGCAGACAGATGGGTTGGCAAAAAGCCATCAGAACTGTGGGTATTCCTCAGAGCAAAAAGGGAAAAACAAACAGAAAAAGTAAAAAGAGGGAAAAAAACAGAGAAATCCGAGCTATTATGACTTTAAGCCCTTTATCGGAGTCATGCCACCATTTATGTTAGGTTTTTAATAAAAGGTAGCTGAGTAAGAACAGCACCACGCACGTGGTATTCAGGTAAGGGGTAGATTTATTCAGTAGACCTGCTGGGACCAGGCAAGGTTGGCACTCCACGTGGTTCAGAAAGGCCTAGGAAAGAGAGAGCTGGAAAAGAGAGAGGAAAGAAAGAGAAGAGAGAGAGCTAGAAAAGAGCATTGAGAGCTAGAAAAGAACACTGGGAAAGCAGAGAGAGAACAGAGAGGAAGAAAAGAACAGTGAGAACAGAGAGAGAGAGCAGAGAGCTAGAAAAAAACAGTGAGAGAGCTAGGAAAGAGCAGCGGGAGAGTGCCACTGGGCCTGGGCTAGGCCTTATCTAGGGTATGGGCAGAGGAGGTGTGGCCACATCAAATTCAGATGTGACCTCAGTGGATGCAGATGTGACCTCTTCCAGATGTCCCAGTTGCCTAGGTAATGCAGGTACTGGGTGGAGACTTTGCTGCAAGGAGGGTGGAGTTAGCTCACCATCCTGGAGCTGACCTTACAAGGACCATACACCATCATTACCTTCTTCAGTTTACCAATATCATCAACAGCAGCACCTTCATATCTGACTGGTTGAGATATACCATTCATAGGGGGTGGTCGAATTACAGGATAAGGAAAAAATAGGCATTTCATCATCAAACTCACGGTCTGAGCCCTCTGTTTTGTGAGGGAATGATGCTGTAAAAATTGCATCGGCCAGTGAAGGAGCCGAAGGCTGCTTTACTTTCACATTTTCAGGTTCTCCTTTCACTCTGCTAATTTCCAACTCCATATGTTGTAATTTTGATAAAATCAATTCCATTTGCTCAGACATTTTATTTACACTTTCAGTTTGTTCCTTTTCAGCCTTTTTTACCTCTTGTTTTTTCTCTGTTAATTGCAATGCATCCTTATCTATTGTGTCCTTAACCTCAGATTCCAATTGTAAACCTACAATAGAAGGGGTGGCCTCTTTCTTTAAGTCTGCTATTAATCTTTCCTTATTCAAAGCTTCAAAAAGGGTATGTAAAATAGCCCAAGTGGACCAAAATCTAATAGGAATCTTTTCCCCTTCTTGAACAGCTCTTTCTACATTATTCTTTACTCGTTTCCAATTATCAACATCTAATGTTCCTTCATCGGGGAACCACGGACTCCATTCCCTAACTACATTAATACACATTTCTATGTCAGAAGAAGTAATATTTAGACCATAAGCACCAAGTAAATGTTTAAGCATATGTAAGTATGGAGTAGATTTAACTTTTCCCATCACCCTGTAATTAAAGGTACTTACCTGAATATCCCTTCCTGAATTCAACAATGAAGGGTCCCTGTTTGGGTGCCAGTTGTATCATCTAGTGCCTTGGGGTCCCTGGGTAAGGGTAAAGAAATCACCAGGACACAGGGGATGCAGAGTGCATACAACAATTGCCACTCCAAGGTATGCTTTATTGTTAGTGGGTATTTAAAGACAGGCAAGCATGATCGTGGCCAAGATTTGGTCAGAAGATATTGACACAAAAATTTCAACAGATACATTTTTACTTGACCTATGAGACAATGCCTTGGTATATTATTATTTTTTGGGGGTCCGATCGTGGGGCCTTAACTCTGGGCCTGGGCGATTTCCCTCAGCTCTTCAGCTCAAGGCTAGAGCTATACCACTTGAGCGACATCACCACATCCGGCTTTTTTCTTTTTGCTTATGCGGTGCTGAGGAATCGAACTCAGGGCCTCATGCATGGAAGGCAAGCGCTCTACCAGTGAGCCACCTTCCCAGCCCTGTCTTGGTATATTATTATCTAAACTATTTTAGAGCAAGCTCAAACCACTTGTCCAATCTCAGGAAAATGCTTGACCAGCTGTTCAACTATGCTTAAGCAAGCAGAAGAGCTACTTCCTCAGCTCCCAGAGTCTGTGACATGTGTTTTGAGATAGGGAGAGAGAACATTTTCCCTCTCTAGCCCGGCATACCAAGAACTTTCCTATTACTCAAACACAGTCCTCAGATAATCCTGAGGCCGGAACCTGCATCATTCTGCCCCTTCAACCTAGACCCTGAGTCTTCACAGGCTTTTAACTGTAATCTTACAATCTTAGCATCCTTATTATCTATGATATTTAAAAAGCATAAATACAAATAATATTTCCAAGAATACCAGTGGAGGAAAAATGATGCAACCCAGTTTATAGTGGTGTTCTTTCCAGAACACGGAGGGCATCACATTAGCAGAGGTGCAGTGTATTTTCACAATGGAGATAAGCTATTCTTGATGTGAATTAAGGGAATTTTGAGGTGCACCCTACAAGTTGGAAACTGGTGGTCTAGGATGACTTTATGGCATAAATCTTGTGATTGATGGTCAAGAAATAATAGCTTAATCTGACAAACAACTGCTTACTCTTGAAGAATTAATTATAACATGCTTCATAGTTTTATCCTTTATCAGAATGTGGCTCTTTTTCTGTTCACTTCTCAGTCTGTAACACCCCATTGGAAAATGCACCTATTGCAGAATTACATAACATGCAAACAGGTATATTTTGAATCTCTCAGGAATGGAATGTTCAGAATTTGAAAATGAGTAGTTATTAGTCATAGGAATTTTGAAGAACACATACATTCTGTCCTCTTAACAACTTATTAACTTTTAAAAGTTATGGGTTTCCATAGAATTAAACTGTTTTCTCTTTTAGTATAAGAAAGTACTAAATTTATTCTATTTTCAAAATATTGGCAAGTATATTGTGAAAAAATTTTCTAGTTGGATATCATTCAAGTTGATGACCCTCTGATAAAGAAGAGGTAATTAATTCAAATTAGATGCTAAATAATACTGATTTTTAAAAAGTTACTACATAAAGAATAATATTTACTATACCAAAACAGTGAAATTTTATTTCATCAGCTTATTTTTTAAATTTAATTTTAATGTGAAAGTGATGTGCACTGGGGTTATAGCCATTGGAAGGTACTGAATACATAACTTTTCAAACTTGTTATCCCCTCTCTCATTTTTCTCACAGTTTTTCCTTCATCACAATACCCCTCAGACGTTGTAATGTACATTTCCAACTTATTGTCTTGTGAGAATTGCTATTGCATTGGTTTGCTCTTTGTCCTTTGCCTCACCGTTTTTTTTTTTGTTCCTGTTCCCTTAACTAATTAAGGTAAATGTATACAAAATACACAGGGTACCAAAATCAAACACAGCAGAGGATAAACCTTAGGGGAAAATCTCAAAGAAAATAGAAATCACATAGTTCATCAAAAACAACAACTGCAAATAAATATTTCTTTTTCCATATCTTGGAGTTCATTTTGCTCAGCATCAGCTTATATGGTCATATATATGCATAACAAAGGCACTGGAAAATAGTAGTTTCATGGATACTATATCATGAAAACAACATGTTAACTCTTTTTGTTGGTAAGGGCGGGATTATGATTGGTGAATTCACGATTCTGATAAAGGAATTTCAAAAGAGCTTTAAAATTAATGACAGGTAAATTTTAATTGTTCAAACTTTTTAACAACTTAGCCTATTAAGAACATTTAAAATTGTCTGGGAAAATAGGCTTTCATGCAAAGAAATCCGTGTAGACTTAGTTGAGAGGGAGCAATGTGGGTGAATATGGTTCATTTTCACAGTAAACAAACAAGCCTCACAAACCTTGCGGTAAATCCTGTAGGTTCTCTTGAGAATTGTCCTTACCCAGGAAATATACTCTCACTGTGTGAAACAAGGTTGCAATGGAATTTAAATTCAAAGTTCTTTTAAAAAAAGACATCAAAATTTGTGAATTGACATTTAATTACTAAACAGTAATTCTCTGAAAAAGAAGGGAAGATGTAATTCAAAATCACTTACTTTAATAAAAGTATGAGAAAAGAGTAGTGAAGGTAGTGAAGAAAGATGAGAGAACCCATACAGGACTGTTTTCTCTCCAGTGGTGTAATGGGATCTTGACCTTGTTTCTTCCATTCTATCTTCACAAGCTATAAAGTGTAGCTCAGGACTGGAGTAACCAGTTCAGATAAAGAATACTCAAAGAGTGGGGGCTGGGAAAGTGGCTCAGTGGTAGAGCGCTTGCCTTGCATGACTGAGGCCCTGGGTTCGATTCCTCAGCATCACATAAGCAAAAAGAAAAAAGCCGGAAGTGGAGCTGTGGCTCAAGTGGTAGATCGCTAGCCTTGAGCTGAAGAGCTGAGGGACAGCGTCCAGGCCCAAAGTTCAGGCCCCACGACCGGACCCCCCCCCAAAAAAAGAGAATACTCACAGAAGAAAATATTTGCAGTCGATGTAGGTGATTTATAACCTTTGACAATCTATTCAAATCTGTTCAAGACTCTCCCCTACCCCAAACTGCCCTCTTTGGACAGCTTTGTTTGTTTTCCCATGACTGCCCTTCATTAACTGCTTAAAATTTTGTGAGCTCATATACATACTCTCTAAGCATTGCTGTTTGGTTGTGATTTTTGTGTGTTTTTGTTTGTAGTTGTGTTTTTAACTGAATTTCAAAGGTTGTGCATTTGTGTTACAATTAAATATGTCCACCTAATTGTCCAATGCTCCTGGATCAGAGTCACTCCTTCTATCATTCTCAACCAACCCTTTCTCCAAGATTTATTGCAGATTTAGGACTTCCTTTATTACATGTGTACATTGAGTATTCTAGCTGTACTTGCCCCTTGTTCCATTTTTCATTCATTTTATGTCTTTACTATTATTCCTTTCTGGTTTCAACTTCCTGATAGTCGTTCTGTTAAACTGTCTGTTAATACATTCCAAGGAGTTTCAATCCCACATATACTTGAAATGATGTCAGCTTATATTTCCATAATTCATTCATCTGCAATAACAATTTGCAAGACTGGAGACGTGAAGCACCAAGACATAATTTTATTCTCATCGTTTTGGAAGATTAATCTTTAGTCAACAAGAAAGTTTAAACATAACTTAGAATTTATAGCTAACTACCAGTTTTTATAAATGGCTTTGTACAATGGTGTGTGATTATTTTATTTTACATGGGATGATATTTTCTACTACCTATAAATTTTGGAAAAAGAAGAAAACTAAAATTTACTACTGTAGAGGAATATGATAGCAATAGAAGACAGATTTTATGTTTGTCACATCTCTGATCAGTACTCATATTCAAGATTTAAAGTCATATTTCTTACTATGTTAGACAGATAGGGAAAATATATGATAAGGCAACACATGATAAGGCAACTATTAGTGACTTTTTAAAATGTACCTTCTTATATGATGAAATTTACTTTATTAGCTAATATTTGGGTTTGAATTATGGGAGGCTGATGTATTTAACACATTTCTGGAAGGCACCTACTGAACAACGCAAATGGTGTGAGATACTATTTCTACACTTTAATGAATGGTTGAACTTATTTGGCATTAGTGCTGGGTAAACAAATCAACTCTATTGTAACTTGATTCCTACACTTGAAAAACTTAATGTCACTATCATCTACTTGTCAAGGGTTATTTTGGTGAATATGATTATAAAAAGTTTATTTGAAAAGGAATATACTTTCAAAAGATTAAATGTATTTTATCATTGGTTTGAGAATGACAACATTTTTAGACTACAGAACCAAGTTTTACTGAAGTACCAGTGTTTTGAAGTACTAAGGGTCTTCTCAATTAATGGTTTTCGAAATTATATTTGAACTCCAAGTCAAGATTTCCTAGCCTTGGTAGAACAATTATGGATCTAACATTCAGGAATTATTTTTCGGCCTACTTATGCTGGACTGAAATCTTCCATTCATCATTAGGAGAGGGGTATTAAAAATAATCTTGTGACATTTGTGATTTTGTTTACTCATATGGGCTGGTCATCTGTAAATTGAAAGTTTGAACTACAGTACTTTCTGTCATATTTTGTGATCTCATCTTTCATTTTAATTTGCCTTACATTTCACAATTGCTTACTGCTAATTCCTGCAAGGAATTGGGGCACTGAAATATTATAGGAAAAGAGAAAATGAGATGGGTCTTCAATTACTTTCTCTTAGCATGTTGCATGGGCCAAGGTGAGAAGTCTTGCCCATGTTATCTGATGATGCAGGTAACTGGGACCTGATATCCTCATACCCATGGGTACTGCAGAAGAATAATAGCTTTTAGGCATCATATCAGCAAAAATTTGGGTATAATCAGTAAGAACGCTTCAGAAATATGGGAAAAAAACACTTTGGGACTAGCGAGTTAACATAAGAAACACATCAGCAGTGTAAAATCTCTTCTAGATTAGAGGAAAACAATACTGCTTTTTTTTTTTTTACTATGTGAATTCAGAAGACCAAGAACACTTAGAAGGTATCACAAGTTTATACCGAAAACATTGCATTGATACTTTTTATATTCTAATATATATTCTAAACCTAATTATTTATGTTCCAATCTATTTATGGGAATAATTTTAAATTTATTTGTCAAATTACCAATGAATTCTAGTAAGATTCACTGTGTGAAATTTAAGATCAGCACATATAAACATAAAATATATATGTATATATAATAGAAGAAATTGTTATGCAATGTTCCGTTGTGGTTAGGGCATCAAAGGCAACTCTGTTTTAAAGTATTATTCCATTATCTCTACCTCAGTTTTTGGTAGAGTTAGACCTAAAACTTTACCATTTGTAAATTTACAGCCTGGAGGCAAGAGGAAACACTTTGATTAAAACATTACCAATTTAAGGCCTAATATCGAGGAAAAACATATGGACTTCTCCAGGAGTTATGGAAATATTTGGTGATAGAAAATCAGTAGTGCAAGTTCCTGCCTGGTTGGATGGTAGACAGGCCAGGATATTAGGTAAACATGAATATGAACATTTTTTTACCTTCTTGGCTTTAGCTAGTTTTGAAATGATAGGAATAATAAACAATTATATTTTGATAAAATACCTTCTATTCTGAAGAATTAAGTCTGAAGTGTTCCTATCTCTATGAACCCTTGTAACTAAGATTAGTTTTGTTCCAGTAAGACAATCTATGCTGTCAGGTAAGATATTCTGGTTGGTCTGTTCCTACATAGAAGAAGGGTGAAGGGACAGAAAGACATTTGTACCACTGAGACCTCATTTAGAAAATTTTAAGCTGCAGAAGTTTAGAAGTAGCTCTTAAGCAAGGCTTACTTTGAATCCATTAGCTCCACAAAGCTAACTCAGTTGATAAATAAGTGCTTGAAAAGCCATTACCTTTGAACTTAGCTATAAAGGCTTCAAAATATGATCAAATTTAAAATGAAAACGACAAAATAGTCATTGACAAAAAATTGCAAATATGAGCAATCGACCAAACAATATAAGTTTTTTCCACTATACATAGAAATTTAGAGAAATAAGATCAATAGCATTTTTAGTAACAATAAAGGTTCCTTGTTACAAATAGGCAACCAAGGATATATGCCTGTATAAAGATTACATCGTTAACTACTTAAATTTAGAGGATACTCCATGCTTCAGCAGCAGGTCTACACAAATTACAACAATACAGATATTAACATGGCACTTGTACAAGGAGGGCATGAAAATTTGTGAATTATTCCATATTTTTCATTCTTCAAATGCAATGAAAAACAGTTATTAAAAAGTTGATTACAAAAATACAAGTGTAACAAAACCTGAAATTCATAGAATTAAAGGTTAGTTTGACATCAGTGTATTAAACTTTCACCTTCGAAAGGCCCTTACATAGCATAACCTTTACAATACTTGAAATTAGATAACATTATCTTTTTATCCCAAAGAAATAAAATAATATAAAGACTTAGGAAAAAGGAATCTTAAACTTTTCCTATATGGAATGTAATCTGAAAGGACACATTTATTAATGAATCTATATATTATAAAACAATGTAGACTTCAAAGTATTATATCTAGAAGACAATGAAATAGATTATGGACTTTATACAAACATAGATACTTTTTTCAGACAATCACCAGGAATATCTTTAATTTCTGTACTATTCTTTTCAACAAATAAGATAAAATTAAAAAAATCACAAACTCTGCAGAACTCATTATAAATGCATACAAACAACTCTTGAATACATTTTGTCATCAAAGTCAGGCAATTCACGTGGAAGAATAACATGGAATCCATTAATTTTTAAATTAAGATCTTGCTGTTATTTTGTATTTTGAAAATATTTTGTAGGGACAGAAAGGATGGACTGGCACTTTTGAAATTTAAGAAACTTAACCAAACCATTACTACATAGGAGAACAATTTGTACAGCCTTCCACAACTTCAAAGAGTTAGTGATACATACTTATGCTTTTGGCAATATCAAATGCAGTTTCTTCCAAGTTGTTCTTCAGTCCGTTTTGAAATCATGTTTAAACAGAAGGAGATACAGCGTATCTTTGCTATTTCTATCCCAAGAAACAATATTTAAGGAGGTCAAGAGGCCTTTAGTTTGGGGATTGGTATCTGAATCATGATGAAGTAAGAAAGAATCCATTCTGGTATTATTCCACATATACTCACTGTGCAGGGGTGCCAAGCCATTCAGAATTCTTGCATGAATATCTGCCTTGAGCTACCAACTCATGGACAATGTCAAAATGTCCACTCTAGGATTCCCGATGAAGAGGGGTATACTTACCTCATTTCTAGTATACATATGAGTGGCCTTTTTGGAAAGTAGTCTCAGCACTATAGTAAGCCGATTAATTTCAGCATCTCAAAGAAGAAATTTGCATGGATTCTTCTCCATTATTTTCTTGCAATTGATACCTTCCTCACGTTTTCATCTTGTTCCTTGTCTTCATCAGAATTGCCTAACCAGAGACTTTGAGTACCAGTGGGAATGAGGTGTCCATGTATTTCCCCAATAGTCACGTAGGTTGAAATGGTCAGAAAAATCCGGTGAATTTTCTGCATGTTTTTTCACCATGATTTATTTTCTCTTTTTCCATTTTTACTATTTTAAATTATGGTAACTGGGGAGTACTGAATTGATAGAGAGCAGAGGAAAGATTTTCCTCCGTATTAAAATGCACAGACTGAAAATGAGGGACAGTGGTGTCTTCATATGCAGCTTATTCTAGGAAGGAGAAAATAGGAAACAAAGCCTACTATGTAAATGATTTGGGAAATACAAAGATATAGTGTAAGAGAAATTACTATTCAATATATGAGCTTTAAGAGCTTTCTAATAGATCCATCATTTATTGGTAACCAACATTAGAAAAAAATGTATAATGCAGTAGTAAAATAGAATTCCTTTGTATGACTACCTAAATACTTGTTTTTTTTTTAAACACTTGTTTCCATCTAAAAAATTAGGCCTGGGCTGGGAAGGTGGGTCAGTGGTAGAGCGCTTGCCTTGCATGCATGAGGCCCTAGGTTCGATTCCTCAGCACCACATAAGCAAAAAGAAAAAAGCCGGAAGTGGCGCTGTGGCTCAAGTGGTAGAGCGCTAGCCTTGAGCTGAAGAGCTGAGGGACAATGCTCAGGCCAGAGTTCAGGCCCCAGGACCGGACCAAAAAAAAAAAAAAAAAGTAGGCCTATCTATTCTCTTCAGGTGATTTTGATGATTGAAGATGCTTAATGAGAAGTCAAAATATATTAGTAGTCCTTTGATATCAATTAAATTTCATTGTTTCTTCTTGGAGAATATAATGATCAAAGCAATAGTTCAGAATCAGCAAACAATAGTTCAGCATCATGCTTCCAGTGCAAGTGGATCTCCAGTAAGTAATCCTGTGCACCATTTTCCACAAAGTTTTGTCACAGATACAATCTGCCTGCCTTCTCTAGCTGCTTTCCTAGCCTGGACCTTTTCTTTCATTGTGCAGGAAAAGTGTGATTCAACTGATTTCAGTCACATCTGTTCCATGAATTATCAAGGATTTAGATTCTTTTTTAAAAAAATTAGTTGTGGGGCCTGAACTCTGGGCTTGGGCACCGTCCTTGAGCTCTTCAAATCAAGGCAAGTGCTCTACCACTTGAGCCACAGAACAACTTCTGTGGTTCTGTTTATGTGTGCTGATTTGTTAAATGGTAGAGCAGAAAGTGAAATGATGCAACCAAAAGTATAAAAGCAAAATAAATTAGGATATTTATGGGGCAACCATATTGTCTCTGAGAATCATGAAAGAGAGAGAGAGAGAGAGAGAGAGAGAGAGAGAGAGAGAGAGAGAGAGAGAGAGAGAGAGAGAGAGAGAGAGAGAGAGAGAGAGAGAGAGAGAGAGAGAGAGAGAGAGAGAGAGAGAGATGTGCAATCACCTAGCTAGCCAAAAAATCCATGCTTCTGATCCATTTACAAAGCAAACAATTTTATTTTTTATTTGTTAAAAGAGATGGAAATAGAATTTATATATTAACTGGAAATTAGTAAATACATTTTTAGTAGCCTACATAAAGAGATATAGCTCTGTCCAAATTACAAACAAGAATCTTAATCCTTGGGCTGGGCAAGTGGCTCAGTGGTAGAGTGCTTTTCTTGCGGCTTACTACAGTGCGGAGACTAATTTCCAAAAAGGACACTCATATGAATACTAGGGATGAGGATGAGTATACCCCTCTTCATCGGGAAGCCTAGAGTGGACACTTAGACATTGTCCATGAGTTGGTAGCTCAAGGCAGATATTCACGCAATTACTGTGAATGTCTGGACATCCCTGCACAGTGCTTACATGTGAAACATTGCAACAGTACAGACACACACACACACACACACACACACACACACACACAAACACACACACACATCATCATCATCATCATCATCATCATCATCAGATTTCTTCTTAAGTATTTTTTGTTTATGGTCTTAAGAAGAAATTTACATTACTAGCTTGAATTTCTGACAGAACAATATAATCACTATACATCTTGCTTCTATACTCTCAATATTAAATTGCTATCTAAGTATGTGCAATAGAGAAGTATAGGAAAAAGTAGTCTTTATTCCTAGCTAATCAGAAAGACAAAATCTGATGATTGTGGTTTGAAACCAGAGCAAGAAAAAAAGTCCATTAGATTCTGGTTTGAAAGTAACCAGCAAAAGCTAGAAATGGAGCTGTTGTACAAGCAATAAAATGCTAAACTTGAGAAAACTAAAACAAAATCATAACAAATTCTGGGACAGAGCTAGGCCCTGAGTTCAAGCTCTAGTATTAGTATTTAACTAATGAAGGAATGAATTAGTTAAAGAATTACCTAAAATAAATTAAGTGGTCACAAGTGGAGGGGCAGATGAAATGTAACTACCATGGTGACTGAATTATGTATTATTTTGTAATAAGGCAAATTATCATTTGTCCTAATCACTAATATTTTATTTGAACTTTTTTGTACAATAAACCCTGAATTTGGCATGCATGTATATGTGTGTGAACGTGTGCACACATATGTGTTTATGTGTGTGTGTGTGTGTGTGTGTGTGTGTGTGTGTGTGTGTGTGCTGTTGCAATGTTGCTTGCCAATATGAACAGGGTGAGGCTGAAAAGAACTGTGTTGCAATGTTGTTTTATTTATCAGTGTTCTGTCCTGTCATTTCAGTGGAACCACCCTTCTGTACATTTTATTTGTTAATAACATCATCATAATCAAAGCATTTACAACATAAGTTAGATAAAAGCAATCATTTTCAGTTCTTAATATATGTTAAGTAAAAAGATACACATATAATCAGGTAGTAATTTATTGCTGTAAGATGACTGTCAGTACAAAATATGTATTTGAAATCTTAAATTGGTTATATTTTTAAGACATATTCATGGAGTGATTTTGACCGACTTGAAGAAATAGGTATTGCTCTCTGGTTTTTTCTGTGAAACTCAAGGTGGATAAACACTTTCCAAATTTCTGTTGAAAATAACTTTCTTTGTAATATCATATCTATTCACACTATGATAATAAACCCCGTACTTTTAAGGCTTGAATATCGCATCATATTGACTGAAAATCAGTATTGTGCCTATGCTTGTTAGATATATATTAAAAAAAAAAAAACAAAAACACGTGTCATCTCCAGATTGTGGATGCATTTGAAGTTGTTTTGTACATACAAATACAAATGTTCCTTCATTAATAGTTCTTTTGTGGGAGTAACGATCACAACTTTAACAAATAAGGCTTTTCAAATATCTTTTCCAATATAAATAACATCCCAGAGCGAGTCTTGCAATTTTTGAAAACCATTTAAATATTTTAGTAATATTTTAGTTCATTAACTATACAGCTAAAGATATTTCTGAAATAAATATTGTTAAGATCTGAAAATGTAATTGTGTATATAGGCTCTTTTATGGATCATTTTATGAAAAGCCAGTTTTTATGAAACTAAAAGAAATAGAATAAAAGAATGTAAGTGAATTGGGTAACCTAATTATTAGTATAATTTTGCTTTCTATTAGCACAGTCCTTTGAATGTAGATGATGCAGTTAAATTATTTTTGTGTCACTGTGCTTCAGTTATTTTTAGAATCTTCGTAGTTATAAGAGTGAATTTGTAGTATAAATAAATGTCTTTTAATATGGTTAGGATTAATCTTGTGTTTTGTGTTCTACTACCATGAAAATGAGTTATTTTCAAGTGTTAATAGTTTATAATTGAATCTTCAGTATCATAAGAAATTTTGAAAAACATTGGTAGTATTGATGTCTTTATTTTGAGGGGGAGGGGTACGGTAGTGGGGCCTGAACTCTGGGCACTATCCCTCAGCTCTTAAGCTCCACTCTAGCGCTCTACCACTTGAGCCACAGCGGCACTTCCACTTTTTTCTTTATGCTTGTGTGCTGCTAAGGATTCGAACCCAGGGCTTCATGCATCCAAGGCAAGCACTCTACCACTAAGCCACCTTCCCATCCCTTCATGTCTTTTTAAACCAATAGTATTCACAAGTTGGAGAGTCTTTAATTCATACTTAGGTCTTGGTGTCTATGATTTTTTATCCTCTCATTCCTAACATTAATGATAGGTCAGAGTGCATTTTTGAGTATAGGAAAGGTAAAATATTTATCTGGGGTCAAAGGTGATTTTTATATCAGTCTTGCTTTAATAGCATTTTGAAGTAGTACCTTTCTCTCAAAATGTTGGGTATAAAAAGCAATCAAAATACTTGAATGGTAAACAACTTAGTTGAACTACAAAGTGAAAATGATTTGTCCATAAGACCTGCAGAATGTTTCCATCAGGAATTGGGGAGGTCATTCTTTCAGTAAGACAGTGTTAAACAGAAATAGGGTCCCCAGGCAGTGCAGTGATGAGTGAAGGGATAAAATATGATTTCTACTATTTTGACCTAGAAATCAAGAATATTATACTTGAGCAGTTCCTTTCACCAGGGAGGTATGCATTGATTATGAACTTCGAGTTTTCATATTACAGTTCCCTATTTTCTAACAAAGATAAAGTGAAATATTGTGAAAGTGAAAACAATAATTCGGGAAATTTTCCTATAATTTGTAGACTAAGTGCTGGTATTTTAGTCATAAAATAGAATGAGGTTAATTGATACAGTCGGAGATGATCGTCAGGCTAACACTTACCATATGTGCAATGTTGTAGTAGTAATTCCAACTCTGAAGACTTCAATATCATCATCTGAGAGATAAAAATGTAAGGAGTTCCACTTTATAGAATTATTGTGAGGATTCAATTATATACCATAGGTAAAGTACTTGGAAAAACAATCAATTAGCATTTGGCAAATTCTACCTCTTATTTTATCATGTGATGAATTCTAACATTTTTACTGTGATTTTATATGTGCAATGTGATGTATTGATATTCATTGTATTGATCACTTTTCTGTCACTATGAGGAAAATACCTTCAAAGAAAATTTCTGAGGAGGAAACTATTATATTGACTCATGGATTAAGAGAACACAGTTTAAGATCAAATATCTCCATTGTTTTTAATCATATTTTTATTATCTTAACTAGGTGTATACGGGAATTTCCATTCAATAAATGAATTTTTAACTATAGTGGATCTTTATATAACTTTTCCCTACCCTTCCAAACCTCACCCCACTTTAATTTTTTCTAATTTCATATTATTTGCATTGAATATTATGTCTTCACTTTTTTCCTCCATAACTCTCTTTATTCCTTCCCTTTGACTTCCCCTCACATCTTCCAAGTGATAGTTTCCTGGTATTCATTTTGTTAGATTAAAAGTTCAATTTTATAAGAAATTACACCTTTTAAATACTGCTCTGAAAAATGAAAACTTTGGTTAATACTGATGTCTAACTTGCATAAAATTCTGGCTTCCAAATATGCGACAGAACATGAGTCCTTTGTGTGTCTGCCTCTCACTTCATTTACTTAACATATTTTTAGATCTATCCCTTTCTTTGTAAATAATGTAACAGTGCTCATAATGGATAGGTGCAATCCAATTGTGTATATATGACACACTTTCTCCAACCATCCCTTCGCCAAAGGGCATCTTGGCTGTTTCCATAACTTGGCTGTGGTGAATAGTGCAGTAATGAACAAGGTTGTGAAAGTGATTTTACTGTAACCTTTTGGAAGAATTCATCACTATCTTTCTGAGAGCCATCCTCTAGCCAGTTTTCTAGAATAAGCACACCTTCCTTTTATCTCCATCACAACGTATTGCAAGTCCTCAAAAACACACTCTCCCACACATGTCTCAATAAGCTAAAACCACACTATGCCCATATTCTTTCAATATATTTTTAATACTTACATAAATTTAGTGAGAACCTTCTAAGTATTTTCCTAATGTGGGAATGAGAGATATAACAACAGAGGAAAAGTAAGAAATATACATTTTAATTAGCTATTATCATATTTAAAATCTTTTTCAGCTCTAACTCATAGCCTCACTTTTTATTATTTTAATCTTTATTTGATTACTTCATCTATCCCCTAAATTATAACAGGTGAGTTAAATACAGACAAAAAATTTTGGTTTGATTTTGACACTCATGTGTGAGGATGTACAATATGGGCTAATAGATGGATTGGAATTAATAGCAATTATCCATTTTGTTAAAGTAGAGATGGTTTTTTTCCAAACTGATTCATATTTCATTCAACAAAAAGAAACTTGTAACAATTCCCTTTGTTTTGCTCCTCATTAACTTTTGTTTCCATATTATATTATAATGAAGGATGATTTCATATATGTTCTGTAGATTCAAAAATATGTTAAACTATTTCTACCCATATGTATTGATATATACATACATACATATATTACACAGGTTACAATGATAATTTATAACTTCTGTAACTATACAATTTACTAAATTATTAAAAACCTCGATGGTTCCTGCCTGGAATCCTGGTTACTCGGGAGGCTGAGATCTGATGAACATGGTTTGAAGCCATCCTGGGCAGGAAAGTCCATGAGCCTCTTATCTCCAAACAACCAACAGAAAATAAGAATAGGAACTGTGGCTCAAAGTAATAGAGTGGTAGCCTTGAGAGAAAAAGCTCAGGGACATCACCCAGGCTCTTAGTTCAAGAACTACAATCTACCCCAAAAAATCTATTTAATTTACATCTGTGTAAGTACAGTATTTCCATCACCGAAATGCACATCCATGCTCATTTGCAAGGTAACTCTGTTTTGGCTGAAGTACCACTAAACATTATCACTAAAGTAGCATAGGAAAGTGGGTTCATTCTATCTCTCTAATGGATTTTTCTCCACTAAAATACTCAAGTGTTACAATTATTCCAATTATTTACAATCATAACTTTTTTCTTTATATCCCTGATATTACAGTTTGAATTCAGTGTCGTGCCCCCTAAATGGGTGTGCTTACCACTTTGTCATGTGCCAGCCCTAAATTAACCTGATAATTTTTCAGATAGAAACTGGCTTCCTACTTGTGTATGATCTTGACCTCAGTCCACTTTATGTTATTCTTCCTGGAATTTAGAATAACAAGTGCATGGTATTCTGTACAGTTTTTTCTGTCTAGTCTGGGCTTTAACCACTGTTCTCACATCAGTGCACTCCCATGAAGTCAGGATTTTCATAAGCTTTTCATAGCTGATTTTTAAAAAATCTTTGCATTTCCTGCAGGTTCTTGAGTACTGAATTAATTTGTGTTTTCTTATCTTGTTTTGTTTCATTTGAATGTATGTGTTGAGTTGTTCCTCACTTTTCATTTTGTTTCTTTCCCTGATGTTCTTACCTAAAGTGCTGAAAAACCAATTCTTTTTTCTCAAGATAGTCAGGGTGAACATTATTTATTCCAAAGCAATTTCAGTAACATTTAAACACCGTCATATCTATGAATTGTATAAAAATGCTAAACGTTGAGAAGGGTGTTTTTACTTTCACAGTAGTCTTTGTCATACACAGATCATGAAATATATAAAGATAATATAACTACAGATGCATGCCAGGAGGAGAAAAACCTATTATTAATTGTTTGACAGAGGCTTCACTTCTAGTGAAAGAAATACATTGCTTGATGCAGGATTTCACAAAATCATATTGCTAGGAAGAACCTAAGCAATCATCTAATACTATAAAATTGAGTGTGAGGAATTGACTTCCTGAATAATTTACTTTTGAATCAAATAAAAGCAGGCTTCCAAAAAGAGTGTAGATTTTTGAGAAACATGATGAATTTTATGTAAATATGTCCTTAGCTGATTTTGTTAATTTGTGAGCCAGTACAGGGAAATAAAGTACAGCAAAGGTAAAAAATAAAGAACTTCACATTGAAATACTCATTTGTGCGTGTGTGTGTGTGTGTGTGTGTGTGTGTGTGTGTGTGTTCATGCGCATGCGAGTATGCAAACGCACACGTGCATGTGCTCATGCATGCAGTCATCATTCTTGAGGCTTGATAGTGCCTGGGAATGATTCCTCAGATTCTGTGCCCAAGGATAGTGGTCTACCACTTCAGCCACTTCTTTTTTTTTTCTTTTTTTAGATAATCGCTTGTATTTTCATGATTGGATTGGCTTTGAACAGTGGTCATGAGATTTCAGACTCCCGAGTAGCTATTTAAGCTTATTCATCCTCTGAGTACCTAGTTAAAATTCTGGCTGTCCTGTATGCTTCACTGCTCTTTTATTCATTTCCTGAGATAATCACAAGCCTAAGTCATATATATGTCTAATTTCTTTATACTGTTACTGCTTGGCACCAGGGGCTCCTATCTGTACTCTTAAATACTTCGGAGGCTTGAGAACAGAACCCAGGCCAAAAGGTTAGTGAAATTCCTTCTCAATCTATAGATTGGTGCATTGGATCATTTCCAACATTCTTCACTATCTAGTTACTACGATTAGATGGATTGGGGATCCAGGCCAGTGAAGGTAGCAGTCTGGACAAGTTGGTGTTCATCTCGGATGCCATTGATGATGAGAAGGCTAAAAGGACAGATCAGGTGCATGTTCTTGTGGAAAGGAAACCCCTCTCCTAAAATTAACCACTGATATGACGCCTGCCAACAAGAAAACTTTACCCGAAGTTGAAATACCCACAAGTTCCCACAACCAAAATAAGTATATACATGAACATTCAAAAACTTAATACAATCTGTTCTTTGCTCTAATATCAGCTTCATCTGATTATCATATGATGTGACAGAACAGTTCCTTCATTAATCTTATGATAATTTAAAAAGACCTAAAAAATTCTCACTTATTAAGTGCAAATTAATGGCAAATTGCATCATTTCTTACAAATTTGACTACCACTATAAATTCAACTTATGATTATTATTAATAGTAATATATTCTGATTTATTACTTTACTTTGTAACAGTTTTTAAAATTTTGCTTTTCTGCTGAAGTTGAAGTATTTAAATAGTATCATCAAAGTATATTCCTTGGGTATTTAGGGCAGGTTTTTACAAAGTTTTTAACCAATGGACTCTAAGAATTCTTAATTGGTATATCACTTGGTTTATTTTTCATTTCAATTTAATATTATTTTAATGGTAATGTACACAGGGGTTACAGTTATATAAATAAGGTAAAGTAATGAGTACATTTCATAGGGAAGGAACATTGTTATCTCTTCCATCGATTTTTTAGTTCACTCAAAAGAAGGAATACTGATGCTTTTGCTATTGCTATTGATCCATGGGTACTTTTGCTTTCTTTGTTAATGCATTTTTATTATAAAATCGATATACAGAGGGTTAAAACTTAATTAAGTCAACTAAAGAGTACACTTCATTTTATTTTCTAAATTTCAAATTTTTGGCTTACATAATTTCTTTTGTTTCTTTATGCTAATTCATTTTTTTCAGAGTTGTAGGATTAGTTAATTTATTTTTGCATGATTTTACACATGCAAATTATTCAAAAATTATTTTGCTTTTATAATATTTAACATGTGACTATTTAAAAATTGTTTTCTTAATTTGTATATGGCTATGATTTTAAATAAATTTATTTTCTTATAGTTATAAACATATTTGTCCAGGTAACAAATCCTTACTGTATTTTCAAGAAGCACATACTTTATTAAGAAAGGCTTCATTACTTGGCCACTTTTTGGAAATATTTTTTCTTGAATTAAAAAAAAAATTTGAGCTCGGCATTGTGATTTGTGGAATCCATTTTCTAGCTATGGTGGGAAGTGTAAATAGGGTTTGAAATTCGAGAGATACTGAGAAACTCTGTGACCTTATTATAAAACTATTCAGAATGAAATGATTAGAGATATAGCCATCGCTAATGTTATATAGGGCATCTCGGTATCATATTCTAAATCTTGATTTAAAACACCAGTAACATCACTCATTTGTCAAAATAAAAGGACACATGTTTCAAAATGTTTATTATTTAACCTTATTTCAAAGATTCTCATGTCTTCTATTAATTTTCAATTTACTTAATCTATTAAAATCCAAGTATATTGTGATTATTTTATTTCTAGTAAACTTTAAAATTGTACAAGCAATATTAAGATTTTATATATTAACATACTTTTACTATTTGTGATAATTTCCACCCTTTAATATGATAATATCAATATTCCAAATGTGGGTATGCGGTGTGTATGTGTGTGTTTATGTGGTTTTTGTGTGTGTGTTCTTTGTGTGTACTTTGTAATGTTTGGGAGATCACACCATTGCTTCACACATGCTAGGCCAATGTTTTACCACTGGGCTATACTGCCTAGTTATAATCCAAATAGTGTTTTAAATCATGACTTTGAAACTTTCATTCCTAGTATGTTTTTTCAAAATTATATATGATAAAATGTGATCCATATTCTATCCACGCTAGCAATTTTTATTGTTATTTAGAATATTCCCACTGCCTTTCCGCTTCCAAACTCTTGTGTTTGTTATTGATAAAGGTTTTACTTTGCTTCTTTTCTCTCTTCATTGTTTTTCCCTTTAGAGTTTAGCTATTCTTTCTCTTATTTCTTTGGGAATTTATTATCATATTCCTATTAAATTTCCTTACATTGTAATAGGTATATATAGTGCTTTATTTTCTACTTTATTTTTTCCCATTTTTCACTGACTTTTGGTCCAAACTATTAGATGGATTAAAAAGAAACTTGACTCAGGACACTTTACTTTTCTCCTTCTCTTCTCTGAAGTCTTTCTATTTTTTGAAACACAATAGCAATGACATATAGCTCCTATGTGGTCCATCATTCCTTCCCCTCTCACTCTCCTCTGTTGTACAGCTGAAGTTGTTATCATTCAGATACAGCATTATCTAAATCTTAACTCATTCCTAAACTAATTTTAGTTGTTTCCAGTATTTTCTAAAGACATTTCTCTATGTATAATATCTGGGGTCTTGTGTTTTTCCAAGGTACAAAATATGAGTGACTATCAAACATCTAGATATCTCTGTAGAATATTGGTCCACCTGCTCAATAAACTCGTATGTAAATTCAAGGAATACAGGTCAGTCAGAACAATCTTGTAAAATGGTGTAGCTTCAGCCTTAATACTAGCTTTGAATCTTATTACCATGTTTAGTAGTGAAGATAAAATAGTTCAACTATAAGAGCAGATACATAGAGGAATGTAACAGATTTGTCAAAATAAATTCTTAGTTTTATGATCAATAGATTTTGAAAACTATCCTATGACTTTATGAAATAAAAATAAAATCTTAAATGGGTGTATTGATACTATTGTCTCTCGAGATTTAAAGAATGATCTTAGACTATTACCTCAATCTTTTTTTGTTTTGCTTTGTATTTTTGTCATTCATGGGGCTTAAACTCTGGGCTTAGTCCCTGTCTGTGTGCTCTTCTGCTCAATGAGAAGTGCCCTACCTCTTGAGTCACAGCACCAGATCTGGTTTTCTAGAGGTTTATTGGATATAAGATTCTCATGGACTTTTCGGCCTGGGATGGCTTTAAACTGTGATCCTCAGATCTCAGACTCCTCAGTAATAAGGGTTACAGATATGAGCCTCAGGCACCCATCCTACCTCCATCCTTATACAAAAATTTAAAATAAAAAATGATTATCAAACTAAATGTGAGATGTGAAAACCTATAAAACATAAATGTAAAATTTCATGACATTGCATCAGTAAGGATTTCTAAAAATTTGACATGGAAAGCATTAGTCGCTAAAGAAAAGCAACAATAAACTGGATTATATTAAGTGATAGCTTTTCATAATTCAAAGTATACTATAACCGAAGTGAAAACATATCCCACAGATACAGGGAACATATTTGTTAATGCTACACTATTTCTGAATCTTAAGTATTTTTATATCTTCTAATTCTATATAAATTTTTACCTGAATAGGATATTTCTTTGAAGAACATATATAAATTAATAGTCAATAAGAGGAGCATATGAAATAATTTCCTCTTTAGTTTCTAAGAAAAAAGACAAAGAAAACTCACTAGTATTACCTTAATATAAAAAGATGACACAAAATATAGTAATGCATTTGTAGAGAAAATGATCAACTCTACATAGGAGAATGATTTGTATAATACTACGATCATTTTAGCAAGCAAGATTGCAAGTCCTCAAAAGGTCAAAGAGAATTGTATATGCTCCAGCCATTACACTTCATTGTATGTATTAAAGAGAAGTAAAAAACTTGTTTGGACAGGGAATGTAGTTCATTGACAGTGCACTTGAATAATATGTGTGAGACCCTGGAAATAATCCCTAAAAACAAATTTGAAATGACACACTATAGAGGATGTATGCTGGACAAATTCCTGTAAGTGAATTTTATATCTATTTTAATGTCTGTTCTAAAATTTACAGCATTTCTATTTGAGGAAATGCAAGTTTGTGAAAATTAGGCTTGGAAAACCTATTATTGTACAATTTACTTCCAAAGCACTAAAATGTATACAATAAAAGGAGATTATTTATTGATGTGAATTTTATTGCAGGAAAAAAAGAAAACTATTGTTAAAAATACTTCACACAAATTGCAGAATACCTAAAAAGATGTTTTTAGTGTTGGCTAAAAATTCTTTGTAAACTACAGTGTTTAAAACAAAGATGTGATTTCTGTGTATTTTGAGGTTTTTTAGTCCTTTTTTTTTAGTTTATACAGAGATAACTCAATCAAAAAGTGTATGTGATAACTGTAATATCTAGGAATTATGCATCACTCGTAATTAATTGATAACCTTTTCAGGAAGAAACTTTTAGTAAATGACAGAAGGCCCAAATCTATGCATCTGCATTCTTTGAAAATCATATGTTACTTCCTCAATACGATTGTATTCTCTACTTTGCTAGGAAAAAAATTATTCTTAAGGTAAGAGCCAATAGCAGTGAAAAGAAACAAAATACATAATCATCTTAATTTATTTGTGAAAATAACAAATGAAATAAAACAATTCCACTTAAGAGACTCCAATATTAGTACCTATGAAGATGTTCCTGAATACCAATATCCATTGAATTTTTGGAATTTTAATTTCTACCAACATATAAAAACTAGAACAAGAAAACAAATATAGTCTTGGAGCAAACCAGCTTTGGAGTAATTTTTTTAATTGTTTTGACATTACAAAAGAATTGATACCCTGGGAAGGGATGTGAAGGGTAAACAAAGGAGGAAGCTGCAATGCTTGATAAGAAATATACTCATTATCTTGCCAATGTAATTGTAACCCCTCTGTACAGTATGTTCACAATAAAAAATAAAATTTAAAAAAGTGAGGAAAAGAAAAAAAAGAAAAAAAGAAAAGAAAAAAAATCAATAGAATTGATAACATTAAGAAAATGATTTTTTCCTATGGAAAACAATTTAAAATGTTTATTACTTATTATAACTCAAATACCAAACAAGAGTATTTTTATACTATCATTACAAATATCATTTTATTACTATAGTAAAATAGAATAAAAGACCAGTCCCAATATATTATCATTATTCTTAATTCCTAATCATTACCTAAATATCTTAAATTAAATAGTCATGTCTTTAAAATAAACGTAAATATTCTATCGTTTTTACTTAACATTTTCCAGGAGCATGTATTCATGTTTCTAAGAAATGTTCACAGCAGTTAAAAGGTGCTTTTTTAAAAAATTAATGTGATATATATTATTGTTGTTATTTGCAAGGCCTGGGCATTATCTCTCAGCCTTTTTATGCTCAAATCCAGCATTCTAAAACTTGAGGCACAGAGGCAACTCCTGTTTTTAGTGCTTAAATGGAGATAAGAATCTACCAAGTACTTTTTTTGCGGGGGGGGGGGGGGGTTGTCCAGTTGTGGGGCCTGAACTCTGGCCTGGGCGCTGTACCTTAGCTCTTCAGCTCAAGGTTAGAGCTCGACCACTAGAGCCACAGCGCCACTTCCAGCTTTTTTCTTTTTGCTTATGTGGTGCTGAGAAATCGAACCCAGGGCCTCATGCATGCAAGGCAAGCGCTCTACCACTAAGCCACCTTCCCAGCCCCCAAAAAGTACTTTCCTGTCTCGGCTAGTGTCGAACACAATTCTAAGATCTCATTACCCAGAATAACTCAAATTACAGGCGTGAGTCAATGGTACTTGGTTTGATGTATTTTTTAATTTTAATTACGCTTTAAGATTTTTGTTTCACTATAATTTACATCGTTCTACACATAAATTCAGATGTATGTATATATTTCTGATGACAAATAATCTCTAAAATGTATGTCTTTCTTCATATAATATATATATATATATATATATATTGTTGAAGACAGACTTTCTCTAAAACTTTTATGCTACTATTTTTTTGACCTTTTTCATTTCAAAGATATACAATCTATTGTTCCAAAAGTTTCCTAGAATAAAATAACTAATATTTCAATAGAATGTAGAATCTATTACTTTCAAGGGAATTTTAGATATACACATGATATTGCAGTAATATTTACAGTATGTTATTTGAAATAATTCTGTTCACACTCTTAAATATTTGTGTGTAGTGGTGGGGAGAGAGGAAGTTAATTCATACTGGTTAGGAATTTGCAATGCTTCCAAAATCTATTCCATAATTTATTATAAGCACATATTCAATCTGCCTGTTATGGTTTAGTTTATTTTTGTTTCTTTATTTGTGCAAATTTTTAATATGGATGCATGCACAGTGGTAACATTAAAAATATTAATCCAGATTTTGTGGAATTTATATTTCTCTTGGGAAAACTAATGAGCTCCCAGAAAATTTCCATAAGGAGCATTTCAATTCTAATATCACGGTTTGTCTTAAAATGCTTTAAATTCTACACACTCTAATGGTCATATTATGGAACTTTTCTTCTCAGAGAGTGAGCACTACCCTATTGCTTAACATGGACAATATACCTTCATACATAGACTGGGCATGTCAAAGAAGAAGTAGTAGTTGAACAATTTTCTTAGCAGTTTTTACAGATGAATTAGAAATAGAGCAACTATGAACTCAAAAGGAATGTGCAAAGAAGACAAGGGCACAAAGTAGAATGTGCCAAGACATGCTGAAGTATATTTTCAAATACTGTGCTCAGGTGTGAGGGTGTGTTCAAAGTACAGATTCAGTCAACGTACTTGGATATCTTGGAGGGGGAACTGCTTTAACCTCTTCTGAAATAAATGTACAAGAACAAGCCCATAACTCTGACTATAATCACCCACATCATCATCAACTAGGGATATTTTCCAAATGCAAAGTGAGAAAAAAAAGAGTTCATCACAGTTAGTATTCAGGTTGAAGCAATGGCAATCACATAACTTTTCTCATAAATCTTCAAAGGTTTTGGAGCATTAAAGTAGGAAAAAGCCAAGCAATTATTTTGCATGTACCTAAATTAAATGGGATGTATTCTACTGGTCTCTCTTTAAAGTGAAAGTTATAGATTATGTCTTTTTTACTCTATCTTGGGACAATGATCTGCTGTCAGTTATTTTCTTCTCGTCCCCTTTTGTTGCGCTTCTACTTACATAATTATTATTTAAAGAGACATACTTATGTATTCATTACCTTATAATTACTGCAATCCCATCTATATATCACCTTGACAATAAAATTAAATTAAAAATGAGCTGTATAAAATATAATTTCACTGAGTTGGTATAGTAAATATTATTCGATGTGTATTACCTTTTTAAGAAATGAACATTTTTGGCTGCTAATTTGAATTAATTACCCCTTTATCAGAGATTCATCAACTTTAATATTATCAAACTATGAAATATTTTCAGAATATACTTGACATTATTTTGAAAAATAACATTGTTTTAGTATTGTCTAATACTAAAACAAAAATAGTTCAATTCTGTTGAAACTCCTAACTTTTAAAACGGAATAATTGATAAGAGGACAGAGTATATGTGTTCTTCAACATTCCTATGAGTACTAACTACTCATTTTCAAATTCTGAACATGCCACACTAGAGATATTCAAAACAGTACCTGTTTGCATTTTATTTAATTCTGCAACAAGTGCAGTTTTCAATGGGGCGTTACATATTTAAATTCAACAGAAAAAATATCCACAGTCTGGTAGAAGGTAAAACTATAAAGTATCTATATTAATTCCTCAAGAGTAATCATTTGTTCATCAAAGTAAGCCATAATTTCTATACCCGTCTATCCCAAGTTTTTATACCATAAAGTCATCCTAGACCAACAATTTCCAACTTGTAATGTGCACCTTAAAATTCCTTAAATTCACAACATGACAAGCATATAACTATTGTGAAAAAATAGTACACTTCTGCTAATGTGATGCCCTTCGTATTGTGCAATGAACACTACACTAAACTTTGCTGCATCATTTTCCACCCAGTGTTATCCTTGAGATCAGAACACTTGCAAATATTATTTATAGTTATATATTTTATCTATCATAGATATTCAGGAGATCTGAATGTCTGAATATTAAGATCTGAAGACTCTGGTTCAAATCCCACCCAGCAAGGACGGTTCCTTAGATTCTTACCTCCAATAAACTGCTCACAAAAAGCCTGACACAAGTGGCACTGAGGTTCCAGTGGTAGAGCAGTAGCCTTGAGCAAAAACATGCTCAGGGACAGTGCCCAAGCCTAGAAGTTAAGATGTCACACAATTACTCTCTTCATACCATATTACATCAAAGTCTCAAAAAGTTGCTCTTTTGGTAAATTTATAAATCAATAGCACCAATTTGTTGTCAACTTTATCTAGATTATTCACATTATCATGTTACTTATGAACTGTTGAAATTAACTGTGAACTAAGTTCTAATTATACCTTACTTGAAAGAATATTTTAGGCAAATAGAAAGCCAGAATCATTTGTGAATTTGTAAATTAAATTATCTACTTAAAAACAATTTCATAATAACCTATAGAATATTAAATTACAAACAAAAATATTTATTTTAAATCTAAATTCTTATTTAGCCAGGTCTACAAAGCCCTACAGGAAATGAAATTTCCTATTTCTCTAGGCTTAAGCTTTTGTAATCCTTCATCATTTCTTTGGAATCTAACAGAATGATGGTTGCTTTTTAAGTTCCTGGTTGGGAATCCTGAGCTCTTTTGCATTTAGTAATGTTCTGTAATGAAGACATTTAAACACAACTGAGGATTATATATGAGTTGCATTTCAATAGTAAACTTGACTTCTCAAAATATATTGACAAAATTAGCCCAAACTTCCAAATGTGTATTCCTTTCTGGCTTATTTTTTATTCCATTTTTGGTTTGTTTTATTGTGACAAAATTATAATACCTATTCCACTGAAAGTATCACTATATCATTCCACTCTCTAATCACCTGTCTTAGTATGAGTGCTAGAATTCCTGTCATGTATCACATTGTCCTACCATAGTTTTTTGATTTATTTAATCTAGATACAGACTAGCAATTCTGAACTTCTCCGCTAATATTTTCCACTAGAGTGATGGCTCAAACTGTTTATGTACTATTTTCAAAGATGTTCTAACATTTGACACAGGATATGAACATTTTCAGATGCACCTGAAGATGTCTCTGATTCATTCCTCCCTGGATCCGATCACTTTATTAATGATGACTTGATTTTCTTACTATCTCTTTTCCCACCTATGTAATATTCTCAATCTTTTTTGGGGAAATTTCACTTGAGGACTTTCTAATATTAAAAATTATTACTTGATTTTATTTTTACTCCGGACATATTTTCTAACTTGTCTACAGAATCTGAGAGTTGTTCCATATGTGTGTTTGAACATATAAGTGCATCTGTGTGTATGTGAGTATTTGTATGTATATATGTATGCAAAATCCTCAAGCTCTTCTTCAGCAATCTTGCTCATAACTAGTATTCCATCACTTGAGACATTATTCTAATGCATCTTTTGGCTGGTTAATTATGCTGTCTCAAAAACTGTTTTGCCCAAGCTAGATGCAAAGTGGACTTCCCAAACTCCTTTACATTCTTAAGTTTTATTTCTCCAGGGGTATCAACTTTTGAACTACAATCATTTTTGTGACTGTAAAATCTAAGCTGTTTCCCAGATTTTTAACTCGAGTTCATATAAAGATAGATGAACATACACATTACATATGCTGAGGATACACTGTTAGAAATGTGATCCTAAGCAGGGTTCAACTGGTTCACACCTATAATCCTAGCTAATTAGGAGGCTGAGATCTGAGGATTGCAGTTCAAATCCAGCATGAGAAGGAAAGTTTCTGAGGCATTTATCTCTAATTAACCACCAGAAACCTGGCAGTGGTGTGGGGCTCAAAGGTAGAGAAAAGGTTTTGATCTGAAGAATAGAGGGACAGTGCCCAGGCCCGGAGTTCAGGCCCCACTACCATCAAAAAAAAGAAATAAAAGAAAAAGAAATGTAATCTTTGCCAATAGTTCATTGCTAGCATAATTCCTGCTCTCTCGACATGGCCTTTTTCCAGTTAAGTCCATAGTCTTATATATGAATTGCTTGGAACCAGAATTATTCTTCCATTGTACTTTTTACAAATTTGAATGATTAGCTATCATGATTTAGAGCTAGTAGAATAAAGAGACTGGTCTCATCCTTCATGTTCCACTTAGTAGTAATGCTTTCTCAATGTCACTCCCATAGATCTACATACTGTCCTTGGCTTTATTATTTCAAAGTTGTCTTATTTGCAGAGTCTTCTATACAGTATTGAACCATTATACTTAAATACAGAACTTCTCTTTCTCCTATTCCTAGTGTTTCTCCTTCTGTTAACTTATGTACAGTTGGGTAATAATGCACAACACAAACATTGACAAAAAATGTTTCTAAGAACCTTCTTCCCACCTAAAATTGGTCTTTATTTACAGAGCACTTAGGAAATTTGAACTTAATGTACTCCAGGATAATATTTTTTCTTTTTCATGTTTTTTATTGTGAAAATGGTGCACAGAAGGGTTAGAGCTATATAAGTAAGTTAATGACTACTTTATCTAACTAGCATTGTTACCTCCTCTTTTGTCTTTCCCCTGCCATGCCTTTTCTCCCCACCACCCCAACTCTCCCCTTCTATCCCCAAGTTGTAATGTTTGTTTTCAAAATAGTGAGTTGTTCATCTCATTGTTACAACAGGTCATACTGTATCCTTGTTTCACCATTTTATTTCCCTTCCCCTCCCCACATTAGAAAAATGTATGTGCAAGGTCACCGATATCAAACAGTGGAAACGGGTTATACCATGGAGGAAGAAAATAGAAGAGAAACAAAAAAAACACATAATATATGTTAGATACATTAAAAACAATAGTAAGAAAGAAAAAACAAGTTGTGTCCCTATGTTAGGGCTCATTTCACTTAACATAGTCTTATATGTCCATACCTACATGGATAATGTTTTATAAGCCATGTACATTCCATATTTTCTCATTACTAAGTTTCTTTGAAAAACGTGTTACCTCATGCCCAAAGATGTCTTTGTGCTATTTCAATGAAGCCAGAAAACATTCACTTTGCCTGGAGCAGCACCATAGATTGTTACTGAAGTAATTGGAAGGAACTTTTACAGGAAGTAGAAACTGAACCCAGGAGAGAAATTGAACATAGAGAAATGACAAAGTTCAAGTTAATTTGTGCTATCCTTTTACTGTACAAGAAAATAATCCAAGGCTTGAAGGAAACTCTGTCCCTGACATTTTCGAGTGTGCTCTTTACTCATAAAACTTTCTGTAGTCTTCTAGTTGAGAGTATTACAAAAGAAACAATATGCCATTTGAAGGCCAACATAGAAAAAATGGAAATAACATTGTTGTTCAATGTTCCACTACAAAGAAACAAAAGACATGGAGGTTTTAAAATGTCTTATGCATGGATATTTAACTCCTGAGATGTTTCTCTTGTTGTAAAAGTCAGATATCAATTCCTTTATTCTGGTCCTGAGTTCGCCATATCAATAAGGATTCCCAAAAGCAGGATCCAGTGAGTATGATCAGCAAAAGGAGCCTCTTTTCAAACCAGTACTTTAAGGATGGTCCCATAGAAATAAGTGAGGTTTTTTTGTTTGTTTGTTTGTTTTGTTTCTTTAGTTTGTGTTGTTTCTGGGGCTTGAACTCAGAGCCTGCACCCTGTCCCTGAACAATTGTCTTTCCTGCCCACCTGCCCCAAAAGCTAGTATACTACTTCTTGAGCCAAAAGTCCACTTCCGGATTTTTGGTGTTTAATTAGAGATAAGAATTTGTCAGATTCTCCTGCCTAGGTTGGCTTTGAACTGAGATATTAAGAAAGCTAAGTGACATCAACTTTATGGACTTCTCTTTTGAACCAAGAAATATTAGATGAAGGTTATTATAATAGTAATATTGACCATTTTTAAAAGATGAGAATACATCCAGCAAAGAAGCCATAACTTAAATAATTCAGCAAAAGTAGGTGCACTGAATCATACTGGAAATTGTTTTCTGCTTAGGAAGATCTATTGACTTTGTACTTCCTTTTGGGGAAACTTAAACTTAATTTGACTTTTTTTGTTGGTCGTGGGGCTTGAACTCTGATCCTGGGCACTGTTCCTCAGCTCTTGAGCTCAAATTGAATGCTCTACTAGTTTAGATACAGCACCACTTCCTGGTTTCTGATGGCTAATTGAAGATAATTGTCTCATGTACTTTCTGACCAGGCTAGCTTTGAACCACAATCCTCTGGTCTCAACCTCTTGAGTAGCTAGAATGACAGTGTGAGCCACCAGCACCCTGCTCATATTTGTATTTATGTGTACTTAATGACATGTAAACAAATAATGGAAATTTGAATCAAATGATGACATTTCAGCTTTTCAGAAAATTTGAGGTAACAATAAATATGTCCTCCTTTTCCATGTTGTTACATTAGTGACTCATGAGCTATTGGACTCTTACTTTAGCATCTTCTGATGTCTGCGACGGTGGACTTAGTATAAATAATTGTCGGTAGAGAGATATAGAAAGACTGAGATTTTTAGAAAGCAATGGAGATCTGATAGAAAAGAACAACATAGAATGGCATAAAATTTATCACACAGAGATTAAGAACTAGCCTAAGTGATATAGAATGCTAAAGGTAATGAGGAATAAGCTTGGTTCATAACTAGTTCTTCAATTATCAAATATGGTTCCCTAGAAGAGTTTCTGGTATCATTTAGATATTATTATTGTAAGGTCCGCTCCTGGATGGCTAGCAGACTCCACCCTCCTCTCAGCAAAGTCTCCATCCAGTACCTGTGTTACCTAGGCAACTAGGACACCTGGAAGAGGTCACATCTGCATCCGCTGTGGTCAATCTGAATTTGATGTGGCCACACTTTTCTGTGCCCATACCCTAGATAAGGCCTAGCCCAAGCCCAGACGCCCTGTCTCTGCTCTTTTCTAGCTATTTCTCAGGTCTTTCCTGCTCTTCTCATTCCCAGCTCTCTTCTCTTTCCTAGCTCTCCCTTTCCCACCTCTTTCTCAGATGCTCTCTTTTCTAGCTCTTTTCTCTTTCCCAGCTCTCTATTTCCCAGCTCTTTCTCTTTCCCAGATCTCCCAGCAATCTTTCCCAGGCCTTTCCCCACCACGTGGAGGACCAAGATGGCCTGGTGCCAGCAGGCACAAAGAATAAACCTACTCCTTACCTGAATACCACGTGCATGGTGCTGTTCTTACTCAGCTACCTCTTTAAAAAAAAAAAAAAAACTAACAATTCTCATTTATTTCTTCCATCTGGATTTATTCCTTCACTTCTATCACAACTATTAATTTGCTGGTGCCTTTTTGGTGTCATACTGACCAAAAAGATTTCCAATTCTTACTTAGACGACCTTTCTCATTGTGATTAGCAGTAACCAGTCAAAAGCCTGGAATCTTTGAATTTCCAGGATTAATCTTCACCTGATATCTAAGCGCATTCCTGACATTAATTGCCGTGACTTACTAACAAAATTTTTTTTTCTCAACACAACCTTCTAATATCGGTAAAGTACATGAATTAAGAATTATTTTTAAGTCATTATTGGAAGGAGCAATTATATATTAAAATATAGGTTATTTATTTGGCATTTACTAGCTAAAGAATGTTTTGCCATTCCTGGGGCTGAACTCAGGGCCAGGGAACTCTTCCTGAGATTTTTCTTTTTCGTTTTTTTTTTTGTTTGTTTGGTTTTTTTTTTTTTTTTTTTTTTTTTGCTTAAGGCTTGCCCTCTACCACTTGAGGCACAGCACCATTTTATTTTCTGTTTATGTGGTACTGAGGAATTGAACCCCGGATTTCTTGCATTCTAAACAATCACTGTACCATGCAGCCACATTCCCAGAGCCCTAAATGACTTTCTTAATATGGCATTACTTTTTCATTCTTACTATGTATTATAATTTAGGCTAGGTGGTAGAAAAGGAAGTGGAAAACAATACTAAGTCCAGAAAGGGTAACATGCCTATCACATCCCTAAAGAAGTACAGTGTTAAGACCTGCAGGACTCATAGGGATGTTGCATGTTACATTATTATATAAAAAACATAAAAAGTAATCTCCGACATCCATAACATTCTACTTCCACTTTCAAGTTCAAGAGCCAAAAATCTAAGCCTTTTTTTGATTGGGTGCATTTCCTAGGAAGGAAGAAGGAGAATGTAGAAGGTGATGTTGGAAACATATGTATATTGGCTCCCTGTTCACATTTTGGCACTTTTAAAAAGTGCTACTGACGAATTCCACATCTACTGTAATATGCTGTCTGCACAAAATGCAGATAAATGAACACATTTATTCTGGTGGATAGTCACATATATTAACAAAATCCAGTTCTGGAAAAAAAAGTTACCAGTTTAAAGTATTGTCTATAAAATGGTTTTATGTCATAGCAGAACAAAATGTAGTATTGAAATGATTAGTCCAGCTTTCTTTGAGATTTTATGCTGTCTCAGTATTAAGATGTTCTCTAATTCCAGTAACATGGAAGCATAAAAGACATGATTTGAAAATCTCAGTAGTTTGAGAAGCAAAGGTACATAATAGTTACCTTCCTGCAGAGACATGTGATGGCATGTAGGACTGATTGTATTATAGTTCTATTCTTTTTCCTCTTTATCTCAAATATTGCATATCTTGCATATTAGTCTGTCCTGCATCAGCTTCCTGTAGGTGAGATTTACCTCTACACTGCAATGTCAAGATGAGTCATGTGACTTACTTCGGTTTACAAAAATGAACCAGAAGTGGTCAAAGGCTATTTCTAGGGGAAGATTTCTATCCCATTGAATGTGTCTAAGAGCTAACTTCTTTACCCTTACCGATAAAAATAGCATATTTCCAGAGGGAATCTTTTTTCAACTATATACTGGAAGAATATATCATCTAAAATTGAAGCAAAACTCAAACACAGCAAGAATTAAGTGAATATTAAAATGTGATATTAATATGTTAATTTCTTACCATTCTCGTATGACTACAGCACATCAGAATTTAAGAAATACTAAACAAATACTAAGTAAATAGATAACACTTCCTGTATGATGCTATTACATTTTTTAAATAAATAAGCATTCTCTATGTGATCACTTGAGGGGTTAACTTTTTCTATAAATGTGCTTAATCACTCTAGAGCACTGTATCTAACATCCACAATCATTATCAAGAACTTGTGATTGAGATGAGAAAGAAATATCTAGATTTCTCGCTTCTCTTTTCCTCTTCTCCTTTTTCTAGTGAGAATTCTCATCCTTTCTCCAAATTCTCCTATTAATAAAGAAAGAATGACACATTGTGGATATCAAGCAAAAGGCTTCAAAGCCAGAATTTTATCCTTTCAGAAATATATGAAATAAATCAGAGTGGCTCAAGGAAGAAGAAAAGCATGATTTTTCCCTTTCTGGCTTCAACAATAGAGTCTGAACACGACTCTAAAGATCTAATCAACAATTTTCCTTGGCTAATTTTTTAAAAATATTGTTTTTTAATAAGTATTAATTTTAACAATTAAAAAATTTAAAATATATAGTAATCTGTTTTTTGCTTTTAGTAGGCATGAAATAAGACTGCATTAACATAGTGTGAGTTGAGAGGCTAAATTTTATCAGAATCCAAACAAAATGAAAATTATATGATGTAAAGAAAATAGTTTTTAGGTAAATTTTCAACATGACATACACACAGGGACATCTTTTTTTCTTCTTTTTCTCCACACTTCAATAAGCAGTTCATGTAATTCAAATAGCTGTGTTTCTTTCAGAAATAGATTACACGAGAAGGAGTATTGGTGGTGCATTCTTTAAAAATAGCAGTCAAATAACTATTAACCATAATTCCAAAATAATAACAATCAAATGCTCTTGAAAAGAGAAGATTGTAAGCAGAATATACAAAAAGTGATAGTGCCAATGCTCCAGGAGTTGCTGCCTGATATTTAAGATTTCTAATAAATGACAATTTTCAATCAGGATTAAATGCTTTCAGGAATCAAATTTTTTCTAGTTATATTTTATTGAAGAAATATGTTGTTCAAAATTAATGAAAGGGTAACAGGTTATAACCTGTAGAAAGAATGCTTACACACTCATTGTGGTAGGCAGTAAAATACCTTCCTAAAATATCTACAGTCCCGAAATATCTAATCAAACAAATGTAGATTTACATTTTATATATAAGTTGGTAAAATAATCACCTTTCATTACCCAAGGAACACAAATTTGAATAATTATTAGATGGGGAAAGTATACTCAAAAGTCCCAGCTGTAGTTCAAAAGGAACATCATTAGGTAAGAATCATCAGAAAGATGTAAAGATGCTATATTAGAAGATTAAGGAAAAGACAAGAACAAACATACTGAAGTTTCTGGAAAGCTGAACAGGAAGTAAATGCCTTTTCCACTAGAATCACCTGAAAAATATTTTTGCTGTGTAGGAGGCTCTATTTTAATCTAGTGAGACTTATTTTAGATTTTTGTCCTTTAGAAAAGTAAATGATAAATACAGATTATTCAAGACAATAATCTTGTAGAAATATTTTACAGCAGATTTGGTGTAGTAAGCTAAATCAACTACAGCCTTTTCAAGATGCAACTACAAGGATACCACGTGTCCTAGTTTCTGAGAATAAGAAAAAGTTGCCACCAGCTTTATACACATGTATGATGTACATACTACTAAGGGCCTTGCATTAATGAAGTCGTGAATTCCTAAATAATATTTAAACAAGAAGCTCCCTGTCTTCATTTTCATATTTGGGGATTGCTAAGTACCAAAGTTATGTAAAAGGCTAGGACAAGAATATAGAAATGAAATCTGTCTCCTGTTATTATAAAGATAATTTGTGTTATTTTGATTTACATTTTCTAAGGTAATAAAAAATAAGGTAAAACTGAAACAGTGACCCAATATTCTCTCCTTCCTAATTTTCCAACATAAATTAGAGAATCCAGTAAAGATAAGCAATCCCAGGATGGTATAGGATGTTATAGGATCAACAGATGGTGAAAAAGTAGTTAACAAAAATGGGTCCTATGGAACAATGGTGAAAAAATCTACACGTACATATTGTGATATAGCTAGAAAATAGTTTGCATTATGCTAAGTCGTTGACATTTTAGTTACTTTCATCTCTTAGGAAATGACTTTATTAATACTCAAGTGTTTGCAGCTTATAACCCAGCAAAAAATAATGCTTCTAAATGTAAACAAGAATGATACTAAGAGTAACCAAGGCTACTAGCAGAGAACTTCTCAAACATGCAAAAATATAGGCCTATTCAGATACAAGAAGCTTTAGACCTCCAAATAGACCAGACCAGAATATGACATCCCACCATCACATTATAATCCACACAGAATCCACTCAGACCAAGGAAAAGATCCTTAAAGCTGTCAAGGAGAAAAGATTAATCACCTATAAAGGGAAACCAATTCGAATCACCTCAGATTTCTCAGCAGAGACAATCAAAGCAAGAAGAGCCTGGAATGATGTATGACATGCCCTAAAAAGAAACAACTATCAAACAAGAATTCTGTACCAGCTAAACTCTCCTTCATAACTGAATGCCAAATAAAACCTTCCAGAGACAAGAAAAATTGAAACAATATATCTGTCCCAAGCCAGGCCTACAAAAGATACTTAAAGATATCCTACACATAGAAAACCAGCAAGACCACAATAAAGGCCAAGAAACTGTGCCCAAACTGAGCATCCAAGAACCATAGGAAGAATCCAGCTTTTGCAGCTCCCAAGAAGGTGGATATCATGGAAGGAATTCCCAAATACCTCACAGTCCTATCTCTTAACGTTAACGGACTTAACTCTGGAATTAAGCGACATACACTGTGTAGTCGGATTAAAAAACAAGACCCTTCTATCTGCTGTCTGCAGGAGTCACATCTTTCCCGTAAAAACAAACACATTTTCCTTGTTAAAGGCTGGAGCAAAATCTACCAAAAAAACGGCCCACATAAACAGGCAGGAGTTGCAATCCTAATATTAGATAAAATAGACTTCAAATTAAAATTCATGAGAAGAGATAAAGAAGGTCGCTACATACTAATTAAGGGATCTCTGCTTCAGAAGGATATTAAAATTCTAAATATCTATTCGCCAAACAATGGAGCACCAAAATTTATCCAAGAAACACTACTTTCCCTCAAATCTCATATAGATCCAAAGACATTAATTGTTGGGGATTTTAACACACCACTCTCCCCACTAGATAGATCAACTCGGCAAAATCTCAACAGAGAAACTACAGATCTAAACAGCTGCATAGATCAACTAGATTTAACAGACATCTACCGAACATTTCACCCAGCAGCATCAAAATACACGTTTTTCTCAGCAGCACATGGAACATTTTCTAAAATAGACCACATTTTAGGCCACAAAGCAAACTTGTCTAAATTCAGAAACATTGAAGTTATACCTTGCATTCTCTCTGACCACAAGGGAATAAAATTAGAACTCAACACCGAAAGCCACCAAAGAAAGTCCGGTATCATATGGAGGCTGAACAACACACTGCTGAATCACGAGTGGGTCATGGAAGAGATTAGAAAGGAAATTCAAATGTTCATGCTATTCAACAAAAATGAATACACAAATTTCCAGCTCCAATGGGAGACAGCAAAGACAGTACTCAGAGGCAAGTTTATAGCTCTGAGCTCCTTCATTAACAAATTGGAGAGTTCTGAAACCAACAATTTAATGACACATGTAAACCTCCTTGAAAAAAAGCAGCAAGATAAACCCCAATCTTAATTAAAATTAAATCAGAATTAAATGAAGTAGAATCCAAAAAAGCTATAGAAAGAATCAACAAAACAGAGTTGATTCTTCGAAAAAATTAACAAAATTGACAGACCCTTAGCAAATCTTATCAGAAAAAGAAGAGTACACAGCCAAATAAATAAACTCAGAGGTGAGAATGGAAACATCACCACGGAAACAAACAAGATTCAAAACATTATAAGGGAATACTTCTCAAAACTTTATGTTAATAAGTTTGAGAACTTGACAGAAATGGACCTTTTCCTAGCAGATATTGACATGCCAAAACTAAACCAAGATGAGTTAAACCATCTTAACAGGCCTATATCAAGCATTGCAATAGAAAAAGCAATAAGAGACCTCTCAGCTAAGAAAAGTCCAGGACCAGATGGTTTTACAGCAGAATTTACAAGGTCTTCAAAGCAGGGCTCACACCAATACTCCTCCAACTCTTCAATGAAATTGAAAGAGAAAGTTCACTACTGAACACATTCTATAAAGCCATCATTTCCCTCATCCCTAAACCAGGCAGGGACTCATCATAGAAAGATAACTATAGACCCATTTCTTTGATGAACATTGATGCAAAACTTCTCAACAAAATTTTGCCCAATCGACTTCAACAATTCATCCAAAAAATCATACACCACGATCAAATAGGATTCATTTCATTGAGTCAAAGCTGGTTCAATATACGTAAATCAATTATTATTATTCAACACATCATCACGAGCAAGAATAAGAACCACATGGCTATCTCAATAGATGGAGAAAAAGCATTCGACAAGATCCAACACCCTTTTATGATGAAGGCTCTGGAAAAATTAGGAATCCATGGAACATTCCTCAATACCATAAAGGCTGTATATGACAAACCTACAACCAGCATTATACTTAATGGTGAAAAAGTAAAGCCATTTCCTCTTAACTCAAGAACAAGACAAGGATGTCCACTCGCTCCACTTCTCTTCAATCTCGTATTAGAATGCCTAGCTACAGCAATAAGACAGGATGTAGACGTAATGGGGATCCAAATAGGGAAAGAAGAAATAAAATTGTCCCTTTTTGCAGATAACATGATCTTGAATTTAAAGCATCCCATAGACTCCACTCCCAAATTACTGAAGCTGATACAAAAACTTTGTCAATGTAGCAGGGTATTAAATTAACCCCCCAAAATCAATGGCTATTCTCTATGCCAACAATGAGAAAAGTGGGGCGGTAATTACGAAAGCAACACCATTTGTAATAGCCCCACAAAAAATAAAATACCTACGAATTAACTTAACCAAAGAAGTAAATGACCTCTATGATGAAAACTTTTAAATCTTGAAAAAGGAAATCAAAACATAACTTAGAAAATGGCAAAAACTCCCATGCTCCTGGATTGGAAAGTTTAACATCGTGAAAATGGCAATACTTCCCAAGGCTATCTACAAATTCAACGCGATACCTATCAAAATACCAACGTCATTCTTCAAGGAAATAGAAGAGGAAAACCAAAAATTCATATGGAACACTAAAAGACCCAGAATAGCAAAAAACGCTGCTCCACGGAAAGAACACTGCTGGAGAAATATCAACAGCAAATTTCAAACTCTACTATAAAGCCATCGTAATCAAAGGAGTTTGATATTGGCATAAGAACAGACCTCAAGACCAATGGAATAGAATTTAAAACCCAGAAATGAACCTACAGACCTATAACCATCTAATCTTCGATAATGGAGCTAAAACAATAGAATGGAAGAATGACAGCCTCTTCAGTAAATGGTGCTGACAAAATTGGTTAACAATTTGTAGAAAACTGAAGCTAGATCCTTATATATCACCCTGCACCAGAATTAACTCTAAATGGATTAAAGACCTTGGAGTCAAAGCAGACACTCAGAAACATTACAGGATGGAATACGATGGAATAGGAGAAACCCTAGGTCTCCTTGGTGCAGGCCGAAATTTTCTTAATAGAGACACGGAAACACAACAAATCAAAGAGAAGTTGGACAAATTGGATTGAATGAAGTTGCAGAGTTTCTGCATGGCAAAGGACATAGCTAGCAACATAAATTGTAAGCCCACGGATTGGGAGAAGATCTTCATTATCCATACAACAGACAAGGGTCTCATATCTAAAATATACTTGGAACCCAATAAATCAAATCCCCCAACAACTAATCCTCAATGAAACAACTGCCCAATAAAAAAGTGGGCTAAAGACTTAAATAGACACTTCTCTGAAGGATGGCCAATAGACACATGAAGAAATGCTCAACATCCCTAGCCATAAAAGAAATGCAAATCAAAACAACATTGAGATAACTCCTCACTCCAGTTAGAATGGCAATATTCAAGAACTCTAACAACAACAGATGCTGGAGGGGATGTGGACAGAAGGGAACCTTACATCATTGGTGTGGGAATGTACACTTGTTCAACCACTTTGGAAAGCAGTATGGAGGTTCCTCAAAGACTTCACATAGAGCTCCCCTATGTCCCAGCAATCCCACTTTTGGGCATTTACCCAAATGTTTACAAACAAGACCATACTAAAGCTACCAGCACAACTATGTTTATTTCAGTATTATTTACCATAGTTAAGATCTGGAACCAACCCAGATGCCCCTCAGTACATGAATGGATCATGAAAATGTGGTATATGTACACAATGGAATTCTATGCCTCCATCAGAAAGAGTGATATTGCCCCATTTGTTAGGAAATGGAAAAACTTAGAAAAAATTATATTAAGTGAAGTAAGCCAGGCCCAAAGAAACATAGGTCACATGGTTTCCCTTATTTGCAATATCTAGTATATGTATGAGTGAAGCAGAAAAGGTCAGATAATGTGATGTTAGGAAAATGAACCCTTAGATATGTATTTTAATGTTTTTTTAATTTCATGCATTTGTTCCTAACCCATTTATTGGACTTTCTCTTTGTTACTGTGTATGTCCCTCCACCACAGTATAACCTTTGCTTTCACTATATATAGTGATGTCAGTAATACTTGTGAGGAGATGGGAAAAACAAGTCGTTTAAGGATACAGGTGGACCTGTTGCAACAATGAGAAGTACAAGTTGTCATGTCGAAAACAAGCTTTACAACTTTGGTGCCGGGGGGGGGGGCACGGCGGGAGGAGTAGGTGAGGGGGGTTGGGGGGAGGCTGGGAAGAGTTGTGAAATGTAAACAAAGGAGGAGGCTGCACTGCCTGATAAGTAATGTACGCATTATCCTGCTCATGTAATTGTAACCCCTCTGTACAGTATGTTCACAAAAAAATAAAATAAAATTATATTAAAAAAAAAGAACTGAGAAGGAGCAAATATCTTCACCCTGCAGATCACAGACCAGAGATGACCCAGGAACCAACATTCTGGCAGTATGAGTAGAAGCCTGACATAGCACAGGAGGGAAGGCCACCCTTTCCCCACCCCACTACCAGAAATCTCCATCTTTGATACCGGCAAAGGCCCGGCTGAGCAGTTAGCGCCAACTCAGGCTTTGGGAGAAAACAAGATAGTCATTTAGTAGGTCACCGGAACCTGCCCAGACTTGCCAGGCTCAAGTCCACCCTGGAAAAAGTCACCCACCGCAGGCAGAGGGATATTCACCCTTTCTTCACTGGGTAAACAGAGCCAGAGGCTGCCCCTCCCTACAGCAGCCTATACAATCAATTGAAATTCTGTAAACATAAACCCTGAGAATGGCTCCAGGCTGGGCTCTGTGAGTGTCTCAAGCTAGCCCCTCTGGGAAAAGCTACTGTTTGCTGAAAGGCCTCAACTCTACCCAGAACTTAGCCTCAGCACAGCATCTCCAAGCTAGAATAAACAGCCATCTCCCTCTTTTGTAATACTCAAAACAGATCTCCCTCCCACTGAACTAGCCTGGGAGGAGGATCACAAAATCCTGGGTAAAGCAGAACATTTTTCTGCTTGCCCAAACTAAACTAAGTTACCAAGCAAGCCACAGAAAAACTAAATACCACAAGCAGACCAGAGACTCCCCTAGAGACTGGTTACAAACACAAGGGAGATACAGAATCTTCCCATCCCCCGCTTTAAAAAATAAAAGAAAATTTTTTGTACCTTATTTTTAATTGTTTTAATTTGTAATTGTTTTTAAATTTTGTTTCTATTATTTTTTCTTTTCATCCTCATATAATTTTTATTTTAGGTGTATATGTGTGGGTGCTTTTTTATCTCTACTGATCTTTTGATCCTTTTTCTTTCTTCCTTTCTTTTCTCATTTTTTTCACTTCTTCTCTTTCATTCTTGTCTGTATGACTTAATTGCTGTTCTGCTCATCCTCAAATATACATGTCGTCAATTATTAGATCTTATCCCCCAATGTGTACACACTTAATCCAGAAATTTATTACTCAATTCAAATTCGTAGACTTAAAATCCTTAATAGCATTATTACCTCTTTATACCCATGTAATACTTAATTTTTTTTATTTTTCTAGTTTTTCATGTCTCCTTTCTATCCCTCCCCTCCTCTTATCCCATCCACATTCTTCTCTGAATATTATTTCTTCAAACTTGCAGTTTTTAAGGGTTTCACTTTTTAATTTTAAATTTTAGGTTTTCCATTTTTTCTTGTCCCTCTTTTTTTTTTACTTCTTTTTTCTTTATTCTTTCTTTTCTTTTTCTTTTTTCTTTTTTTTCTCTCTTCTAACATTCTGTCCAATCCATTTCCTTCTTTGAAATCAGGACTTGGTTAAGTCCACTCTCCCTCACCTTCTCATATGCCTCTAATCCTTTTTTTCCCCACATTCTTGCTAAGCCTAATCATTTCGTGTTGCAAAATTCTGCTTTGCTGTTCTTAGGCAATTAAGACATAGTTGTTTGATGTTGAATAGATTGTATCTCTTGAAGTAGATTGTATCTGCAGACTTTTGACTGTGCAACTATGGATTTTGGTTGATGCTTACCTTACAACAGTGTTCTAGCACAAAACTGGTGTTACTTTCATGCCAAATTGGCAGAACAAACCGGAAAAACATAAGAAAAATGGCAAGTCTGGGGATGTCAACTCCCACTCATGACAATCAGGGGACAGAACAGATAATAAATAATGAATAGGTGAGTTCCCAAAAAGCCTACAAACACTTCAGGTAAACAGGGTAAATGAATAGAGTGAAAACATGCAAAAGTCTCAGTGTGAGCATGGCAAGGATAGAGGGAAGGCAAAAAAATATCAATACATGAGTGTCATGAGCGTGAGGAAGCTACTCAAAGATTGATACAGGAATTTCGTGAGCAGATTGAGAACACTAAAAGAGAAAAAAAAGGAATTGGGGGAGAAGGTTGAGATCAGTCAAAGAGATAGATAGGAATTGTGTGAGTTGGCTGAGAACAGATGAAGAGAACGTCAGGAATGGCATGAGCAGGCTGAGAACACTCGAAGAGAACTATAAGAATTGCATGCACATGAGGAAGCTAATCAAAGAGAAATATAGGAACTGAGAGATCGGGATGAGAATAGACTAAAATCAATAGAGGCATTCAAGGTATCCATAAACAGAGAGCTGAAAGAACTCAGGGAGACCACAAAGAGAATGCTGAATGGAGCCCAACAGAAGGAATAGCAGTCCAAGGAAAGCATAACCAATCAACTAAGTGATTTGAGAATATACACTAAACACAAAATTAAGGAAGTAAAGAAGTTCATAGAAGATCTAAAAAAAACTCCAACACAGAATTTGAAGCCATCAAAACCGACCAATTAGAAGGAAAAGAAATAAAAACAAAGTAGAAAGTCTTGACAATAGGTTAGACCATGCAGAAGATCAAATCTCAGGTATTGAAGACATCCCAGGTATTAAAGAGAAAGAACATACAACCATCCAAGACAAATTCAAGAAATATGACAGATCTATTCAACATTTGGAAGACATCATCAGAAGGCCTAATTTGAGTATAATGGGTATAGAGGAACACATAGAGAGAGAAGTTAATGGTCTAGGAAATTTTTTTAACAGGATACTAACAGAGAACTTCCCAAAATGCAAAAAGATAGGCCTATTCAGATACAAGAAGCTTTTAGAAGTCCAAGTAGGCCAGACCGAAACAGGACATCTCACAAACAAAATATAATCTGCAAAGGATCAATTCAGACCAAGGAAAAGATCCTTAAAGCTGTCAAGGAGAAAAGATCAATCAGCTATAAAGGGCAACCAATTAGAATCACCTCAGATTTCTAAGCACCACTATAGCAAGAAGAGTTTGGGATCATGTATGCCATGCCGTAAAGAGAAACAACTATCAACCAAGAATCCTGTACCCAGCTAAACTCTCCTTCATAATTGAAGGACAAATAAAAACCTTCCATAGCAAAGAAAAATTGAAACAATATATCTCTCCGAAGCCAGGCTAAAAAGATACTTAAAGATATCCTACACATAGAAAACCAACAAGACCACAATAAAGGCCAAGAAACTGTGCCCAAACTGAGAATCCAAGAACCCAGTTTTCGCAGCTCCCAAGAAGGTGGATAATATGGCAGGAACTCCCAAATCCCTCTCAGTCCTATCTTTCAACATTAATGGAATGAATGCTCCAATTCAGCAACATAGACTGTCTAGTTGTATTAAAAAGCAAGATCCTTCTATCTGATGCCTTCAGGAGTCACATCTTGCCCATAAAAACAAACACATTTTCAATGTGAAAAGCTGGAACAAAATCTACCAAGCAAACGGCCCCCATAAACAGGCAGGTGTTGCAATCCTCCTATCAGATACAATAGACTTCAAATTAAAATCAATGAGAAGAGATAAGGAAGCTCGCTACATACAAATTAAGGGATCCCTCCTTGAGGAGGATATTACAATTCTAAATATCTATTTTCCCAACAATGGAGCACCCAAATTTACTCAAGAAAAACTACTTTCCCTCAAATCCCACATAGGTCCAAAGACATTAATGTTTGGAACTTTAACACACCACTCTCCCCACTAGATAGATCAACTTGGCAAAAACTCAACTGAGAAACCGCATACCTAAAAAACTGCATAGATCAACTAGATTTAACAGACATCTACCGAATATTTCACCTATCAGCATCAGAATACACGTTTTTCTCAGCAGCACATGGAACATTTCCCAAAATAGACCACATTTTAGGTCACAAAGCCAAATTGTCCAAATTCAGAAACACTGAAATTATACCTTGCATTCTCTCAGACCACAGGGGAAGAAAATTTGAACTGAACACCAAAATCCACCAAAGAAAGTCCTGTAACACATGGAGGCTGAACAACACTGTTGGACCACCAGTGGGTCATGGAAGTGATTAGACATGAAATTCAAGTATTCATGATATTCAACAAAAATGTACACACAAATTACCTGCTCCTCTGCGACATAGCAAAGGCAGTACTCATAGGCAAAGTATAGGTCTGAGTTCCTACATCAACTAATTGGAGAGATCTTAAACCAACAATTTAATGAGACCTCTGAGCCTCCTTGAAAGAGAACAGCAAGATAAACTTCAATCTAGGAGATGGAAAGAAATAATTGAATTAAATAATTAAATTAAATTAAATAAATAAATTAAATAATTAAATCAGAATATAAATTAACTAGAATACAAAAAGACCATAGAAAGAATCAACAAAACAAAGAGTTTGCTCTTGGAAAAAATTAACAAAATAAACAGAGCCTAAGCAAACCTTATCAGAAAAAGATGAGAACACACCCAAATAAATAAACTCAGAGATGAGAATGTAAACATTACCACAAAAACAACCAACACTCAGAACATTATATGGGAATACTTCTCAAACCTTTATGCTCATAAATTTGAGAACTTAGAAGAAATGGAACTTTATCTAGCAAATATCAATATGGGGAAACTAAACCAAGATTAGTTAAGCCATATTAAGAGGTCCATATCAAGCATTGAAATAGAAACAGTTATAAGCGGCCTCCCATCTAAGAAAAGGACCAGATGGTTTTACAAGAGAATTCAACAAGACCTTCCATTCAAAACTCACACCAATATTGCTTCAAATCTTCAATGAAATTGAAAGAGAAAGTTCACTACCGAATTAATTCTATAAAGCTATAATAACCCTCATCCCATAACCAGGCATGGATTCATCAAAGAAAAATCTATAGACCCATTTCTTTGATTAACATTGATGCAATATTTTTCAACAAAATTTTGGACAATCGACCTCAACAATTCATCCAAAAAATCATACACCACGATCAAACAGGTTTCATTTCAGGGATGCAAAGCTGGTTCAATATATGCAAATCAATTAACATAATTAATCACATCAACACTAGCAAGGATAAGAACCACATGGTTACCTCCATAGATGAAGAAAAAAATTGAAAAGATCTAACACCCATTCAAGATTAATGTTCTGGAAAAATTAGGAATCTATGGAACCTTCCTCAATACAATAAAGGCTGTATATGAGAAACCTACATTAAGTATTATACTCAATGGTGAAAAAATAAAGCCATTTCCTCTAAAATCAGGAAAGAGACAAGGATGTCCACTCTCCCCACTGTTCTTCAATCTAGTACTAGAATGCCAAGCTACAGCAATAAGACAAAATGCAAACATAAAGGGGATTCAAATAGGGAAAGAAGAAGTAAAACTGTCCCTCTTTTCAGATGACATGAACTTGTATTTAAAGAATCCCATAGACTCCACTCCCAAATTACTCAAGGTGATCCAAAACTTTTGGCAAAATAGCAGCGTATAAAATTAACCCTCAAAAATCAATGGCTTTTCTGTATGTCAGCAGTGAGAATTGTGTGGCTGAAATTAGGAAAGCAACTCCATTTGTAATAGCCCGACACACAAAAAATAAAATACCATGGTTAACTTAACCAAATAAGTGAAAGGTCTTTATGATGAAAACTTTAAAAACCTGAAAAAGGAAATCAACACAGAACTTAGAAGGTGGCAAAAAATTCCCATGGTCCTGGATTGGAAATATCAATATCGAGAAAATGGCAATATTTCCCAAGGCTATCTGCCAACTCAATGCGATACCTATCAATATTCCTACCTCCTTCTTGAAGGAAATAGAAGAGGCAATCCAAAAATTCATATGGAACATAAAAAAACCCGAATAGTAAAAACGATCCTTAACAGAAACAACAGTGCTGGAGGCATATAAGTACCAAATTTCAAGCTCTACTACAAAGCCATAGTAATCAAAACAGCTTGGTACCGGCACATTGGACCTCAGGACAAATGGAATAGAATTGAAAACCCAGAAATGAACCTACAGACATATAGCCATCTAATCTTCGATAATGGAGCTAAAAATTAGAATGGAAGAAAGACAGCCTCTTCAGTAAATGGTTCGGGCAAAACTGGTTAACTACTTGTAGAAAAATAAATCTAGAACTTTATATTTCACCCTGCACCAGAATCAACTACAAGAGGCTCAAAGACCACGGAGACAAAGTATACACCCTGAATACATTACAGGACCGAATAGAAGAAACCCTAGGTCACCTTGGCACAGGATGACATTTTGTTAACAGAGACCAAGAAACACAAAAAAATCAAAGAAAGGTTGGACAAATGGTATTGCGGGAAATTGCAGAGCTTCTGCATGGCAAAGGACATAGCTAGCGAGATCAATAGAAAGCCCAGGGATTGGAAAAAGATCTTCACTAGCCATATAATGGACAAGGGTCTCATATCTAAAATATACCTGGAAATCAAAAAATTAAATCCCTGAACAACAAATCTTCAAAGAAACAACTGGCCAATTAATAAGTAGGCTAAAAATTTAAAGAGAAACTCCTCTGAAGAGGAAAGAAAGATGGCCAATAGATACATGAAGAAATTCCCAACATCTTGCCATAAAAGAAATGCAAATCAAAACAACATTGAGATACCACCTCATCCCAGTTAGAATGGCGATAATCAAGAACTCTAATAACAACAGATATTGTAGAGGATGTGGACATTGTTGGTCGGTGCATAAGCTTGTTCAACCACTTTGGAAAGCAGTATGGAGGTTCCTCCAAAGACTCCACATAGAGGCCCCCTATGACTCAGCAATCCCACTTTAGGCATTTATCCAAATGATCACAAACAAGACCACGCTAAACCTACCAGCACAACTGTGTTTATTGCAGCATTATTTACCATAGCTAAGATCTGGAACCAACCCAGATGCCCCACAGTAGATGAATGATCAAGAAAATGTTATATAGGTACACAATGAAATTTTGTGCCTCCATCAGAAAGAATGACATTGCCCCATTTGTTAGGAAATGGAAAGACTTGGAAAAATTATATTAAGTGAAGTAAGTGAGGCCTAAATAAACATAGGTCCCATGGCTTTTCTTATTTGCAACAACTAGTATATATCTGAGTCAAGCAGAAAAGGTCAGATAAGTTGATGTTAGGGAAATGAACCCTAAGATATGTGTTCAAATGCTTTTTTTTCTTTCATGAGATTGTTTCTAAAATGTTTAGAAGATTATTTATTAGTTCCTTTGTATGTCCATCCCTCATGATATAACCCCTGCTTTCACTGTATATGATGTTTGTGTAATTTGAGAAGGGAGAGGGGAAAAAACAAATCGTTAAATCAGGGATACAGGTGGACCCATTGCAACAATGAGATATACAAAACGTTATGTCGAAAAACAAAATTTACAACTTTGGTGTGGGGGGGGCAGGTGGATAAGGAGGATTCGCTGTGGGGGGGATGTGGGCAGGATGGGAAGAGATGGGAAAGGGAAACAAATAGGAGGCTACAATGCTTGATAAGAAATGTGCTCATTATCTTGCACATGTAATTTAACTCCTGTGTACTAGCACAAGACCAGACTCCAGGGCCAATGGAATAGAATTGAAAAGCCAGAAATGAACCTAAAGACATATAACCATCTAATTTTTGGTAAGGGAGCTAAAAAATTAGAATGGAAGAATGACAGCCTCCTCAGTAAATGGTGCTGGCAAAATTGGTTAACTACTTGTAGAAAACTATAGCTAGATCCTTATATATTACCCTTCACCAGAATCAACTCCCAATGCATCAAAGATCTCCTAGTCAAAGCAGACACTCTGAAAATATTACATGATGGAATAGGAGAAACCCTAGGTCTCCTTGGCACAAGCTGAAATTTTCTTAATGGAGACCCAGAAACACAACAAATCAGTGAACGTTTGGACAAATGGGATTGCATGAAATTGCAGAGTGTCTGCATGGCACAGGACATAGCTAGCAACATCAATAGAAAGCCCACGGATTGGGAGAAGATGTTCACTAGCCATACAACGGACAAGGGTCTCATATCTAAAATATACCTGGAACTTAACCCCTCTGTACAGTATGCTCACAAATAAAATAAAATTAAATTAAAAAAAATTAAATTCCCCAACAACAAATCTTCAAAGAAACAACTGCCCAATTAATAAGTGGGCTAAAGACTTTTGGAGTGTGTTCTTTACTCATATAAAACTTGTCTGTAACCTTCTGATTGAGAGTATTACAAAAGGAAACAATATGCCATTTGAAGGCCAGCATAGAACAAAAGAAAATATTTGTTTTAAAAGTGGTCTGCTGCAAACAAACAAAGACATGGATGTTTTAAAGTGTCTTATGCATGGATGTTTCACTCTTGATGTGATTTTCTTGTTGTAGGACTAAGTTATCAATTCCTTTAGTCTGGTCTGGAGTTTTCCATAGCAATAAGGATTCCAAAAAAGCAGGATCCAGTAAGTATGATCAGCAAAAGCAGCCTCTTCTCAGACCAGTACTCTTTTAAGGAGGCTCCCAAAGAAATACCTGCTGTTTGTTTTGTTCGTTTAGTTTGTGCTGGTTCTGGGGCTTGAACTCAGAGGCTGGACCCTGTCCCTGTACAGTGTCCTTGCCCACGTGCCCCAAAGCTAGTACTCTACTGTTTAAGCCAAAAGTGCACTTCTGGATTTTTTGGTTTTTAATTACAGATCAGAATTTGACACACTCTCCTGTCTGGTTTGGCTTTGAACTGAGACACTAAGAAAGCTAAGTGACATCAACTTTATGGACTTCCCTTTTGAACCAAGAAATACTAGATGAAGCTAATTATTAGGCCAATATTTGACAATTTGTAAAAGAAGAAAATATGTTCAGCAAAGGATCCATAACTTAAAAAACTCAGTACATATAGGTGCACTCAATCATTTTGGTATTATTTTCTCTGCTTGGCAAGATTATTATTGATTTCGTCATTCCTTTTGTGAAAACTTAAAGTAATATTTGCAATTTTTACTTGGTCGTGGGGCTTAAACTCTGATCCTGGGCACTGTCCCTCAGCTCTTCAGCTCAAGTTGAGTGCTCTACTACTTTAGCTACAACACCACTTCCAGGTTTCTTGTGGTTAATTGAAGATAAGGGTTTCATGTACTTTCCTGACCAGGCTGGCTTTGAACCAAGATCCTCTGGTATCAACCTCCTGAATAGCCAGGATTACAGGCATAATCCAGCAGCACCTGGCTCATATTTGCATTTAGTGCACTTAATGACACTAAGTATACAAAGAATGGAAATCTGAATCAAATGATGTCACATTGCAGCTTTTCAGAATAATTGAGGTAGCAATAAATATGTTTTCCTTTTCCATTTTGTTACATTAATGCCTCATGAGCTATGGGACCCTCATATTACCATCTCTTTCCTCTGTGTAGGTGTATTTAATATTAGGAAATGTTCATAGAGAAATAAAGAAAGACAGGTTTTTAGAAAGCAAAGTTAATCAGGAGATATACTTATCAAACAGAGATTAAGAACTATGCTAAGAGATTTAGAATGTTAAAGGCAATGAGGAATAAGCCTAGTTGATAACTTGTTCTTCAATAACTAAAAATGGTTCCTTATAACGTTTCTGTTATACCTTATTGACTATCACTTATTCCTTTTATCTGGAGTTATTCCTTCTCTTCTGTCACAGCTGTTAATTAGCCTCTGTCTTTTTGGTGCCAGGACTGGCCCAAAGGTTTCTAAATCTCACTTAGATTACCCTTCTCATTGTGATTAGCAGTGACCACTCAAAAGCCTACAATCTTTGAATTTCCAGAATTAATCTTCCTGACATCTAAGCACATTCCTGGCATTAATTGCTGTGACCTAATGAACAAAACTTTTTTTTTTCCAACACAGTATCGAAATATAGGTAAAGTACATTAATTAGGTACTATCTCCAGGTATCAGTATGGATGGAGCAATTGTATATTCCAAGTATGGGTTTTTTTATTTTGCATTTACTAACTAAATATTTGTTGTTGTTGTTGTTGTTGTTTTGCCAGTCCTGGGGCTTAAACTCAGGGCTAAAGAATTATCCTTCAGCTTTTTTTTTTTTGCTCGAGTTAACCCTCTACCACTTGAGGCACAGCACCACTTCCAGTGTTTCTTTTTCTATTTATGTGTACTGAGGAATTGAACACAGGGTTTCATGCATGCTAGGCAATCACGGTAGCATGAAGCCATATTCCCAGAGCCCTAAAAGACTTTTGTAAGATGGCTTTACATTTTCATTCTGTAACAATGTATCATAATTTTGGCCAGAAATTTTTGCTAGGAAAGGACATTGAACCCAATACTGAGTCCAATAATGCTAGATGGACAACGAATAACTGTCACAGTCTAGCCAGGGCACAGAGGGGCTTACCGCATGTAGCTGGTACAACAGACTGAGCGAGACAGCTCCTGAACCACAGCTCACCTCCAGAATGAGAGGGCCCCCTTGGTTCCAGCCACTTGGGGATGCTGGACCACCTCTCCAGCACCCATTCAAATAGTTCTTAAAAGAGAGAGAGTGAAAGAAAGATGGTCAGAATTACACTTAAGCCAGTTGCCAGTGGCTCAGGTCCATAATCCTAACTACACAGGAGGCTAAATCTGACGATCATGGTTCACAGTCAGCCTGGGCAGGAACATCTATGGGACTCTTATCTCAAAAGAACCACGAGAAAATCATAAGTGGCACTGTGACTCAAGTGGTAGAGCATTAGCCTTGAGCTGAAGAGCTCGGGGACAGTGCCCAGACCCAGAGTTCAAGCCTCACGACTGAGAAGCAGTGAATTTCCCACCACAAGAAGTGGACTGAATAGCACCCATTGTCCTAGGGAGCATGGCAGAAGAGTTATGAGTAGGTCACCCAGCTTCTCTGTTCCTCAATTTCCCCAGCTGCAAAACTGAACAAAGTGAAGGAACCCTTTCCTCATGGGGATAGGGTAATAATGAAAGAGCCATGTTTTGTTTCATATTCCTATACCTGTCGCACCATTAATAACACACACCATCTGAGCTTTTTCCGGGTATCTTCCTGTCATATTCTCACAGAATTGCTGAGAACTGTATCTGACTGCCGCTCCCTCTGTGCCTGGCCCTGCTCCGGAGATCCCTCTGTAGTAATCCCTTGTTTCCTCACAACTGTCCCATGAGGAGACTGAGGTCTGATGGTCAAAGCCAAACTCAGAACTTCCCCTGTGTCCAAGAATTGGCTGCCGTGGACTAAGTTTGGAAAAATCCATCTAAATAAATTACTGAGTGTGACACTATGTGTCTACCATCCCAAATACAGAGGACTGGGCCTGGTGGTGCATGCCTGTCACAGATAGGAGGACCGCAATTCAGCCCAGCTTGAGTATATATTAAGCCTCAATCTCGGAAATGCCCAAAACAGAAAAGCTTGACTCGCATGGTAGAAGACCTGACTGGCAAGCCTAAGGCCTTGAGGTCAAACCATAATATACCAAAAAGAATCAGAGGTCCAGTGCCTCAAGCTCATGTCTATAATCCTATCTACTCAGGTGCCTTAGATCTGAAGATCACAGCTCAAGATTTAACGTAGGGTTGGCCTCGCTCATCAGACGTCATGATGAGAAAACCTGGAGTCTGACCTATGTTGCTCTGCTCCATACTAGCAGGGCTCATATGCTTACTAAGTGTTGTCCAATATCTCTGACCCCCTGGGAAGCCACCCAATGTGAGCTGCACTCCCAGGTTCTCCCAAACTCCCACTGCCACTAACCAGGCCCAAGGGAGTACACAGCCCCAGGGCACACAGATCTCTTGTTCTTTTAACAGTGCTGAGTCCCCTTCAAGCGTCCCTCCCTTCCAGGTCCCTAGAGCTCAGCTGTGAATCCCATGCACCCCCGAAAAGATAGCAGGTAGAAGTTGCCATACCAGTAACCTTGTTACAATGCACATCTACACAGACACACACAGACACACACAGACACAGACACAGACACACACACACACACACACACACACACACACACACACATCCAGACCTGTGACAGAAGACTTGTGAATGCAGCACCTGCATTTTGCCAAATGATCACTCACCTGAGTAAAGTCAGGCTGAACAAGGAGAAAGATGATCTCTCTCTGTGTGTCTCTCTTTCTGTCTCTCTCTGTGTCTCTCTCTGTATCTCTCTCTGTCTCTCTATATCTCTCTCTCCCCATCTCTGTCTCTCTCCATCACTGTCTCTGTCTCTCTGTCTCTGTCTCTGTCTCTGTCTGTCTGTGTGTCTGTCTGTCTGTCTGTCTCTCTCTCTCTCTCTCTCTCTCTCTCTCTCTCTCTCTCTCTCTCTCTCTCTCTCTCTCTCTCTCTCTTTCTCTCTCTCTCTCACACACACAGACTCAGAGCAGTCCCTCTCCTTAGTTTGTGGGAGACCAGATGGACCAGGAGCACCAGCAGAAGTTGGCAGAGCTGGGAAATGTGATCACCCTGTCAGAACTGTTGACAGCTGGTGAGGGGGGACAGCCGGGGTGCATGTGTGTGGGTGGGGTGTTCCTCCCAGATATTCACCTTCTGTTCTGACTTCCAACACACTCACCTCCCTACTGGGCTTTTCTGGGAACCTCATCAAGTGAAAGGGTGACTGAGCATAGAAGGCAAGGGCTCACACAGCAAGGGGGTCTATCTTCTGCATCCAAAACCCTCCACCCCAGAAAAAAGGAAAAGTACCCAGAAGGCAAGTGTGGACATGCTGCTCCTCACCTCTGTACTAAAGCCACCAGGTTCCCACCAGGGAGAGGAAGAGTGCAGATGCGCCGCTGTGTGGCTCCAGGCCAACGGCTCTGTGGCGCCCACTCCTCACCCAACCCTGCACCTCCCCGTTTCCTGGGACACTGTAGGCTAGGGATGGGGGTAGGATCCTCAGGTCAACACCCACCCCCATCCCTGTGGCATTTGTGGCAGGGCCTGGGCCAGAATGTGGGGAATGGGGGAGGTGCAGGTCCTGGTCGGGAGGAGGGAGGAGGGGGGGTTATGGGTTTGTGGGGTGTGGTCCTGCGTGGGCAGCCACTCACATGTGCTGCTGGGAGAAGCTGTTGGCAGCTGTTCCGGGTGAGGCCAGCAGCAATGACAAAGGCATGGTAGACACTCAGGCCCAGAGCAGATGACAGGGGGGCCAGGACAAGATCAGACCACAAGCCGGCCAGTGGCGCACCATTGAACCAGCCTGAGGACTCCAAGAGGCACCACAATCTGAACCAGCAACACCAGGTTTGAAATGCTACACAGCTGGGAAGGGGAGGAGGGGGCCAGCGCACAGGCTGGCACATGGTGTGGCTGAGCAAGGCCTCTCTTCCTAGGCCTCAAGTCTCTTGCTCACCACTCACCCACCTCTACCTTCCTCAACTACTGGTAGTGGTATCAACCACAGAGGTAATCCCGGTGCTACAGGGCAGCATAGAATGTGGGCATGGCCACCATTCTTGTATACCATTGGTCAGAAAGAACCATGAAAGAATGGGGGTGTGTCTCAAATACTGTGATGCAGGCAGAATGGGCATAGTCAAGATGACAGCAGCCCCTTTCCCAGGAAACTCTATCCAATCCAGTTGGGGACAAGAGGGTGACCTGCTTGAGCCAGATGGCTGCACAGATTGTTGTGTATGTCTGTTTGTTGCCAGTCCCAGACCTTGAACTCAGGATCTAGGCACAATCTGTGAACTGCTTTTGCTCAAGGCTAACCACTGGAGCCACAGAGCTCTACTTCTGGCTTTGTTGGCACTGAAGTTGGACAGAAGTCTCAAGGACTTTCCTGCCTTGGTTCACTTTGACCATGATCCTCCTATCACAGCCTTGTAAGTATCAAGGAAGACTTTTGAGAGCCACTGGTGCCTGCTTAATCATTGGTCTTGCTGATGTACTCAAACAGACCAGTGTTTTCTCTATCCTAAGGTCTACGTGCTGGGAGCTCAAGCCCACAGTTTGAATCTTGGTCCTGCCACCTACAAATGGCAGGAGATCCTAAGAAACTCACTCCTATTCATATGATTACCAATGGAATGTGATGTATTTCATGATTGAATGGGAAGTTCTTGAATGATTCTAGGATAAAATTATACATAATAATATTATAGGACACTGATAAATTGTAACTAACACTTTATGAAGCATTTAAACAATCACATTCATTAAATGGAGGCAGAATGAAATACCTAAGAATTGGGCTCACATACTATAAAGGGGCCATTTTTTCTGCCAGGACTGGGCTTTGAATGCATGGTCTGGCTAACACTGTTGCTCTCTGTGTGAAGGGGAAGCTTGCCTCCTTGAAGTAAAAAAAATCAAGTCCATTTCTTAGGCCTGAAATCGATACCCACCACTAGAAAACATCCTATTTGTGTACATTTTAAATATATGATTCATATTCATATGTGGACTCCATATTGTGTTCAGTGTAGTTACTCATTTTATTTTTTATTTTATTCATGTATTGACTGTTCATTTTATTGACTATTATCACACATATGGATTCCACTTCATACCTGACAACCAGGACTTTCACAGAAAAGAAAAACTTGTATCACCATCAACTTCTTATGCCACAATTCATTTTTTGGGGGTGCTGACATCTGAACTCATAGCCTACAAGACACAATTCATGAATGGGTGAGCGTCAGCACACCATCCTGGGTCAAATTGAGCTGACAGGCAGTTCCTAGGATCTGAAATTGGCAAAAACAAACAAAAAAATTATCTCCCTGGCTTGCAATTGGTGCCCTTTTATCTGCCAGGCTTTGGATTTGAACTCAGGGTCTGGGTAACTCTGCAGCACTGTCGACCAAGGGGAAGCTCACCATGCTTGAAGACAAGAAAGTCAGGCCTGGGCCCTATGCCTCAATTCAAGCCCCAGCACTGGGAAACATACTATTTATATACATTGTAAAGATAGGATTTGTAATTACCTATAGATGTTCAGTCCATATCTTGTTTGTTGTGGTTATTTATTGTATTTCTGTTTTATTCATTTATTTACCATTTATTTTATTGACTATGATAACACACATTCCATTTATTATATTGATGACAACCTATCACATAGTACCTAGATTTGTAGACATGTTCTCCATCATGTCTGACACCCAGGACTCTCAGAGAAAGGGAAAACAGGTGTCACACTATGCTTCTTCCTACATGATCCAATTGTTAGCAGTGCTGGGATATGAACTCAGAGCCTAGCAAACCCACTTCATGAATGGGTGTGTCAACAAGGCAAACTCTATCCCAGGAAGCTGCCAGGAAGTTCCCAGACCCTGAGATCAAGCCGTAGGAGTGGAAAAATAGCCATACATGGATAGGCAGGTGGTAGTATACCAAGAAATATATATTTGTATGGAGTGCCAGAGACATCTACCTAGGATTCAATGACATAAACTATGTTTCTACCAAGTCTTAGGTAGTTATTACACCACCATTGAAGGAATATGATTCTTTTCATGCTTAGTAAGATATTCATTAAGATCAATCAGCGTCCTAGGATCATTGTGTCTAATTTTAGACTAGACTAATGCACGCAGAAACTTTTCATTCAATCATGAGTTTGCTCACATTCCATTGGTATTCCCATACATAGGAAGAGTCTCTTGGGAAAACACCCCACTGGTAGGTGTCAGGACCAGGACAAGAATTCAGGGCCTACATGGCTGTATGGGCCTATGGCATAGCCCACTAGCCTTCCCCAATGCAAAGTGAGGTACCCTATTGTAGGTGTGTTATTGAGACCCAGGATGGTCACCATGAAAAGGAACAAAATATAAAATATCCATTCCACAGCTTTCTCTCTCTCTCTCTCTCTCTCTCTCTCTCTCTCTCTCTCTCTCTCTCTCTCTCTCTCTCTCTCTCTCTCTCTCTCTCTCTCTCTCTCTCTCTCTCTCTCACTCACTCACTCTCTCTCACTCTCTCTCTCTCTCCCTCCCTCCCTCCCTTCCTCCCTCCCTCTCTCTCTTTGTTGTTTTGTTTTGTTTTATTTCTGGCAAGACTTCAGGGCCTAGGATCCCAGGATTGGCTATGGACCCATGGCAGCCCGCCACCCTGAGGTGATTGAAGCTGTTGTAGATTTAACTCAGTTAGCGTTAAATCTATAGCACTGTAGGAGAAATTGAAGCTCACCATCCTTGAAGACTGCAATATCAGTCTATGTTACAGGGCCTGAATTGAAACCCTAGCACGGGCAAAAATAATATACTCACCTATTTTACACATAGGATCTCTATTTACATTCATGTGTGAAATGTGTCTTATGTTCAGTGTAGATATTCTTTTTATTGTGTCTTAGTCATGGATGAATTTTTTGTTTTATTTAGTACGATGACAGACATGACTGTGCTGACATGGATGACAACCTATTTCCATGGCAATAGAGTTGCCTATATAGCATTCTTGACCCTCCCTGAGACCTAGGACTTTCACAAGTCAGGGCAGGAAAACAGGTGGATCGATGGGCTTCTCACTTCAGGATTCATCTTTTGACATTATTGGGATTTGAACACAGAGTCTAGCAGATCAAATTGGGGAAAGGTATTAGGTGAGGATACAGGCCTGTGAGCAACTAAGGAGCTAGGCCATTCCCAGGACCTGACATTGAACCCCAGGGAGGGCCAGGATAGGAAGAGATTCATCCTTGAAACATAAGATCGATATTGACATACATGTGCGGACAGCCTCTTGCATTAGGTGCACTTCTCCTTAATTTGTTTCTAATTCATGGAGATATTTTGTGTTTTACTGAGGCTGGTGGCAGGTATAGCTGTGCTGACATGGATGACAACCTGTTCCCATGGTTATAGGGTTGCTTATGCATTCATTCTCCATCCTAGCTGAGACCCAGGACTTTCACAGGAGAGGAAAACAGGTGCAATGACTGGCTTCTGACATCAGGATGAATCTTTTGTCAGTACTGGGATTTGAACTCAGGTCTGGGTAACTGTTGCACTGTGGAGGGAGGGGAGGCTCACCATACTTGAAGACTAGAATATCAGGCCTAGACCAGGGCCTGATTTGAAGCCCCAACTCCGGACAAAATAAGAAGCCCACCTCTTTTAAACATAAGATCTCTATTTATTTACATACAGGTCTGGTATGCATCTTCCATTCAGTGTAGTTATTCTTTTTATTTTGTGTCTTTTTCAAGGAGGTATTGTGTATTTTGTTGATTATAAGATGACATATATAACTTTGCTGAGTTGGATGACACCCTATTCCCATGGGTGTGGAGTTGCCTATGCTTTCTTGATTCTTTATTCTTGCTGAGACCCAGCACTTGCACAGTACAGGAAAACAGGTGCAAGGATTGGCTTCTCACATCAGGATGAACCTTTTTGTAGTGCTGAGATTTAAACTAGGGGCCTAGCAGGCCCAACAGCTCAATGGGTCCACATGAGCCTACCATCTTCTGAGCTAGGCCATATCCAGGACCTGAGATAGAGCCCCTGGGTGGGGTGGGGCACAATATTCATCCATTCATAAGCTGAAGCTAGTATGCTAATAAATACCTATTTGGATAGAGTAGGAGATATAATGAGCTGTGTTGGAATCCTATGTACCATGTGAGTACCGATTCTTGGATCTTTCCCAATGCCTCCAATTCTTGAATGTGATTCTTATTGTCATACTTCATGAACTCTTAATTTAAAATAATCATTGTGCCATACGTCTTGCCTATCATTTCCTATGAGAATCATGCATGAACTAAACTCTTCCCTAGGACTGAATTCAAGTACCTCATAACATTTATAAACATGTTAAATATATGATTTATACTTACTTCTATGTATTCAGTCTATATCGTGCTTGTTGGAGTGATTCATTATATTTTATTATTGATTTACTTATTTAGCATTTATTTTATGGACTGTGAGTACACCAATAACATTTATTACATTTCTTCCCATCTATTCCATAGCATGTAGTTTTGCAGACCTATTATGAAATTGCACAGAAAAGGAAAACAGGTGTCACACTTGAAATCTTACACCAGGAAGAAATTTTTGGCAATGATGGGGCCTGATCTGAAGGCCAGAGAGGCCCAATTCATGAATGGCGTGTGTCAGCACCGCTGCCTCTAGCCCATTCAGCTGCCAAGTGGATCTCAGGACTTGGGATCAAGCCCCAGTTTTGGCCAAAATAGCTGTAACTTTCTATGACGATGGTGGTATCTAAATAAATATAAATTTAGATATTAGGTACTGCCAGAGGTATCTAATAATGACATATACTACGTACCTACCAATTCTCATGTATTTAGGGAAGACTCCATTTAATCAACAGTTCTTTTAATGCATAATAATCTGAATTAAAATCAATCCGTGCCCTGTGATTATTGGGTCTAATTTTATGCTAGACAAATTGACGGACTACTCATACAACCATGACATTGATTATATTCCGTTGGTGTTCCTATGGACAAGCAATATTTTCTGAGGCTCTCCAGCCCTTTTTACGTGGCATGACCAGGATTTGAACTCAGGGTCTAGTGTCAGGTTGGCCTATGGCTTCAGTGACAGACAGCCAGCCTTCAGCAATGCCAGGTGACCTACAGGTTGCAGCCATGTCATTCAGAAAGAGGATGGTCAACATGCAAGGAAGGAAAACAAACTGCTGAATGTCCGTGGCTTGTGGCATTTTTCGGTGTTGTTTTCATTTTGTTTGGATGTATTCTTATAGGAGAAGCTCCAGAGTTGATCTAATGAATGGCATCAACCTATGAAATTTGTATTCAATTCAATGAGTTCATAACACAGAGACTGTTTTCATGAAATTGCATGTTGCAGGGCTCCCTTGACTGCTCCCAGTGTAGCCTAAGGGTTTCTCTGCATCCCAGGCCAGAAGTCTCTCTCACTGTCTGGACAGGCAGACAAAAGGCCTCACTCCTGTAAAGCTGTGTAACAGGCAACTCGATCTGGGCCAATTACTGTGGAGGAGTGTGGGTGGGCTCTGAAGGCCAGGAGAAAAAGGCTGCTTTGTACCCCAAACTATCTCTCTTCCCAGTGCTTTGATTTGACAGGAAGCATTCATTTGTGCAACCTCCCATGGCAGCCCAAGTTCTGTGCACTTATACTGCCTTTGTGAGACTATATTCTGGTGTTCAGATAGAGTGCTCAATGTAATTCAGGAGTCCTTCTGGCAGACAACAAGGGCACTGAACTTAAAGAAATGTTTGTTTCATTGAGGCTGATGATGGGCCTATGATGTCTCTCCTAGGTTTCCAGAAGCTTGGGAAATCTAAGCACATGTCAGATATCACAAACATTCCTGTAATCTAATTCTGGTGAAGTTCATCAGATTTTGAAACCTTTGACCTCTACCAGTTGGGCCCTGGGTGGCTAGATTTGGTGGTTGAACACAGGGTCTCAGGGCTGACCATGAGCTCAGAGAAGTCTAGTGCTTTACCATTTTGTGTCACAGCTTCACTATTGCTTTCTGTGTGTGTGAGAGAGAGAGAGAGAGAGAGAGAGAGAGAGAGAGAGAGAGAGAGAGAGAGACAGAGAGAGACAGAGAGAGAGAGAGAGACAGAGAGAGAGCGAGAGCAAGAGAGAGAGAGAGAGAGAGAGAGAGAGAGAGAGAGAGAGAGAGAGAGAGAGAGAGAGAGAGAGAGAGAGAGAGAGAGAGTGCATTCAGTAATCCTGGAGCTTGTACTCAGGACATGATCACTGTACCTAGTGTCTCTTGTACAAGGATTGCCCTATCCTACTTGAACCATAGAGCCACTTCACGTATTTTCCTAGTGATGTGGTCCTGATGAATGAAGCCCAAGGTTTCACAGATGCAAAGCACTCTACCCCTAAGGCACATTCCCTGCCCTGTACTTCAGGTTTGTTAGTTTGTTTCAGTTTTTTTTTTGTTGTTGTCAGTTGTAGGAGTTGAAATCTTGGCCTGGTTGCTATCCCTGAGCAATTGAAATAAAATCTTGTGCTATAATCACTTGAGCCACAGAGCCACTTTCTGATGGTTAATTGAAGCTAAGTGTCTCAAGGACTTTCCTGTTCAGGCTAGCTTTAAACCATGATCCTCAGATCTCATCCTCATGAGTAGCTAAGATGACAGGCATGAGCCACAAGCACCCAGCTTCCACTTCAGGTTTCTTAGTGATGAATTGGAGATAATAGGGTCATGGGACCTTTTGTTTCTGGCATAGTTTGGAACCTAGATACTCAGATCTCAGCTTCCTGGGAAGGCAGGATGACAGACCTTAACTATAGAACCCTAGGCCGTGGCACTCTGCTGCAAGGAGGTCCTTGGCTCCACATGGTAGAGTGGTAGCCATGTGCCCAAGAGGTAAATGTCAGTGCTTAGGCCCTGAGTTCAAGGTTCATGACTGAGAAAAAACAAAACAAAACAATTGTCTGCCATAGACAACCCACTAGTCTTCACTAATACATAATTTTGTCCCTGCCATGGAGATATATCGGAGCCTCAATATTCTTGTATGCATAATCATCTCAGTTGTGTAGCTCTTACAAGGAAAAGATGAAGAATGCACCTTTTGAAGGACAAAACACACAACACTCTTTATTTTTGTCGGTCATGGGGCTTGTACTCTGGGCCTGAGCTCTGTCCCTCAGGTCTTCAGCTCAAGGCTAGCACTCTACCACTTGATCTACAGTGCCACTTCTGGTTTTATGGTGTTTTATTGAGATAAGTGTTTCATGGCCTTTCCTGCCAGTGTGGATTTGAACCACGATCCTCAGATCTCAGACCCTGAGTACCTAGGATTACTGGCTTGAGCCACCAACTCCTGGCTCCACATAACACTCTTTACAGGCCTCAGCACACAGCATCCTATGAAAGGCTCAGCACCCAGCACCCAATGCAGCACTCAGCACACTGCACCCCGTGAAGGACACAGCACACAGCATCCTGTGCAGGAATCAGCACACAGAACTCCAAGAGGGACCCAGCACCCCAGGAAGGACTCATCAAATAGCTGTATTCCACAAGCTGTCATTAGTATTAGGGTGCTTTCATCAGTATCACCATTCTTTCAGAAACACATCACAAACTGCACAAAGTTCACATCTAATGATTCAGAGGATTTTTTTGGGGGGCGGGGGAGATTCAGCCACAGGATTGCACTAAAATGTAGGAGGTACTGTCTTAAGATCTTTTGCTCAAATTTAGAGCTCCACCACTTTGAGCCACAGTTCAGAGTTTCACAGCATTGCTGCCAGGCCTGGGTTTTAAACCCACCAGTGTCAGATCTCATCCCCTGAGTACCTTTGATGACAGAGGTGAGCCAGCGAGCAGCATCTGGTTCCGTGGACCTGGGTTGCAGTGGTATACCTCTGGCTAAGTCAGGTTAGATGGCAGCTGTCTGCAGCAGACTCCCGGCTTGCTCTGTAATGAGGTATTTGAAGTCCTATCCTTATAGAGTTGCAGTCACAATATTAAATCTTTTTTGGTGTCCATCCTGGGTCTTGATTAAGGGTCTAGACACAGTCCCTAAATATTTATGCTCAAAGCTAGTGCTCGATGCTTCAGTGACATCACAAATTTCGGATTTTTATGTGCATGTGGAAGTAAGGAATCAAATCCAGGGCTTTGTATGTACTAGCCATCACTATACCAGTGAGCCTCAGGAGAGAAATGTGTATAAACAGATAAAAGTGTAGATTGGCATATATATACATATGTATGTATAAAACAAGAGAAAGATGTTTGTATATTATGAAATTACATATATTATATTACTACCAATATCTGACAATTAAATTATTCCCTCCATTTTTAAGTTTCATTGTTGAATACATAATAAGTATTAATTGAAAATTAGTCAATGTAGTATAATTGTTGTGTATAATTTTATAGTATACTCATTCACTAATTACTAATTTAATTGTTACATTTATAACATTCCATTTGTATGTATGTATATTGGAATGCATTTCTTAGAATCTGCTGCCAATCATTAGTGGCAGTCCCAGATTCAACCTCCAGGCCTAAGTTGAGGTATCGGCTATGGTTTCCCTAATAGTCATCCAAATATCAGCATGCAAACTCATGTACATTTTCTGGGCCTCGTCATTTAGACCAAGAATGGTCACAGTGCAAAGAGAAAAAAATGTAACACTACCTTCTTGAACATCTCTGTTTTATCCTTCTCCTTTTTATTTTTATTTTTTGTCAACCCTGAGATTTGAACTTGGGTCCTAGTATCCCAGGGTCAGCTGTGGTACAGATGCCAAGACCTGACTTCAAGCCCAGTGCTTGGCCAAAAAAAAAAGGCCCTGGCTTGGAATTTGCACCATTTTTCTGGCAGGCCTATGATTTGAACTCAGGGTCTGGGTAACTCTGTGGCACTGTGAATGAAGGGGAAGCTCACTGTCCTTGAAGACAAGAAATTCAGACGAGTTCCCAGAGCCTGAATTAAATCCCCAGCACTGGAAGAATAATATTCATATATGATATATATTTACATACATGGGTTTAGTGAGTATGATGTTTATTACCCTTATTTATTTAGTATTATTACACATATAATATTTCATTTATCACATCTTGTCACATAGAATATATTTGATATGGATTATACATCATAATGAGACCCAGGAGTTTTTTTTTTCAGGAAAAAATGTGTCAGAATTAGTCTCTTACTCCATTAATAATTTTTGACCATGCTGAGATTTCAACTCACAGCCTAGAATGCCCAATCCGTAAATGGGGTCACAGTCTTAGCACACCAGCCTCTGGCAAATTGAGCTGCCAGGAAGTTCTAAGGACCTGTGATGAAGCCACAGTAGTTCCCAATAGATAGATAGATAGATAGATAGATAGATAGATAGATAGATAGATAGATAGATAGATAGATAGATAGATAGATAAATAGATAGATAGATAGATAGATAGATAGATAGATAGATAGATAGATAGATAGATAGATAGATAGATAGATAGATATAGATAGATAGATAGATAGATAGATAGGTGTGTAGATTGCTGTATATATATATATATATGTATATACTTAGAGAATATGAGGATATCATTAAATTATATATATAGTTACCAATTATTAGTTATTAAGTTATGTCTCCATTTAATGAAGTATCATGGCTGAATACTTATAAAAAACATTAATTAAAAATTAGTCAATATCCTCCCATTAGGGAATCATACCATGGTGCTAGAATGGAAGATATAAATCCTATAATTTTTGTGTGGCATTCTAAAATACAATCATGAATTAACTGAAAATTTAATGATTACGTTTATTACATTCCATCAGTATTCACATAAATAGGAATGAGTTTGTCAGGATCTCCTTCCATTTGTGGTGACAGTCCTGGCATTCGAACTCCAGGCCTGGGTAGTTTACTTCGAATGCAAACCATTGGAATGACACTGTAAAGATTTCAGACTGTCACGATTTAAAAAAGAACAAGAAGAACAAAAGAAAGCCAGGTGTCAGTGGCTCCTGTCTGTAATCCTAGCTCCTCAGGAGGCTGAGATTTAGAGAATGCCAATTTGAATCCAGCCAAGTCTGCGACCATCTTATTTCTAAGAGATCACAGGAAAATATCCCCATGGGTTAGGGCTGTGGCTCAAGGGCAGGGAGCTATGCTTGAGCAAAAGGAGATCAGGGATAGGGCTCATATTTCAACATAGGACCTGCCAAATAAAAAAAGAAGGCAGTAACACCATGTTTCTGTGTATGGATGGATGATGTATGGATGGTGAGCATTCATCATGTGGCCCATGCCCAGCCCCCAACCTGGGCAAGCTTGGACAAGCCCTCAAAGAGTACTACGTCTGAGCTGGCAGCTTAAACAAAACATCCTTCTCTGCCATTTAGTAAATGAAACCCGAAGGCTTCCCTGGGTTGGTGTATGTAGTGGGTGCATTATGTTCTGGCTGAGAGGCCCCATTGGGATATCTAGCAGTCAGCCACTGCCTCAAGAGAGACCACAGTTCCTAGGATGTAGGAGTTGTGAAAGGTTCTGGTTCCATATTTCATATCTCTCTGTAAGATGTAAGCCTCGATCTCTGGGGCCTCGTGGCTATCACTCATTCATCATTTCTCATTGCCTAGTCTCAGGCTGGTCCCAAATCCTGGCAAAGATATGAAATGGCCAGTGATTTCTTTGTTGAAAAAGGTACGCAAATAAATCCCACCCTCATAGCTCCTGTTAGAAGTAAGCCTTAGCTGCAAATGTGGCTTAGTTGTAGAGTGCTTACCTAGCAAGCATGACGCCCTGTGTTCGAATCCTCAGTAGCACACAAACAGAAAAAGAGAAAAGTGGCACTGTGTCTTAAGTGGTAGAATGTAGCCTTGAGCAAAAGCAGCTCAAGAACATACCCACACTCTGAGTTCAAGCCACAACACTGGCAAAACAAAAAAAGTGATCTTGGTGAGACATATTCTTCTGGGACTCAGGAGAACCGAGGTTATAGGTAAGACATAGAGGGCAGGTACTGGTGGCTCATCCCTGTAATCTCAGCTACTCAGGAGGCTGAGACCTGAGGTTCATAATTGCAAGCCAGTGCAGACAGGAAAGACTATATGAGACTCTTTCCTCCAATTAAGCACCCAAAAGGCCAGAGCTGTGGTTCAAGTAGTAGAATGCTAGCGTTGAGCATAAAAATTCAGGGATACCGTCCAGGCCTTGAATTCAAACCCCAGAACTGGCACACACACACACCCACACCCACACCCACACACACACCCCCCCAAACACACACACCAATATAGAGCATTAGCCATCAGCCTGCACAAGTTCCATCTCTAGCAACTCAATATAAAAAAAGAGGGAGAAGGGAAGGAAAGACTTGCTCCAGGAGGTGATATAACCAGTGCCAAAATTCCACAGGAGTACCGAGATGTGGTATAAGGACAGAGAGCCTCAGGCATAAGGTACAGCATGGGCAAAGGTCCTGATTTGTGGTGTAGAGCAGGTGGTATGAGTTCGGTGGCTTCAGAAAAGTCTTGTAGATCCCTCAAGGCTGGGTCAAGGTTTATACTTGAGTCACAGGTAGGGCAGAGCATGGGGTCCCTGTATGGGACTCAGGAGAAAGATTAGTTTGGCTTTTTACCATGGACCCCAGCCATTTCCTGTGGCTGGAAGCCTATTTTTCCCAGCTCCTGACCCTCAAGCTTCATTTTCATTGAGGAGTTAGGGCAAATGCAGGGAAGAACTCTTGCTTATGAAAATCTTCTAACTCAATGCCACCAGTGGCTCAACCCCTGTAAATTCTGGCTACTCAGGAGTCTGAGATCAGAGATCGTGGGTCAAAGCCAGCTCAGGGGTGGAAAGTTAATGAGACTCTTCTTGCCAATGAACTACCAAAAACCAGAAGTGGAGCTGTGGCTCCACTTGAGAGAAAATGTTAAGAAACCAGAGCCCAGACCCTGAGTTCAAACCCCGGTACTGACACAGAAAAAATAAAGAAAACCTTTCAGGAGCTCCCAGCCACTGTGGAGAAAGGCTATTATTTGCTGGGCACAGTTGGTTCATTCCTGTCATCCTAGCTACTCAAGGCTGAAACCTGAGAATCAATCAAGATTTAAAGTTAGCCTGGGCAGACTCTTATCTCCAATGAATCATCAAAGAAGTGGGAAGCAGAACTACTGTAGTTCAAGTGGTACAGCACCAACTTTGTGCAAACAAGCTAAAGGATAGCATCTACGTCTACACTCTGAGTTGAAGTCCCAGTACACATACACACACACACACACACACACACACACACACACACACACATACACGCCCCCCACACACAGACACACACGCACACACACACACACACACACACGCACACACACACACACACACACACACACACACTAACATCCTTAGCAGGTGCTAGTGGCTTATACCAGCAATCCTAGCTACTCAAGAGGCTGAGATCTTAGGAATGGCAGCTTGAAGCCAGCGAGGCAAGAAAGCCATGAAACTTTTATCTCCACTATACTAGTAAAAAAGATGAAAGGTGAGCTGTGGTTCAAATGATAGAAAGTTAGCTTTGAGCAAAGGAAGCTCAGGGACAGTGACTAGGCCCTGAGATCCAGAACTAAGATTTTTTTTAAAGACACCCTTTGCCACTCCCACAGGCCATAAATCCAGATTTTGGTCATCCTAAATCTCACTTCCCCTCTTGCCACTTCCACAGTACTCACACAAGTGGCTGGTGTGTGGCCAACACTGGGTTAAGAAGTGAATGTACAAAAGGGGGGACATAGCCAGGTCAAGACTAATGCCCCAGAACATTCAGGTATTGGCCATACCAGTTCCCTGGCCCTGGAATCTAAAGTCTGTGCCTCTGTATTCTTGGCATCCAGGCTTGTCTATAAGGACCTGAGAGGCCCAGCTGGGGCCGGAAGATACACACAGACACACAGACACAGACACACACACACACACACACACACACACACACACACACACACACACACACACACACACACACACACACACACACACACACACGGACATTCCAAGGCCTCAGCAGTTCCTGAAAACAATGAACTCTCTCCATTAGGATCACATTCGATTCGTGAGAAGATGGCACTATCATACTCAGACCAACTGTAGACACAAAATTGAGCCTCTCACATATCTGGAATATCTCATCACCCAGCATACAATTTCCTACCGTACACACGTCTATGTGGAAAAATAAGGCCACTTCTTTGTTTATTCTTGGTCATGGGATTTGAACTCTGGGCCAGAGCACTGTCCCTCAGCTCTTCAGCTGAAGATGAGCACTCTCCCACTTGAGCCACAGAGCCACTTCCTGTTTTCTGGTGGTTCATTGGATATCAAGTAACACATACTTTTCTGCCCAAGCTGTCTTGGAACCATCGTCTTCATATCTCATGCTTCTGAGTAGCTAGGATGAGAGTTGTGAGCCACCGGCAGCAGCCAGTTTCAGGCACCTTCAAATACCCAGAGGAAAACCAATTCATTAGGCCACAAACTTCTTGCAACCCTTGACTTCAGACTTTGACACCAGCATCCAAATCCATCCTTCAATGGACAGAATGCAGACACAACAACCCCACCCCAGCACACATTCACCCACTCCCTGCCTGACACAGGCCTCATCCTCTTGAGTTCTTGGTAAGGTAACACCTATCCTACTGTGGCTTCAAACGGGGGCAAAATTGGGGAGTTCTTAGAAATGTCTGTACAGTGAGGCCAGCACCTGGTCTCTCAAACACAGCACCCACACACAACTCCACATCTCTACAGGCAAAAATGTTTTACTTTTCAGTTGTGGGGCTTGAACTCTGTGCCTGGGTGCTGTCCCTGAGCTCTTCAACTCAAGGTGAGCACTCTACTACTTGAGACACAGCACCACTTCCGGTGTTCTGGTGGGTTTTGGAGATAAGAGTCTTAGGGTCTTTCCTGCCCAGGCTGGCATTGAAGTGTGATCCTCAGATCTCAGCTCTTGAGTACCTAGGATGACAGCCATGAGCTACTGAAATCTTCCATAAAGGAGCCGTGAAACTGAACGAGAAAACAAAAGTTGTGACTGGGCTCGTACTTGGTATTGATAAAAAAAAAAAAAACAATAACAACAAATATACACACAGAGAGAGAAATAAAATGTTTTTGCTGTTTTTAGACATGGTGACTTAAATATATTTTCATTGCTCTCATCTTCATGCTCTTTCAAGACACACCCACCCACACCCACCCACACACACACCCACACACACACACACACACATCCAGAATGGTGACAGAAGCCTCTTCCATGCAGCACCTGCATTTTGCTAACTGATCACTTACCTGAGCACAGTCAGGCAGGCTGTACAAGGAGAAAGATTCTCTCTGTCTCTCTGTCTCTCTGTCTCTGTCTCTGTCTCTGTCTCTGTCTCTGTCTCTGTCTCTGTCTCTGTCTCTCTCTCTCTCTCTCTCTCTCTCTCTCTCTCTCTCTCTCTCTCTCTCTCTCTCTCTCTCTCTCACACACACACACACACACACACACACACACACACACAAAATCAGAGTAGTGCCTCTCCTAAGTTTCTTGGTTCCTCATCTGGGACAATGTACAATCTGGAGCACGCAGGTTCCCATTCCCGATTCCCTTGTCAGAACCAAGATCTCCCACCCAAGGGGAGCACCACTCTAATGACACAGCACCACCCCGCCTCTCTCCTTCTCCAGGGCGAGACACTTCCCCTTTGGAACAACCAGCCTTAACTCCCCATTCACCAAAACCCTAAGACAGGACGCTGGGTGAAAAATCCCCAGACAGGTGACTCCTCAGAGCCAGGACTGAAAACAAGCAGAGGGTCATGGGGTACCCAGGGGGTGTCTGTCCCGGGGTGGGGGTGGTGTTTAGGAAATGGATGGGGTTCTAAAGGCTACATACATGAACAGATTCCCTACTTCCAGCCTAGATGCTTCTGGGTGACTGGTTGGATTCTTGGGGAGGACAAGGACACCAGATGTACCAGGAGCACAAGCAGATGCTGGCAGAGCTGGGAAATGTGATCACCCTGTGAGTACTGTTGACAGGCGGGGTGGTGGCGGACAGGCCATGTGTATGTGTGTCAGAGGGAGTGTGTCACTTCCAGATATTCACCTTCCATCTGACCCCCAGTGCCCTCACCTCCCTAGTGGGCTTTTCTGGGACCCTCCTTAGGTTAGAGGGTGACTGAGAACAGAGGACAAGGACTCACACAGCAAGAGGGCCCTATCTTCTGCATCCAATACCCCCCAACCTCAGAAAAAAGGAAAAGACCCAATAAGGCAGGTGTGGAGTTGCTCCCCTCCTCAGAATAAATCCCCCAGTTTCCCATCTTGGAGAAGAAGGTTGAACATGTGGCGCTGTATGGTTCTCACTGCTCCGGGCCAGGGGCTCAGTGATGCCGCCTTCGCAACTCCCCATTTCCTGGGACACTGACACTAAGGATGGTAGTAGGATCCCTGGGTCCACACCCACTCGTCCATCTCCCACTCCTGGGACGCATTTGTGACAGAGCCAGGGCTGGCTCCTGGTGCTGGTGAGGCAATGTTGGGATACGAGAAGGGAGGCAGGAGTCGTGCGTCTGGGTTGGGGAGAAGGGGGATTGGGAGAGGTCACAAGGTGTGGGCCCACGGGATGTCCACTCATATGTGCTTCTGGGAGAAGCTGTAGGCTGGAGTTCTAGGTGCAGAGGGCAGCAATGGCAGCATCATGGCAGATGCTCAGGCCCAGAGTAGAGGACGGGGCGGGGGAGGCAGGACATGGTCAGGGCCACAATCTGGCCTGGGCACACCATCGCTGGATGACTCTGAGAGGCACTGCGGGTCCGAGCCAACAGAAACATGTTTGAAACATGATGTCGCAGAGAGGGCAGGAGAGGGGCCAGGACAGGGGCAAGCAGGTGGCAGGGCTAAGCGTGCCCCAGCCCCAGCTGAACTCCTGGCACAGGGACCTTGGACTCCGGTCCTACTTGGCCTCTGAGCCTCCCTGGGACTGTGGGAGGGATGTGCCTGCTGTGCTGGATTTGTGCTCTGTGCTCCTGGGCCATACCTGTGCTCCTACAGCAGCAGAGGCCAGCCATTGCCGCAGTCTCCCCTGGTGCATATGGCTGCTCAACTCTCTGCTCTCTTTCTCTGCCACCACTTCTCTCGAGGGCTGCCCTGCCCCACAGCGCAAGCCTGTCAGCCTCTGGCTGCACCAGCTATGTGCCCCCTCTGCTATTCCCTGTCCTCCTCTTGTTCATGCCCCTCCCCCCTCTGCCATGTCCCCCACCTCTTAGCCTTGTGCTGCCCTGATTCTGCAATAAGGCTACCAGGCCATGGCAGAAGCAGCCTCACCTCATCTCAGGGCGTACTCCAACCCTAGCAGCTGCCGAGGTTGATTGAATCTCCCCTCAGTCCAACCGCTGTGGGAGAATCTTCTCCATCCACTCTACACACTAAGCAGGTGCAAGATGACCCTCCGTGTTTATGTGTGTGTGTGTGTGTGTGTGTGTGTGTGTGTGTGTGTGTGTGTGTTTGTGATTGTCGGAGATACCTACCTTTCAAGGACTCAGAACATAGCACCCTTTGGGATGACAGCACACAGAAAACTTTAAAAAAATAGCACCAAGAAACCTATATAATAGCAGCAGCACAATATGGCTTTTTAAAGACTCACCACATAGCAACCTTTGGGATCCTCATGGTAATCTAATGACCAATAAGATTAGACATGCCATTTTGACATCACTAAACTTAAATATCATAGTATTATGACATCATATGTCATAGTGGCACTATAGATATATTGCGAATGCCTATTCTGTTATTTCATTCTATTTCAAGGAAGCAATATTGGTGGATATCAGAAATCTATTGTGAACTCAAAGCCACTGTGACATGAAAATTCCCTTTGTGACATCACAGTGCCATTGTGATATCATTAAGCTGTTTTGACATCACAAACCTGTCCTGTCCATTGTGACCTGACTATCAATGTGACATCACAAAGCCATTGTGATATCACATTGCTGTTGTGACATTACCATCACCTTGAGACCTCCAAAACCCATTATGACATCTTTAGCACTTTTGAAAAAAAACACATGGCCTTTGTGACATCACAGTCCCTTTGTGTATCCATATCTTCATTGTGAAATGTCAGTTGAGATCAGATATGCCATTGTAATATCACAGAGCATTTATAATATAATCATCAGCACATTGTCATTATGACAACATCAGCTCATTGTGAAATCACAAATCTGTAATGACATCTTACCACTATTACATTACATTGTCATTGTGACATCATATATACATTATTAATGCCTATTATGTGATTTCATTATATTTCAAATGTTGCATGTGGTTACATATCAAAAACATATTTTTACTTGATAACCATTGTGATATCACAATCCCTTTGTGACATAACATTGCCATTGTAATATCTCTAAATAACTGACAACTCAAACATGTCCTGTCATCATAAGATTTATGACATGTTGCCACTCTGTAATGTTAGGTCCATTGAGAGCTCAACCTCTTTTCTACTTCATTATTGCAGGTATGACATGAAATATTAGAAATATACTGTGACATCATGAATATTGTGACATCACACTGCTAGACATCACAGTGTCATATTGTCACATCAAAAATCTGTTTTGTTGTCACATCACAAATCTATTCTGACTTCATCACATTTGTGCCAACAAATACCTTCGGAATCCTCACAATCCCATTCTGAACTCATATACCCATTGTGAGTTAATGACAATTGAGGTCTAGAATGACATTGTCACATCACCAATCTACTGCGACATCACAAAACTATTTTGAACTCATCGCTATTATGGCATCAGCAACTAATTGTGACATAACAACACTCTTATGACATTATAATTTGACATCATATTGCAATTGTGATATTACTGTACCATTATGCTTTCACAAACCTATTATAACCTCATCACATCTTAGAAAATTCATGGCCTTTGGGACATCAAACTCTTTCTGTGAACTTGTATCATTGTGAACTTGTAGCAATTGAAATTTGAAATAAGATGTGATATTACAAACTAGTTTTTACATCACTAACCCATTTTTATATCATTAATGAAGTACCCCATTTTCGGATACCCCCTCTTAGACCACCAGAGACCACGATCAATGCAAACAACAGAGTTGTTTATTGCAAGCTAGAACTTGGTCATCCACGCACTCAGTAACCAGTGACTTTAAGAGGTCCTGAGCACAAAATTAGCACAGCTTTTATACTATCAAACAAGTTTACAAGTTCAGGGGGTTCCCACACAAGCAAGTTTAGGGGTTTTCCACACAAGCAAGTTCACAAGTTCAGGGGATTTAAGTCCACCTTGACTGCACTTCCCTTTTTCTGATGGAACACCTTGGCAGCTGTTCTGTTCCTTAAGGGTGGGCAGCGTTGGTGGCAACCTGCGGTTTTCCTGAAAGCTATTAATTTTCTTTGGCAGCACAGCTCTCTTTGGGGGTTACTCTAGGGCAGCACAGCTCAGGGGGCTTGATTTTAAAATGAGTTACTTTAGCTCTTCAATTAACACTTTACAACCGAAACCTGTTAGGAACTTTAGCACTTTTGACAAAAAATCATGGCCTTTGTGTCATCACAGTTCATTTGTATATGTCATGACTTCATTATCTTATCCGCACTATAACCTAATGGCAATTAAGATTGGACATGACATTGTGACATCATAAACCCTTTGTGACATCATCACCAGTGTGACATCAGACTGTCATTATGATACCATCAGCTCATTGTGATAGCACCAGAATACAGTGACATCATAGCATCATTACATCGCATTGCCATTTTGCTGTCATAGGGGTTGGGAAGGTAGCTCAGTGGTAGAGCACTTGCCTTGCATGCATGAGGCCCTGGGTTTGATTCCTCAGCACCACATAAGCAAAAAGAAAAAAGACAGAAGTGGCACTGTGGCTCAAGTGGTAGAGTGCTAGCTTTGAGCTGAAGAGCTGAGGGACAGTGCCCAGGCCCAGAGTTCAGGCCCCATGACTGGAACCCTCTCCCCCAAAAAAAGAAAGCTGTCACAGACACATTGTGATTGTATATCCTGTGATTTCATTCTATTTCAAATGTGGCATAGCTCTTGCTATCAGAAACACATTGTTACCTAATAACCATTGTAACATTATAAACTCTGTGTGACGTCATAACCAGTATGACATCACATTATTGTTATGACATTTTTAACTTATGGTGACATCACAAAATGACAATGACATTATAGCATTTGCCATTAGGGCATTGTGATAACATAGACACATTATGAATGCCTAATCTGTGATTTCATTGTATTTGAAATGTGGCATGTGGGTTGATAACAGAGACTCATTTTGATATCATAACCATTTTCACATCAAAATCCCTTTGTGACATCAATTTTGCAATATGACATCACAATGGCAATGTGATGCTAATAAGGCATCGTGATATCACAATGGTCACAAACTCACAATGGGTTTCAGATATCAATTGACAGTAGTAGAATCAAATAACATAATAGGCAAACACAACCTGTCTATGACATCAGAATGACAATATGATGTTACAATGCTATGATGGCATTGTAGTTTTACATGTCAAATTGAGCTAGTGGTGTAATGGCAACATGATGTCACAATTATAATGATGTCAGAAAGGATTTTTTATATTTCAATGGCATGTCTGATGTCAGTTGTCATTAGTTCCCCATGAGGATATGAATACAAAAAAGTTCTGTGATGTCAGAGAGGTCATGTGTGTTTATAAAGTGGTAAGAGGTCAAAATAGGCTTGAGATGGCACAATGTGATCTGTAATGTCACAATGGAAATAAGATGTCCCATTGGGTTTTTAATGTCACATTGGTGATGAGGTCACAATGGTTTTGTGATGTCACAGTTTGTAATTTCAGAATGATATATCTAATTTCAACTATTCATAATTCAATATGAGGATACCAGGTGATAGAAGAAGCTTCACAGTATGAGGTCATACTATGCGAAAACCCAATGGAACAGTGATTTCACAATGACATTGTGATGTCTCAACATCATGTTATAATAATGTTTTGATGTCACAATTGGTGACGCCATACTGATGAGGAGGTTGCAATAGATTTGAGATGTCCCAAGGGGTTGGTGATGTCACAATGGCATGTGGGATCTCAATTGTCATTAACTCAGCATGAGTATATGAGTTTGGGAAGGGATTCTGATGTCCCCAAATATATGTAGTCAAAAAGTTGAAGAACTAACAGGTCTGAGATGTCATAAAGTGACACAATGGTTATGATGTCCAGTGGTGTGATATCATGATGTTACAATGGATTTTAGATATCTCATGTCATATCTGAAATATGAGGTCAAACGCAGATTTTCAACTCACAAAAGGCCTAAGATATCACAATGACATGTCACAAAAGTTATGAGGTCAGGAGAGGTATTTGATGTCACAGTGGGTTAGTGATGTAACAAAGGCAATGTGCTGTGACAAAGAGATTTTGATGTGACAAAGGTTATGAGTTCACAATGGTTTCCTGATATCAACCCACATGGCACATTTGAAATAGAATGAAATCCAAGAATAGGAATGCACAACATTACCATGCTTATATAACTGTAATTCCTCTGTACACTATACTTACAATAAAAAATGCACAGATGAAAAAAAATGGTATGGTGTCATTGGGATTTGGTGATGTCACAATGATATGATGGTGTCATGATGACAATGTGATTTCACAGTCACAATTTTTGCTCAAAGTATTTGTGATGATACAGTGCTATGTGTGATCACAATTTTCATTAGTTCACTATGAAGATATGGGTAAACAAAAGGTCTGTGATGCCACAGAGGTCATGGGTCTTTTAAATGGTGCTGAGTTAACAGTAGCTTTGTGATGTCACAATGTGATTGTGAAGGCACAACAGCAATGTGATGTCACAATGGGTTTGTGATGTCACAGTAGTTATTAGGTCACAAAGAGTTGTGATGTCACTATTGTCACTATGAGTTTGTAATATTACAAGGACATGTCCAATTTCAATCTCTACAAGTTCACAATGAGGATACAATTTCAAAGAAAGAATCAAGCTCCAAAGAGCATGAGTTTTTAGTCATAACGTGTGATATGCTTCCATTAGGATATTTTAGGCCTTTAATAAGCTTAGAATCTGTTTTCAATCTCATAATATTTCAGGTATGACATATCATATAAGAAATTGACTCTGACATCATGACCATTGTGATATCACATTGATAAACATCAAGACCATGGTGTCACATTGTGAACTCACAAATCTGTTAGGACTTCATCACATTTGTGCCAACACAGGTGTTCGGAGACAACACAGTCCCTTTGTGAACTCATATCTTCATTGTGAATAAATTACAATTGAGATTCGGCATGCCATTGTGACATTTCCAGCCAATTGTGACAGCACAAACCTACTATAGTAAGAACACATTGTGATCTAATAGCCATTGTGGTAGCACAATCCCTTTGTGACTCCACATTTCCATAGTGCTATCACTAAACAACTGTGAAATGATAATCCTCTCATACTCAATTCAGGTATGAAATGTGATACCCGAATCTAGTGTGACATCTATGTCATGGTGACATCACACTGATAGATATGAGCATTTTTTCACATTCTGACAACTCACACCTGTTAGGACTTCACTTTTGTTACAACGCATGCCTTTGGAGACATCACAGTCCCTTTGTGACCTCATATACTCATTGTGAGTTAATGACGGTTGAGATCACATGTCATATTTTGATATCACCAACTCATTGTAACATCATACACCTCTTGTAAACTCGTCACTAGTGTGGCATTACCAATTGTGATATCAAAACATTATTAAGTCATCATATTGCAACATCACATTGCCATTGTTATGTCACTGTTCCATTGTGTTTTCAAAAACCTAGTATGTCTTCATAGCATTTTAGAAAATTCATGGCCTTTTTTGCTTGTCTTCTTCTGTGAACTCTTATCCTCATAGTGATATAATATCAACTAAAATTGGTCATGTGATTATGAAATGTGATTTCACAAAACAATTTGATTTCATCACCAATGTGACATCACAAACCCATTGTGAGCTTTTACTGCCATTTGACATCACTATCACATTGCAACATCCCAAACCTATTAGGACCTCAGCAACTTTGAAAATACACATGGCCTTTGTGACAACACAGCCCCTTTGTGTAACTATCCCCTCATTATGAACTGGAAATTGATATCAATTTGTGACATTTGTGACATCACCAATGTGACATAACATTGTCATTATGACAGCATCAACTACTTTTGACATCACAAAACTACAATGACAAGATAACATTATGAGATCACATTGTCATCGTGATGTTATAGACAGATTGTGAATGCTTGTTTTTAATCTTTTTTTGTCTAACATGGGGTTTGAACTCTGGGCTTGGGTGCTGTCCGTGCTCTTCAGCTCTAAATGAGCTCTCTATCACTTGAGCCACAGTGCCACTTCTGGTTTTCTAGTGGTTTTATTGGATATAAATCTCATGGACTTTCCTGCTTGAGCTGTATTTGAACTGCTATCCTCAGATCTGAGGCCCCTGAGTATCTACGATTACAGTCATGAGTCACCCATGCCCGGCTTTTTCATTATATTTCAATTTTGACCTGTGTGTTGATATCAGAAACATAATGTGACCCCATAACAATTGTAACACCATAAATCAGCAGTGACATCAAATTGTCATTATGACACCATTAGCTCATTTGTGATATCACCAAATGACAATGGCATCATAACATTATAAATCACAGTGACATTGTTACATCATAGACATAAGAGTGTTATGGCCTATTCTGTAAATTCATTCTATTTCAGAAACCCATTTTGACCATATAACCATTGTGATATCACAATCCTTTGTGACATCACATTGCCATCGTTATGTCATTAACCTGTTGTGCCATCACAAACCAGTCCTGTCCTTATAAGTTTTGTGACATGCTGCCATTTTCATATGTTAAGTCATTTGTTAGCCCATAATCTGTTTTCAATCTCATATTTCTGGCATGACAGGTGATATCATAAATCCCCTGTGACATTAGTCTGCCAGATATGATCATTATGTCACATAGTGACATCACAAAACTGTTTGAATGGCATCACATTTGTGACAACACATACCTTTGGAGACATTACAGTCCCTTTTTAAACTCATATATTCATTGCCCATTAATGACAATTGAGATCTGCCATGCCACACTGACATCATGAACCCATTGTGACATCACAAACTTTTGTGACCTCATCACGAGAATGGTATCAACAACTAATTGTGGTATCAAAGCTTTATTTTGACATGATATTGTGGTATTGCCATTGTGATATCACTGTCCCATTGTGTTTTTACAAACCTCTTATGGCCACATCACATCTTAAAAAATACATGGCCTTTGAGACTTCAAGCTTTTTCTGTGAACTCGTGTTCTTATGACCTCAACGCCAAGGATACAAACAATAGAGTCACATTTAATATAATAAACCAATTTACACTAGAAAGGGGACTTTGATTACCTTATCCTGGACTGGATACCCAGGTCCAAGAGCAGCCTTAACCACCAAACCTCAGGCCTCCAATGGGCAGCCCTACTGGTCTGCAAAGAAACAACCAAAAAATTATGATCTCCAAAGCTTCAAACCTCCATGGGCAAGGCTTTTTACTTTTCAATTCCTCCCTCGTTCACTACAGACCTGTCCTTCATTCCTGGTCTTTCCCTTTTTCCCTTCCACCCTTTCCTTCTTCTCTTTAGGCCTCTCTATTCTCCACAGGCCTGCCCTACTCTGCCCCAGTGACCAAATGCCAACCTTCTGCTCTCCCTCAACTTCCTCTCTTCTCAGGTTTTTCCCTTCCTGCTGTCTCACCACTTTCTTCCATCCAGATAGCTCCCATTTTTATCTCCCCTTCCAATGCTCTGAAAATGCAACATATATATACGTTATACACCTCCTCACTCCAACGGGCATCCTGCCTAACAGTTTTAAACCATCACTTCCCAAACTGCCCAATGCTCAATCACTTCTTGACAGCTCACTATGTGAGGCTTGACACCTCCACCTTTGGCGGCATTCCCAACTCTCTCTGGTGGGCCAGGCCAAGAATTTACAATGATTATCGGCTCCCACAGATAATTCTGGCACCACTGGTTATTACAGTATCCTCATAGTTAATTAGAAGAAATTGAAATTGTATACATCATTGTTATATTACAAACTAGATGAGACATCACTAACCCATTGTGACTTCATCACTGTGGTGACATCACAAATCGATTGTGATATCACATTGCACTTGTGCCACCATGAACACATTGTGACATCCCAAACTTATGACTTCTGAAGATTTGAAAGAAAGCATGGACTTTGTGACATCACAGATCCTTTGTGTACCCATATCCTCATTTTGAGCTAATGACAATTGAGATCAGACATGCCATTTTAACATCGCAAAACCTTTGTGACCTCATCACCTGTGTAAAATCACCTTGTCATTATGACAACATCAGCCCACAGTGACATCATAAAACAAAAATGATGTCATAAATATTATGACATCACATTGTCATTGTGATGTCTCAGATACATTGGAATGCCTATTCTTTGATTTTTTTCTATTTCAAATGTGGCAGGTGGGTTGATATCAGAAATACATTGTGACCGGGGCTGGGAAGGTGGCTCAGTGGTAGAGTGCTTGCCTTGCATGCTCGAGGCCCTGCGTTCAATTCCTCAGCACCACATAAGCAAAAAGAAAAAAGCTGGAAGTGGTGCTGTGGCTCAAGTGGTAGAGTGCTAGCCTTGAGCTGAAGAGCTGAGGGACAGCGCCCAGGCCCAGAGTTCAGGTCCCACGACCGAAAAAAAAATAAGAAATACATTGTGACCACATAACCATTATGACATCACAAAACCTTGATGATACCTATCGCCATTATTATATCACTAACCCACTGTGACATCACAAAACTGTCCTATTCTCATAATTTTTTGACATGCTGCCAGTGTGATCTCTTTAGCCTCTCTGAGTTCATACATTGTTTAAATCATATTACTTCAGGATTAACGTGATATCAGAAATCCACTGGGACATCATCACCACTGTGACATCACACTGCCAAATGTCATGAAAACTGAGACACATTGTGACATCACAAACCTGTTAAGACTCATTACACTTGTGCCAACATATGCCTTTGGATACATCATTATCCCTGTGAACTTATATAATTGTCAATTAGAGATCTGGCATGAGATTGTAACATCACCATCCCATTGTGAAATCACAAACCTATGTGACCTCATCACCTGTATGGCATCAGCAACTATTTGTGACTTCAAAACAATATTATCTCATGTAATGGTAACATTACATTGCCAATGGGATATCTCTGTCCCATTGCATTTTCACCAACCTATTATGTCCTCATAATATTTTACAAAATTCATGGCCTTTCTGACTTCTAGCTCCTTATGTGAACTCGTATCTTCATTGTGATCTAGTAGAATAAAATTGGACATGTAATGGTGATATTACAAATTCATTTTCATATCACTATCTAAGTGTGACCTTGTCACTACTGTGACATCACAACGCCATTGACACATCACATTGCCACAGTGATATCACAATCACCTTGTGACATCCCAAACCTGTTGTGACCTCTTAGCACCTTTGAAAAAGCACATGGTGTTTGTGACATCACAGTAACTTTGGATAATTATATCCTCATTGTGAACAAAGAACAACTGACATCAGGCATGCCATTGTACCATTACAAACACTTTGTGACATCATCTCCAGAGTGAGATCACATTGTTTTGATACCAACAGCCCATTGTGACATCCCAAAATGACAATGACATCATAGCATTATGACATCACATTTTCATTGTGAGGTCATAGAGACAATGTGATTGCCTATTCTATGATTTCATTCTATCTCAAATGTGGCATATCAGTTGATTTTAGAAACCCATTGTGACCACATCACCATTATGACGTTACAATCTCTTTGTGACCTCATATTTACATTGTGAAATCATTAATGGAATGTAACATCATAAACCTGTCTTGTCATCTTAAATTTTGTAACAGGCGACTACCTTGACCTGGGCTGGATGCCCAAAGCTAAATGCAGCCTCAACCATGGACCCTCAGAACTTCAAAGAGCAGCCCAGCCATTAACCAAACTCCAAAATAATGATCTCCACAGCTCCACATTTCAAAGGACAAGGCTTTTTCCTTTCTCTTCATCCTCCTTCTCTAAAGACCTGTCCTACCTTTCAGGTCTTTTCATTTTTTCCTTCCACCATTCCCTTCTTCTCTTCAGGCTGCTCTACTCTTGAAAGGCTTGTCCTGCCCTGACGAGGTGGCCAGTTGCCGTCCTTCACCTCCTTCTCTCTCTCAATTTCCTCTCCTCCCAGGTCTTTACCCTCTTTCAGTCTCGTTACTTATTTCCTTCCAGGCCTTTCCCCTTTTTCTCTCCTCTTCTGTTGCTCTGAACATGCAGCCATTATATAGGCTGTACCCTTCTCCCACTGTGCAATATGTTTCTTGCATAACAGTTTTAAATCATCACTTCCCTAATGTCCATGCCCAATTACTTCTTGGCAGCTCACCATGTGGGGCTTGACATTTTATCTCTTTCAGCAGCATGTCCTCCCCCCTCCAGTGGCATGCACCCCCCTCTCTGTTGGTCCAGACTAGGAGTTCATGATGACTATCTGTTCCCGTGGATTATAGGGGTACCGCTGATTATTACAATGACCTCATGGTGAACTAGGAGCAATTGAAATTGGACAAATAATTGTGATATTACAAACTCATGACATAACTAACCCATTGTGACCTCATCACCACTGTGACATCACAAACCCATTGTGACATTGCTGTTTTGACACGAGGATCACTTTGTGACATCCCAAATCTATTATGACTCCTTATAACCTTTGAAAAAATACATAGATTTGTGACATTACAATCCCTTTGTGTACTCAAATCTCCATTGTGAATTATTGACAATTGAGAATCAGACATGACATTTTGACATCAGAAACATTTTTGAGATCATCACAATTGTGACATCACATTGTCATTGTGACACCATCTGATGATTGTGAAATCACAAAACTAAAATGATATGAAAGAATTAGAACTTCACATTGTCATCGTGACATCATAGATATGAATACCTTTTAATGTGATTTCATTCTATTTCAAATATGGCCTGTACTTTGATATCATAAACAAACTGTGAATCATAACCATTGTGACATTACAATCCCTTTGTATATCACATTGCCATTGTGATATCACTAACCCACCATGACATTACAAACCTATCTTGTCATCATAACTTTTGTGACATGCTGCAATTCTGTTACCTTTTAGGTCTTTTTGTCCTCATGATCTGTTGTTGACCTCATTAGATTTCACATATGACATTTGATATCACAAATTCCCAGTGACATCATGACAATGGTGACATCACACTGCTAGATGTCATAACCATTGTATCAAATTCTGACATCACAAACCTTTTAGGATTTCAATATATTTGTGACAACATACTTTTAGAGAAACCACAGTCCCTTTGTGAACTCATATACTCATTATAAGTTAAAGACCATTGAGAACAATCATGTCATTGTGACATGCCCAACACATTGTGACATCACAGTGCCATGGTGATATACTAACACACTGTGACATCACAAGCCTGCCCTGTACTCATGTCTTGTGATGTGCTGTAATTGTGAAGTCTTAGGCTATTTATGAGCTCATAATCTGTTTTCAAACTTATATTTCAGTTATGATATGTGATATCAGAAATCCACTGTGACATCATGACCATTGTGACATCATACTGACAGACATCATGAACATTGTATCACACTGTGACATCACAATCCTCCTAGGACTTCATCACATTTGTGACAACACATGCCTTTGGAGAAACCACAGTCCATTTGTGAACTCATATTCTCTGTGATTTCATGACAAATGAGATCCTTTATGCAATTTTAATATCACCAACCAATTGTGACATCATAGACCTACTGTGACCACTTACCTGTATGGCATCACTAACTAATTGTGAGATCAAAACCTTTTGTGATGTCACAATGTGACACTATGATCATCGCATCTGTCATTGTGATGTCACAATGGTCATGATGTCACAGTGGATTCCTGGTATCTCATGTCATACATGAAATATGAGGTTGAAAACAAATTATGAGGGCAAAAAGGTCTAAGATATCACAATGTAAACATGTCACAAAATTATGAGGACAGGAGAGGTTTGTGATGTCACATTGTATTAGTGATATCACAATGGCACTGTGATGGTACAAAGTGATTATGATGTCAATTTTTTTGTCAGTTGTGAGGCTTGAACTCTGGGCTTGGGCACTGTCCCTCAGCTCTTCAGCTCAAGGCTAGCGCTCTACCACTTGAGCTACAGCGCCACTTCCGTTTTTCGAGTGGTTTATTGGAGATAAGAGTTTCTCTGACTTTCTTGCCCAGGCTGGCTTTGAACTGTGATCCCCAGATCTCAGCCTCCTGAGTAGCTAGGATTACAGGCATGAGCCATAACGCCCAGCTCAAAATTGTTATGTAGGCACAAAAATTCGTTTCTGATAGCAATTCCCATGCCATATTTTGAATACAATGAAATCACAGAATAAGCATTCACAATTTGTCTATAATGTCACAATGAGAATTGTCATAATGCAATTATGTCATTGAGTTTGGTGATGTCACAATGAGCTGATGCTCTCACATAGAAAAAGTGATGTCACATTGTTGAGGATGTCACAAACACTTTTTGATGTTATAATGGCATGTCTGATCTCAATTGTCATTAGTTAACAACAAGGATATGGATACCCAAAGCGACTGTGATGTTGAAAAGGGCATGTGATTTTCCAAAGGAGCTAAGAGGTCATAATAGATTTGAGATGTCACAATGGAATCATGATGTCACAATGACAATCTTATCGCAATGAGTTTGTGATGTCGTGGTGGTGATGATGTCAAAATTGGTTTGTGATGTCACAATGAGTTTGTAATATCACAATCAAATTTCCAATGTCAATTGCTATTAGATCACAAGGATGATACTGTAATAATCAGCACGGTCCTGATAATCTATAGGGTCTGATAATCAGCGTGGCCCCATCTCTTGGCCAGCTGGAGAGGACAAAGTATGCCACCAAAGAAGATGGAGCATTCTGTGAGAGGGCCTGGGGCAGTAATCACCAAGTGTTGAGCTGTTAAGAAGTGATTGGGCTGTGGGCAGTTTGGGATGTGACAGTTGAAAACTGTTAAGAGATGGTGTACAGAAGGGTTACAGACTTTATATAGGCTGCTTATTCAGAGCAATAGAAGAGAAGAGAAAAAGGGAAAAGTCTTTGAAGGAGGGAAGTTGTGTGATAGCAGAAGGGGAAAGACCTGAGAGGAGAGGAAGTTGAGGTAGAGCAGGAGGTAAAGGATGGCAACTGACCCAGGCAAAGCAGATCAGGCCTGTGGAGAGTGAAGAGGCCTGAAGAGAAGAAAGAACTGGTAGAAAGGAAAAAGGGAAAGACCTTGAAGGAAGTATAGGTCTGCAGTGAAGGTTAGACAAAGGGACAGGGGATAAAATGCGTGCCCTTTGTGTCTCGATGGATTCTCCTGAACAATAGAGTTTCTAATATTTGGAGACCCCCATTGATATAAACTATTTGGATGGCATCAGGCCTTCGCCCCAGGGAAAAATCCCCATAGGTGAGGTGAGAGTGTCAGCCTTCAGGGTTGAGAGTCTACCTCGAGAGTTTGTCTCCAGAGGACCAACATGGACAAATGTCATTTAGGTACCTCTAGGGGTATGTCTGGGCAAGTTTGCCAGCCTGTTTTGGGGACTCCATCTGGAGGTCATCTGTGGCTTCCTTGTGAAGCCATCTGGGAACTCCTTGATAGGTCATGTAGGGCTTCCTTGGGAAGCCACCTGGAACCTCCTTGAGAGGTCATGTAGGGATTCCTTGGGAAGCTATCTGGAACCTCATCATGAGTACATCTGGAACTTCCTTGAGAAGCCATCTGAGACCTACCCTGGAGGTCATCTGAGGCTTTCAGGGGCCATCTTGGACTTTCTCCAGAGGTCACCTGGGGCTTATTCAGGAGGCTACCTGAGAACTCTTGAAAAGTTTCCTTAAGAGGCAATCTAGGACCACTTATGAGGTCATCTTTGGGATGGACATCTTGGGTTACCTTGATGAGAAAAATAGGACCGTCTGGGACATCATCTGGGACTTCCTTGAGAAACCATATATGACCTTCTCTGGCGGTTATCTGTGGCTTTCTCAACAGGGTTATCTGGAACCTCCTCTGGAGTTCATATGTAGCCTCCTTGAGTGGCCATCTGAGATACTTGAGAGGTAATCTCACCCTCATTGAGAGGACATCTGGGACCTCCTTTGGAGGTCATCTGACACTCCTTGGGAAGCCATTTGGAACCTCCATGAGAGCTCATCTAAGGCCTCCTAGGGAGGACATATGTGATGTCCTCCAGAGGTCATTTGTGACCTCCTAAAGAGGCAATCTTGGATGTTCCGTCTCTCATCTTGGACCTTCTGTAGAGTTCAACATTGAAAGGTGTGGGACATGTGGGTTAAGTGTCTGTGGCTATTGGTCTCTGTGTGTATGCTGATGTTTCTATCAGTGTCCTGTATTTACTTCTGTTTAGTCCTTTTCTCAGGATGGGAGAACAAGGCCTAAAGTTGTCATATCCAAAAAATTCTCCCCCAGGGTTATAGAGTCCCAAAGAGGAAGATGCACTGATGTACTCTCTCTCTCCTATTCTTTGCCATCAGCACCTCTAATGTTAAGTCCTCCCATACCAAAAGTGGTTACTTTTACCAGCCTGAGGTGGCACAATGGTATGTTAGCCTTATTACCCTTGAGACAGGAATATGGAGGAGATGGTGAGCAGGCCCCCTTTCTAATATATGTTCCCTTTACCACTAGTGACCTGAATAACTGGAAACAGAAAAATCCATCCTTTTCAGAAAAAAAACAAAAACAAAAACCAGGGGCTCATTACCTCATTAGCGACAGCAATTTTCACAAAGAAGCACATCTGGGATAAGTGTCAGCACATTTTACAGGTGCTTTTCACCTGGTAGTAAAGGGAGTGAATCCTGCTCGGTGACTAGAAGGTGGTCCTTGGACCAGACAGTAGGCCCACTATTGAACCAGACCAATTGGAGCAAGTCTTTCCCCAGACTTACCCAAGCTGAGACTAACAGTGATCGAGGTATGGAAATGCTTACCAATTATTGCCAAGTTCCATTAGCAGGAATACCTCAGTGGCTAGAAAGCCAAGTCATCAATCTAAAGTGAGTGAGATGATACAGTTCCCCAGTGAGTACCATAATGCTTTTCTGGAACTTTTCCCAGAAGCCTATAAGACCTATAAGCCTATAAATCTTGAAGCCCTGGACAATCAAAGAGCCCTAAATATGGCTTTGTTACCCAGTCACCCCCAGATATTAGAAGAAACCTTTAAAAGTTAGAAGGTTTTGAGGGAAAGGTGTATTTTAAGTTGGAAGTGGTTGCTCAGTGGGTGTTTGATAACAGAGATACCCTGGAAAAAAAGAGTTTAAGAAGGGGGTTTGAGTTTTGGTAGGAGCTCCAGAATAGGGATGAAGAAATCCTTGGCAAAGACAGTACAATTCTGTTGCAACTGGCAGTAGGGAACCTCTAGGACTAGATCAGTGTGCTCATTGCAAGCAAAATGGACATTGGGAAAATGAATTTCCAAGGAGGAGAAAGATAGAAAATGACAGGTTAAGTAATCACATTAACTATCTGGAAAATGTGTCCATATCTCTGAGAAATATGCAAAGAAGCATGGGGCTCTGAGTTCCAACTGTGTTCAATTTATAAAGCAGCCTTCTGAACTTAAGAAGAAATGTGACAAAGAAAATATTCACACACTTCTATCTCAAAAAACAGGTTTATAAAAGACTGAATCACCAATATGTGCCGGTCAAAACCCACCAAGAGATTAAAAGCACATAGAAGAGCACACTGGAGAAAACAGAGAGAATTATTTGATGTGAAGAAAAGATTTGAAGATATAAATTAGGACTTTGTGAGAGTCAAAAATGAGAAGAAAATCCTCAAAAGGAACCTAGATAACACTCAAAATCAAATGAAATTCAAGTACAATAGCCTCGGTGAGCATGAGGCAAATTAGGGGACCACAGATCAGCGGCTGACAGAAGCACAGGACACCAATGCTGCCATCTTGCTAACCACAAATGAGGCCAAGAAGAGATTCTGATGCTGCATTAAGAAACCATGGCCATGAAAAAGGAGCTGGACCTGATATAATAATGTATTAGGCTGAAGTACATGTTGATTATAAGCTTTGAAGAGTGTCACCAGAAATTCAAAGCATTAGAGAAAGAAGGAACGAGTAGTTAGCAGAGAAGACGGAGAAGTGCTGTGTCATAGAAGATGAGGCCAAGAAAAGTAAACAGGAAAATATCAGGCTCAAGAAAGAGATTGTTACTCTTCAGAAACAGTTAAAAGACCACATGCTCTGATAGGGAATGCTGGGGGAAGGGAAAGAGCATTAGGAAGAAAAACAGAAGACCTAAAGGAACAGTTGAAAGATCTGTGACAAAAATACACTGAAGTTGAAAACTAGAAAGAGAAACTACTACAGTAAAAGCCCCAAAAGACTGCTGAGATCTTCACCATAAATGTAATGCAGAAGCATCGTGTCCCAATGGAACAGGTGGAGGTGGGAAAAAATACCTTGCAATAGTACCTTTGTGAAATTAAGGGAGGAGCTGAAGAGCAAGCAAAGGTGTTGTGAGAAGGAGCAGCAGTTGTCCAGTCAAAGGAACTCTCCTGTAACCCTGCCAAAAGAGTTAGAGATTAAGGAGCACATTGAGAACAGTGTGATCTTGAAAGCAAGTTTGAGAGAAAAGGAGGAGAATAAAATGGAAGAAGTCTCCAAGGTTCAGAGTACTGTACAGGAATTAAAGAAAATAGAGACCCTAAGATACAGGGAAACATCTGAACTGATCAGGTGGATTGGGAGATCACTCTATAAAACCAGTGGAGTCTCTAGAACTACTAGTCGTTAAAATTAAGGGAAGAAGAAAAAACAGTTGTAACAAGTGTGCAAATGTTGACACTGAACTTGTGAAAAATGCATACAGGCTTAAGCTTTCTGTCAGTTCACATGTAGATATGTGCACCCTGGTAAATTTCCCGAGGCCACTACCGAAAAATGTTCTGAAAACCAGTTGGGCCTTAGCCTGACAATATTTTGTAAGGTGTGTAGGTAATTTCCAATAGGTAAATTCTGAAAAGCTGGAACCTATGGAAAGAATTCATATGTGAGGAACCTCAGATGGTGAATTTGAGAAAGTGGACTTCACAGAGGTAAATCCTGGAAAGTATGGGTATTCGTATCTGTTGGTAATAGTGGACAGTTTTTCAGGCTAAGGTGAGGCATGTAATAATTCCTTGATTTGGCTTACCATTAGCTGTGGGGTCCAAAGAGTCCCCGCACTCATGGCCCAAGTTCTCAATTATTAACTAACACTCTAGGAATAAATTGGAAGTTACAATCCATTTATAGAACTGAGAGTTTAAAGCATTAGAAAGAATGAATATGCCCTCAAAGGAAACTAAATTAAATACAGAGACTGTCCATGCCTAGGTGAGCCTCCTCCAATTTGCTCACATTCGAGCAAGATGTAGCCCTTATGTTAAACGATTTAATCCCTTTGAAATACTTTAAGGTGGACCACCCCCTTTGTTTCCTAAATTTGGGAAGGCTATATTAACAGAAATATCTAGCTACAATCTGCAGGCTTTACAACATATTCTTTTACGGACCTATCCTTTGGTAACCAAGGCTCACCGGCCACCTAAGAAAAACTCCACCTAAAGGGGAGGGGCTAAAATGGCGATGGAACAGCAGGGAAACACCACAGCTCTCCCCAACAAAATACAGAGTTTGGATTTCAATGCTCCATTTCTGCAAGTGAACCACAAAAAAAAGGTGATTACTCAGAGAGATACAGAAAGTGAAAAAAGAAAAGGGAAAAACCTACACAGACAATAAAGTGTGAAGACCCTTCCTCCAGCCCTTGATGGTGATGGGGCTCCTCCCTGAGCAGCTTAAGTGGTGGAGCTTTGTGCCAGCTTGCTTAAGTGGCCTGGCTCTGGACCCTCCGAGGACCCCACACCCACAAACATCCCAAGACTCACAGAAGACTCCCCAGGTCCAGTGCCAACCCAGAGAATACAAACCGAAATCTCAGAAGAGCCTGCATGAAGATTCCCCTCACATTCCCTGGCATGGCGCCTCTGCCTGGCTGGTGCAAGCACCCCAACCCAGTCAGGATCAGCAGCAGCTGTCAGCAGTGGCGAACGACCCTAGACTTGCCGTGTGGCACCTCTGTCCTGCTGGTGTAAACAGCCTAGCCTAACCTGGAGTAGCAGCAGCAGCTGGCAGTAGTGGCAAAACACCCAGACTCTGGGCACAATGCCTCTTGACACTAGACCACAGGAACAAGCCAAACCAGCCCGGGGCGGCAGTGATAACTGGGATGGGGACAGCTGCAGTGAACAACTCCAGACCTATGGCGGTTTGTGCCTCTCCTTACTGGCCCATATAAGCAGCCCAGTCCAGCCTGAGGCAACAGCACTGGTTAACGCCTCACTCCTGCTGGTGGGGAGGGCTTCTCCATACTGGCTTGCATGAGCAGCCCAGCCCATCTCATGGTGGCAAGGGTGGTGAACAACCCCAGACATGACCCAGGGTATGGTACTGAACAACCCCAGAAAAGCCTCATGAACTTTCCTGTCTGGTCTGGCTTTGAACCTGAATACACAGATCTGAGCCTCCTGAGTAGCTACAATTACAGGCATATACACCAGCAAAGTCTAACTCTTGCCAACACCTTCACTTTTTCTACAATAGATCATTTCTTAGTTCATACAAGGAATTTAAGCAAATACAAGATGATCGACATAATTCCTTGTATTCTATCTGATTATAGTGAAATAAAACTGGTTCTCAATAACAAGGCATAAAGTACAAAAAAATTGAACAAATGGAAATTAAACTGAACTAAGTTGAACAATACATGGGTCACAGAAGAATTTAAAGAAGAAATTAAAAAGTTCCTACAATTCAGTGAAAATCAAGAAACAACACAAAGAAACCTATGGGACGCAGCGAGAGCAGTCCTGAGGGGCATATGTATTGCTCTCAGTGCACATATCAAGAAAACAGAGACTAAGTAAACAATCTTATGATACAACTAAAACTGCTAGAGAAATAAGAAAAAAAATTGAACCTAAAGTTGCTAGACAGAAAGAGATAACCGAAATAAGAGCTGAAATTAATGAGATAGAGACAGAAAATTATAAATAAAATTAATAAAACAAAAAACTGTTTTTAAGAAAAAAATCAATAAGACTGATGGACCACTGGCAAGGGAAATTAACAAAATAAGAAAGGAGACCCAAACCAATATTATCAGACATACCACAGGAAAAATTACAACAAGCATCCAAGACTTCCAAACAATCATAAAGAAATAATTCCAGACTCTACTTACAAAGGAAGGAAAACCTAGCAGACATGGATGAATTTCTACAAAAATACAAATTGCTATCTCTCCTTTCCTTTTTGGACCTGCTTCTCCACCATGTATGGTTGGGGCAGCAGTTGGTTAAATAAACTTCTTTTCCTGCCTTAATAGTGTGTAGTATTCTCTTCATAGGCTACCGAATGAAACTTACCTATTTAATGTTCCTTACATATGATTCTGTAACTCAGATGGTGTTTTTGAGTTTGAAATGTTAGAATATCCTAACCACTCCTTTTCTGTGAACTAAACTGCTTTGAGACGCCACGCGAGACTTTTCACCAATACCATTGCTGGCCTTCACATCCATGTCCACACCACTTCTCTTCTCTGGTGAGTGAAACTACTCTCTACGGCTCTCTGTTGCTCTATCTCTGTTCAAATGTGGCACCATGCTAGAGAGTTCCTATAACCTTAATGGGAAAGGCTGGTCACCTCCGAACCCGAGGTTGCTTGGTTATGCAATCTTGGCCATTTCTCTCTAGACTGCTCTAGGGGAAGTAGGGACATCGCTTCTGCCTGGTCAGCTCCCCTTATCTCACCAGACTGACTGGCCTACTCATTTAACGGGGTGCTACAAGTCATGCCCGAGCCATGAAACCCCTCTGAAATGCTTCCTGTTCTCCCTGGATAGCCAGAGCTCCTAATATTTTTATGCTGTTCTCAGATTTAGACAATTTTTGCCTCTGCAATGGTAAATGGTCAGAAGACTATTCACTTTCAGGATCTCTTTACTCTCTGCTAATCATGTCCAACTTTCTATATCTCTCCATTCCTTTTCTACAACTATTTATATTGTGCCATGAAGTGTGTGACATGGGCTTGGTCCAGGGGACCCATTCTAGGTTCCCTCTAAAAGGCTAGCCAAATTAAGCTTGATTTTTTGTTCAGGCTTTCTTTGCATTTTTTAAAAAATTTGCCATCTTGAGTTTGCCATTTTGGCCAAATGGTAGGTGAAGGATTTGGCCCCTTCCAATCCTTACCCTGCCACCAAGCTTTCTTCTCCTCCATCCATCTATTCAAATGTGCCTTGCTAACAATTTGCTCTTTTCACAGACTCTGGTAACTGAGGCCCAACCATCTGATGTGCTTTGTTAGCAAAGATGTCTGAACATTGTTGTCTAAAATTTTAGGATTTGTTATGCCTTTTTTGTTTTGTGTTGTTTAGGCTAGTACTGACTGTGATTCTAAAATATTGGGCATAACTGTGCCCATTGTGTCATTGCAGAATATTTGTTCAATTCTTGATAAGGACCAGGTAAGCTCTACTTATTCTATTTGATCTCCTTGTTGCTTTAATTGGAAATAACAAATGATTTTCGTGACAAAAGTTGCAATTCAAATCCAGCCTGGGCTGAAAAATCCCTAAGACTCCATCTCCCAACTAACCTGCAAAAAGCCAGGCTGGAAGCTTGGACTGACCTCTTATCTCCAAGCAGAAAACACTGCAAGAGTTTCTATAACTCAAAGTGGTAGAGTGCTAGCCTTGAGCAGAAGTGCTCAGGGATAGTGCCCAGGAATAAAGTTCAAACCTCCTTTAATACCAACTGGCAAAAAACTTCCTACCAATGACACTTAGACTCAGCCAGTCTGCATAACAAAGGAACAGGGAAACGAGTAAGAGGACATGATACCACATCAGCCACTTTGTGGCTGCAATTTCAAAAGTAACCAGAGCAGGGAGGTTAATAGAAGTAAGAAGACTTCCCATCTAATGACCATACCTGTCTACCTTTCTTTGGACAGGAATTTATATTCTTGCCTTTGTCACTTGATTTCTTCTCTACCTATTCGCCAGATGTCAGAAGTAGCTAATGATATTTCTACCAACATTTTCAGCCCCAAGTCCTTCCTCTTGCCCTTTATTTGCTCTACAGTATTTTTTCAGTCCCTCAATGCCTCGTGAGACTTCTCCATACTTCGTCCAACAGACTTGCTTCTTCCAGACTTCATCAAAGGACTCATTGCCCAAGTGACAGCTGTTGCCTGCTGCTTTCTCTCAGAGGGGATCTCATTTTAACCTTTTACCCCTACTGTTGATACCCCTTGCAAGCAGGAAATAGCCAGAGAGAATCTTCACCTTTTTTTTAAATAATTATCAGAAGGCTGGAATGTAAGGTCTGAACAGGAACACCTCCCTCTTTCTTGGCTAAGTTTCCACCCAATATCTGTTACATAGGTAATGAGCAGACTGGAAGCAGTCACCTTCTCCTCCTGCTAGATCACATCCTGGGCCACCTCTGGTCACAAACCTCCCATCTGACCTTAGGAGGGTCCCAGACCCTGAGGTCACATTGAGATCCAGTGTGTCCACCCTTTTCCCCACCTGGCCAACTTCTTCCTTTCCCTAGCCTAGATAAGTTCTGGCCCAGAGGTGGGTCGCCCCCTTCCTTTTAAGCCATGCTTCTCCACCATACATGGTGTGGGCAGCAGTTCAGTTAATCAACTTTTTTTCTCCCTGAAAAATAAGAAATACAAATTGCCCAAACAGAACCAAGAAGAAAGAAATCAATTAAACATGTTAATTTCCCTACATTGAGATAGTAGAAGTAACCAGAAATCTTCCAACAAGAAAAGCCCAGGACCTGATGGATTCACTACAGAATTCTATAAGACCTCAAGCTCTTCAGATAAATAGAAACAGAGGGAGTAATCCCAAACTCATTCTATGAAGCCGATATCACATTCATCTTCAAACCAGGCAAAGACCCAACAAAAAAAGAACTACACACCAATCTGTTTGATTAAGACAGATACAAGGCTCCTCAATAAAATTGCAACCAACAGAATCCAGAAACGTTTCAAAAAAATGATACATTATGACCAAGTGCGTTTCATTCCAAAGATGTAGGGATGGTTTAACATATGTAAGTCAATAAATCTAGTCCATCACATCAACAGATCCAAGGTCAAAAACCACATGATTATCTCCATTGATGCAGAAAAGACTTTTGAGAAAATTCAGCACTCATTTATGTTAAACGCTATGGAAATAATAGGAATAGAAGGAACATTTCATAACATAATAAAAGCCTTACATGGCACATCGAAGGCCAATATTATACTTAATAGGGAAAAATACAACCAATTACCCTAAAAACAGGAACAAAGTAAGGATGCCCACTCTATCCACACTTCTTCAATATAGTTCTGGAATTAATAGACAGAGCAATAAGGCAAGAGAAAGACATTAAATGGATCCACATAGGAGAGGAAGATAAACTATCTCTTTTTGCAGCTGTCATTATTTTATAAATAACAGATCCCTAAAGTTCCATCCCCAAACTCTTAGAGCTTATAAGCCAATTTGGTAAAGTAGCAGGATACAAAATTAACCCACATAAACCAATCGCCTTTCTGTATAGTAACAATGTACAAATAGAAAGGGAAATCAAATAACAGCCCAATTTACAATAACCTCAAAATAAAAAGTGTCTAGGAGTTAACCTAACTAAAGATATAGAAGGTCTGTTTCATGAAAACTATAAAAGCCTAAAAAAAAGAATCATAGAGATTACCAGGAAATGGGAAGAAATGGGAAAAAATATTTACCAGCAATATAACAGACAACTGTCTAATATCCATTATATTATAATATCCATTATATTATATATGGTGAAGTCAAGAAACTAACCCTTCACAAACCTAAAAAACCAATCTTGAAATGGTCAAGTAAGCTAAAGAGAGACTTATTAGAAGAAGAGATAAAAACGGCAAAGAAATACATGAGGAAATGTTCATCATCCCTGGCTGTAAGGGAAATGCAAATAAAAACAACTCTGAGATACCACCTTACCCCAATCAGAATGGCCCACATCCTAAATTCAGCCAATGACAAATGCTGGAAGGGATACAAAGAAAGAAACATTACTACATTGCTAGTGGGAATGTATACTAATAACACCACTTTGGAAAGCAGTCTGGAGGTACTTACAAAACCTAAATATTGACCTGTCCAATGAACTCGTCATACCACTCCTAAGCATCTACTCTGAACAACAGGATCCAGTGTACATAGACATACACACCTCTATGATTGCTGCAGCACTGTTTACAATAGCCAAGATTTGGAAAAAACACAGATAAGCCACAATTGATTAGTGGATCCAAAAAAATGTGGAACCTATATACAATGGAAAATCATGTATCCATTAGAAAGGACAATATGAAGGTACTTGCAGGGAAATGGATGGAACTAGACAAAATTATTTGAGTGAGATAAGCCAAGAACAATGAGACAAACGGCATAGGGTCTACCTTGTACGTGGATGCTAAAGCCAAAATGCAAGAAGGTATGACAAAGTAAACAGGACTCGAGAAACAATGGACAGCCACTCATTTTGTTGTATCACCATTAATGTCTCCATGTTCTTGACTATGTAGTCAGCAGAAATATTCACGCAATGGAGGGAAACCAGGAGGAGGAACACAATAAGTGGAAAATGGAACAAAATACAACAAAGGGGCCCATCAGCTGTACTGGACATAGAAGAAAAATAACTAAGCAACCCAAACACAGTGATGGGAAGAGATGAATGAGAGGGAAAGAAGGCAAGAGGGAATAGCCTACATTAATCAAAAGGGAAAAAATGTAAATATCACCTGAGGTGGGAAAAATAATTTGGAATGTAAAAGCTCATAGAATTAACAAACTTTGGAATATGATAACAATAATTTGCCTTGTCAAGGTTAAAATGTGTTTGTGACTTTAACTAAGTATCACAATTCCACAATACTGTGAAATATGTGAAATATATGTAATCACCTATCTCAAATTTACCAAAAATGTGAGAATGGGAAGGTTTAGGAGGAATGGGTGACAATGTTTTCAGACACCTTGTATTTGTGTACTCTTTTGTAGAATGGTAACTTTTTTGTACAACTATTTAAATATAATAATAATAAAAAGTGTTTAAAAATAAACAGGATGAAAATAAAAGTTACAAATATAAAAAAGGAATTAAATCCAGTGGGAAGGAAATTTTCTTTGAGGAGAGTAGTTTACTTTATTCTATAGCAAGTCTCATTTCACAAATAAATTAAAAAACTAGACCCCAGATAAGTGAAATAAACTAAGAAATGGAGTTGAAAAAAGAAAATAAGAAACTCCACCCACTCTTTCTTGCCTGGACAGCTAGTGTGGGTAAAAATTCATCATGCTCCTGAATTGGAACTGAAGTGGCAAAGACCTTATTTGGTGGTGCTAACTTCACTGTCGACTACTGAATTAGCACGAAAACAGCATTGGATCCATCAGTCTCAAGTGGAATAGGTAGTGGACCAATATACAGAGAAGGCTGCAAGATAGACTGTTAAGGATAAGACAGAGTTAATTAGTGCTAACTAGTCTGTTTCTATAATTTACCTTTTTTTTCTATTAAATTTACCTTTTAAGCCTGTTCATTGGGTGGAGAGAAGGGAATTCTTAGGATTTGGTTAGAAGGAATCAAGGATTTGATTGGACATGAAAAACATTGGAGGATATATGAAGGAGCATGGTCCTAATAATGAGCAGGGCACACTAATCAATGTTACCCCATGACCTGGCCACTGGAGTGCATGTGGCATGCCACACAAGTGAGAAGGGCATGCTGCTGGAGGGGATAGGATGTCATCCACACATAATGTACTGTGAAGAATTGATTGGGGAATAGGCAGTTTGTGAAGTAATGGTGGAAAATTGTTAGGTAAGAAACCCAATGGAGTGATGGAGGGGTTCAACCTATATATAGGCTGCATGGTCAGAGCAATTGAATTGGAGAAAATCAAGGAATGACCTGCAAGGAAGGAAGTGGTGAGACAGCAGGAGGGGAAATACGTGGGAGAAGAGGAATTTGAGGGAAAGCAGGAGGGGAAGGAAGACAATTGGCCACCAGTCCAGAGAAGTGTAGTGGAGAGTCCTAAAGAGAAGAAGGAAGTGATGGAAGGGAAAAAGGGAAATGAAGGAAAACTCTATAAAGAAGGAGGGAATAAGGGAAAAGTAAAAAGTCTTACCTATTGAAGTTTGATTGAAGTTTGGAGCGTGGAGATGATAATTTGGGGGGTTGGTGTTTTGCAAACCAATTAACTATGCCTATTGGAGGTCTGATGTTTGGTGGTTGGGGTTAGGCTGTCACTGAGTGTACAGTCCAGGACAAGGTAAATGGAGGCCCATTTCTAGTGTAAATAAAGTTATCTTCAATGTGCCTCATTGGATTGTCTTGTCTTTTATGCATCATAAGTGTGCAAGTTCACAAGTTAATAGGCTCAAAGGCCACGAGTTTTGTAAAATGTAATGAGGTGATAATTGGTTTGAAAACCCAATGGAACAGTGATATCACAATGGCAATATGATGTCACCATATCGAGTTATAATAATATTTTGATTTTATACTAAGTTGGTGATGCTATAATGGTGATGAGGTCACAATAGGTTTACCATGTAACAATAGGTCACAATAGATTTTAATTTTTAATTGTGAAAATACTGTACAGGGGGTTACAATTACAGGGGAAAGATAATGAGTACATTACTTATCAAGCATTGTAGCCTTTTCATTTGTTTCCCCTTTCCATCCCTTCCCATACTTATCTGGCAGGGGAAATACCACGATCACTCAATAGGTTTATGAGGACAGTTATGATGTCAGTTATGATGTCAGTTCCACTCAGGAGAAAGTCATTCAACCCAGGCAGAAAAACTCCTCCCACAGAGTAGTGACTTTCTTCACCAGGTTTTCATAGCCAGAGACTGCCTCTCCCTACAACAGCCTAGACAAACAATTGAAATTCAGTAAACATAAACCCCGAGAAAAGCTCAAAGCTGGGCTCTGTGAGTGTGTCAGGAATTAGCCCCTCAGGGAAAACTACTGGTTGCTGAAAGACCTCAACCCTACCCAGAACCAAGCCTCATCACAGCATCTCCAAACTAGAGGAAACAGCATCTTCCCCTTTTGTGTTACTCCAAGCAGATCTCCCTCCCACTGAACTAGCCTGGGAGGAGGATCAAAAAACATGCCTAACACAGAGCAGATTCTGCCTGCCCAAAGAGACAAGAAACCAATCAAGCAATTGGAAAACCAAACACCAAAAGCAGACCAGAGACTCTACCAAGAGACTCGTTATGGACACAGGGTGATACAGGGTCTTCCCATTCACCCCCCAAAAAAACAAAAAAATCAAGGAACTCTTTTTTGAAACTTTTCTTAAATTTTTAATTTTTTAAAGTGTTTTCTGTTAACCTTTTTTTCTCATAATTTTTATTTTTGGAGTGTGTGTGTGTGTGTGTGTGTGTGTGTGTGTGTGTGTGTGTGTGTGTGTGTGTGTGTGTGTGTAATCTCTTTTGAGCTTTTGGTCCTTTTTTATTCTTTTAACTTTTTTCTCTCTTTTTTTTGCATGACTTAATTGCTGTTGTGCTCATCCCAAGATATATACCTGTCATCAATTATTAGAGCTTATTCCCTATTGTGTACATACTTAAACCAGAAATTTATTACTAAATTCACACCCTCTTAGGCTTAACTTCTTTAAAAGAAGTATCATCACTTTTTACCTACATATTTATCATGTAATTAATTTTAATATTTTATTTTTTTGCTTTCATGTTTCTTTCTATCCCTCCCCTCCTCTCATGCTATAATTTTTTTCTCTCGGTATCATTTCTTTAAACCTACATAATTTTTAAGTGTTTCACTTCTTAAATTTAGCTTTTGTTGTTCCAATTTTCTTTTTTTCTTTCTTTTTTTTAATTTTAATTTTTATTTTTTGTGAACATACTGTACAGAGGGGGTACAATTACATGGGCAAGATAATGAGTACATTTCTTACCAAGCATTGCAGCCTCCTTTGTTTACCATTCACATCCCTACCCAGCCTCCGCCCAATGCCCGCAGACAATCTTCCCACCCCACCCCCCCACCCCGCACCAAAGTTGAAAATTTCGTTTTCGACCTAACAACTTGTACTTCTCATTGTTACAACAGGTCCACCTGTACCCTTAAACGACTTGTTTTTCCCCATCTCATCCACAAATTATACCGACATCAAATATACTGAAAGCAGGGGTTAAACTGTCAGGGAGGGACACACAAAGCAACAAAGAAATAATCTTATAAATACGATAAAAACAAATTCATTGAAGAAAAACAACATTAAAATACATATCTAAGGGTTCATTTGCCTAACATCACATTATTTGACATTTTCTGCTTGACTCATACATATACTAGATATTGTAAATAAGGGAAACCATGGAACCTATGTTTCTTTGGGCCTGGCTTAATTCACTTAATAGAATTAATTCCAAGTCTTTCCATTTCCTAACAAATGGGTCAAAGTCATTCTTTCTGATGAAGGTATAGAATTCCATTGTGTATATATACCACATTTTCTTGGTCAATTCCTCTGCGGAGGGGCATCTGGGTTGGATCCATATCTTAGCTATGGTAAATAAGGCTGCAATTAACATAGTTGTGGTGGTAGCTTTAGTGTGGTCTTGTTTGTAAACACTTGGGTAAATGCCCAAAAGTGGGATAGCTGGGTCATAGGGGAGCTCTAAGTGAAGTTTTTTGAGGAACCTCCATACTGCTTTCCAAAGTGGTTGAACAAGTTTACACTCCCACCAACAAAGAAGTAAGGTTCTATTCTGTCCACATTCCTTCCAGCATTTGTTGTTGTTAGAGTTCTTGAATTTTGCCATTCTAACTGGAGTGAGGTGGTATCTCAATGTTGTTTTGATTTGCATATTTTCATGGCTAGTGAGGTTGAGCATTTCTTCATGTGTCTATCGACCATCCTTCTTTCCTCTTCAGAAAAGTTTCTCTTTAAGTCTTTAGCCCACTTATTTAATGTGCAGTTGTTTCCTTGAGGATTTGTTGTTGGGGGATTTAATTTTTTGAGTTCCAAGTATATTTTAGATATGAGACCCTTGTCTGTTGTATGGTTAGTGAAGATCTTCTCCCAAATCGTGGGCTTTCTATTGATCTTGCTAGCTATGTCCTTTGCCATGCAGAAGCTCTGCAACTTCATGCAATCACATTTGTCCAACCTTTTTTTGATTTGTTGTGTTTCCGGTTCTCTATTAAGAAAATTTCAGCCTGAGCCAAGGAGGCCTAGGGTTTCTCCTATTCCATCTGTAATGTTTTCAGAGTGTCTGCTTTGACTCTGAGTTCTTTGATCCATTTGGATTTGATTCTGGTGCAGGCTGATAGATAAGGAACTAGCTTAAGTTTTCTACAAGTAGTTAACCAATTTTGCCAGCACCATTTACTGAAGAGGCTGTCTTTCTTCCATTCTATTTTTTTAGCTTCCTTATCGAAGGTTAGATGGTTATAGGTCTGTAGGTTCATTTCTGGGTTTTCAATTCTATTCCATTGTCCTGAGGTCTGTTCTTATGCCAGTACAAAGCAGTTTTGATTATTATGGCTTTATAGTAGAGTTTGAAATTTGGTATTGATATTTCTCCAGCAGTGTTCTTTCCATTGAGGAGCGTTTTTGCTATTCGGGTTCTTTTATTGTTCCATAATAATTTTTGGATTGCCTGTTCTATTTCTTGAAGAATGAGGTTGGAATTTTGATAGGTATCGCATTGAATTTGTAGATAGCCTTGGGAAGTATGGCCATTTCACGATGTAAAACTTTAGAATCCAGGAGCATGGAAGGTTTTGCCATTTTCTAAGGTCTGTTTTGATTTCTTTTTTCAAGATTTTAAAGTTTTCATCATAGAGTTCCTTCACTTCTTTGGTGAAGTTAATTCCTAGGTATTTTATTTTTTGTGGGGCTATTACAAATGGAGTTGCTTTCCTAATTTCAGCCACACTTTTCTGATTGTTGGCATACAGAAAAGCCATTGATTTTGGGGGGGTTAATTTTATACCCTGCTATTTTGCCAAAGTGTTGAATCAGCTTGAGTAATTTGGGACGGGAGCCTATGGGATTCTTTAAATACAAGATCATGTCATCTACAAAGAAGGAGAGTTTTATTCTTCTTTCCCTATTTGGATCCCCTTTAGGTTTGCATCTTGTCTTATTGCTGTAGCTAGGCATTCTATTACTAGATTGAAGAGTAGTGGAGAGAGTGGACATCCATGTTTTATTCCTGAGTTAAGAGGAAATGTCTTTAGTTTTTCACCATTAATTATAATGCTGGCTGAAGGTTTGTCATATACAGCCTTTATTGTATTGAAGAATGTCCCATGGATTCCTAGTTTTTCCAAAACCTTCATCATAAAGGGGTTTTGGATCTCGTTGAATGCTTTTTCTTCACCTATTGAGATAACCATGTTGTTCTTATTCTTGCTTCTGATGATGTGCTGAATAAAATTAATTGATTTGAGTATATTGAACCAGGTTGGCCTCCCAGAAATGAATCTTGTTTGATCGTCGTGTATGATTTTTTGGATGAATTGTTGAAGTCGATTGGCCAAAATTTTGTTGAGAAGTTTTGCATCAATGTTCATCAAAGAAATGGGTCTATAGTTATCTTTCTTTGATGGGTCCCTGCCTGGTTTTGGGTTGAGGGTTATGATGGCTTCATAGAATGTGTTCAGTATTGTACTTTCTCTTTCAATTTCATTGAAGACTTGAAGAAGTATTGGTGTGAGCTCTGTTTGAAGTCCTTGTAAAATTCTGCTGTAAAACAATCTGGTCCTGGACTTTTCTTAGCTGGGAGGTCTCTTATTGTTGTTTCTATTTCATTGCTTGATATGGGCCAGTTAAGATGGTTTAACTCATCTTGGTTTAGTTTTGGCATGTCAATATCTGCTAGGAAAAGGTCAATTTCTGTCAAGTTCTCAAACTTATTACCATAAAGTTTTGAGAAGTATTCCGTTGTAATGTTCTGAATCTTGATTGTTTCAGTGGTGATGTTTCCATTCTCATCTGTGAGTTTATTTATTTGGGTGTGTTCTCTGCTTTTTCTGATAAGATTTGCTAAGGGTCTGTCAATTTTGTTAATTTTTTCGAAGAACCAACTCTTTGTTTTGTTGATTCTTTTATACTTTTTGGATTCTAATTCATTTAAATCTGATTTAATTTTAATAATTTCTTTCAGTCTATTGGATTGGGGTTTATCCAGCCGCTCTTTTTCAAGGAGGTTTAGATGTGTTGTTAAATTGTTGGTTTCATATCTCTCCAATTTGTTGATGTAGGAGCTCAGAGCTATAAACTTGACTCTGAGTACTGCATTTGCTGTTTCCCAGAGGAGCAGGTAATTTGTGTGTTCATTTTTGTTGAATAGCATGAACATCTGAATTTCCTTTCTAATCTCATCCATGACCCACTCGTGAATCAGCAGTGTGTTGTTCACCCTCTATGTGTTACCAGACTTTTTGGTGGCTTTTGGTGTTATTTTAATTTTATTTCCTTGTGGTCAGGGAGAATGCAAGGTATAACTTCAATGTTTATGAATTTGTGGCCTAAAATGTGGTCTATTTTAGAAAATGTTCTATGTGCTGCTGAGAAAAACGTGTATTCTGATGCTGCTGGGTGAAATGTTTGGTAGATGTCTGTTAAATCTAGTTGATCTATGCAGCTGTTTAGATCTGCGGTTTCTCTGTTGAGTTTTTGCCGTTTTGATATATCTAGTGGGTAGAGTGATGTGTTAAAATCCCCAACAATTAATGTCTTTGGATCTATGTGGGATTTGAGGGAAAGTAGTGATTCTTGGATAAATTTGGGTGCTCCGATGTTTGCAGAATTAATATTTAGAATTGTAAGATCCTCCTGAAGGTGACATACCTTAATTAGTATGTAGCGTCCTTCTATATCTCTTCTCACGAATTTTAATTTGAAGTCTATTTTGTCTGATATTAGGATTGCAACTCCCGCCTGTTTATGTGGGCCGTTTTTTTTGGTAGATTTTGTTCCAGCCTTTTACATTGAAAATGTGTTTGTTTTTAAGGGCAAGATGTGACTCCTGAAGGCAGCAGATAGTAGGATCTTGTTTTTTAATCCAACTAGACAGTCTATGTCGCTTAATTGCAGAGTTAAATCCACTAATGTTGATAGATCTGACAGAGAGGGATTTGGGAATTCCTGCCATGTTATCCACCTTCTTGGGGGCTGCAAAAACTGGGTTCTTCCTATAGTTCTTGGATTCTCAATTTGGGCACAGTTTCTAGGCCTTTATTGTGGTTTTGTTTGTTTTCTATGTGTAGGAAATCCTTAAGAATGTTTTGTAGGGCTGGTTTGGTGGAGATGTATTGTTTCAATTTTTCTTTGCTATGGAATTTTTTATTTGGCCTTCAGTTATGAAAGAGATTTTAGCTGGGTACAATATTCTTGGTTGATAGTTGCTTTGATTGGCTCAGCTGAGGAATCTGAGGTGATTCGAATTGGTTTCCCTTTATAGGTGATTAATCTTTTCTCCTTGACAGCTTTAAGGATCTTTTCCTTGGTCTGAGTTGATCCTGTATGGATTATAATGTGACAGTGTGATGTACTATTCTTTTCTGGTTTATTTGGAGTTCTATAAGCTTCTTGTATCTGAATAGGTCTATCTTTTGGCATGTTTGGTAGTTCGCTGCTAGGATCCTGTTACACAAATTTCCTAGACCATTAACTTCTGTTTCTAGGTGTTCCTCTACAACCAATATCCTTAGATTAGGCCTTCTGATTGTGTCTTCCAAGTGTTGGATAGATCTATCATTTTTCGTAGAGTTGTCTTGGCTGGTTGTATGTTCTTTCTCTATAATATCTAGGCTGTCTTCAATCCCCGAGATTCGATCATATGTATGGTCTAACCTGCTGTCCAGACTTTCTACATTGTTTTTATTTTTTTTCCTTCTAATTGGTCAGCTTTCATGGCTTCAAATTCTTTGTTGAAGCTTTGTTTTAAATCTTGTATGAACTTCTTTACTTCGTTAATTTGTTGTTCAGTGTTTATTTTCAAAGGACTTAGTGGATTGGTTATGGTTTCCTTGGACTCCCATTCCTTTTGTTGGGTTCCATTCAGCATTCCCTTTGTGGTCTCCCTGACTTCCTTTGCTCTTTGTTGATGGATCCCATGAATTCCTTTAATGATCTTTGTGTATTCTCATCCTGCTCTCTCAATTCCTCTCTTACTGTTTGCTTAGCTTCCTCCTCCTCCCGCACATGCCATTCCTGTAGTTCTCTTTGAGTATTCTCAGCCTTTTCACGCCATTCCTGCCTTCTCTTTGAGTATTCTCAAGCTGCTCACACAAATCCTGTATCAGGTTTTTTTAGTAGCTTCCTCACGCTCATGATATTCCTGTATAAACCTTTGGATTGCCTCCTCTCTCTCCCTATCACACTCATACAGGGTCCTTTGTATGCTTTCAATCTTTTTATTTATCATGTTTGCCAGCAGTTTTTGTAGAGCTATTTGGGAACTCTCCTCTGGATTATTCATTATCTGTTCTGTCCCCTGATTATCAAGAGTGGGAGTTGAGATTCCCGGACTTGCCATTTTCTTGTGTTTTTCTGGCTTACTCTGCCCATTTGAGATGAAAATAACACCAGTTTTGTGGTAGAACACTTTCTTAAGGCAAGCATCAACCAAAGTCTGAATTTGCACAGTCAATAGTCTACAGATACAATCTAGTTCAACAGATACATCTATTCAACATCAAACAACTGTATATTAATTGGCTATGAACTGGAAAGGAGAATTTGGAAAACCAGAAATTATTAGGCTTAGGGAGAGATGTGGGTTAAAAATAGGAATAGACTGATGTGGGAAGGCACTGGGAGAGTTAACTAATTCCTAATCTCAAAGCAGGAAATTGGTTGGATAGGATGAAAGTAGAGAGAGAGAAAAAAAAGAAGAAAGAGAAAGGGAAAAGTGACCAGAAAAAATAGTCAAGTAAAAATTAATAATATTGTGCAGAAACAAAAAAAAAATCTATTTAGAGAAGAACGTGAATATAATGAGAGAGGGGGAGTGATATAAAGGCGATGTAAAAAACTTAAAAGTAAAAATGCTTAAAATATTATATAGTAATAAAGAGGTAGTACTGCTATTAAGGAATTTAAGTCTCAGTGATTTTGAATTGAGTAATAAATTTGTAGATTAAGTGTGTACACAATGGGGGATATGGTCTAATTGTCAACTACGGGTTTATCTGAGGATGTGCAGGACAACAATTAAGTCACATAAAGAAGAACGAAAGAGAAGAAAAGGTGAAAAGGATAAGAAATGAAGAAAAAATGATCAGAAGTTCAGTAGAGCTAAATAAAAAACAAAAAGATAATTCAAAAAAAGATGAAAGAAAACAAAAAGAAGGAAGAAAAATGCACACACACATGTATCCCTAAAATAAAAATTATGAGAAAAAAAATTACTCGATAACCATTTTTTTCAAAAAAGGTAAAAATTTTTAGAAAACAAAAAAATTTTTTTAAATAAAAGGTACCAAAAAGAAGAAGAAGAAGAAGTATTAAAAAAAATTCTTTGATTTTTTTGGGTGCGGTGGGAAAAATCCTGTGTCTCCCTTCTGTCAGTTACCAGCCTCTTGTTGTAGTCTCTGGACTGCTTGTGGTCCTGTGGCTTGGTTGGTTTCTTAAGTCAGTTTGTTTGAACAGGCAGAAAAATGCTCGCTTTCACCCAGGATTTTGCAATCCTCCTCCCAGGATAGTTCAATAGGAGGCAGATCTGCTTTGAGTATCAAAAAAGAGGGAGATGCTGTGATGAGGCTAGGTTCTGGGTAGAGTTGAGGCCTTTCAGCAAACAGTAGCTTTTCCCTTAAGGACTAGTTTGTGAGACACTCAAAAAGCCCAACCTGGAGCCATTCTCAGGGTTTCTGTTTATGGAATTTCAATTGATTGTCGAGGCTGCTAAAGGGAGGGGCAGCCTCTGTGTCTGATTACCCAGTGAAGAAAGTCACTCCTAGGGCTGGCACCGAAGCTGGGTGACTTTTCCCTGGGTGGAGCTGAGTCTCGCAGGTCACACGGTTAATTTCTTGGGGCCTGCTAAATGACTCTAGTTTAATTCCAAGGCCTGAGTTGGAGCTAGCAGCTCCGCCAAGCTTTGTCTTGAGACCTCCAGTACTGGGGGGAGGGGTGGCCTTCTCTCCTCTGCTCCCTGCGAAGTAGTGAGGACTTCAGGCTTCTACTCACACCGAGTCTTGGTTCCTGGGTGGTCTCTGGTCTTCGAACTGCAGGATGATGTATGCTCCTTGTGGGTTGTTTTTGTGTGTTGAGTAGAATCCGCTCACCTGCTGTGTCTGGATCCTTCCTACCGGACTCTCTGTGATTCAGGTATAGCGTCTGCAGCTGCCACCGCCATCGCTGCCGCGGTGGCGGTGGCAGATGCTGGCAAGAGCTCAAAGCTGTCTCCTAGCCTGAGTTGTCCCTTTCTGGCCTAACTCTCTGACCTGTGTTGGCACACTTGGTGTGATTTTCTGGCTTAGGACTGTTCACTGGAACTCTAAAACTACTTTCTATGGCAGAGCTTGTTTAGCCTCCAGCTTCTCCTCCACCGTCTTCTACCGTCACCCCTCTTTTTTTTTAATATTTCTCTTCTGTCATTCTGTCCAATCAATTTTCTTCTCTGAGATTAAGAATTGGTTAAATTTACTCTCCTTTTACCCCTCCACATCCCTCTAGTCCTATTTGTCCCCACATTTCTCCCTAAAACTAATAATTTCTGGTTTGCCAAATCCTTTTTTGTTGTTTGTAGCACAATAATACATTGTTGTTTGATGTGGAATAGATTGTATCTGTTGAATTAGACTGTATCTGCAGCCATTTTCATTGTGCAACTACAGGACTCTGGCTGATGCTTGCCTTAAAATAGTGTTCTAGCACAAAATTGGTGTTACCCTCATACCAAATGGGCAGAACAAGCTGAAAAGCACAATAAAAATGGCAAGTCCAAGCATCTCAACTCCCACTCATGTTAATCAGGTGACAGAATTCTTAATGAATAATCCAGAGAAGCTCCATAAAAACATATACATATACTACTAGTAAACATTGTGAATGAAATGATTGAACTTTCAAAGGACTCAGTGTGAGCATGATAGGGAGCGAGAAGAGGCAAACCAAAGATTAATACAGGAATTTTTTAAGCATTAGGAAGCTACTTAAAGATTAATGCAGAAATTACAGGTGGAGAAAAGTCAAAGATAAATACAGGAAATGCATGAGCAGGTGGAGCACAGCAATAGAGAATTAATGGAATTGCGTGAACATGACGAAACTAATCAAAGAGTAATACAGGAATTATGAGAGCAAGATGAGACTAGACAAAGATCAATAGAGGCATTCATGGAATCCATAAACAGAATGCTGAAAAAAGTCAGGGAGACCACAAATGGAATGCTGAATGGAGCCCTACAGAAAGAATGGGTGTCCAGGGAAAGCATAACCAATCAACTAAGTGATTTGAGAAACTGAACACAAAATTAAGAAGTAAAGAAGTTCATACAAGATCTAAAACAAAGCTCCAACAAAAATTTTGAAGCCATCAAAGCCGACCAATTAGAAGAAAAAGAAATAGGAAAACAAAGTAGAAAGTCGTGACCGTAGGTTAGAAAATGCAGAAGATTGAATCTCGGGGATTGAAGACAGCCTATATATTATAGAGATAAAACATAAAACTATGCAAGACAAATCAAAAAAATATGGTAGATCTATTCAACATTTGGAAGAGACCATCAGAAGGCCTAATCTGAGGATAATGGGTGTAGAGGAGCACCTAGAAAAAGAAGTTAATGGTCCAGAAAATTTATTTAACAGAAACCTAGCAGAGAATTTCCCATAAATACAAGAAGATAGGCCTATTCAGATATAAGAAACTTATAGAACCCCAAATAGACCAGAGAGAACAAAATATCCCACTGTCACATTATAATCTGCACAGGATCAATTCAGACGAAGGAAAGGAGCCTTAAAGATCTCAAGGAGAAAAGAACAATCACCTATAAACAGAAACCAATTAGAATCATCCCAGATTTCTTAGCAGAGCCGATTAAAGCAAGAAGAGCCTGGAATGGTGTATGCCATGCGATAATGCAAACAACTACAAACCAAGAATACTGTACCCAGCTAAACTATCCTTCATAACCGAAGGTCGAATAAAAAGTGTCCATAGCAAAGAAACATTGAAACAATGTATCTACACCAAACCAGCCTTACAAAAGACAGAAGTATTCTACACATAGAAAACCAACAAACCACAGTAAGAGCCAAGAAACAGTATTCAAGCGAATAAAATTAGAACTCAACACCCTTTGTGATAAAAGCTCTGTAAAAACTATGAATCCAGTCAACATTCCTCAATACAATAAAGGCTGTATATGACAAACATACAGCCAGCATTGTACTTAATGGTGAAAAAGTAAAGCCATTTCTTCTTAACTCAGGAACGAGACAAGGAGGTCCACTCTCTCCATTTCTCTTCAATTTAGTATTAGAATGCCTAGCTACAGCAAAAGACAAGATGCAAACCTAAAAAGGATCCAAATATGGAAAGATGATGTAACACTCTCCCTATATGCAGATAACATGATGTTGTATTTAAATAATCCCACCGACTCCACTCCAAAATTATTCATGCTGATTCAAAACGTTGGCAAAGTAACAAGGGAAAAAGTAACTCTCAAAATCAATGGATATTTGTATGCCAAAAATGAGAAAAGCATGGCTGAAATCAGGAAAGCAACTTCATTCATAATAGCCCATAAAAAATAAAATACCTTGGTATTAACTTAATCAAATAGGTGAGGGATCTTTATGATGCAAACTCAAAAGCTGAAAAAGGAAATAAAAACGGAACTTAGAAGGTAGAAAAACATCTCATGCTTCTGGATTTGAGGAGTCAAATCATGATAATGGCAAAACTTCCCTAGGATAGCTACAAATTCAATGTGATGCTTATCAATATTACAAACTCATTCCTCAAGAAAATAGAAGAGGAATTCGAAAAATTCGTATGGAACAATAAAAGACTCCGAAGAGCAAAAATGTTCAACAGAAAGAAAGGTGTGCTAGAGGAATATCAATACCAAATTTCAAACTCTACTACAAAGCCATAGTAATGAAAACAGTTTGCTACTGGCACAAGAACATACCTCAGGACCAATGGAATAGAATTGAAAACCCAGAAATGAACCCACAGACCTATAGCCACCTAATCTTCGATAAGGGACCTAAGAAATAGAATGGAAGTATGACCTTCTACTGTAAATGGTGCTGACAAAATTGGTTAATCACTTATAGAAAATTAAAGCTAGATCCATACATATCACCCTGAAGGGGAAACAAAGGAGGAGCCTACAATGCTTGATAAGAAATGAACTCATTATCTTGCCCATGTAATTGAAACCACTCTGTACAGTATTTTCACAATAAAATCAATAAAAATTAAAAAATGGAATCCACCCCAAATGAAAGAAAGACCTCAGAGTCAAAGCAGACACCCTGAAAACATTTCAGGACAAATAAGGAGATAACCTATGTGTCCTTGGCACAGGCTGAAATTTTCTTAATAGAGACCCAGAAACACAACAAATCAAAGAAATGTTGGACAAATGGAATTGCATGAAATTGCAGAGCTTCTTCATGGCAAAGCACATAGCTAACTAGATCAATAGAAAGCCTAAGGATTTGGAGAAGATCTTCACTAGCCATACAACAGACAAGGGTCTCATATCTAAAATATACCTGGAAATGGAAAAATTAAATCCCCCAACAACAAATCCTCAAAGAAGCTACTGCCCAATATATAAGTGGCTAATGACTAAAGAGAAACTTCTCTGAAGAGGAAAGAAGGGTAGCCAATGGATACATGAAGAAATGCTCATTCTTCCTAGCTACACTGAGATACTACCTAACCCCAGTTAGAATGGCTATAATGTAGAACTGTAATGACAAGACAAGCTGGACAAGATGTCGGTGGGACTGTAATCTTGTTAAACCATGTTGGAAAGTAGTATGGAGGTTCATCAAAAGACTCCATATAGAGCTCCCCTATGACACAGAAATCCCACTTTGGGACATTTACCCAAATGATCAAAAACAAACCCATACTATCTCTACCAGCACCACTATGTTTATTGCAGTATTATTTGCCATACCTAAGATATGAAACCAACCCAGATGCCCCTCAGAAGATGAATGGATCAATAAAATGTGGCAACAACACTTGATAAAAAATGTACTTGTATTCTTGTCCATGTAATTTTAACTCCTCTGTATGGTATTCTTACAATAAAAAAAATGTGGTATATATACACAATGGAATTCTATGCTTCCATCAGAAAAAAAATGACATTGCCCCATTTGTTAGGAAATGGAAAGAGTTGGAAAAAATTATATTTTAGTAATCCAGGCCAATAGAAACATAGCTTCCATGGTTTCCCTTATTTGCAATAACTAGTATATGTTTGAGATAAACACAAACTGTCAGACAATTTGATTTTAAGTGAAATGAATATCAAGATAAGGACTCAAATGGTATTTCTTTCTTGCTGTTTTTTCTACCATATTTACAAGATGATTTCTTTGTTGTTTTTATGTCCCTCCACCAAGAAATAACCTCTATTTTCACAGTATTTAATGTTGAAATAATTTGGGGAGGGGAAGGAAAAAACATATTGGGATTCATGTGAACCCATTGCAACAATTACATATACAAGACGTTATGTCGAAAATCGAACTTTACAATTTTGGCGCAGGGGGATGGGGGGGGGCAGAAAGGGAGATGGGAAGGGATGGGACGGAGATACAAGGGAGGAGGCAACAATGCTTGATAAGAAATGTACTCATTACTTTGTTCATGCAATTGTAAACCCTCGGTACGTATTTTCACATTAAAAAATCATGAAATAATAAAGTAAAAATCCATGCCAACTTTTTTTGCATGTTGTGGCGCATGAACATTGGGCCTGGGCACTGTCCCTGTGCTCTTCAGCGCAAGAATAACACTGTACCACTTGAGACACAGTGCCATTTCTACTTTGCAAGAGATATATTGGCGCTAAGAGTCTCACAGACTTTTATGCCCAGGCTGGCTTTGAACCACTATCCTCAGATCTCAGACTTTTGGGTAGCTAGGATTTCAGCATGAGCCACCAAAGCCTAGATTCAAGACAAGTTTAAAAAAGGAAGCTTATTGAACCTTCTGGCTTTTTCTAATAAACAATGCTATTTTTCAGCATTAATTTATAACTGTGAGTAATTTTTAGGTGTAACTTGGAATTTTTTAATAGAATCACACATAACTGTTACTATTACTCAGTATCTCACAAAACCATTGTAATTGACTTTCCCCAAAGGCAATTATTACATACTATATTACTCATTATTATTATTACACTCTATATTGCATGTAGTGTGAAGTGAAAATAGTTTGGACAATTTCGTATAAATTAGTAGATGCTACTTTAGCATTATAAATTCAGAACTGTGATTTTAAATGAAGGAAAGAGGATTTCCGAGTTAAAGTGAAATATAAATATGTAATGTGTCCCAACAGAATCAAAAATTCTGAGTTCATACAGACAAAAATATTTTCTTTCCACTAAAGTCTTTGAAGTAATACCATTGGAAATAATGAGACAAGAGGAGGAAGAATTAAAATCATGTCAAACAATGTCTGTTTTTCTGCTAACCCTCCACTATGAAGACCTGCCCATTCCCAGTTGTCACAAAATTTCAAGTGTCTCTCTTACAATCTATTTGGAAAGTTCTAAATCACTGACTATTTTTGTAATTTCTGTTATATGAAACAAAACATTGACACAAAACAACTGAAATAAAATAAACACATATGTTGAAGTCACCACAACTGGAAAAACAGCCAACAAAGTAGAACTCCGCCAGGAACAAAAACATGTTTTGCCCAGTTTTTTAAAGCACAAAAACCTCAAATACATGTTAACTTGGAGTAGAGCCATAAAGAAACTGTCTCAGAAATATGGTTGCATTAATTTGTATTTAAATTCATCTAGATGTAACTAATGTAGCAAACCCCTTGAATTGATCAAATTGTTTAAAACAAATGTGACTGTATTCAGAGTGAATCTGCACATATTTAAAAGAATAAAATAACAAAATCAAGGCATACTTAAAAAATTCAGAAAAGCAATGAATAAGTGCAATATTATCCATATTGAGAACTAATTCCTACTGATTTAACAACAAAAAATATGCAACTAATAGAATCTGAGCAGTATACAAGAGTGTATATACTTTAAACTATTCCAAATTACACTTTGTAGAAGATTGAATGTGGGTAATCTAAAGGAGAACATCAACACATGATATAAATGAAGTTAAAAATCTCATGAAAAGAGAGAAGTAGTTTCTGGAAAATAATAGCTAACAAATGGTGGTCAAAATTTTTCTAGTACTGACAAAATTGCATACCTATTTATTTAGATCCAAAAAAAGACCCCAGTTACTCAAGGTGATTTGAAACTTTGGCAAAGTAGCAGGATACATCTGTAACATTATTATGGATGTTGACTCAGGCATGAAATTCATTTCTTCTTTGATCTGACAAATGAATATATGAAAGAATATATCTTCTCCAACTAAATATCAAGACTTAACTAAAGATATCACGAGAGAAGTCATTATGTAATCTGTATTGCAACTGGAATAAGAAAAAAATCAGTCATAGTGATTCTGAATTTATTGTAAATGTTGATGTTTTTCATAAATTATTCCCTTTAGTTTGTATTTTCAAAATATTGGGTTACATGATGTATATTTTGGTAACTAATTTTGAATGCCTCCTTAAATTTTGTTCTGTGTATAATGTCTCTCTTTTGTTCCTAACCTAGGAAATGATTTTGATTCCAAAAACATTCTAATAACCACTGTTTATAATTCACAAAATCTCATAAGCATGACACCAGTAAACATTGATTAACATTTTGATACCAGGGTCTCAGGACTTATAAGGCCTATCTGCATGAGTTACATTGTATCTAGATTCCTCAGTCTAAATTTAGCCACTGTTAAAAAATGTTTATATCTTTATTTGTCACCCATCAGAGATTAAACCTGAGTATAATGCCTAAGGAAAACGATAAAGTAAACAAATGCAGCAGAGAGTAACTCACTTGTTTAAAGTCAACCTATCTCACCAAAACATTCTAAGCATTACCTTACAATGTGTATTAATCTCATGAAGGGAATGGGGAATATGAGAAGAGGACTAAGCAAGCACTGTCTTCAAAATATATATAAATTGGATTTATCTCTATATTTCACTATAAACATTTCTGATTAAAAACTGTTTGAATAATTGATTTATTATATATCCTAGTTTCATATACCAAATTACATTCAGAAAATGGGATATAAAAATTAACTAAAGAAAGTCCTGGCAGAAAAAATGGCACCTCTATACTATGTGACACACAATTCTGTGGTATTTCATTATGCCTCCATTTAATGAATGTGATTGTTTAAATGTTTCATAAAGTAATAATTATAATTGATCAGTGTATTATAATCTAATTATTTACAATTTTATCCTAGAATCATTTAAGAACTTCCCATTCAATAATGACATACATCACATTCCATTGGTATTCTATGGATAGGAATGAGTTTCTTAGGATCTCCTGCCATTTGGAGGTGGCAGGATCAGGATTCGAACTGTGGACTCCAGATCTCATCCGAGGATAGGGAACTCACTGGTGTGTTCAAGAATAACAACAAGACCAATGATTAGGCACAAGTGGCTCTCAAATGTCCTCCTTGGTACTTATAGGGATGTAATAGAAGGATCATGGTCAAAGTCACCCTAGGCAGAAAAGTCCTTGAGAGCCCTGTCCAACTTCAGGGCCAAAAAAGCCAGACATATAGCCATATGACTCCAGTGTTGTAGGGCTAGCCTTAAGTAAAGCAGCTCCTGAGTCCAACGTCCAGGAGTGGCAACAAACAGACATACACAACAATCTGTGCAGCCAATTGCCTAAAGCAGGTCACCCTCAGCAGCCTTTATTTACATTTTATTATGAGGCCAATGCAGGAACAGGCACAAACCAAGCATGGGAAGAGAAAATCAGGTTTCTTAGAAGTAACCAGTATTCAGAAAATTAAAATTGGGGACATAAAATGGTAGCATAATTATGTAAAAACAACCATTAAGAAAAAGTTGAGGGGGCTGGGAATGTGGATTAGTGAGAGAGTGCCTGTCTAGCATGCAAGAAGCCCTGGGTTTGATTCCTCAGTAGCACATTCAAGAAAAAGCCAGAATTGGACTTGTATGTCAGGAGGAAAGAATGGAACACTTCCCAGTCATGAAGTCTTAGGCAGTGTGTCAGGACACCAACATGCTCTTCACACAACCACAGAACAGGAAGACTGTATCTTTCCCACTTCTCAGGGAGCCGAGGGCCCCAGAGTCAAGACGGCAGAGCCAGTTTCTAACTCAGGTGCTTGGATCCAGAAGAGAAAGGGCTCTGACTCTCCTTGGACTGGGAATTTGCCTTAATGATGTGGAGAATGAAGGAAGGAGAATGGACTGGCAAAGGTAGAAGTGCCTTCAAATCTGACAGATGGATAGTCAAAAAACCCACTCCTGATCTTACTTATGGTAAATAATGCTGCAATAAACATAGTTGTGCTGGTAGGTTTAGTGTGGTCTTGTTTGTAAACATTTTGATAGATGCCCAAAAGTGAGACTGCTGGGTCATAGGGGAGCTCTATGTGGAGTAATTTGAGGAAACTCCATACTACTTTCCAAAGTGGTTGAACAAGTTTACATTCCCACCAACAATGAAGTAAGGTTCCCTTCTGTCCACATCCACTCCAGCATCTGTTGTTATTAGAGTTCTTGATTTTTGCCCTTCTAACTCGGGTGAGGTGGTATGTCAATGTTGTTTTGATTTGCATTTCTTTTATGGCTAGGGAGGTTGAGCATTTCTTTATGTGTCTATTGGCCATCCTTCTTTGTTCTTCAGAGAAGTTTCTCTTTAAGTCATTAGCCCACTTATTTAATGGGCAGTTGTTTCTTTGAGGATTTGTTGTTGGGGGATTTGATTTTTTGAGTTCCAAGAATATTTTAGATATGAGACCCTTGTCCGTTGTATGGCTAGTGAAGATATTCTCCCAATCTGTGGGCTTTATATTGATCTTGCGAGCTATGTCCTTTGCCATGCAGAAGCTCTGCAACTTCATACAATCCCATTTGTCCAACCTTTCTTTGATTTGTTGTGTTTCCGGGTCTCTATTAAGAAAATTTCGGCCTGCAGCATGGAGACCTAGGGTTCCTCCTATTCCATCCTATTCCATCATGTAATGTTTCTGAGTGTCTGCTTTGACTCCAAGGTCTTTGATCCATTTGGAGTTAATTCTTGTACAGGGTGATATATAAGGATCTAGCTTTAATTTTCTACAAGTAGTTAACCAATTTTGCCAGCACCATTTACTGAAGAGGCTGTCATTCCTCCATTCTATTTTTTTAGCTCCCTTATCAAGGTTAGATGGCTATAGGTCTATAGGTTCATTTCTAGGTTTTCAGTTCTATTCCATTGGTCCTGAGGTCTGTTCTTGTGCCAGTACCAAGCTGTTTTGATCTAATCAAGGAGCATCGGAGTTCTTCCCATTATCTAAGCTCAGTTTTGATTTCCTTTTTCAAGATTTTAAAGTTTACATCATAGAGGTCCTTCACTTCTTTAATTAAGTTAATTCCTAGGTATTTTATTTTTTGTGGGGCTATTAAAAATGTAGTTGCTTCCGTAATTTCAACCCCACTTTTCTCATTGTTGGCATACAGAAAAGCCATTTATTATGGGGGGTTAATTTTATGCCCTGCTACTTTGCCAAAGTTTTGAATCAGCTTGAATATATTGGGAGTGGAGACTATGGGATTCTTTAAATACAAAATCATGTCATCTGAAAAGAGGGAGAGTTTTATTTCTTCTTTCCCTATTTGTATCCCCTTTATGTCAGCATATAGCAGCATTATTTATCATAGCTAAGATCTGGAACCAACCCAGATGCCCTTCAGTAAATGAATGGATCAAGAAAATGGGGAATATATTCACAATGGAATTCTATGTCTCCAGCAGAAAGAATGATATTGCCCCATTTGTTAGGAAATGGAAAGACTTGGAAAAAATTATATTAAGTGAAGTTAGCCAGGCCCAAAAAACATAGGTCCCAGGAATTCCCTTATTTACAATATCTAGTATATGTATGAGTCAAGCAGAAAATGTCAGATAAGGTGATGTTAGGAAAGTGAACCCTAAGATATATATTTTAAATGTTGGTTTTCCTTCATATATTTGCTTCTAATGCAATTATAAGATTATTTCTTTGTTGCTTTGTATGTCCCTCCCCCACAGTATAACCCCTGCTTTCACGGTATTTGATGTCAGTATAATTTGTGGAGAGGAAGGGGAAAAACAAGTCGTTTATATAAGGATACAGGTGGACCTGTTGCAACAATGAGAAGTACACGTTGTCACATTGAAAACGAACTTTTCAACTTGGGGGGGGATTGGGTTGGGGGGAGGGAGGATGGGAAGGGTAAACAAAGAAGGAACCTGCAATGCTTGATAAGAAATGTACTCACTATCTTGCCCATGTAGCTGTAACTCCTCTGTACAGTATTTTCACACACACAAAAAAAAACCCACTCCCTAAGACCAAAGAGCAAGGCTCTCTATTGTTAACCTAAAGGTAGCCTGGGGTTCCCTTCACCTGAGGAAGGAAGTATAATTAGTCATTGTTTGAAGAGGCAGATAAAAGCCTGATCCTTGCGTAACTCTGACAAATGTTTTAGGTTACCCCTCATTGGTGGCCGTGTCTGGAATGATTGAAGTGGTTTTGCAGCTCACTTACCTGTTGAGTGTGTAAATTCTGCCTCCTAATCCTGTAGGCCTAGGTCTCTTCACGTAGTCTGGCTTTTGAAACTGTTTTCTGCCTTCAAATATTGTTACACTGGAGTTCTTCCTGCTAAAAGGGCTATGGCTTAGAAGCTGAGAATTTCATATGAACCCAGGATTGTTCAATGATGTTTCTTGCCTGCTTTTATAATTCAAGAACGCTAAGAACATTTAGAGTGCAAGTAACTTCTCATTACCAAGGGAAACACAGGAAGCTCTTGAACATCTGACCTATCAGCAATAGAAGTCAGTGCCATAGACGTTCCAGCCCTGACTGGCTTCATCCTGTGATCCTCAGACTTCAGCCTCCTGAGCTAGGGTGATGGGCATGAGCTACTGGTGCTCTGCTAGGTTCAGAACTGTAATAACATTGGCATTACAAGTCAACTGCTTATCACAAAGGTCTTGGGCAGCATATTAGGCCTTTCAACATTGGACCTTTCAGACACAAGTTTATAATACTTGAGTGAGAGGCTATGGGTATGGATGGGCTACACTTCAACCTTGAGCTCTAACTCCAATTCTGGTGTACATGAACATTCATTTTTTCCAGAGAATGTTCTACTAATTTATAAATAGGAATAGTAATTTGCTTAACCCTCACTTTTTTCCAGTTTTGTGTCTCAAACTCAAGCCTGGGCACTGTCGCTGAGCCATTCAGCTCAAGGCAAACACTCTACCACTCGACCCACAGCACCTCATGTGGTCTTTTTGTGATTCATTGGAGATAAGAGTCTAACAGGTTTTCCTTGCCTAGGCTGTCTTTGAACTGTGATCTTCAGATCTCAGCCTCCTGAGAAGCTAAGGTTCCTGTTGTGAGCCACAGGCAATGGCCTGCAGTTTTTGCCAGACCTGTGGCTTGAACTAAGGGCCTAGGTACTGTCTCTGAGCTCCTTTTTCTCAAGCCTAGTGCTGTACCACTTGAGCCACTCCACAGCTTCTGGCTTTTTCTGAGTATGTGGCAATGAGGATTCAAACCTTACCATTCATGCATGCTGAGCCAGCTCTCTATCACTAAGCCACATTTCTAGCCCCACCCTTACAATTTTATCCATCAACTTGCCTATCCCCAAGAAAAGGCTTCTGAGTAATAATCATCTAAAGAAATTCATATAGGAAGGTTCTAAAGATAAAGAAGACAAAGTTCCTACTTGGGAGAAAACCCTAAACATGTGAAGACTGTGACAAATGCTTCCATTTAATTATGTATCATGTTTCAACACTTAATAAAATATTAATGAAAAAAACAGTCAATGTCCTAAATTATTGTGTATAAATTTTAATGTTACATGTAAAACATGTACTAAATATTATGTGTATAAAATACTAAATACAGTAAACAATAAATAAATGAAAAGTGAAAAATCAAATAAATACAAAATCAATAATAAAAATTATAATATATAATAAACATACATATGTAAATATATATATCATATATTACACATATATAGAAATATTTTTCCATTGCAGGGACTTCATTCTGAAGCTGGCAACTCTAGCCTGAATTTCTTATCCTCAAGGACAGTGAGCTTTGCCTTCACCCATGATGCAAAAGAGATACCTTGATGGTGAGATCAAATCCCAGCAATGATGGAAATACTGGCCCCAGTTCCAAGACAGTGACTTAATTTTTTCAATGGAAGTAGTTTTGTTTATTCAGTTACGTATTGAATATTAAAAAAAGCAGTGTAGAATTTTGCACAGCTTTCAGACACCTTTCTCTTAACCCCAAAATACTTGTCTGACCACTACTTTTTTTCATTTTTTATTGTAAAAATGTTGTACAGAAGGGTTACATTTAAATGAGCATGGTAATGAGTACATTTCCTATTGAGCTTTGTTGCCTCCTGCTTTGTTTTCCCCCTGCCATTCCTTCCCTCCCATCTCCACAACTACTCTTCCTGCCGAGTTCAGTGACTTAATTTTTATTTTTGAATTTGCATGGGGTTTGAACTCAAGTAGTGGCAAATATGCACTTTCCCTCACATTGGAACATATTTACCAAGACTTTGAGTTCAAATCGCAGGATAGGAAAGAAAACTGGTAGAAATTCAAAACAAGGGAGTTTTATTTCTTTTTTAATTTAGTTAAATAATTAATTAATATTTTTATTTATTCTGTATTTTGCCAACATGGGGCTTGAACTCAGGTCATGGCAACTCTGCCTCAGCTTCAATCGCCCTAGGGTGGGGCATCCTCTGACCCATAGGCAATCTAGGGATCCTTGGCCCAGAGGGCTTTCAGGAAGAAAAAAAAACATAGCATAGCACAAAAAGTGGCAAGCTGCAGAGGGCTGAGGATTTTCCATTTTTTTCTTTGCACAGTGGCCATCCTGGGTCTGAATAATATGGCGGCAAAGTGGACTTGACCTGCCATATCTGAAGGCCAGCATGCTATCAGGGAATCCATAGGACAACCTGTGAACATTGGCCCTGGGTTCAAATCCCAGTCCTGACACCAATGGCAGGAGATCACAAGAGACTCATTCCTATGCATAGGAATACCAATTGAAAGAGTAGTTCATGTTTTGGTCTAGTATAAAATGGATGCAATAATCCTAGGACGCTGATTGATCTTAATAAGTTATTATGCATGAAAAGAATAATATTCCTTCAAGGGCGGTATAATACATGCCTAAGAGTTGGTAAAAATGTCTTAGGTGTCATGCAATCATAGATAGATGGCTCTGGCACTCCTTACTAATATATGTTTATTTGTATACCACCCTCTGCCTATCCATGTATCACTGTTTTGGCCAAACCTGGAGCTCGATCTCAGCACCGGGAAACACCTGACAGCTTCATTGGCTAGAGGCTGCCATGCTCACACTCATCCATTCATGAATTGGGCTTGCTAAACCCTGAGTTCACGTCCCAGCACTGCCAAAAATTAATGTTGGAGTAAGAAGCCAAGTGTGACACATGTTTTATTTTTCTGTGAGAATCCTGGGTGTTAGGCATGATGGAGAACTTATTTACAAATCTGGATGCTGTGGTAGGATATAAACAATGTAATAAATGGTAGAAGGGTCATCAGAGTCAATGAAATAAATGGTAAATAAATGAATAAAACAAGAAATAATATGAATAACCCCATCCTACAAAATATGGTCTGACTAGCTGTATGGAAGTATAAATCTTATCTTTAAAATGGATATAAGGAGTATGTTTTCCAGCCCTGAGGCTTGAATTCAGACTTAGGGAACAGGCCTGACTTTTGTCTTCAAGCATGTTCAGATTCCCTTCCGTCACAGTGCTGCATATTTACCCAGACCTTGAATTCAAATCCCAGGCCTGGCAGAAAAAAATGTCATGAATTGCAAACCAGGGAGCTAAATATTTTTTTAATTGAGGGCTATTGGAGAAGCCATAGTCCAGCACAGCAACATAGGCCTACAGATCGAATACAGTCATGCCACTTCCAGATTGTGCGAGACACTAAGAAATTCATTCCCATCCACAGGAATAATGATGGTATATTATCACTGTCACAGTTGAATGACATGCTCATGAATGATACTTGTACACAATTAGACTTTATGATTTCAGTTGGCTGATTGATTTTATTTAATATCTTATGAAACATTAAAAGAATATTATTTCTCAGGGACACAATAATTTCAGGACACTGATTTACTTAATACTTTATTAAAGATAAAAATAATAACATTTATTTATTTATTTTTGTGGATCCTGGGGCCAGAACTCTGGGCCGGGTATTCTTCAGCTCAAGGCTAGTGCCCTATCCCATGGTTTCCATTATTTGCAATACCTAGTATATGTCTGAGTAAAGCAGAAAAGATCAGATAAGGTGATATTAGGGAAATGAACCCTAAGATATGTACTCAAATGTTGTTCTTTTCTTTCATGCGATTGTTTCTAACACATTTATAAGATTGTTTCTTTGTTGCTTTGTATGTCCCTCCCCCACAGTATAACCCCTGCTTTCACTGTACTTGATGTCAATATAATTTGTGGAGGGCAAGGAGAAAAACAAATCGTTTAAATAGGAATACAGGTGGGCCCATTGCAACAAAGATGTACAAGTAGTGATGTCAAAAACGAACTTTACAACTTTGGTGTGGGGGTGGGGTGAGGGAGCAGGGAGGATTGGGTGGGGGGGCAGAGGGTAGAATGGGAAGGGATGGGAAGTGGAAACAAAGGAAGAGGCTACAATGCTTGATAAAAAATGTATTCATTATCTTGCCCATGTAATTGTAACCCTCTGTACATTATTTTCACAATAAAAAATTAAAAAATAATATTATTTACATGAAGGCATACTAAATACCCAAGAATTGGTAAGAATTTATTATATATAAGAGAACAATGGATAGACATCTCTGGCACTCTGTGAAGATATATGTATTTATTAGTGTACTACAATCTGTGTGTCAGTCTGTTTTTATTTTGTCAACCACTGGTGCTCGATCTCAGAGCCTGGGAACTGCCTATCAGCTCAATTTGTTCCAGGATGGCATGCTGACACACACACATTCATGAATTTGGCCCTTTAGGCCTTGAGTTCAGATGCCATCATGCCCAAACAATGAATCATGGAGTAAGAAACTGATGGTGGCACATGTTTTCCTTTTCTGGGAAATTCCTGGTGTCAGGTACAAGTGGAATACATATGCACATATGTATATCCTATTTAATCAATGTAACCAATGTTCTATGTGCCATATTAGTCAATAAAATAAACAGTCAATACATGTTGGGTTTTTGTTTGCCCCTGAAAGATGGATGGGGCCCAAGGAAAGGTAAGTGCGCCACTCGCCATTCCCCAGTCTCCCTTAGCCCAGGAGACATTCAGACACAGTGGGAAGTCAAGTCAAGCAAGAACTCGTTTATTACCACATAGCAAGCACCATTTAAAAGGAAAAATTGCGAGGCATGGAAGGGGAGGGAAAGGAACCAACCAATCACTGTAAACGTCACACCCTATCAGGCACCTAAGCTATATCCAATCAGTTTTTAAGGTAAACAATTGGCCTGTGCCCACTCAACTTCCTTTCAGCACCATCATTGCTGCCCATGTGCCCCATAAACACATGAATAAAACAAAAATAAAATTAATAACTCCCCTGAATGCAATCTGGAGTCAACCTATGCATGTAAATATAAATCATATATTTAAAATGTACACAAATAGGATGTATTCTAGTACTGGGGTTAGATTTCAGATGTAAGGAACAGACATGAATTTCTGGGCTTCAAGAAGGCTAGCTTCCCCTTTCAAAACAGTGCAACAGAATTACCCAGACCATGAGTTCCAATCCCACTCCTAGCAGAAAAAATGGCACCTTTATATTATGTGACACCCAATTCTAATGTATTCCATTATGCCTCCATTTAATGAACATGATTGTTTAAATGCTTCATAAAGTATTGATTAAAATCGATCAGGGTCCTATAATGTAATTGTGTATAATTTTATCGTAGAATTATTTAAGAACTTCCCATTCAATCATAACATACATCATGTTCCATTGGTATTCATATAGATAGGAATGTGTTTCTAAGGATCTCTTTCCATTTGGAGGTGGCAGGACCAGGATTCGAACTGGGGGCACCAGCTCCCACCATTTTAACTCGAGGAGAGAGAACTCACTTGTCTGTCCAAGAATTGCAAGGCCAATGATTAGGCAGGCACCAGTGGTTCTCAGCAGTCCTTATTGATGTTTACAAGGCTGTGATAGGAGGATCATAGTCAAATTCACACTAGGCAGGGTAGTCCTTGAGATCCCTGTCCAACTTCAGTGCCAACAAAACCAGAAGTAGAGCTGTGTAGCTCCAGTGGTAGAGGGATAGCCCTGATTAAAAGCAGCTCACAACACACACACACACACACACACACACACACACACACACACACACACACACACACACACACACACACACACACACACACACACTGCAGTCTAGTCAGTCTAGTCACCTATCTGTTTATATATTGGCCATTCCTAGAGCTTGATCTTAGGTCCTCAAATTTGCCCGCCAACTTCTCTTGCATCAGACTGGTGTACTAACATTTAGCCACCCATGAAGTGGGCCTGCTAGGCCCTGAGTTCAATTCACAGAATTTCCAAAAACTTAATCCTGGTGGAAAGCCAATTGTCCCACTGATTTTCTTTAATGGTTAAAATCCTGGAACTCAGGAATGATGTAGAATGCATAGGCAAATCTATGTCTTATGTAATATGGTGCAAAAAATATTATATGTGTAATCTTATTCACTAAAATATGTAAGAAACAAAACACAAAAAAATGAATACACTAACTGCAACATGCAGTAAAAATGTGTAGGTCAATAAAATTCATGTACTTAAAATATATATGAATATTATTTTTTCGAGTGCTAGGACTTGAATTCAGGCCCTAGAAACAGGCCTGACTTTCTTGTCTTCCAGAATGGTGATCTTCCCCATCCCCCACAGTGCTGCAGATTTACTCAGATACTGAGTTCAAGTCCCAGTCCTGGCAGAAAAAATGGCATGAATTCCAAGCCAAGGAGCCTCATAATTTTTAAAATATTTTAATGTATGTATGTATGTAGGTAGGTAGGTAGGTAGGTATTCTTCTTTTGTCAAACACAGGGCTTGAACTCAGCTCATGGCAATTCTGCCTCAGCTTTGATAACTCTAGGCTGGGGTGTAGCCACTGGACCCACAGCCGAACCTGGTTCCTGGGACCCAAAGGCTGACAAGAAAAAAAATAATGTGACCCAGGGAAAAACAAACAAACAAACAAACAACTGGCAACTTGCAGATGGCTACCAGTTTTACATTTGTTTTCTTTGCTAGGTGACCATGCTGCATCTCAATGGCCTGGTTGAAGAATGTTGGTAACTTGGCATTACTGAAGGCTGGCGGACTACCAGGGAAGCCATAGGCCTACATGGCAATTTAGGCCCTGTGTTTTAAGCCGGGTCCTGACCCCTACCAATGGAGAGAGATCCTAAGTGTCTCGTTCCTATTCATAGGAATACCAATGGAAGATTATGAATGGCAAGGTTGAAGTAGTTGTTTCTGAATACTACTATATAAATATAGTGATTTTAGGAGGTTAATGATTTTAATGAATATTTTTGACAAATTCAAAGAATACTATTAATTACATGGACACAATAGTTTCAGGACAGTGGTTGATTTAATCAATAATTAAGGATGAAAACAATACAATTAATTATATGGAGATATACTAAATACCCAAGAATTGATAGGGATGTAGCCTATATAACTGAATTATGTATAGACATCTCTAGCACTCTATAAAAATCAATAATTATTTTTGTTCTACCATCTGCAGGTCAATCTGTTCTAATTTTGTCAACTCCTAGAGCTGGATCTCAAGTTCTGGAAATGCTTGTCAGCTCAGTATGCCTCAGGCTGGCATGCTGACACTCCTCCATTCATGAATTGGGCCTTGTAGGCTGTGACTTCAGATGCCAGCTCTCACAAAAATTGAATCGTGCAGTAAGAAGCCCATGGTGACATATGTTATCCTTTTCTGTGAAAGTCCTGGGAATCAGGTGTGAAGTTTCATACATAGGCAAATCTATATCCTATGTAATAAATGTAATAAATATTTCATGTGTAATAACAGTCAATAAAATAAATGGTAAATAAATGAATAAAACAAAAAATAAAATGAATAAGTACACTAAGCACAATATGGGGTTAACATATGGGGTTCGATTTCAGGGCCTGGGAAGTCCCTGGAAGCTGAATTGGCTAGAAGCTGCTTTGCTGACAGCCATTCATGAATCCAGCCTTTTAAGCCCTGAGTTAGATCCCACCACTGCCAAAAAATGTAATCTTGGAGTGAGAAGCCGAGCGTGACACATGTTTTCTTTTTCTTTGAAAGTGCTCGATGACAGATAGGATGTATAATACAGATGCTAATCTATATGTTATGTAATAGGATATCATAAATGTAAAAAATGTCATAGGTGGAAGAATTGTCACTACAATAAATGAAAAACAGATTGAATTAGAAGTGAATCATTCTAGATAAAATTAGAAACAAAAACTATAGGCTGTGGATTAAGTTTAAAATTTTATTAAGTATTACCAGAATAAAAATGTCATTGAAACATAAATACCTAATAATTGCTAGTAACACATGATGCATAATTTAATAATGTATAGACATCTGTCTCATTCTATAAAATATGAAGTTATGTTTATGGATGCATGTACATATATGATAATAATAGGATATTGAGTAATTTAGTTAATGCTTTACTAATTGGTAACTGGGACACATCATTAAATGGAGATATAATTTAATAAGTAATAATTGGTAGTAATAGCTATAAAATAATAATATACAGACATCTTTCTTTGTATATAATGCTTATATACATCAATCTCTATCTATTTATATCTCCTTCACGCTAAACATGTGAAGACTGTGGCAAATGCTTCCATTTAATTATGTATTATGTTTCAACACTTAATAAAATATTAATAAAAATGAGTCAATATCCTAAATTATTGTATTGAATTTTATTATAGATGTGCAAATTGTGATAAATATTATGTGTATAATAATACTAAATACAATAATCAATCAATAAATGAATAAAAGAAAAACAAAATACAAAATCAATAATAAAAATCATAATATGAAATTAACATATATATGTAAGTGTATATCATATATTAAACATGTATAGAAACATTTTTTCCATTGCAGAGCCTTCATTCAGGCCCTGGGAACTCTAGCCTCAATTTCTTTTCCTCAAGGACAGTGAGCTTTGCCTTCACCCATGGTATAAAAGAGTTACCTGGACACTGATCTCAAATCCTAGCAGGGGCAGAAATACTGGCCCCAGTTCCAAGACAGTGACTTCTTTTTTTAATGGAAGCAGTTACGTTTACTCAGTTCCATACTGAACATTAAAATAAAGCAGTGTGGAATTTGTACAGCTATTCAGACATCCTTTCCTTACCTCTAAAGTGCTTCTCTGAGAACGACATTGTTTCTCTTTTTTTTGTAATTTTTATTGCAAAAGTGTTTTACAGAGCGATTACAGTTACAGGAGCAAGGTAATGAGTACATTTCCTATTGAGCATTGTTGACTCCTTCTTTGTTTTCTCCCTACCATCCCTTCCTCCCATCTCCACAACTACTTCACCCTGCCGAGGTCAGTGACTTAGTTTTTCTTTTGTGGATGGCACGGGGTTTGAACTCAAGTAGTGGCAACTCTTCCCTCACATTGCTACAAATTTACCAACACCCTGAGTTCAAATCCCAGGCTAGGAAAGAAAACTGGCAGAAATTCCAAACCTGGGAGCTTTATTTTTTTATTTAGATAAATAATTAATATTTTATTTATTTATTTATTTTTTAACCATCCATGGGACTTGAACTCAGGTTGTGCAAACACTTTCTCAGCTTGAATCTACCTAGGCTGTGGTGCAGTCTCCAGACCCATAGCCGATCATGAGATCCTAGGCCAGAAGGCTTGCAGGAAGAAAAAAAAAAGCTGGAAATCACAAAAAGTGGTGAGCTGCAGAGGGCTGGCATTTTACGATTTTTTTGGGCATGGTGACCATCCTGGGTCTGAATGACATGGCTACAAAGAGGACCTTACCTGCCATTGCTGATTCTGGTGAGCTATCAGGGAAGCCATAGGCCAACCTGTCAACATAAGCCCTGGGTTCAAATCCCAGTCCTGACACCAATGGCAGGAGATCACAAGAGACTCATTCCTATGCATGGGAATACCAACTGAATGAGTAGTTCATGCATCCGGCTAGTCTAAAATTGGATGCAATAGTCCTAGAATGCTGATTATCGTATAGTTTATTAAGCATGAAAAGAATAATATTCCTTCATTGGTGGTATAATAAATACCTAAGAGTTGGTAGGAATGTAATAGGTGTCATTCAATCATAGAGGGCTCTGGCACTCTTTAACTATATATATATATATATATATATATATATATATATATATATATATATATATATATATATATGTATACCACCATCTGCCTATCCATGTATCGCTGTTTTGGCCAAATATGGGGGTCGATCTCAGTGCCTGGGAACCACTTGACAGCTTCATTGGCTAGAGGATCCCATGCCCAAACTCACCCATTCATGAATTGGGCCTGCTAGGCACTGAGTTCAGATCCTCCCATTGCCAGGCACAATGGAGAACACATCTAAAATCTAGATTCTATGTGATAGGATGTAAACAATGTAATAAATGGTAGAAGTTTCATCAGAGTCAATACAATAAATGGTAAATAAATGAATAAAATGAGAAATAAAATTTATAAACGCACCAAACAAAATATGGACTGAACATCTGAACATAAGTATAAATCTTATCATTAAAATATATATAAGAATTATCTTTTCCAGGACTAAGGCTTGAATTCAGTCCCCCTAGGAGGAGGGAATGGCGGGAGATCCTGAGATACTCGTTTCTGGACCTAGGAAGAGCCATGGCATGTGAAAGATCTCATCCTTGAATGAGTAGTTCATGCATGATGTGAGTAGGAAATGATACATAAGATTGATGGGGTATAGATTATTTGTTAAGAAGAGTTGATGAAGCAGGACAATAACCATTATATACATGAAATGGATGCATCAGGAAAGAACCAAATATAGGTACTCACAGATTGGATTCCATCACAGGTCACCACAATCCTACTCTATACAAATCTGTATTTATTTGCATTCTACGTTGAGCTTATGAATGGATGACTATTGTGCTCCCCACTCTCCCCCAAGGGGAGCTCATACTCAGGTACTGGGAACGCCTTGCTCATTGTTGCTCACAGGCTGGTGTGCTCATGTGGACCCATTCACCAATTGTGCCTGGTAGGCCCTGAGTTCAAATCCCAGCCCTGCCAAAAGATTCATCTTGGTGTCAGAAGTCAATTGTTGCATCTATTTTCCTTTCCTGTGCAAGTCTTGGGTCTCAGCTAGGATACAGAATGCTTGGGCCACCCTGAGGTCATGGGAATAAGTTGTTATCCATGTCAGTCCAGTTATACCTGTCATCATATACACCCCATGTTTCAATGATGCATTGAGGACTATTTTGGCCTCCCTGTGGCTTTATCTCCTTTCCTGGGAAGAGCCCATCTCCTTAGTGGCTCACAGTCTGGTGTGATCATGTGGACCAATTGGGCAGTTGGGCCACATAGGCCCCGAGTTCGAATTTCAGCACTGCCAAAAATTCACCCTGATGTGAGAAGCCAGTCATTGCACCTGTCTTCCTTTGCTGTGCAAATTCTGGGTCTCGGCCAGGATGACTACACCAAACGCAAGATGCAGCCCACCCATGGTTGGAAATATAGATCCTTTGTTTAATTATTAATTTATGACTATATTGCCCTTCCACCAGGGCTCAATCTCAGGTCCCAGGAATGGACGAGCTCCTTAGAGGCTCACAGGCTGCTGTACTTAATATGATCCATTCACCAATTGGGCCTGATAGGGCTTGAGTTCAAATTCTAGCACTGCCAAAAGATTCACTCTCATGTGAAAAAACCAAGGTTGCATATGTTTTCCTGTTCTGTAAATATTCTGGTTCTCATCAAGGATGGAGAATGCTATATAAACAAATCTATAGCCAGGGGAATAGGTTGTCATTCATGTTAGCACAGTTATATCTGTCACCATATTCAATAAAATGCACAAAACATCAATGACTAAGACACAAAATAAAAAGAATAACTACACTGAATGCAAATGCACACCACTCCTGTAGGTAAAGAGAGATCTTAAGTTTAAAAAAGGTGGGCTTGCGATTTTGTCCAGTACTGAGGCTTCAAATCAGGCCCTAGACCAGGCCTGAAATTCTAGTCTTCAAGGATAGTGAGCTTCCCCTTCCCCCACAATGCAACAGAGATACCCAGACTTGAGTTCAAATCCCAGCACTGACAAAAAATTCATTCGGATATCAGAAGCCAGTTGTTGAACACGTTTTCCTCTCCTGTGAAAGTCCTGAGTCTCAACCAAGAAGGGGAATTCATAAGCAACACTATAACCACAGGAACAGGTTGTCATTCATGTCACCATATTTAGTTATTCCTGTCACCATATTTAGTAAAATACACAATATCTCAATGAAATAGAGACAAAATAAGGAGAAGTTCACTAAACACAAGATGCTATTGACACATGAATGTCAATATAGATTGTATGTTTAAATTATGAATTTATGACTATATTGGACCACCTTGGGAATAAATGTCAGATCCTGGGAATGGCCTAGCTCCTTAGTTCACAGGTTGGTGTGTTCACCTTGACTGATTGGACAATTGGTCTTACTAGGCCCTGAGTTCAAATACCAGCACTACCAACAAGTGTGTTGTAGTGTAAGAAGCCGAGTGTGAAACTTGTTATCCTTTTCTCTGAATATCCTGGGTGATCCTGAGAATCCTGGCATGGTGGAGAACATTTCTACAAATCTAGATGCTCTGTGATAGGATGTCATCTATGTAATAAACGGAATGGGTTTCATCATAGTACAATCAATGTTAAATAAATGAATAAAAGAAAAATTTCAAGGAACAACCACACCAAACATGTATGGACTGAACATATATAGGTAAGTATAAATCCTATCTTTACAATATATATATATATATATATATATATATATATATATATATATATATATATATATATATATATATATATATATATATATAGTATGTTTCCAGGGCTGCGGCTTGATCAGAACTAGTGAACAGGTCTGACTTTCTTATCTTCAAGTATGGTGACCTTCTCCTTCATCCACATTGCTCCAGATTTACCCAGATCCTGAGTTCAAATCCAAAGCCTGTAAAAATAAACTGTGTGAATTGCAAGCCAGGTAACTAAATTTTTTATTTTACTTTTCTCAGTACGGCCTTGAAGTCAGGTTGTGGCAACTCTGGCTCAGCTTCAATCACCCTAGGCCGGGGTGCAGCCACTAGATCTACAGCTGCTTGTAGGATCCTAGACCCCCAGGTCTTTCAGGGAAAGCAATTCACACAAAAAATGTGGCCTTTTTATGTTTTCTTCCTTTTCATGGTAACCGTCATGGGTCTGAATGACACTGTTGCAAAGGGTACTTCACCTTGCAATGCTGAATGCTGGCAGACTATCTGGGAAACATAGGCCCACATGGCAACATAGGCCCTGATTTCGAATCCCCCTCCTAACACCAACCAATGGCAGGAGATACTAAGAAAATGGTTCCCATCCATAGGAAGAACAATGGAATATTATCAATGTCAAGGATCAATGAGTTGATCATGAATGATGCTCCTATAATATTAGACAGCAACATTTCAGGAGCTAACTGATTTTATTTAATATTTATGAAGCATAAAAAGAATATTATTACTTACAGGAACACTATAATTTCAGGACACTGATTGATTTCATTAACAGTGTAAGGATGAAAACAATAACATTAATTAAATGGACGCATGATTAATACCAAGGAATTGGTAGGAATGTAGTCTATATAACTGAAAATGTATAGACATTTCTGATACTCTGTCAAAACATATGTATTAGCATACTTCCATCTGCATGTCAATCTGTTCTTATTTTGTTAACCCCTGGGGCTTGAGCTCAGGTCCTGGGAGCAGCCTGTCAGCTCAATTTGCCCCAGGATGGCGTGTTGACACTAACCCATTCATGAATTGGGCCTTGTAGGCTTGTAGGCCCTGAGTTCAGATGCCAGCACTCCCCAAAAATTAATTGTGGAGTAAGAAGTTGATAGTGACACGTGTTTTCCTTTTCTGTGAAAGTCCTGGGTGTCAGGTATGAAGTGGAATACATATGTAGACCTCTACCTTATGTAATCTATGTAATCAATGTTTTATGTGCCATAATAGTCAAAATAAATGCTCAAAACATGAATAAAACAAAAAATAAAATAACTGCACTGAATGCAATATGGAGTCAACATATGTATATAAATATAAATCATATATGTAAATTGTACATGAATAGGATGTTTTCTATTGGTGGGGATCTATTTCAGGCGTAAGGAATAGACATGAATTTCTTGACTTCTAGGAGGCCAGTTTCCCCTTCCCACACAGTGCAACAGAGTTACCAAGACCAGTTCCAGTCCCAGTCTTGGCAGAAAAATAGCACTTTTTTAGTATGTAATAGTATAGTAATTCTAAGGTATGTCATTATACCTCCATTTTATTAATGTGATTGTTCAAATGGCTCATAAAATATTAACTAACATCGATCAGTATCCTATAACATAATTGCGTATAATTTTATACTAGAATCATTCAAGAACTGCTCTTTCAATCATGACATACATCATATTCCATTGTTAATCATATGGACAGGAATAAGTTTCTTAGGATCTCCTTCCATTTGGAGGTGGCAAGACCAAGATTCCAACTGTGGGCTACAGCTCCCACCACTTAAACCCAAGGATAGGGAACTCACCAGTTTGTCTAAGAACACCAGTAAGAACAATGATTAGGCAGGCACCAGTGGCTCTCAGCAGTCTTCCTTGATACTTACAAGGATGTGATGGGAGGATCATAGTCGAAGTCACCCTAGATGAGTAAGTCCAACTTCAGTGCCAACAAAGCCAGAATCCCTGTGGCTCTAGTGTGGAAGGCCAGCCTTGATCAAAAGCAGTTCACATACTGTGCTCATATCCTGAGTACAAGGTCTGGGACTAGGAACAAACAGACATACACAACAATCTGTGAAACCATCCATCTAAATGAAGTCACCATCTTGTCTCCAACTGAATTGGAAATTGTTCCCTGGGAAAAGGGCTGAGGGAGCTATCATCTTGAATCTGCCCATGCTGTTTGCATCACAGGATTCTGGTCACACCCCCATTCTTTCATAGTTCTTTCTGACCAATGAGATACAAGAGTGGTGGCCAGGCCCACATTCCATGCTGCCTGGTAGCACCAGGATACTCTCTGTTAGTTTACACCACTACCAGCAATTGAGGAAGGTAGAGATGGCTGAGTGGTGAGGAAGAGACTCCAGGCAACTTTGGAATATAGAAGGAAATTGAGATGCCTGCCAGCACCCTGGCTTCCTTCCCTCCTTCCCAAGGTGTGGAATTTCAAACATCAGGCAATGGCACCCTGCCAGGCCGTGTAAAGCTCCAACCTGCTCCTTGGCCCTGGTTCTTTGCTCTGAGGCCATGTGTCTGCAATGCCGCTGCCATCGCAGCTCGCCCCACCTGGAGCAGCCTAAAGCAAGTTCTCCCAGCAGCACAGATGTGTGGCTGCCCCCAAACCACCCCTACCCCGGGTCAGACACCCCTCTGGGGGCACCATGACCCCCTACTTGTGTCCTCTCCCTGGCTCTGAGGAGCCACCTTTCTGTCTTGGGTATTTCTGAAAGAGAGCCTCAATATATGCTCTGGCTGGGCTATTCGAGGTCTTCCTATCTGTGAAAGGTATGCATCACCAGACCTGGTCCTCTGGAGTTGGGATGGTAGACATGTAACAACAAGTGCAGTCATCGATTTAGAAGGATTTTCGCAAACTTTTAGTCCACAGCAGCTGATTCTTTTTTTCTTCATATTTTTTATAGTGCAAATACTGTACAGAGGGGTTAAAATTACATGGGCAAAATAAAGAGTACATATTTTATCAAGCATTGTAGCCTCCTCCTTTGATTCCCCTTACCATCCCATCCTCTCCCCATCCCTCTAACCGACCCTCCACCTCCACTTAACAAAGTTGTAAAGTTCATTTTCGACATAGGACTTGTACATCTAATTGTTGCAATGGGCCCATCTGTAATCTCTGTTTAAATGATTTTCTTTCCCTTCCCCTCCATAAATTATAACAACTTAAAATACAGTGAAAGCAGGGATTTTACCGTGGGAGAGGACATAAAAAGCAACAAAGAAATAAACTTATAAATGTACTAGAGAAAACTGAATGAAAGTAAAACTTTTTGAATACATATCTTAGGGTTCATTTCCCTGACACCAACTTATCTGACCTTTTATGCTTGAGTCAGACATACACTAGTTATTGCAAATAAGGAAAACCATGGGACCTATGTTTCTTTGGGCCTGGCTTACTTCACTTAATATAATTTTTTCCAAGTTTTTACATTTCCTAAGAAATGGAGCAATGTCATTCTTTCTGATGGAGGAATACAATTCCATTGTATATATACACTACATTTTCTTGATCCATTCATCTACTAAGGGGCATCTGGGTTGGTTCCAGATCTTAGCTATGGTAAATAAGGTTACAATAAACATAGTTGTGCTGGTAGCTTTAGTGTGGTCTTGTTTGTAAATATTTGGGTAAATGTCCAAGAGTGGGATTGCTAGGTCATAGGGGAATTCTATGTGGAGAATAGAGAAACCTCTATACTATTTCCAAAGTGTTTGAACAAGTTTACACTCCCACCAGCAATGCAGTAAGGTTCCCTTCTGTCCACATCCCCTCCAGCATCTGTTGTTATTAGAGTTCTTGATTTTTGCCATTCTAACTGGGGTGAGGTGGTATCGCAATGTTGTTTTTATTTGCATTTTTTTATGGCTAGAGAGGTTGATCATTTCTTAATGTGTCTATTGGCCATCCTTCTTTCCTCTTAGTAGAAGTTTCTCTTTAACCTTTTAGCCCACTTATTTATTGGGCAGTTGCTTCTTTGAAGATTTATTGTCGGGGAATTTAATTTTTTTGAGTTCCAGGTATATTGTAGATATGAGAACCTTTTCTGTTGTATGGCTAATGAAGATTTGCTCCCAATCCGTGGGCTTTCTATTGATCTGGCTATCTATGTCCTTTGCCATACAGAAGCTCTGCAATTTCATGCAATGACATTTGTCCAAACTTTCGTTGATTTGTTGTGTTTCTGGGTCTCTATTAAGAAAATTTCAGCCTGTGTCAAAGAGACATAGGATTTTTCCTAATCCATCCTGTAATGTTTTCAGATTGTCTGCTTTGTCGTCGAGGTCTTTGATCCATTCGGAGTTGATTCAGGTTCAGTGTGATATATAAGGATCTAGCTTTCGTTTTCTACAAGTAGTTAACCAATTTTGCTAGCACCATTTACTGAAGAAGCTGTTTTTCTTCCATTGTATTTTGTTAGTTCCCTTATTGAATATTAGAAAGCTATAGGTCTGTAGGTTCTCTCTGGGTTTTCAATTCTGTTCCGTTGTTCCTGAGGTCTGTTCTTATGCCAGTACCAAGCCATTTTGATTACTATTGCTTTGTAGTAGAGTTTTAAATTTGGTATTGATATTCCTCCAGAACTATTCCTTCTGTTGAGGATTGTTTTTGCTATTTGGGGTATTTATTGTTCCCTATGAATTATTGGATTGCCTCTTCCATTTTCTTGAAGAATTAGGTTGGAATATTGATAGGTATCGAATTGAATTTGTAGAAAGCCTTGGGAAGTATTGCCATTTTCACGATGTTGATTTTTCCATTCCAGGAACATGGGAGATTTTGCCATTTTCTAAGACCTGTTTTGATTTCATTTTTCAGGTTTTTAAAGTTTTCATCATAGAGGTCCTTCCGTTCTTTGGTTAAGTTAATTCCTAGGTATTTTATTTTTTGTGGGGCTATTATCAATTTAGTTGCCTTCCTAATTTCAGCCACACTTTCCTCATTGTTGGTATTCAGAAAAGCCATTGGTTTTTGAGGGTTAATTTTATACCCTGCTACTTAGCCAAAGTTTTGAATCACCTTGAGTAATTTGGGCGTGGAGTCTATGGGATTCTCTAACTACAAGATCATGACATCTGCAAAGAGGGAGAGTTTTACTTCTTCTTTCCCTATTTGGATCCCCTTTGGGTTTACATCTTGCCTTCTTCCTGTAGCTAGGAATTCTAATACTAGATTGAAGAGAAATAAAGAGCTTGGACATTCATGTCTCGTTCCTAAGTTAAGAGAAATGGCTTTAGTTTTTCACCATTGAGTATAGTGCTGGCTGTAGATATATCATATGCAGCCTTTATTGTATTGAGGAAAGTTCCATGGATGCCTAATTTTTCCAGAACCTTCATCATAAAGGGGTGTTGGATCTTGACACTTGCCTTTTCGAAATCTGTTGAGATAACCATGTGGTTCTTATCCTTGCTCCTGTTGACGAGATGAATTGATTTGCGTATATTGAACCAGCTTTGCATCTCTGAAATGAATCCTGTTAAATGATGAATTGTTTGAATGAATTGTTGAAGTCGATTGGCCAAAATTTTTTTGAGATATTTTGCATCAATGTTCATCAAAGAAATGGGTCTATAGTTCTCTTTCTGTGATGAGTCCCTGTCTGGTTTGGAGATGAGGGTTATTGTGGCTTCATAGAATGAATTCGGTAGTGAACTTTCTCTTTTAATTCCATTGAAGATTTGAAGGAGTATTGGTGTGAGCTGTGTTTTCAAGGCCTTATAGAATCCTGCTGTAAAGCCACCTGGTCCTGGGCTTTTCTTAGATGGGAGTTGTGTTATTGCTGTTTCTATTTCAATGCTTGATATGGGCGAGTTAAGATGGTTTACCTCATCCTGGTTTAGTTTCAGCATGTCAATATTTGCTAAGAAAAGGTCCATTTCTGCCAAGTTCTCAAAATTATTAGCATAAAATTTTGAAAGTATTCCTGTATAATGTTCTGAATCTTGGTTGTTTCTGTGGTGATATTTCCATTCTCATCTCTCAGTTTATTTATTTGGGTGTGTTCTCTTCTTTTTCTGATAAGATTTGCTAAGATGGTCAATTTTGTTAATTTTTTTCAAAATAGCAACTCTTTGCTTTGTTGATTCTTTCTATATTTTTTTGGATTCTAATTCATTTAATTCTGATTTAATTTTAATTATTTCTGTCTGTCTACTGGATTGGGGATTATCTTGCTGCTCTTTTTCAAGGAGGCTCAGATGTCTTATCAAATGGTTGGTTTCAGATCTCTCCATTTGGTTGATGTAGGAGCTCAGAACTATAAACTTGCTCCTGAGTACTGGCTTTGTTGTGTCCCAGAAGAGTGAGTAATTTTTGTGTTCATTTTTTTGAATATCATGAACATTTGAATTTCCTCCATGAATTACAGGACTTTCTTTGGTGGCTTTCGGTGTTGAGATCTAATTTTATTTCCTTGTTTTCTGAGAATGCAAGGTATAACTTCAATGTTTCTGAATTTGGACAAGTTTGTTATGTGACCTAATGTAATCTATTTCAGAAAACATTCCATGTGCTGCTGACAAGAACATGTATTCTGATGCTAATGGTTGAAATATTGTGTAGATGTCTGTGAAATCTAGTTGATCTATGCAGTTGTTTAGATGTGTGCTTTCTCTGTTGAGTTTTTGTCTAACTGATCTATCTAGTGGGGAAAATGGTGTGTTAAATGCACCAACAATTAATGTCTTTGGATCTCTGTGGGATTTGAGGGAAAGCAGTGTTTCTTGGATAAATTTGGGTCCTACGTTATTTGGCAAATAGATATTTAGAATTGTAATATGCTCCCAAAGGAGGGATCCCTTAATTAGTATGGAGCACCTTCTTTACCTCTTCTCACGAATTTTAATTTGAAGTCTATTTTGTCTGATATTAGGATTGCAACTCCCGCCTTTTATGGGGGCAGTTTGCTTGGTAGATTTTGTTCTAGCCTTGTACATTGAAAATGTGTTTGTTTGTATAGGCAAGATGTGACTCCTGAAGGCAACAGATAGAAGGATCCTGCTTTTTAATCCAACTAGATAATCTATGTCGCTTAATTGGAGAGTTAAGTCCTTTAATGTTGAGAGATAGGACTGATAGGTATTTGGAAGTTCCTTCCATTTTATCCACCTTCTTGGGGGCTGAGGCAACTGGGTTCTTCCTGAGGTTATTGGATTCTCAGTTTGGGTGCAATTTCTTGTCCTTTACTGTGGTCTTTTTGGTTTTCTATGTGTAGGACGTCTTTAAGAATGTTTGGTAGGGCTGGTTTGGTGGAGATATATTGTTTCAATTTTTCTTTGCTATGGAAGATTTTTATTTGACCTTCATTTATGGAGAGTTTATCGGGGTACAGAATTCTTGTTTGACAAACTAAAGCTACCAGCACAACTATGTTTATTGCAGCATTATTTACCATAGCTAAGATATGGAACCAACCCAGATGCCCCTCAATAGATGAATGGATCAAGAAAATGTGGTATATATACAAAATGGAATTCTATGCCTCCATCAAAAAGAATGACATTGCCCCATTTGTTAGGAAATGGAAAAACTTGGAAAAAATTAAGTGAAGTAAGCCAGGCCCAAAGGAACATAGGTCCCATGTTTTCCCTTATTTGCAGTATCTAGTATATGTATGAGTCAAGCGGAAAAGGTCAGATAATGTGATGTCAGGAAAATGAACCCTTAGATATGTATTTTAATGTTATTTTCTCTTTCATGCATGTGTTTCTAATGCATTTATAAGATTATCTCTTTGTTGCTTTGTATGTCGCTCCACCACAATATAACCCCTGCTTTCACTATATTTGATGTCAGTATAACTTGTGGAGGAGATGGGGAAAAACCAGTTGTTTAAGGATACAGGTGGACCTGTTCCAACAACGAGAAGTACAAGTTGTCATGTCCAAAAGAGCTTTACAACGTCGTTGTGGGGGGGAAGAGGGGGAAGGAGAAGGATTGGGATTGGAGGGGAGGGGGGAGGCTGGGAAGGGATGTGAAGGGTCAACAAAGGAGGAAGCTGCAATGCTTGGTAAGAAATGTACGCATTATCCTGCCCATGTAATTGTAACCCCTCTGTACAATATGTTCACAAATAAAATAAAATTAAATAAAAAAAAGAAGAATTATTGATTGATAGTTGTTTCTCTTTACGGCATGGCATACACAATCTCAAGCTCTTCTTGCTTTAGTTGTCTGTGCTGAGAAATCTGAGGTGATTCTAATTGGTTTCCCTTTATAGGTGATTGACCTTTTCTCCTTGACAACTTTAAGGATCTTTTCCTTGGTCTGAATTGATTCTGTGTGGATTATAATGTGACAGTGGGATGTTCTATTCTGGTTTGGTCTATTTGGAATTCAAATAGCTTGTTGTATTTAAATAGGCCTATCTTTTTGCATGTTTGGGAAGTTCTCTGCTAGGATCCTATTAAACAAATTTCATAGACCATTAACTTCTGTCTCTGTCTTCTACTCTACAGCCATTATCCTCAGATTAGACCTTCTGATGGTGTCTTCCAAGTGTTGAATAGATTCATCATATTTCTTGGATTTGTCTTGGATGGTTGTATTTTCTTTCTCTATAATATCTAGGCTGTCTTCAATCCCTGAAATTCGATCTTCTGCATGGTGTAACCTACTATCAAGACTTTATACTTTGTTTTTTATTTTTTTCTTCTAGTTGGTCGGTTTTGATGGCTTCAAATTCTTTGTTGGAGCATTGTTTTATATCTTGTATGAACTTCTTTAATTCCTTAATTTAGTTTTCAGTGTTTATTCTCAAATCACTTAGTTGATTGGTTATTCCCATTCCTTCTTTTGGTTCCATTCAGGATTACCTTTGTGGTCTCCCTGACTTCTTTCAGTTCTCTGTTTATGGATTCCATGAATGCCTTTAGTGATCTTTCTGCATTCTAATCCATCTCTTTCAATTCCTGTATTTCTCTTTGCTTAGCTTCTTCATGTTCATGCAGTTCCTGTAGTTCTCATTGATTGATCACAGTCTTCTCATGACATTCCTTTATTTCTCTTTGAGTGTTCTCAAGCTGCTCATGCAATTTCTGTATCAATCGTTGGGTTGCTTCCTCACGCACATGATATTCTTGCATTAAACTTTGTTTTGCCTACTCTCTCTCCCTATCATGCTTATTCAGAGTCCTTTGCAGGTTTTAAATATTTTCATTTACCGTGTTTACCAGTAGTGTTTTTAGAGCTTTTTGGGAGCTCTCATCTGGATTATTCATTATCTTTTCTGTCCCCTGATTATCATCAGTGGGAGTTGAGATACCTGGACTTGCCGTTTTTCTCTTGTTTTTCCCGGTTGCTCTGCATATTTGAGATGTATGTAATGCCAGTTTTGTGCTAGCACACTATTTTAAGGCAAGCGTCAAGCAAAGTCTGTATTGCAAAGTCAAAAATCTGCAAAAATCTAGTTCAAAAGATATACCTATTCAACATCAAACAACTACGTATTAATGGGCTACGAACCGCAAAGAAGAATTTGGCAAACAGAAATTATTAAGTTAGGGAGAGATATGGATAAAAATAGGCATATAGGGATGTGGAAAAGCTGTGGGAGAGTTAAATCAATCTTAATCTCAAACCGGGAAATAGGTTGGGCAGAATGATAGTAGAGAGACAGAAAATAAGAAGAAAGAGAAAGAAAAAAGACAAGGAAAAATAGAAAAACAAAAATTAAAAATTAAGAAGTGCAACACTTAAAAATTATGCAAATTGACAATGTAATATTCAGAGAAGAACGTGGATAGAATAAGAGAAGGGGAGAGATAAAAAGGAGATGTGAAAAACTTGAAAATAAAAGTGCTTAAAATGTTATATAGGTATAAAGAGGTAGTACTGCTATTAAGGAATTTAAGTCTAGTAGGTTTTAAATTGAGTAATAAATTTCTGGATTAAGCATGTACATAATGGTGTTACAGTCTAATAATCAACTATCAACTATTGGCATATCTGAGGATGAGCAGAACAGCAATTATGTCACGCAAAGAAGAATGAAAAAGAAGAAAAAGTGAAAAGAATTAGAAGGAAAGAAAAAAGGATCAAATGGTCAGTAGAGCTAAACAAAAAAAAATTTTAAAGAAAAAAAGTACACACATATATACCCCTAAAATTAAAATTATAACAGGAAGAAAAAAAAGTTAATAGAAAACAAAAAAATTAAAAGTTAAAAATTAAAAATTAAAAAAAAAACTTTTAGAAAAAAAATTTTTTATAAAAGGTCCAAAAAAAGAGTTCTTTGATTTTTTTGGGGGGGAGATGGGAAGATCCTGTCTCTCCCTGTGTCCTTAACCTGTCTCTTGTTGGAGTCTCTGGTCTGCTTGTGGTTTTTTATTTTCCTGTGGCTTGAATGGTTTCTTAAGTCAGTTTGAGCAGGCAGAAAAATCACAGCAGACGATTCTTGACCACAGGTGAATCTCTGGGTAGGGTCACAACCATGGAACCTCAATCTCCTCACAAGACAATTGTGAGGAAAAAAGGATTTATACAGAGGTATCTCTGGAGCATGACTAGGCACAGAGAGAGTGGCCTAAAGAGAAGGTTCTCTGCAATTCTGTGAGGAAATGTCAGGAAGATACCCAGAAAGGGCTCACGTGGGCCCTGTTATTAATCTTGCAACAGATGTGGGATTATCAAACAAAACATGGCTCTCTTTCATCATTACCCTATCCACATGAGGAAGAGGATCCTTCACTGTGTTGTTTTGCAGCTGGAGAAACCAAGGCACAGAGAAGCAAGGTGACCTACTTATGACTTCAACTTCACAGGAAGCTCTGCCTGACTTTGCTACCACGCTCCCTAGGACAATGGGTGCTATTCAGTCCACTTCTTGTGTTAGGAAGCTCACTTCTTGTCAGTCGTGGGGCTGGAACTCTAGGCATGGGCGCTGTTCCCTAGAGCCTCAGCAAAAGCCTAGTGCTATACCACTTGTGCCCAAAGCACTACTTCTGAATTTCTGGTGGTTCTTTGGAGATAAGAGTCTCACAGACGTTCCTGCATGGGCTGGATATGAACCATGATCATCATATCTCAGCCTCCTGGGTAGTTAGGATTAGAATTCTGAGTTACCGGCACCAGACTTAATTGTAATTCTGATTTTTTTCTCTCTCTTTCCCAAGACCTGGTTGAATGGGTGCTGGAAGAGGGGGCCCAGCATCCCCATGTGGATGGAACCCAAGGTGGCCCTCTCATTCTGGAGGTGGGCTGTGGGTCAGTAGCTGTCTTGCTAGCTTGTTGAAAGAGATTCATGAGATAAGCCCTTCTGTTCACTGGCTAGACCGTGACAGTTATTCATTGTCCATCCAGCCTTACTAGACTTATTGTATTGTATGGCTTTCTACATCATTTTCTAGCACCTGGCCAAAATAATGATATATGGTTACAGAATGAAAATGTAATGCAATCTTAAGAAAGTTATTTAGGGCTCTGGGAATTTGGCTTCATGGTACGGTGATTGCCTAGCAGCCATGAAACCCTGTGTTCATTCCTTAGTAATATATTAAAAAACAAAACAAAACACTGGAAGTGGTGCTGTGCCTCAAGTGGTAGAGTGCTAGCCTTGAGCTAGAAAAAAAAAGCTCAGGAAAATTCCCTACCCTGAGTTTAAGCCCTTCGACTGGCAAAAAGAACTAAAACAAAACCAAAAAAAAACCATTTAGTTAGTAAATGCAAAATAAACAACCCATACTTGGAATATATAATTGCTTCTTCCATACTGACACCTGACAACAGTCCCTAATTTAATGTACTTTACTTATGTTAGGATACAGTGTTGAAAAAAGTTTTGTTCATTAAGTCACAGCAATTAATGCCAGGAATATGCTTAGATGTCAGGTAAAGTTTAATTCTGGAAATTCAATGATTCCAGGATTTGTGTCATCACTGCTAATCACAAAGAGACGTGTAGGCTAAGTGTGATTTTGAAATCTTTTTGGTGAGTTATGGAACCAAAAATGCAGAGGCTAATTAATAGTTGTGAAAGAAAATAAGGAGTAACTCCAGATAGAAGGAATAAATGATAGTAATTAAGGTATACCAGAAACTGTTCTAGAGAACCATTTTGGTTATTGAAGAACTTGTCAACTAGGCTTTTCCTCATTGCTTTTAGCATTGTAAATCTCATAGGCTAGCTCAAAGTCTCTGTGTGATAAATGTATCTCCTACTATGCTATTCTTACATACCTTATCTCTTTTGTATTCTAAAAATCTCATTCTTTCTATATTTCTCTATGAACATTTCCTGATACTAAATACACCTATACAGATGGCAGAGGATGCTAATGTAAGGGTCCTAAAGCTCATCAGTCATTAATGTAACAAAATGGAAAAGGAGGACATATTTATTGCTACTTCAATTTTTCTGAAATGCTGAAATGTAATCATTTGGTTAAAATTTCCATTCTTTGTCTACACAGTGTCATTCAGTGCACATAAATGCAAATATGAGCCAGGTGCTGGTGGTCTACACTTGTAATCCTAGCTACTAAGGAGGTTGTGACCAGAGGATTGTGGTTCAAAGCCAGCCTTGTCAGGAAAGTCCATGAGACCCTAACCTTCTATTAACCACCAGAAACCAGGAGGTGGTGCTGTAGCTAATCACCCAGGATCAACGTTCAAGCCCCACAAGAACAAAAGTGGTGAAATATGACTTTAAGTTTCCCCAAAAGGAACGACAAGATCAATAATCTTCCGAACCCCAAAAAATAATTCCAAAATGATTCAGTGCACCTACTTTTGCTGAGTTATGTTATGGATTGTTTGCTGGACATATTCTCTAAAACCAAGTCGTTTAAGTAGGGATACAGGTGGACACATTGCAACAATGAGATGTACAAGTCGTTATGTCGAAAAAACGATCTTTACAACATTGGTGGGGGAGGAGGATCAAATGGGGTTGGAGGGTATATGGGAAGGGATGGGAAGGGGAAACAAAGAGGAGGCAACAATGATTGATAAGAAATGTACTCGTTATCTTGCCCATGTAATTGTAACTCCTCTGTACGGTATGCTTACAAAAAAGAAAAAAAAATGGTCAAATATTAGCTTTAAAATAAACTTCATCTAATATTTCTTATTTGAAAAGAGAAGACTGTACAGTTGATGTCACTTGGCTTTCTTACTATCTTAGTTCAAAGCCAACCCAGGCAGGAGAGTCTGTCAAACTCATATCTGTAATTACACAGCAAAAAGTCGATAAGTGGAGTTTTGGTTTAAGCAGTAGAGTACTAGATTTGGGGGCTGGTGAGCAGGAACAAAAACTGTTCAGGGACAGGGTCCAGCCTCTGGGTTCAAGCCCCAGAACTAACATAAACTAAACAAAAAAGCAAAGAAAAAAACAGATATTTCATTGGGACCCTCCTTAAAGGAGTACTGGTCTGAGAAGTGGCACTGGATGCTCTTTTGGAATCCTTATTGCTCTGGAGAACTCAGGACCATAATAAAGGAATTGATAACTGACTCCTGCAATAAGAGAATCATGTCAGGAGTGAAATATCCATCCATAAAACACTTTAAATCCTCCATGTCTTTGTTTCTTTGCAGTAGAATTTTTTTGGGGGAGTCCAGTCGTGGGCCTGAACTCTGGGCCTTGGCGCTTTACCTCAGGTCTTCAACTCAAGGCTAGCACTCTACCACTTGAGCCACAGCACCACTTCTGGCTTATTTTTGCTTATGTGGTGCTGAGGAATCAAACCTAGGACCTCTGGCATGCAAGGTAAATTCTCTACCACTGAGCCACCTTCCCAGCCCCAGCAGTAGAACATATTGAATACAATGTTATTTCCTTTTGTTCTATGCTGGCCTTAAAATGGCACATTATTTCTTTTTGTAATTCTCTCAACTAGATGTTTACAGAAACATTATATATGAGTAAAAACACACTAGAAAAAGTCAAGGACAGAGTTTTCTTCAAGACTTCGGATTCTCTCCTTTTATAGTAAAAAGGAAAGCACAAGTTAACTTGAACTTTGTCAATCCTCTATGTTCCATTCCACTCCTGGAATCAGTTTCCACATCCAGTCACAGTTACTTCTAGGAACAATCTATGGTGATGCTTGAGGTATAATGAATGATTTCTGGCTTCACTGAAATAACACAAGGACACGTTTGGACCTGAAGTAACACGAGTTTCAGAGACAACTTAGTAAAGAGAAAATATGAAATTTATATTGCTTATAAATACATGACCCATGAGTATATTGAGTTCAAACTTTGTAAATTCGCTGTAAATTAAGGCGAATTTTAAAGGGGAAGAAGTTTCTCAGATCTTTTTTTTTTTTTTGTGAGTGTATGTGCTGCACATTATTTCCCAAGTGTACATTAATTTGTTAACTCATGTTAACTATAGCAATAATAAGAGAAAGAGAAATTATGTGTTTAAGTATAAGAGCTCAATACACTATAGAAGACTCTACGAATAAGACCACATTGAAACAATAAACCCAAGTCCAGTATGTAGATTTATGAAAGTGATACAAAGAAAGCATTACTCTTACGTGGAATAGGAAGTATGAGGCCACTCCCTTTCTAAATCACGCTTGCTAATGACAGAACTTTGTAGAAAGTAGAATGGAAGAATAATTCGGTTTTCAATGCAAGTCAGATATAAAAGCATGGACTTAATTGGGAAAAAAAAGTCCATCTTGAGAGAGCAGGGATTATGCTAGCTATGAACTGGTAGATAAGATCACATTTTTTCTTTCCTTTACTTATATATTGTTTGTTGATGGTGGTCTTGGAACTTGAACTCGGGGCCTGTGCACTGTCCCTCTGTTATTCAGCTCAAGGCTAGTGCTCTACCACTTGAGCCACAGTGCTGCTTCCAGTTTTCTTCCAGTAAATTGGAGAAAAGAGTCTCCGGGACTTTCCTACCTGGGCTGGCTTTGAACCCCAATCTTCAGATCTCACCACCACCCAGCTTAGGATCACAATTCTAACAGTGTACACTCAGCATATGTAATGTGTATGTTCATCTATCTTTATATGAATTCTTGAGTTAAAAATCTGGGCTACAGCTTAGACTTTACACTCACAAAAATGTTTGTAGTTTAAAATTTGATTCTACTGGATAAATAAAAACTAAGAATGTAAAGGAATCTAGAAAGTTCAATTTGCATCCAGCCTGGGCAGAACAGTTTTGAGAAGCTATAATTAACAAGCCAAAAGCTGGATTGGAAGCATGGCTCATGTATTGGAATACCAGTCATGAGCAAGATTGCTGAATAAGATTTTGAAGCTTTTGCATACATACATACAATCATACACATATATACAGAGACACTTATATGTGCACACACAAATACACATATGAAGCAACTCTCAGAATATGTAGAAAAGATAGAAAAAAATAGAAAATATGTCCTGAGTAAGACTAGAATCAAGTGATAATTTTTAAAATTAGAAAATCCTCAAGCGAACTTTCTTCAAAAAAGTTTGAGAAAATTACATAGATAGGGATCAGATATATTAAGAGAGTCAAGTAATCAATATTAAAAGGATTAGATCCATGGAGAAATGAATCAGAGTCCTCGCAGGTGCATTTGGAAATGTTCATATCCTGTGTCAAATCTTAGAACATCTTCGAAAATAGTACATGAACAGTCTGAGAAGTTTAGTGGATAATATAACTGGGGAAGTTCAGAATTGCTAGTCTATATCTAGATTAAATAAACCAACAATTTCCTGGGAAGATGGCTCAGAGGAAGAGTGCTTGCGTTGCATACATGAAGCCCTGGGTTCCATTCCTCAGCACTACATAAGCAAAAAGAAAAAAACCATAAGTGGCTCTGTGGTTCAAGTGGTAAAGAGCTAGCCTTGAGCTGAAGAGCTGAGGGACAGCACCCAGGCCCAGAGTTAAGGCTCCATGACCGGATCCAAATATAAATAAATAAATAAATAATTAAATAATTAAATAATTAAATAAATAAATAAATAAATAAATAAATAAATAAATAAATAAATTTATAAATAAACCAAGAAACCATGGTGGGGCAATGTGATACAAGCTTTCAATTTTAGCACTCAGACTGACAGGAGATTAGAGACTGGAATTACATAGTGATAACTTCCCTGGACCAGGTAGTATAATTTTGTCTTAATAAAAGAAACCAAACAAGAAAGGAATATGCAATTGGAAATTTGGGCTAATTTTGTCATTATGTTTTGAGAAGTCGTTTCCTATTGAAATGCAACTCATATATAATCCTCAGTTGTGCTTTTAAATGCTCTCTGCATTACAGAACATTCCTAGATGCAAAATGGCTCATGATTCCCATCTAAAATTTGCAAAAGTAAGTAATTATCATTCTGTTAGATTCCAAGGAAAGGATGAAGGATTACAAAAGCTTAAGCCTGGAGGAATAGCAAAGTTCATTTAATGTAGGACTTTATAGATCTTGCTAAATTAGAGTTTAGACTTCAAATAAATATTTTGGTTTTGTTTGTAATTTCATATTCTATAGGATACTACAAAATTCTTTTTAAGTAGCGTGTTTAATTGACAAATTTACAAATGTTTCTTGCATTCTATTTGCCTAGCATATTGTTTCAAGAGAGTTTTAATTAGAACTCAGTTAATAGATAATTCCAACAGTTCCTGTATAAAATGATAATGTAAATAATGTAGACCGAGTTGCCATGAAATGGATATTAATTTATAAATTTAGAAAAAGAGTGAGTTTTTGAGGCTTTGGTATAACATTTTATGAATAGAATAATTGTGTGACTTCTTCTTTCTTCTACCTGTATGTAACACAGAAAGCAATTTCCTTAATTACATGCCTCTGTATACAACCAGAAAAATGCTAGGTTTGGAGTTTGTTTTTATTTTTCTTTTTGTTTTATTGTTTTGTCATAGGGCTTGAACTCTGGACCTAGGAACTCTTTCTGAGCCTGTTAAGCTCAAGGCTTGTGCCCTACCACTTCAAGCTCAGTACCACTTGTGTCTGGCTTTTGCTGAGAAGTTTATTGGAGATAAGAATCTAGGGTGGGCTTTGAACTGTAATCTTCCAATCTTAGCATCCTGAATATCTATGATAGTTAAAAAGTATAAATATAAATAATATTTGCAAGAATACCAGTGGAGGAAAAATGATGCAAACCAGTTTATTGTGGTGTAGGGCATCACATTAGCATAGGTGTGGTATTTTTTCCAATAGAAATAAGCTATTTGTGATGTGAATTATGGGAATTTTGAGGTGCACCCTACAAGTTGGAAACTGTTGGGCTAGGATGACTTTATGGCATAATTTTTGGGATTGATGGTCATAAAAATAATAGCTTAATCTGATAAACAATTGCTTACTCTTGAAAAATTAATTATAACCGATGCTTCATAGTTTTACCAGAATGTGGCTATTTTTCTGTTCACTTCTCAATCTGTAACACCCGATTGGAAAATGCATCTATTGCACAATTACATAACATGCAAACAGGTACTATTTTGAATCTCTCAGGTATGAAATGTTCAGAATTTGAAAGTGAGTAGTTATTAGTAGTTATTATTTTAAGGAACACACATATCCTGTCCTCTTAAACACTTATTTACTTTTAAATGTTATGGGTTTCTATAGAATTAAACGGTTTTCAGTTTTAGTATGAGAAAGTACTAATTTATTTTTTTTGAAAATATTGGCAATTATATTGTGAAAATATTGTCAAGTTATATAACATTCAAGTTGATAGCCCTCTGATAAAGAAGAGGCTACTAATTCAAATTAGATGACAAATAGTACTGATTTTTAAAAAGTTACTACATGAAGAATAATATTTACTATACCAATACAGTGAAATTTTATTTAATGCAGCTTATTTTTTAAATTTCATTTTAATGTGAAAGTGATGTGCAGTGGGTTAGTAATTGTAAGGCAGTGAATACATAACTGTTCAAACTTGTTATACCCTTTCTCATTTTTCTCACAGTTTTCCTTCACCCCAAAACCCCTCACAAGTTGTAATGTACATTTCCAACATATTGTCTTCTGAGTATTGCTATTGCATTGGTTTTCCTTTTCTCCTTTGTCTCTCCATTTTGTTGTTCCTCTTCCCTTCCCTAATTAAGGTAAATGTATACACAATACCAAAACCAAACACAGTAGGAGATAACCCATAGGGGAAAAACCCAAGGAAAATAGAAATCACATAGTACATTAAAAACAACAACTGCAAATAAATATCTCTGTCCATATCTTGGAGTTCATTTTGCTCAGGATCAGCTTATATGTTCATATATATGCATAACAAAGCCACTGGAAATAATAGTTTCATGGATACTATATCATGAAAACAACATGTTAACTGTTTTTGATGGTAAAGGTGGAATTAGGATTGGTAAATTCGTGAGTCTGATAAAGGAATTTCAAAAGAGGTTTAAAACTATGACAGGTAAATTTTAATTGTTCAAACTTTTTAACTTAGCCTATTAAAATTTAAAATTGCCTGGGAACATAGGCTTTCATGCAAAGAAATCCATGGAGACTTACTTGAGAGGTAAGATGGCTCATTTTCACACTAAAAAAACAAGCTTCACAAACAGTGCTGTAAATCCTGTAGGTTAACATGAGAATTGTCCTTAACCAGGAAATATCTTACTGTGAGAAAAAAGGTTGTAGTGGAATTTAAACTGTTTTTTTTTTTAAATAAGACATCAAAATTTGTGAATTGACCTTTAATTAATAAACAGTTCTCTTATAAAGATAATTTTGGTCAAAATATTTAGGTAGAAAGTGCCCTTCAAAATGAAAGAACGTATTGAGTTTACACTTTTCTGTTTGTAATATGTTCCACAATGTCTTTGCAAGTGAAGCACTGAAACACAGAAAAAATCTGATTGTATACTTCAAACCAATGATTTCACATTTCTAAGTAGATAAAAAATATAATATCCTCATTAACATGAGATAGTGAAGACTTGTCTTATTACATAAGACAAAAAGTTTGAGGATTAGAAAAGAATTGAGCAAATTGAAAAGGTAAAAAAACGCGTTCTTTGAAGCCCTAGCTAAGGATATTGGCTTCAGCAGTGGAGGGGGCCAAAACTTTTTGATATAGATTGTCTTAATGTTTTTGCTACCTAAAGTGATTTTACAGAGCCTATTTGGCTCAGTATAATGCAAAACAAATTGAATGAAGACATGAAAATAAATTCTACCTCCAAAAAAAAGAGTTTTAAAAGAGAAACCATGAAGATGTAGCAGTGGCGGATGCAATATAGTCCTTCACCTTCACTAGACTTGAAGCCAAGAAGCAGTGATTAATTGGAAATCAGGCAAGAGCTAAGAGGGGACATAGAAGTAGGACATAGAATTATTGTCCTTTGCATGATCTTGTATTTAAAGAATCCCATAGACTCCACTCCCAAATTACTCAAGCTGATTCAAAATTTTGGCAAAGTAGTAGGGTATAAAATTAACCCCCCAAAATCAATGGCTTTTCTGCATGCCAACAATGAGAAAAGTGTGGTGGAAATTAGGAAAGCAACTCCATTTGTAATAGCCCCACAAAAAATAAAATACCTAGGAATTAACTTAACCAAAGAAGTGAAGGACCTCTTTGATGAAAACTTTAAAATCTTGAAAAAGAAAATCAAAACAGACCTTAGAAAATGGCAAAACCTCCCATGCTCCTGGATTGGAAAGATTAACATCGTGAAAATGGCAATATTTCCCAAGGCTATCTACAAATTCAACACGATACTTATCAAAATTCCAACCTCATTCTTAAAGAAATAGAAGAGGTAATTCAAAAATTCATATGGAACAATAAAAGACCCCTAATATCAAAAACGCTCCTCAACAGAAAGAACACTGCTAGAGGAATACCAATACCAAATTTCAAACTCTACTATAAAGCCATAGTAATCAAAACCGATTGGTATTGGTATAAGAACAGACCTCAGGACCAATGGAATAGAATTGAAAACCCAGAAATGAACCTACAGACCTATAGCCATCTAATCTTCGATAAGGGACTTAAAACAATAGAATAGAATAAAGACAGCCTCTTCAGTAAATGGTGCTGGCAAAATTGGTTAACTACTTGTAGAAAACTAAAGCTAGATCCTTATCTATCACCCTGCACCAGAATCAAATCCAAATGGATCAAAGACCTCGAAGTCAAAGCAGTCACTCTGAAAACATTACAGGATGGAAGAGGAGAAACCCTAGGTCTCCTTGGCTGAGGCTGAAATTTTCTTAATAGAGACCTGGAAACACAACAAACCAAAGAAAGTTTGGACAAATGTGATTGCAAAAAGTTGCAGAGCTTCTGCATGGCAAAGGACATAGCTAGCAAGATCAATTGAAATCCCATGGACTGGGAGAATATCTTTAATAGCCATACAAGGGACAAGGGTTTCATATCTAAAATATACTTGGAACTCAAAAAATTAAATCCCCCAACAACAAATCCTCAAAGAAACAACTGCCCAATAAATAAGTGGGCTAAAGACTTAAAGAGAAACTTCTCTGAAGAAGAAAGAAGGATGGCCAATAGACACATGAATAAATGCTCAACATCAATAGTCATAAAAGAAATGCAAATCCAAACAACATTGAGATACCACCTCACTCCAGTTAGAATGGCAAAAATCAAGAACTCTAACAACAACAGATGCTGGAGGAGATGTGGAAAGAAGGGAACCTTACTTCATTGTTGGTGGGAATGTAAACTTGTTCAACCACTTTGGAAAGTAGTATGGAGGTTCCACAAAAGACTTCACATAGAGCTCCCCTATGACCCAGCTATCCCACTTTTGGGAATTTACCAAAATGTTTACAAACAAGACCACACTAAACCTACCAGCACAACTATGTTTATTGCAGCATTATCTACCATAGCTAAGATATGGAACCAACCTAGATGCCCTTCAGTAGATGAATGGATCAAGAAAATGTGGTATATATACGCAATGGAATTCTGTACCTCCATCAGAAAGAATGACATTGCCCCATTTGTTAGGAAATGGAAAAACTTGGAAAAAATTACATTAAGTGAAGTAAGCCAGGCCCAAAGAAACACAGGTCCCATGGTTTCCCTTATTTGAAATATCTAGTATATGTGTGAGTCAAGCGGAAAAGGACAGATAATGTGATGTTAGGAAATTGAACCCTTAGATATGTATTGTAATATTTTTTCTTTCATGCATGTGTTTCTAATGCATTTATAAGATTATTTCTTTGTTGCTTTGTATGTAGCTCCACCACCGTATATCCCCCACTTTTACTATATTTGATGTTATTATAACTTGTGGAGAAGATGGGGAAAAGCAAGTCATTTAAGGATTCAGGTGGACCTGTTGCAACAATGAGAAGTACAAGTTGTCATGTCAAAAATGAGCTTTACAACGTCGGTGCGGGGGCGGGGGAGGAGAGGGGGAAGGATTGTGTGGGGAGGAGGGGGGAGCCTGCGAAAGGATGTGAAAAGTAAACAAAGGAGGAGGCTGCAATGCTTGGTAAGAAATGTATGCATTATCCTGCCCATGTAATTGTAACCCCTCTGTACAGTATGTTCACAAATAAAATAAATTAAAAAAATAAATTAAAAAAAAAGAAGTATTGTCCTTTGTAACAGACAATGTAATCCAAGCAATGGGTGATTTAACTCTATTCTTCTCCATACATCTTGTTGAGCAAAAGCAAGACCAAGAGAAAAATAATCTATTGAAATAATTTTGCAAAGAATAATTTCACTGTTCCTAATATGGTATCTAAGGAAAGTCTTAAGAGAGAAGATAAAAGTCATAAGAGTGAAGATAAAAATGGATTATTCTTTAGTTTCCTCTAAGCATCTTGTTAGCAAAATATATCTTTGAGGTTAGAATTTATTGAACCAAAAAGGGGTGGAGTACTTATTTTTGTGGGCACATTAGACACAAGAAGATTTCAAGGTAAAAGAAAAAAGAAAAAAATTATAGCTAAATATTTGTGATTACAGGTTCTTGGATTGTTTTTTTGGAAACAAAGATTTGCATTAGTGTTGGCCTTCATTAACATAGTTGTTGGGTTTCTGTGTCAACCAAATGAAAAGGGGAAGTTTAATGGACTCGTTTGGACAAGTAAACAGCATGATAGAAAATAATGGCAAATAATATCTAATGAATTATTTTGAACAATTATTTTGCGAGAACGAAGAAGGAAAGATATAATTCAAAATCACTTGACTTTATTAAAAGTATGAAAATAGAGTAGTGAAGAGATCGAGAGAAAACAAAGAGGACTTCTTTCTCTCCAGTGGAGTAATAGGTTCTTGATCTTGTTTCTTCCATTCTGTTTTCACAAGCTATCAAGTGTGCCTCAGGACTCGAGTATCCAGTTCAAAGAGCATTCGCAGAAGAAAATATTTGCAGTAGATACAGGTGAATTATAACCTTAGACAATCTATTTAAATCTGTTTAAAATTCTCCCCTACCCCAAATTGCCCTCTTTGAAAAGCTTTGTTTGCTTTTCCAAAGACTGACCTTCATTAATGATTTAAAATTTTTAGAGGATATATTCATACTCTCTAGAGATTGCTGTTTGGTTGTAATTTTTGTGTGTTTTTGTTTGTTGTTGTGTTTTTTAACTGAATTTCAAAAGGTTGTGTGAGTGTGTTAAAATTAAATATGTCCATCTAATTGTCTAACGCTCCTGGATCAGAGTCACTCCTTCTATCAATCTGAACCAACCCTTTCTCCAAGATTCATTTCAGATTTACCGCTTTCTTTATTACATGTGTACATTGAGTATTCTAGCTTTACTTGCCCATTGTTCTATTTTTCATTCATTCTATTTCTTTACTATTGTTCCTCTCTGGTTTCAATTTCCTGATATTCATTCTGTTAAACTGCCTGTTAATTCTTTGAAAGGTTTACATACATTCCGTGGAGTTTCAATCCCACATATACTTGAACTGATGTCAGCTTATATTTCCATAATTCATTCATCTGCAATAACAAATTTGCAAGACTGGAGATGTGAAGCACTTAGACATGATTTTATTCTCATTCATTTGGAAGATTAACCTTTAGTCAGCAAGAAAGTTTAAAAATGACTTAGAATGTATTCCTAACTACTAGTTTTTATAAATGGCTTTGTAAAATATATGTGATTATTTTATTTTACATAGGATAATATTTTGTACTACCTATAAGTTTTGGAAAAAGAAGAAAATTAAAATTTACTAGTGTAGAGGAATATGATAATAAAAGAAGACATATTTTATGTTTGTCACATCTCTGATCAGTACCCATATGCAAGACTTAAAGTCATATTTCTTACTATGTTAGACAGATAGGGAAAACATAAAACAACACATGATAAGGCAACTCTTAGTGACTTTTTAAAAGGTACGTTTTTATGTGATGAAATTTATTACCTAATATTTGGGTTTGAAATATGGGAGGCTGATCTATTTAACATATTTCTGGAAGGCACCTACTGAACAACACAAATGGTGGGGGTACTCTTTCTACACTTTAATGAATGAATTTGTTTGGTATTGGTGCTGGGTAAGTAAATCAACTCTATTGTAACTTGCTTCCTACACTTGAAAACCTTGTAATGTCACTATCATCTACTTGTCAAGTGTTATTTTGGCAAATGTGATTTTAAATAGTTTATTTGAAAATGAATATACTTTCAGGAGATTAAATGTAGGTTATCATTGGTTTGAGAATGACATTTTTATACTACAGAACCTAGTTTTCTGAAGTACCAGTGTTTTGAAACACTAAGTATCTTCTTAATGGTTTTCTAAATTATATTTGACCTCTAAGTCAAGTTTTCCTAGCCTTGGTAGAACAATTATGAATCTATCATTCCAGAAACTATTTTTTGGCCAACTTTTGCTGCACTGAAATCTTTCATTAATCATTAGGAGAGGGGTATTAAAAATAATCTTGTTCATTTGTGATTTTGTTCACTCATATGGCCTGGTCATCTGTAAATTGAAAGTTTGAACTACAGTACTTTCTCTCATATTTAGTGATCTCATCTTTCATTTCAAGTTTCATTGAATTTCACAGTTGATTACTGCTAATTCCTATAAGGAATTGGGGCCTTGAAATATATTATAGGACATGAGAAATGAGATTAGTCTTCAATTACTTTCTGTTGGCATGTTGCATGGGCCTAGATTAGAAGTCTTGCCCTTGTTATCTGATGATGCAGATAACTTGAACCTGGTATCCTAGGACCCGTGGGTCCTGCAGAAGAATAATAGCTTTTAGACATTATATCAGCAAAATTTGGGTATAATCAGTAAGAATGCTTCAGAAATATGGAGAAAAACCCTTTGGGACCAGCGAGTTAAAACAATAAACAGAGCATCAGAATAAAATCCCTTATACATTAGCGGAAAACAATACTGTTATTTTACCATGTGAATTCAGAAGACAACAAACACTTAGAAGGTATCACAAGTTTATACCGAAGACATTGCATTGATACTTTTTATATTCTAATTTATATTCTAAACCTAATTGTTTATATTCCAATCTATTTATGAGAATAAATGTCAATATATTTGTCAAACTATCAATTCTAATAAGATTCACTGTGTGAAATTTAAAATCAGTACATATAAATATAATATATATAAGTATATATAATATAAAAATTGTTTTGCATTGTTCTGTTGTGGTTAGGGTATCAAAGGCAACTCTGTTTTAAAGTATTATTCCATTATCTCTACCTCAGTTTTTGGTAGAGTTAGACTTAAAGCTTTACCATTTGTTGATTTACAGCCTAGAGGCAAGAGGAAACACTGTGATTAAAACATTACCAATTTAAGGCCTAATATCGAGGAGAAACGTATGGACTTCTCCAGGAGCTATGGACATATTTGGTGATAGAAAGTCCGTAGTGTAAGTTCCTGCCTGGTTGGATGATAGACAGGAAAGGACAGTAGGTAATCATGCATATGAACAATTTTTTCACCTTCTTGGCTTTAGCTACTTTTGAAATGATAAGTATAGTAAACAATTATATTTTGATAAAATACCTTCTATTCTGAACAATTCTGACAGCCCTGTTCATCTCTCTATGATCTCTTGTAACTAAGGTTAGTTTTGTTCCAGTAGACAATCTATGCTGTCAGGGTAAGATATTCTGATTGGTCTGTTCGTACATGGAAGAAGGGTAAAGGGTCAGCTAGACATTTGTGCCAGCAAGACCTCATTTGGGAAATTTTAAGTTGCACAAGTTTAGAAGTACCTCTTAAGCAAGGCTTACTTTGAATCCATTAGCTCCACAAAGCTAACTCAGTTGTGATAAATAAATACTTGAAAAGCAATCACCTTTGGACTTAGCTGTAAAGGCTTCAAAGTATGATCAAATTTAAAATGAAGAAGACAAAATAGTCATTGACAAAAAATTTCAAATAAAATAAAATTAAATTAAATTAAAAATAAAATTAAATATAAAATTGCAAATGTGAGCAATCTACCAAACAATGGGTTTTTTCCCATTATACAAAGAATTTTAGAGAAATAAGATCAATAGCATATTTAGGAACAATAAGGGTTCCTTGTTATAAATATTCAACCATGGATATATGCCTGTAGGAAGATTCCATCATTAAGTACTTAAATTTAGAGGATACTACATGTTTCAGCAGCAGGTCTACCCAAATTACAACAATACAGAGATTAACATGGCACTGGCAGAAGGATGATATGAAAATTTGTGAAGTATCCCATATTTTTCATTCTTCAAATGCAAGAAATGAAAAACAGTTATTAAAAAGTTGATTACAAAAACACAAGTGTAACAAGACCTGTAATTCATAGAATTAAAGGTTAGTTTGACATCAGTATATTAAATCTTCACCTGAGAAAGGCCTTTACATATCATAACCTTTACAAAACTTGAAATTAGTTAACATTGTCATTTTATCCCACAGAAATAAAAAAATACAAGGACCTAGGAAAAAAGGAATCTTAAATTTTTCTATATGGAATGCAATCTGAAAGGACACATTAATGAACATATACATTATATAACAATGTAGAATTCAAATTATTATATGTAGGAGCGAATTAAATAGATTATGGACATTATACAAACATAGATATACTTTTTTCAGAAAAATGCCATGAACATCTATAGTGTCTATACTATTCTTTTCAAAAGATGTTAAAATTATTTCTGATCCAAAAAAATCACAAACTCTCTTGAAATTATTATAGATGTATACAAACAACTCTTGAATACATTTTGACATCAAAGTCAGACAATTCACTTGGAAGAATACCATGGAATCCATGAATTTTTAAAGTAAGATATTGCTGTTGCTTTGTATTGTGAAAAAAATTGTAGGGACACAAAGGATGGACTGGCATTTTTGAAATTTAAGACACTTAACCATACCATTACAACTTAGGAGAACAATATGTACAGTCTTCCACAACTTCAAAGAGGTAGTAATACTTACTTATCCTTTTGGAAATATCAAATGCAGTTTCTTCCAAGTTGTTCTTCAGACCTGGTTTCATATAATGGTTCCACAGAAGGAGATACAGCATATTGTTGTTATTTCTATTCCCAGCAGCGAGATGCAAGGGGGTCAAGAGACCTTTAGTTTGGGGACTGGTATCTGCATCATGATGAATTAAGAAAGAAGCCACTCTGGTATTATTCCACATATAAGCACTGTGCAGGTGTGTCTAGCCATTCAGAATTATTGCATGAATATCTGCCTTAAGCTACCAACTCATGGACAATGTCTAAGTGTCCACTCTAGGCTTCCCGATGAAGAGGGTTATACTCATCCTCATCCCTAGTATTCATCTGGGTGGCCTTTTTGGAAAGTAGTCTCCACACCATAGTAAGCTGAATAATTTCAGGATCCAAAAGAGGAAATTTTCTTGGGTCCTACTCCATTTTTTTCTTGCAATTGATACTATTCCTCACTTTTTCATGTTAATTCCTGTCTTCATCAGAATTGCCTAACCGGAGACTTTGAGTGCCAGGGGGAATGAGATGTCCATGTTTTTCCCCAATAGTTCACATTGGTTGAACTGGTCAGAAAAATCTGGTGAATTTTCTGCATATATTTATTCACCATGATTTTTTATTTTATCTTTTTCCATTTTTACTACTCGAAATTATTCTAACTGGAGAGTAGGGAATTTAGAGAGAGCAGAGGAAAGATTTTCCTCAATATTCAAAGGTACAGACTGAAAATGAGGACCAGTGGTGTCTTCATGTGCAACTTATTCTAGGAATGAGAAAATAGGAAACAATGCCTTCTATGTAAATGATTTGGGAAATACAATGTTCTAGTGTGAGAGAACTCACTATTCAACATATGGGCTTAAAGAGATTTCTAATAGCTTTCTAATGTTAGTATTTAACATTCGAAAAAATGTATAATGCAATAGTAAAATAGAAGTCCTTTGTATGACTACCTAAATTATTGTTTTTTTAAAGATATTTGTTGTCATCTAAAAATACGCCTATCTATTGTCTTCAGGTGATTTTGATGATTGAAGATGCTTAATGAGAAGTCAAAATGTATTAGTAGTCCTTTGCTATCAATTAAATTTCACTTTTTCTTCTTGGAGAATATAATGATCAAAGCAAGCAATCAGCAAGCAATCGTTCAGAATCATGCTTCCAGTGCAAGTGAATCACCAGTAAGTAATCCTCGATACCATTATCCACAAAGATTTGTTACAGATACAATCACCCTGCCCTCTCTAGCTGCTTTCCTAGCCTGGACCTATTCCTTCATTGTACAGGAAAAGTGTGATTCAATTGATTTCAGTCAGATCTGTTAGTAGAATTATCAAGTATTTAGATTCTTTTTATTTAAATTAGCTGTGGGGCATGAACTCTGGGCCAGGGCACTATCCTTGAGCTCTTCAAATCAAGGCAAGCGCTCTACCACTTGAGCCACAAAACCACTTCTGGATGGTTCTGTTTATGTGGTGCTGATGTGGGAAATGGTAGAGCTGAAAGTGAAATGATGCAACCAAAAATATAAAAACAAAATAAATTAGGATAATTATGGAGCAATCATATTGTCTATGAGAACCATGAAAGAGAGAGGAAAAGAGATCCAGATGTGCAATGACTTAGCTAGCCACAAAATCCATGCTTCTAATCAATTTACAGAACAAACATTTTTTTTATTTTTTTAAAAGAGATAGAAATAGAATATATGTATTTACTTAAAATTAGTAAATACATTTTTAGTAGCCTACATAAAGAGTCAGAGCTTTGACCAAATTACAGACAAGAATCTTAAACCTCGGGCTAGGATGGTGGCTCAGTGGTAGAGTACTTGCCTTGCAGCTTACTACAGTGCGGAGAATACTTTCCAAAAAGGCCACTCATATGAATAATAGGGATGAGGATGAGTAAACTCCTTTTCATTGGGAAGCCCAGAGTGGACACCTAGACATTGTCCATGAGTTGGTAGCTCAAGGCAGATATTCATGCAATAACTGTGAATGGCTGGACACCCATTCACAGTGCTTATATGTGGAATATATTGCAACAGCACACACACACACACACACACACACACACACACACACACATCATCATCATCATCATCAAATTTCTTCGTAAGTTTTTTTTGCGTATGGTCTTAAGAATAAATTTACATTATTAACTTGAATTTCTGACAGGACAATATCATCACTGTACATCTTGATTGTATGCTCTCAGTTTTAAATTACTATTTAAGTATGTGCATTAGATAAGTATAGAGAAAAGTAGGAGCCACTCCGGTGGCTCAGGTCTTTAATCCTAGCTAATCAAAAAGATGAAATCTGATGATTGTGCTTTGAAACCAGACCAAGAAAAAAAAGTCCATTAGATTCTGATTTGAAAGTAACCACAAAAACTTGAAATGGAGCTGTAGGATAAGCATTAAATTGCTAGCCTTGAGAAAACTAAAACAAAAAAAAATAACAAATTCTGGAACAGAGTCAGGCCCTGAGTTCAAGCTCTAGTATAAGCACCAAACTAATGAATTAATTAATTAATTAAAAATAAATTAAGTGGTCGCATGTGGAGAGGCAGGTAAAATGTAACAATCGTGGACACTGGATTATGTATTATTTTGTAATAAGGCAAGTTATCATTTTTCCTAATCACTAATATTTTATTTGAACTTTTTTGTACAGTAAATCCTGAATTTGGCATGCATGTATATGTGTTTATAAATGTGCGTACATGTGTGTGTATATGCGTGAGTGTGTGCATTTGCAATGTTGCTTGCCAATGTGGACAGAGTGAGGCTGAAAAGAGCTGTGTTGAAATATAGTTATTTATCAGTGTTCCATCCTGTTATTTCAGTGGAACCACCCTTCTGTACATTTTATTTGTCAAATAATAACATCATCATAAATAAAGCATTTACACCATTAAGTTAGATAAAAGAGATCACTTTCAGTTCTTAGTATATATTAGGCAATAAGATACACATATAATTAGGTAGTGAATTATTGATGTAAGATGACTGTCAGTACAAAATATGTATTTGACCTCTTAAATTGGATATACTTTTAAGATATACTCATGGAGTGATTTTGACCTACTCGACCAAACAAGTATTACTCGCTGGTTATTCCTGTGAAACTCAAGGTGGATAAACTCTTTCCAGATTTCTGTTGAAAATAACTTTCTTTGTAAGATCATATCTATTCACACTAAGATAATAAACCCTGTATTTTTTAGGTTTGAATATCCCATCATATTGACTGAAAATCAGTATTGTGGATACGTTTGTTAGATATACATTGCAAAAACAAACAAAAAGCATGTGTCACCTCCAGATTGTGGATGCATTTGAAGTTGTTTTGTACATACAAATGTTTCTTCATTAATTGTTCTTTTGTGGGAGTAACTATCACAACTTTAACAAATAAGGCTTTTTGAATATCTTTTCCAATATAAATAACATCCCAGAGCAAGTCTTGCAATTTCTGAAACCCCTTTGAATATTTCAATGTTATTTCAGTTCATTGACTATACAGCTAAAAGCATTTCTGAAATAAACATTGTTAATATCTGAAAATGTTAATGGATATATAGGCTTTTTATGCATCATTTTATGAAAAGCCAGTTTTTATGAAACTAAAAGATATAGAATAAAAGAATGGAAGTGAATTGGGTGAGCTAATTATTAGTATAACTTTGTTTTCTATTAGCACAGTCCTTTGAACGTACATGATTAAGTTAAATTATGTGCTTTTTGACACTATGCTTCAGTTATTTTTAGAATCTTTGTAGTTATAAGAGTGAATTTGTAGTATAAATAAATGTCTTTGAAAATGATTAGGATTAATCTTGTGTTTTGTGTCCTACTCCCCAAAAAAATGAGTTATTTTCAAGTGTTAATAGTTTATAATTGAATCTTCAGTATCATAAGAAATTTTGAAAAATGGATTGTGCAGGGAAGATGTAGCCGCCTCTTCTGCCAACCTGCCCTTTGCCTCCGCACTTCTCTGGGGCCAGCAGCAGCCCGACCAGGGGCCCGGGGCCGTGGGCTCAGACAATGGCCATGGGCTTGGTGTCCAACCAGCAGTTGGGAGGTGGCTGCGCCAAGGCAGCGGAGAAGGCACCCGAGGAGGCAGGCGCAGGAGGATGCCGCTCAGGTGGCTGAGGAGCCTCAGCTGTTGCACAGGGCTGGCATCTGTAAGTAGTTCAATGTGCGCAGAGGGTTCGGCTTCCTATCCATGACAGCCCGCATCAGGGTAGCGCTCGACCCCCTGTTGGACGTCTTTGTGCACCAGAATAAGCTGCACATGGAGGGCTTCCAGAGCCTGAAGGAGGGGGAGGCTGTGGAGTTTACCTTTAAGAAGTCTGCCAAAGGCCTAGAATCCATCCAAGTCACTGGGCCCAGTGGGGTTTTCTGTATTGGGAGTAAGAGGTGGCCAAAGGGGAAGAACATGCAGAAGAGCAGATCCAACGGAGACAGGTGCTACAACTGTGGTGGTCTAGACCATAATGCCAAGGAATACAAGCTGCCACCACAGCCCAAGAAGTGCCACTTCTGCCAAAGCATCAACCATATGGTGGCCTCCTGTCCACTGAAGGCTCAGCAGGTCCCCAGTTCCCAGGGAAAGCCTGCCTACTTTAGGGAAGAAGAAGAGATCCACAGCCCTGCCCTGCTCCCTGAGCCCCAAAATTGAGCCCCCAGAGTCGGGGGGGGGCAACTCTAGCTAGCAGGAAGTTTCAAGGAGCAGGCATCAATCGGCAAAGTGGAGAAAGTTGGAATATGGATTGGGTTGGCGAGTAGCTGGCTCTTCCATATGTCTCAGGCCAGGATGTCCCAGCATCATCCCATCTTCTCTTTTGATGAGGGGAAGGGGTGATGCATAGTAATCCCATCATGATCTATCCCAATTCAAGTGAGGGGCTTTGGGGGAACCACTTGTGAAACCTGCGTACTTTATATGATAATCTTCACCTGACCTACATGCTTCCCCTCCCTCCCCCCCAGCCTCCAGCTTCTAAAAGTGACCCAGATTGGCAAGTTGTTCCTTTAAAGAAGGATGTGTCCAATTTCTCTTGCCAGGGTGTGAAACAATTAAGCACCAGACCAGCAGATCCACGGGCTCAAATCCCCAAGGTGTAGTACCCCGGGTAGGAGGACCTGTCAGGAGCAAGGCAGGGTTGTTTTGTTTTGTTTTGTTTTTTGTCTCTCCACCACCTCCTCCACTCCACATCTTGTTTCCTCATCACCCTATCTTGAGCTGTAGTGCTGGGAGAGCTGGTCCAGGCATTGGGTTGTGATGACAGGCAACATGGGTGACTAGGGAATGGCTGCAAACCTGCTGCTCTGAGCTTCTCCCTGCTCCCACCCCCATTTCTGGGCCAATGTGATTGTAATTTATTTGTTCCCTTGGATCACTGCACCTTGGGTCCCCGCTTTCTCCAGGATGCCAAACCTGCAATATCTGTGTGAATGACGTATCTTGTGCATTTTAACTTTTTTTTTCTTATTATAAATATTCTGGTTTTGTATATTTATATATTTTAATCTTAAGGCCCTCATTCCTGCACTGTGTTCTCAGGTACATGAGCAATCTCAGAGATAAATGGCCAACAGCTCCAGGTCGGCATAGCAGGAAGAGTTTGTTGTTTTTATCACCATGGAGAGCAATCATTTGGAGGGCATAGCCTATTGAACGACTTCATTTTTGCCAATTAGAGCTGGCTTTTTTGCCATAGGGTCCTCTTGAAACCCCCTCAACACTTGGAAATGTTTCATGGGAGACTAGGTTTTTAATTGGGTTGCCCCATGACTTGTTCTCCTTCTGCTGGAAGAATGGAAATTAGTCTAAACAGGAAACGGTGGTTCAGACAAGGTAGAAGACGACCAAAGAGGAAGCCAAGTTTAGTAATGATTGTCTAATCCTATGGCTCTGCGACTTGTTTTCTTTCCATACACTATATCTATCCTTTACTAGGTTAGGTTGGGATTACTGTGCAAATAACTGTATATGTATTTTTTTTCCTCTAAGGAATGGGAATTGATATGTTTGGATTTTAAGACCACAGATTTGTGTCCACCTTCTACTAGCCATGCAGGGATGGATCTATAAAAAGCAAGGACCAAATCCTCAGTCTCGGCTTCCAGGGAAACCCATAAGTGTAGGCCTCTCTCTGGAGCCCGTGTCCTGCCCTGCTGCATAATTGTTCATAGTGTTGTGTTAGCTAAAGGAGAAAAAGGAGGTTTCGTTTACAAGCTGTGAGATCACCACAAACCTACCTCATGTGTTAAAATGGGACAAATGCAATAGAATGCATTGGGTGATGTGTGTCTGATCCTAGTTTCTTGTCTTCCCACAAATGCTGCCCCCTCTAGTTAATTGTATTTGTCTAGGCTCTGTAGGACTTTACTGAGTTCCTGAGTTGGTCATTTGCTAGATGGCCTAGTTTGTGTAAATAATAATATGTGGGTCTTTTCTCCATGTTCTTTTTGGGGTTTTATTGTTTACAAACTTCTTTTAGAATTGAGAAAAACAGCCAAAGCATCTTTGACAGAAGGTTCTGCACTAGACAAAAGGATCTGAAGCTAAGTTGGGGAAACTTCTAAAGTGAGGATCTTGAACCAGTTTTTCTTTTGTTCCCTCACTTCCCCTATTTCCCATTTTGGACTATATCTTCGTTGGTAAAAATAATAATAAGTCCCTATCCTCTAACCTTTTCTACCTCAAAAGAAAACCTACATGCCCATACACAGATGACTCTTGGACTGTCTCTTCAACTTTTATGTGACTTATGCAAAGATTCTGAAGACGCTAGTGCTCCAACCTCTCCACCCCCCCCACACACACACCTTGTTCCCAACCTGAGTCCATGTTTTTTTAAACGTAATTCTCATCAAATATGACATTTGTGACCAAACCTGCTTGTTTTGTAATACTAGAGAAAATCAATTGGGCTTTCCATGTAGAAAGTGGGGTCAGGAGACCAGGAAAGGGAATATGAATGTATGTTAAAGTCACTTAGGAACTTGTACACAGGTGCAAGAAAAGTTATGTCAAAGTGGCCACAGATTGTTTAATGGGAGACGAATGTAACGCCATGTTTACTGCTAGAAACCAAAGCTTTGTGAGAGAACTTGAATTTATGGGGAGGGAGGCTGGAAAAGTGTGTACCTGTCTGTCCTTTCTCTGATCCCTGCAGACTAAAGCTTCCTTGGGCTTTTATGATACCAGTACTGCGGTGTTTTATTTCATGATTGATTTGTGCTGTACCCGAGTACTTCCTTTCCCCCTTTCTAATAATTTTTTTAAACACATAATGACTCTTCCCTTACCTTTCTTTTCCTGGGAAAATACAATGAAGAAATAAATAAATGAATACTTAGAAAAAGAAATTTTGAAACAATGTAGTATTATTGATGTCTTTTTTAGGGGGTGGAGTCTGGTAGTGGGGCCTGAACTCTGGGCCTGGGCGCTGTCCCGCAGCTCTTCAGCTCAAGTCTAGAGCTCTTCCACTTGAGCCACAGCGTCACTTCCGGCTTTTTTCTTTTTGCTTATGTGGTGCTGAGGAATCGAACCCAGTGCCCCATGCATGCATGGCAAGCACTCTACCACTGAGCCACCTTCCAGCTCTTTATGTCTTTTTAAACCAATTGTATTCAGAAGTTGGAAAGGCTTTAATTCATGCTTAGGTCTTGTTTTCTATGATTTTTTTTGGTCCGGTCATGGGGCCTTAACTCTGGGCTTGGGCACTGTCCCTCAGCTCTTCAGCTCAAGTCTAGTGCTCTACCACTTGAGCCACAGTGCCACTTCGTGCTTTTTTGTTTTTGTTTTTGTTTTTTTTTTTTTGCTTATGTGGTGATGAGGAATCGAACCCAGGGCCTCAGACATGCAAGGCAAGCCCTTTAACCACTGAGCCACCTTCCCAGCCCTGTCTATGATTTTTTATCCTCTCATTCCTAACATTAATGGTAGGTCAGTCTGCATTTTTGAGTACATGAAAGGTAAAATATTTATCTGGGGTCAAAGTGATTTTTATATCAGTCTTGCTTTAATAGCATTTTAAAGTATACCTTTCTCTCAAAATGTTGGGTATAAAAAGCAGTCAAAAAACTTCTAGGGCTGGGAAGGTGGCTCAGTGGTAGAGTGCTTGCCTTGCATGCCTGAGGCCCTGGTTTCGATTCCTCAGCACCACATAAGCAAAAAGAAAAAAGCCAGAAGTGGCGCTGTGGCTCAAGTGGTAGAGCGCTAGCCTTGAGCTGAAGAGCTGAGGGAGAGAGCCCAAGCCCACAGTTCAGGCCCCACAACCGGACTCCCCCCCAAAAATTTAAAAAACCTTCTAATAGTAAACAATTTAGGTGAGCTACAATGTGGAAATGATTGGTCATTAAGACATGCAGTCCCTTTCCATCAGGAATTGGGGAGGTCATTCTTTCAGTAAGACAGTTTTAAACAGAGGTAGGGTCCCCAAGCAGTGCAGTGTTGAGTGAAGGGATAGAATATGATTTCTGCTATTTTGACCTAGAAATCAAGAATGTTATTCTTTAGCAGTTCCTTTCACCAGAGAGGTATGTATTGATTATGAACTTTGAGTTTTCATATTACAGTTACCTATTTTCTAACAAAGACAAAGTGAAATATTATGAGTGTACACAATAATTATGGGAAATTTTCCTCGAATTTGTAGACTAAGTGCTAGTATTTTAGTCATGAAATAGAATGAGGTTAATTGATACATTCGGAGATGGACCTTAGGCTAACACTTACCATCTGTGCAATGTTGTACTAGTAATTACAACATTGAAGACTTCAATATCATCATCAGAGAATTAAAAATGTAAGTAGTTCCACTTTATGCAATTATTCTGAGGATTAAATTAGATACCAAGGGTAAAGTATTGGAAAAACAACCAACTAGCATTTGGCAAATTCTACCTGTTATTTTATCATGTGATGAAATCTAACATTTTTACTCTGATTTTATATTGTGTCTCTTTATGATGTGCAATGTGATGTATTGATATTCATTGCATTGATCATTTTTCTGTCACTATAAGGAAAATACCTGAAAAGAAAATTTCTGAGGAGGAAACTATTATATTGTTTCATGGTTTAAAAGAACACAGTTTAAGATCTCCATTGTTTTTAATTATATTTTTATTATCTTAACTAGTTGTACAAGGGAATTTCCATTCTATAAGTCATGTTTTTATGTACAATGGATCTTTATATAACTATTCCCTACCCTTCAGAATCTCACCAGACTTTAATTTTTTCTAGTTTCATACTATCTGCATTGAATATTTTGTCTTCACTTTCTTCCTCCATAACTCTCTTTATTCCTTCCCATTCACTTCCCCTCACATCTTCCAAGTGATAGTTTCCCAGTATTCATTTTGTCGGATTAAAAATTTAATTTGATAAAAAATGACATCATTTAAATATTCCTCTGCAAATAGCATGATTTGGTTAATATTGCTGTGTAAACTTGTATAAAGTTCTAGCTTCCAAATATGAGACAGAACATGGGTCCTTTGTGTGTCTGGCTCTGATTTAGTTTACATATTTTTACATCTATCCATTTCATTGCAAATAACGTAACAGTCTTCATAATGGATAGGTACAATCCACTTACGTATATATGACACACTTTTGCCAACCATCACTCCGCCAAAGGGCATCTGGGCTGTTTCTATAACTTGGCTACGGTGAATAGTGCAATAGTGAACATGGTTGTGAAAGTGATTTTACTGTAACCTTTTGGAAGAATTCATCACTATCTTTCTGGGAGCAGTCCTCTAACTTGTTTTCCAGAATAAGCACATCCTTCCCTTCATCTCCATCACAACGTTTTGCAAGTCCTCAAAAACACACTACCCTATATAGGTCTTAATAAGCTAAAAGCACACAGTGCCCATATTCTTTCAATACATTTTTAATAATTGTACTTATAATTTACGGAGCACCTTCTATGTACTTTCCTGTTGTGGGAATGAGAGACATAACAGACTGAAAGTAAGAAATATGCATTTTAGTTAGCTATTATCATATTTAAAATCTTTTTCAGCTCTAACTCATAGCCTCGCTTACTATTATTTTAATCTTTATATGATTACTTCATCTATCGCCTAAATTATAACAGGTGAGTTTAATACAAAGGCAAAAAGTGTGGTTTGATTTTGACACTCATGTGTGAGGATGCACAATATGGGCAAATAGAAGGATTGGAATAAATAGCAGTTATCCTTTTTGCTAAAGTAGAGATGGTTTTCCCAAACTGATTCTCACAATTCATATTGCATTCAACAAAAAGAAGCATGTAACACTTCTCTTTGTTTTGCTACTTATTAACTTTTGTTTCCATTTTATTTTATAATGAAGGATGATTTCATAAATCTACTGTAGATGAAAAATATGTTGAAATATTTCTATCTATGCATTGATCTATACATACACACATATATTACACAGGTTACAATGATAATTTATAACTTCTGTAACTATACAATTTACTAAATTATTAAAAACATCGACGGCTCATGCCTGGAATCCTGTTTGCTCAGGAGGCTGAGATCTGACAATCGTGCTTTGAAACCATCCTAGGCAGGAAAGTCCATGAGCCTCTTATATCCAAACAACCAACAGAAAATCAGAATTGGAACTGTGGTTCAAAGTATTAGAGTGGTATCCTTGAGAGAAAAAGCTCAGGGACATCACCCAGGCTCTTAGTTCAAGAACTATAATCTACCTCCAAAAATCTATTTAATTTACACCTTTGTAAGTAGAGTATTTCCATCACCCAAATGCACATCCATGCACATTTGCAAAGTAACTCTGTTTTGTCTGAAGTACCAATAAACATTATCACTAAAGTAGAAAGCATTGGAATGTAGGTTCATTCTATCTCTCTCATAGATTTTTCTCCACTCAAATACTCAAGTGTTACAATTGTTCTAATTATTTAAAATCATAGTTTTTGTCTTTATTACCTCTAATATTAGAGTTTGAATTGAGTGTTTTGTGCCACTTAAATGTGTGTTCTTACCACTTTGTCATGCCACCAGCCCTAAGTTATCCTGATTATTTTTCAGCAAGAAACTGATCTTTGCTCTCAGGTTACTTGATGTTATTCTTCCTGGAATTAAGAATAACAGGTGCATGGCATTGTGTACAGAACTTTCTGTTCAGTCTGGGCTTTAGCCACTATCCTCACAATATTGCATTCCCATGTAGTCAGGATTTTCATAAGCTTGTCAGAGCTGATTTTTTTTAAATCTTTCATTTCCTGCAGGTTCTTGAGTACTGAATTAATTAGTGTTTTCTTGGGTTGTTTTGTTTCATTTGAATCTCTGTGTTGAGTTGTTCCTCACATTTCCTTTTGTTTCTTTCCCTCAAGTTCTTACCTAAAGTGCTGAGAAACCAATTCTTCTTTCTCAAGATAGTCAGGGTGAACATTATTTATTCCAAAGCAATTTCAGTAACATTTAAACACCTTCATATCTATGAATGGTAAACACATGCTAAGTGCTGAGAAGGGTGTTTTTATTTTCATGGCAGCCTTTGGCATACACAGGCAGATCATGAAATATATGAATAAAATAAAACTACAGATGCATGCCTGGAGGAGAAAAAGCTATTATTAATTGTTTGACAGAGGTTTCTCTTCTAGGGAAAGAAAAATATTGCTTGGTGCAGGATTTCACAAAATCATATTGCTAGGAGGAACCTAAACTATCATCTAATACTACAGACTTAATACCACTTGAGTCACCGCACCACTACTGGCTTTTTAGTGGTTTATTAGAGATAAGAATCTCATGGAATTTCCTTCCCGGGCTGGCTTTAAACCGTTATCCTCAGATCTTAGACTCCTGAGTAGCTAGGTTTACAGGTGTGACCTACCTCAATCCTTATACAAAAATTTAAGATAAAAATGATTATCAATCTAAATGTGAGATGTAAAAACCTATAAGACATAAACGTAAAAATTCATGACATTGTATCAGTAAAGGTTTCTAAATGGAAAGCACTAGTGGCTAAAGAAAAGCAAGAATATAGTGGATTATATCAAGTGATAGCCTTTCATATTTCAAAGGACACTATAACCGAAGTGAAAGCATATCAAACAGATAGACGGAATATATTTGTTAATGCTACAAGGTGAATTCTACAATGATTCTGAATGTTAAGTATTTTTATATCTTCTAATTCTATATAATTTTTCCTGAATAGGATATTTTTAAAGAACATTTGTAAATTAATAGTCAATAGTAGGAGCATATGATATAAGTTCCTCTTTAGTATCTAAGAAAAAAGAAAAAGAAAACTCACTAGTAGGACCCTAATATAAGAAGATGACACAAAATATAGTAATGCATTTGTGGAGAAATTGATAAATTCCTCATAATGATCGATTTGAATAATACTGCAATCATTTTAGCAAGCAAGTTTTCAAGTCTTAGACTTCAAAAAGAATTGTATAGGATCTATTCATTACACTTCTATGAATGTATTAAAGAGAAGTAAAAAAAGTGTTTGGACAGGGAATTGTAGTTCATTGACAGGGCACTTGAATTGTATGTATGGTACCCTGGAAAAAATCCCCAAAATCAAATTTTGAAAAGACACACTGTAGAGGATGTATGCTGGATAAATTCCTATAACAGAATTTTATATCTATTTTAATGTCTGTTCTATAAATTTATAGATTTCTATTTGAAGAAATGCAAGTTTGTGAAAATTATGCTTTGAAAACCTATGAAAGTACAATTCACTTCCAAAACTAAAATGTTTACAATAAAAGGAGCTTATATATTGCAAGTGAATTACATGTCAGAAAAAAATTGTTAAAAATTCATCACACAAAATGCAGAATACCTAAAGAGATGTTTTTGGTGTTGGCTAAAAACTCTGTAGACTACAGCGTTTAAAACAAAGATGTGATTTCTGTTTATTTTGAGGTTTTTTTTGTATGTTATTTTGAGTTTATAAAGAGAACTCAATCAAATAGTCTATTTGATAACTGGAATACCTAGGTATTATGCATCACTTATAAGTAATTGATAACTTCTTTTTTATTTTATTTTATTTTATTTTATTTGTGAACATATTGTACAGATTGGTTACAATTACATGGGCAGGATAATGCGTATATTTCTTACCAAGCATTGCAGCCTCCTCCTTTGTTTACCCTTCACATCCCTTCCCAGCTTTCCCCCTCCCCCCCAGTCCCAATCCTTCTCCTCCCCCCCAGTTCCAATCCTTCTCCCCCCCCCCCCCGCTTTGGACATGACAACTTGTACTTCTCATTGCTGCAACTTTTTCTGGAAAAAACTTTTAGCAAATGACAGAAGACACAAATCTATGCATCTGCATTTTATGAAAGCCATATATTACTTGCTCAATACAGTTGCTTTTCTCTACTTTGCTAGGTAAAAAAATGTATTCTCAAGTTAAGAGCCAAAAGCAGTGAAAAGAAACAAAATACACAATCATCTTTATTTATTTGTGAAAATAACAAATGAAATAAAAGAATTCCACTTAAGGGACTCCAATATTAGTATCTATGAAGCTGTTCCTGAATGCCAAAATCCATTGCATTTTTGGAATTTCTACGAACATATAAAAACTAGAACAAGAAAACAAATATAGTCTTAGAGTGAAGCAGCGTTGCAATAATTTTCTTAATTGTTTTGAAACTACAAAAGAATTGATACTCCTTTGCTTTGGATATCATTTAAAAATGTTTATCACTTATTATAATTCAAATACCAAGCAAGAGTAATTTTATATAATCACTACAAATATCATTTTAATACTATCATAAAATAGAATAAAAAACCAGTCCCAATATTTTACTTACCTATCATTATTCTTTTTTTTTTTTTTTTGTCGGTCTGGGCCTGGGCGCTGTCCCTCAGCTCTTCAGCTCAAGGTGAGCGCTCTACCACTTGAGCTACAGCGCCACTTCCGGTTTTCTGGTGGTTTATTGGAGATAGGAGTCTCACGATCTCTCCTGCCCGGGCTGGCTTTGAACCGCGATCCTCAGATCTCAGCCTCCTGAGTAGCTAGGATTACAGGCGTGAGCCACCAGCGCCCGGCTGCTATCATTATTCTTAATTCCTAATCATTACCTAAATAACTTAATCTTTATCTATGTCTTTAGCATAGATGTAAATATTCTATACTTTTTACTTAACATTTTCCAAGGGCATGTATTCATGTTTTTAAGAAATTTTCACAGCAGTTAAAAGATGCTTTTGTGAAATTAATGTGATATATTTTGTTGTTGTGGATATTGTTTTCAAGGCCTGGGCGTTGTCCCTATGAGTTTTTATGCTCAGGGAATGCACTCTACAACTTGAGGCACAGAGCTTATTCCTGTTTTTAGTGATTAATTGGAGATAAGAATCTAACAAGTACTTTTCTGTCTGGGTTAGTTTCGAACACAATTCTAAGATACCAGCACCCACAATAGCTCGAATTATAAGTATGAGTTACTGACACTTGGTTTGATGAATTTTAAAAAATTGTAATTATGTTCTAAGATGTTTGTTTTACTACAATGTATATAATTCTACACATAAATTTAGATAGATATATGTATATATTTCTCATGACAAATAATCCCTAAAAATGCATCTTTCTATACATTATATATATACATATATATATATATCAAATACATATATATATATATATAGAGAGAGAGAGAGAGAGGACAGAATTTTATGCTACTATTTTTGACCTTTTTCATTTCAAAGATATATAGTCTATTTATCTAAAAGTTTCCTAGAATAAAATAATGAATATTTAAATAGAAAGTAGAATTTATTACTTTCAAGGAAATTTTAGATATGCGTATGATATTGTAGTTACATTTACAGTATATCACATGAAAAAATTCTGTTCAAACTCTTAAATATTTCTGTGTAGTGACAGGGAGAGAGGAAGTTAATTCAAATTGGTGAGGAATTTGCAATGCTTCAAACATCCATTCCATAATTTGTTTTTTTTAATAAGTTTTTTTTTCTTTGTGAACATACTGTACAGAGGGGTTACAATTACATGTGCAGGATAATGCGTACATTTCTTATCAATCATTGTAGCCTCCTCCTTTCTTTACCCTTCACATCCCTTCCCAGCCTCCCCCCTCCCCCCCAATCCCAATCCTTCTCCTTACCCCCCTTACTCCCCCCCCGGGCACCAACGTTGTAAAGCTCGTTTTGGACATGACAACTTGTACTTTGAAGTAAGCCATGCACAAAGAAACATAGGCCCCATGGTTTCCTTATTTGCAATATCTAGTATGTGTATGAGTCAAGCGGAAAAGGTCAGATAATATGATGGCAGGAAAATGAATCCTTAGATATGTATTTTAAGGTTTTTTTCTTTCATGCATAATTTGTTATAAGCACGTAGTCAAGCTATCTGATATAGTTTAGATATTTTTCTTTATTCAAAATTTTAATATGGATGCATGCACCGTGGTAACATTAAAATTATTAATAAAAAGACAAATAATAACAAAATCATAGATACAAAACAGACTTTCAATAATTAGCACATATGATGCTAATAATAATTTTGATGAAGATGATGATGACCAGAGTGTATCATGATAATGACAATGTTGTGATTGAAAGGAAAAAAACTTCAAACATCTTTGAAGCTACATTCCCACATTGAATTCATAGTAATAAATGGCGTTGGATTACATACAATAAGAATAACAAGAGGAGAGATTCAATATCAAGAAATACAATCACATAAACAGGTAGAGACAGTAAAAGCCCTAATGTTATTCCTGCAGTCTCTCTAATGTATATTCACTTTTCTTGGTGGTATTTTTACTGGTGTTTTTTGGGGTTCTTTTCAGTCGCTTGAGCTCAGGGCCTAGGTGCTCTCCCTAAGCCCTTCAGCTGAAAGGGAGCTCTCGACCACTTGAGCTACAGCGCCACTTCCGATTTTCTGGTGGCTTATTGTAGATAGGATTGTCACAGTCTTTCCTGCCCAGCCTGGCTTTGAACCTCGATCCTCAGATCTCAGCCTCCTAAGTAGCTAGGATTACAGGTGTGTGAAGAGCTAACTCCATTTTAAGATTAATCCCCCTGAGCTGTGCTGCCTTCAGAGTAACCCCCAAAGAGAGCTGTGCTGCCAAAGAAAAAAGTGGTTCTCAGAGAAACCACTGGTTCCCACCAACCCTGTGCACCCTTAAGGAAGAGAAGAGTTGCGCAGGTGTTCCAGCAGAAAAAAAATAAATAAATAAAAGAGACGTGTGATCAGGGAGGACTTAAAACCCCTTAACTTGTGAACTTGCTTGTGTGGAAACCCCCTGAACTTGTGAACTTGCTTGTGTAGAAACCCCTTAAACTTGTTTGTTTGAAACTATAAAATCTGTGCTAATTTTGAGCTCGGGGCCTCTTAACATCACCGGTTACTGAGTGCACGGAAGACCAAGCTCAAGCTTGCAATAGATGACTGTTTGCTGTTTGCATTGATCATGGACCCTGGTGGTCTGAGAGGGGGGATCTGAAAACTGTACACTTCAGTGTGAGCCAGCAGCGCCTGGCTTGTTGGTATTGTTTTTTAATAAATAAAATCATTTATTTCCACATTTTGATGGACTAAGATATAGTTTTCAACTTATGGTGATTAGTTCAAATAACATTCTCATATAGATACTATTCAATAACCAAAGTTTTCCAATGATATATGAAGACTATGTTCTTCAACACATCTGTGAACACATGACACAATTTACATAATACCACTTACATACGTGTAGTTGTCTTAAAGGGACACAGGCTTTAGGGCAAGGATGTAATATTTATTTTTATCTCTGCATGAAAAAATTTGTGACTTTTTACCAACAAACTGACATTAACTCTTTCCTTATTTGCAAGCTAAGTTGAAAAACGTGAGGACTCTTCACTTTTCCTTTTTCCTGATCTAGAATTCAACAAATATATTCTTCAATATTTCTGGTAAGTTACATGCATTTACAGATGAGAAATGTAAGGCCAACAGTCAATAGAGTGAGTAAATAACGATACTATAATTTGTGTCTGAGCACTTCACTCCGTGTGTTGACAAGGAGAATAATTTGGTGATGGAGAGGACCAATATGAAAAGACTATGGGGAAAAAGCATACATTGTAAATGGTTGTTTGAGGACTAGGTGACCAGTGATGAGTATTTGAAACAGGCTGGTGTCAGGGGCAAAAAAGGGGTAAATAGAAATCATATTAGTGACAGAAACTGAGAAAATCTTGATCATTCATCTTATCTAATGGGCAGGAGTAGAAGGGTAAGAAGAAATCTGAAATACTTCCACCTCTCTGGCTGGAAACTGTGTTAGTTATATTCCTATGATAAGGATTACAGGTGGAAAAGATGTATTTAGAAGTAAAAATTTTCTGATAGTCTAAAATTTATGGTAAACACATACAAAGATAGGTCTGTTTAGACATCATCAAAATATCCACGACCATTAATGTGAAAAAGAATAATAAAATTGGAGGCATTATTAAAGGGAAGAGGAAAAGGAAAGTTCTGACACAAGTGTGAGCAATGTGAACAAAAGTGTGGACAAGATTGGAAGAAAGAGATAAATAAGGAAACAAAAATGTAATAAACACAGATTTACAGAAGTAAAGAAAGGAAAGAATTTTCAGGAAAATATTGTAGGAAATATATTATCTAGATTTGAAAACTAAAAGGACATAGACAAGTCCAATAAGAACAGTGTTTTGGAGAAAGTCATACTGATAAAATTTTGAGATATCAATATGAAGTCATAAAATTCTGGATCCATAAATTCAACAGATCCTGTTGATTTTAATTGTTGGGACCAAATGCTTTTATCCCAACCTTAGAAGAACTATACAGATATAACTATCATGAACTTTACTTAGAGGTATTCTGTGAATATTTTTGAAGATTTGTTTAGCCAGGAGATTATAGATCGAACTACAGCACAGACAAGCCTAATTTATCCTACAGTTCCAATGAGTGACCGATGTATCTATATCAGTTTTGGATTTTATTGAAATACCTTTAGCTATATTTGGGTACCTTAACGCCTACTCATTATAAATGTAGGACAAGTAACACCAAGTATTAGCTTGACCATACAGCTTTATGGATGGACTGAAGACTCCTCGAATTGATTCTTCTTTAGAATAGAAAATGCCTTATAAATGCATAGATTATTTCTTTGTTGCTTTGTATGTCCCTCCCCAACAGTATAACTCGTGCTTTCACTATATTTCATGTCGGTATAATTTGTGGAGGGGAAGAGGAAAAACAAATTGTTTAAATAGGGATACAGGTGGACCCATTGCAACACTGAGAAGTACAAGTCGTTATGTCGAAAATGAACTTTACATCTTTGGTGGGGGGCGGGGAGCATTGGGTGGAGGGATGGGGGAGGATGGGAAGGGATGGGAAGGGGAAACAAAGGAGGATGCTACAATGCTTTATAAGAAATGTATTCATTACCTTGCCCATGTAATTGTAAACCCTCTGCACAGTATTTTCACAATAAAAAAAAAAAAAAAGAAAATGCCTCAATAGTCATTGACACATCATAACTGCCATATACTCTTTTTAAGTCTAGTTCTTGTTAGGGATATCTCCATGCTGAAATAACCCTGTCAATCAACCTGCCACAAATTCTTATATGTGGGAAGGGCTATTATATACTTCAAGCTTTTATTGAATGGACGAGTTCAGACATTACCCTGACCACTAGTGGTAAATGCCTATAAAGATAATATATTGTGCTTTAATGCCTTTCTTTCATTTTCTCATACATATTGTCAAGTAGTGAAGAATTCTGATGTAACAATAATACAATGGTGACTTGTATTACCACAACATCTAGGATCTAGTGTTAATTCAGATACTTACAAATTAGCTCCAAGAGGAGAAGTTCCGGGAAGATGGCAGAGGAGAAGCTGGAATATGAAAAGGCTCTCGCATAGAAAGTAGGTTTAGAGTTCCAGTGAACAGTCCTAAGCCAGAGAATCACACCAAGTGTGCCATCACAGGACAGAGAGTTAGACAAGAGAGGGGAAGCCAAGGAAACGCACCAGCTGCCGCTCCGGCGGCGGGGTCGCGGCGGCAACCACCGCTGTGGAGTCATACCTGAGACACAGAGAGTCGGGAACGGAGCCAGACGCAGCGGACGAGCGGATTCTACTCAACACCAACAAGAACCGACAAGGAGCGAACATCTTCATCCTGCTGTTTGCAGACCAGAGACGACCCAGGATCCAAGACTCGGCGTGAGTACAAGCCCGTCATCCTCACTCCTCAGGGAGCAGAGGAGGGAAGGCCACCCCTCCCCCCCAGCACCAGTGATCTCCATCTTGGATACCGACAAAGCTCGGAGTTGCTGCTAGCTCCAGCTCAGGCCTTGGAATAAAATGAGTCATTTAGCAGGTCACAAGAACTTAACGCCGAAGTGACCTGCCAGACTCAGCTCCATCCAGGGAAAAGTCACCCAGCTCAGGCGCCAGCCATCGGAGTGCCTTGCCTCACTGGGTAACCAGAGCCAGAGGCTGCCCCTCCCTCTAGCAGCCACCACAATCAATTGAAAAACAGAAACCCTGAGAATGGCTCCAGGCTGGGCGCTGTGAGCTTTATCACAAAATAGCCCCAGGGAAAAGCTACTGTTTGTTGAAAGGCCTCAACTCTACCCAGAACCTAGCCTCATCACCACATCCCCCTCTTTTATGACTCTCAAAGCAGACCACCCTCCCAGAAAACTAACCTGGGAGGGGGATCTCAAAATCTTGGGTAAAGCAGAGCATTTTTCTGCCTCTTCCAACCAACCGACTTAAGAAACCAATCAAGCCACAGAACCTCAAGCTGACCAGAGACTCCAACAAGAGACTGGTTGCAGACAAAAGGGAGATACAGGATTCTTCCCACTCCTCCCCCCCCCAAAAAAAAAATCAAAAGCCTTTTTTTTTTCTTCTTCTTCTTTTCTTTTTTTTGCTTGTTTTTTGTTACCTTATATATATATATATATATATATATATATATATATATAAATTTTTTCCGTTCTAAAACTTTTATTAATCTTTAATTTTTGCCTCTTCTGAAAAAATAATTATTTTCCAGTAACTTTTGTTTCTCATCTTATAATTTTTAATTTAGGAATACGTGAATGAGAGTTTTCCTTTCTTTTCTTGTCTTCTTTCTCTTTTTCTTTCTTTCTTAATTATCTTTTTGTTTTTTATCTAGCTCTACTGAACTTCTGATCTTTTCTTCTCCCTTTCCCATCCTTAAAGCTTTTCACATCTCCTCTATGTCCCTCCCCTTCTCTGAACATATTCACATTCCTCTCTAAATAGACGGTCTTTTAACCTCTATAATAACATTAATTTTTACGTTTCTATTCTTTTTCTGGTCTCTCTTTATTCCCCTTTCCGTCGTCTCTCTCTACTTGCATCCTACCCAACCCATTTCCTGCACTGTGATTAGGACATAGTTAACTCTCCCTGTGCCTCCCCACACCAATCTATTCCTATTTTTTACCCACATCTCTCCCTAATCCTAATAATTTCTGGTTTTCCAAATTCTTTTCTGCGGTTCGAAGTCCTTTAACATATAGTCGTTTGATGTTGAATAGATGTATCTGTTGAACTAGATTGTATCTGTAGACTATTGACTGTACAAATGCAAACTTTGGTTGATGGTTGCCTTAAGATAGTGTTCTAGCACAAAACTGGTGCAATCTGTATCTCAAATGGGCCGAGTAAGCCGGAAAAACACAAGAAAAATGGCAAATTCGGGTATCTCAATTCCCAACCTTGATAATCAGGGATTAGAACAGATAAAGAATAATCCAGAGGAGAGTTCCCAAATAGCTCTACAAACATTAATAGCAAACAGGATAAATGAGAAGTTTGACAATGTACAAATGACTCGGTATGAGCGTGATAAGGAGAGAGAGGAGGCATCCCAGAAGTTTATACTGGAATATAATAAGCGTGAGGAAGCTTCTCAAAAACTGATACAGGATTTGCGTGAACAACTTGAGAATACTCAAAGAGAAAGGGAGGAATGGCGTGAGCAGGCAGAGAACACTCAAAGAGAACTGCAGGAATCCCACAGAAGGGAGGAAACTAATCAAAGAGTAATTCACGAATTAAGAGACCAGGTAGAGAATACACAAAGATCACGAAAGACATTCATGGAATCCATTAACAAAGAGGTGAAGGAAGTCAGGGAGACCACAAAGGGAATGCTGAATGGAACCCAACAGAAGGAATGGGAGTCCAAAGAAACCATAACCAATCAACTAAGTGATTTGAGAACAAACACTGAACACCAAATTAAGGAAGTAAAGAAATTCATACAAGACCTAAAACAGAGCTTCAACAAAGAACTTGAAGCCATCAAAGCTGACCAATTAGAAGGAAAAGAGATAAAAAACAAAGTAGAAAGTCTTGACAGCAGGTTAGACCATGCAGAAGATCGAATCTCAGGGATTAAAGACAGCCTAGATATTATAGAGAAAGAACATACAACCATCCAAGACAAGTCCAAGAAATATGATAGGTCTATCCAACACCTGGAAGACACCATCAGAAGGCCCAATCTAAGGATAATGGGTGTAGAGGAGCACCTAGAAACAGAAGTTAATGGTCCAGGAAATTTGTTTAACAGGATCCTAGCAGAGAACTTCCCAAACATACAAAAAGATAGGCCTATTCAGATACAAGAAGCTTTTATAACCCCAAATAGACCAGACCAGAATAGGACATCCCACCGTCACATTATAATCCACACAGGATCAACCCAGACCAAGGAAAAGATCCTTAAAGCTGTCAAGGAGAAAAGGTTAATCACCTATAAAGGGAAACCAATTAGAATTACCTCAGATTTCTCAGCAGAGACAATCAAAGCAAGAAGAGCCTGGAATGACGTATGCCATGCCCTAAAAACAAACAACTATCAACCAAGAATACTGTACCCAGCTAAACTCTCCTTCATAACTGAAGGCCAAATAAAAACCTTCCATAGCAAAGAAAAATTGAAACAATACATCTCCACCAAACCAGCCCTGCAAAAGATTCTTAAAGATGTCCTACACATAGAAAACCAACAAGAACGCAACAAAGGCCAAGAAACTGCACCCAAACTGAGAATCCAAGAACCTTAGGAAGAACCCAGTTTTCACAGCCCCCAAGAAGGTGGATAACATGGCAGGAACTCCCAAATACCTCTCAGTCCTATCTCTTAACGTTAACGGACTGAACTCTGCAATTAAGCGACATAGACTGTCTAGTTGGATTAAAAAACAAGACCCTTCTATCTGCTGCCTGCAGGAGTCACATTTTGCCCATAAAAACAAACATATTTTCAAGGTTAAAGGCTGGAACAAAATCTACCAAGCAAACGGCCCTCATAAACAGGCGGGAGTTGCAATCCTAATATCAGATAAAATAGACTTCAAATTAAAATTCGTGAGAAGAGATAAAGAAGGTCGCTACATACTAATTAAAGGATCTCTCCTTCAGGAGGATATTACAATTCTAAATATCTATTCGCCAAACAATGGAGCACCCAAATTTATCAAAGAAACACTACTTTCCCTTAAATCCCAGATAGATCCAAAGACATTAATCGTTGGGGATTTTAACACACCACTCTCCCCACTAGATAGATCAACTCGGCAAAAACTCAACAGAGAAACCGCAGATCTAAACAGCTGCATAGATCAACTAGACTTAACAGACATTTACCGAACATTTCACCTAGCAGCATCAGAATACACGTTCTTCTCAGCAGCACATGGAACGTTTTCTAAAATAGACCACATTTTAGACCACAAAGCAAACTTGTCTAAATTCAGAAACATTGAAGTTATACCTTGCATTCTCTCTGACCACAAGGGAATAAAATTAGAACTCAACACCAAAAGCCACCAAAGAAAGTCCGGTATCACATGGAGGCTGAACAACACACTGCTGAATCATGAGTGGGTCATGGAAGAGATTAGAAAGGAAATTCAAATGTTCATGCTATTCAACAAAAATAAACACACAAATTACCAGCTCCTCTGGGACACAGCAAAGGCAGTTCTCAGAGGCAAGTTTATAGCTCTGAGCTCCTACATCAACAAATTGGAGAGATCGGAAACTAGCAATTTAATGACACATCTAAACCTCCTTGAAAAAGAGCAGCAAGATAAACCCCAATCCAGTAGACGGAAAGAAATAATAAATATTAAATCAGAATTAAATGAATTAGAATCCAAAAAAACTATAGAAAGAATCAACAAAACAAAGAGTTGGTTCTTCGAAAAACTTAACAAAATTGACAGACCCTTAGCAAACCTTATCAGAAAAAGCAGAGAACACACCCAAATTAATAAACTCAGAGATGAGAATGGAAACATCACCACGGAAACAACCAAGATTCAGAACATTATAAGGGAATACTTCTCAAAACTTTATGCTAATAAGTTTGAGAACTTGACAGAAATGGATCTTTTCCTAGCAAATATTGACATGCCAAAACTAAACCAAGATGAGTTAAACCAGCTTAACAGGCCCATATCAAGCATTGAAATAGAAACAGCAATAAGAGACCTCCCAGCTAAGAAAAGTCCAGGACCAGATGGTTTTACAGCGGAATTTTACAAGGCCTTCAAAGCAGACCTCACACCAATACTCCTCCAACTCTTCAATGAAATTGAAAGAGAAAGCTCACTACCGAACACATTCTATGAAGACATCATAACCCTCATCCCAAAACCAGGCAGGGACTCATCAAAGAAAGAGAACTATAGACCCATCTCTTTGATGAACATTGATGCAAAACTTCTCAACAAAATTTTGGCCAATCGACTTCAACAATTCATCCAAAAAATCATACACCATGATCAAACAGGATTCATTTCAGGGATGCAAAGCTGGTTCAATATACGCCAATCAATTAATATTATTCATCACATCAACAAGAGCAAGAATAAGAACCACATGGTTATCTCAATAGATGCAGAAAAAGCATTTGACAAGATCCAACACCCCTTTATGATGAAGGTTCTGGAAAAATTAGGAATCCATGGAACATTCCTCAATACAATAAAGGCTGTATATGACAAACCTACAGCCAGCATTATACTCAATGGTGAAAAACTAAAGCCATTTCCTCTTAACTCAGGAACAAGACAAGGATGCCCACTCTCTCCACTTCTCTTCAATCTAGTATTAGAATGCCTAGCTACAGCAATAAGACAAGATGCAGACATAAAGAGGATCCAAATAGGGAAAGAAGAAATAAAACTCTCCCTCTTCGCAGATGACATGATCTTGTATTTAAAGAATCCCATAGACTCCACTCCCAAATTACTCAAGCTGATTCAAAACTTTGGCAAAGTAGCAGGTTATAAAATTTACCCCCAAAAATCAATGGCTTTTCTATATGCCAACAATGAGAAAAGTGTGGCTGAAATTAGGAAAGCAACTCCATTTGTAATAGCCCCACAAAAAATAAAATACCTAGGAATTAACTTAACCAAAGAAGTGAAGGACCTCTATGATGAAAACTTTAAAATCTTGAAAAAGGAAATCAACACAGAACTTAAAAAATGGCAAAACCTCCCATGCTCCTGGATTGGCAAGATTAACATCGTGAAAATGGCAATACTTCCCAAGGCTATCTACAAATTCAACGCGATACCTATCAAAATTCCACCCTCATTCTTCAAGGAAATAGAGGAGGCAATCCAAAAATTCATATGGAACAATAAAAGACCCCGAATAGCAAAAACGCTCCTCAACGGAAAGAACACTGCTGGAGGAATATCAATACCAAATTTCAAACTCTACTATAAAGCCATAGTAATCAAAACAGCTTGGTATTGGCATAAGAACAGACCTCAGGACCAATGGAATAGAATTGAAAACCCAGAAATGAACCTACAGACCTATAGCCATCTAATCTTCGATAAGGAAGCTAAAACAATAGAATGGAAGAAAGACAGCCTCTTCAGTAAATGGTGCTGGCAAAATTGGTTAACTACATGTATTAAACTAAAGCTAGATCCTTATATATCACCCTGCACCAGAATCAACTCCAAATGGATCAAAGAACTTGGAGTCAAAGCAGACACTCTGAAACCATTACAGGATGGAATCGGAGAAACCCTAGGTCTCCTTGGCTCAGGTCGAAATTTTCTGAATAGAGACCCGGAAGCAAAACAAATCAAAGAAAGGTTGGACAAATGGGATTACATAAGATTGCAGAGCTTCTGCAGGGCAAATGACATAGCTGGCAAGATCAATAGAAAGCCCACCGATTGGGAGAAGATCTTTACTAGCCATACAACAGACAAGGGTCTCATATCTAAAATATACTTGGAACTCAAAAAATTAAACCACCCAACAACAAATCCTCAAAGAAACAACTGCCCAATAAATAAGTGGGCGAAAGACTTAAAGAGAAGCTTCTCTGAAGAAGAAAGAAGGATGGCCAATAGACACATGAAGAAATGTTCAACATCCCTAGCCATAAAAGAAATGCAAATCAAAACAACATTGAGATATCACCTCACTCCAGTTAGAACAGCAAAAATCAAGAACTCTAACAACAACAGATGCTGGAGGGGATGTGGACAGAAAGGAACCTTACTTCATTGTTGGTGGGAATGTAAACTTGTTCAACCACTTTGGAAAGCAGTATGGAGGTTCCTCAAAAGACTTCACATAGATCTCCCCTATGATCCAGCAATCCCACTTTTGGGCATTTACCCAAATGTTTACAAACAAGACCACACTAAAGCTACCAGCACAACTATGTTTATTGCAGCATTATTTACCATAGCTAAGATATGGAACCAACCCAGATGCCCCTCAGTAGATGAATGGATCAAGAAAATGTGGTATATATACACAATGGAATTCTATGCCTCCATCAGAAAGAATGACATTTCCCCATTTGTTAGGAAATGGAAAGGTTTGGAAAAAATTATATTAAGTGAAGTAAGCCAGGCCCAAAGAAGCATAGGTCCCATGGTTTCCCTTATTTGCAATATCTAGTATAGGTATGAGTCAAGCGGAAAAGGTCAGATAATGTGATGTTAGGAAAATGAACTCTTAAATATGTATTTTAATGTTTTTGTTTCTTTCATACATGTGTTTCTAATGCATTTATAAGATTATTTCTTTGTTGCTTTGTATGTCCCTCCCCCACAGTGTAACCCCCGCTTTCACTATATTTGATGTCAGTATAACATGTGGAGGAGATGGGGACAAACAAGTCGTTTAAGGATTCAGGTGGACCTGTTGCAACAATGAGAAGTACAAAATGTCATGTCAAAACCAGCTTTACAATGTCGGTGTGGGTGGGGGAGGGAGTTATAATTGGGTGGGGGGAGGGGGGTAAAATTGGGTGGGGGGAGGGCGGAGGCGGGGAAGGGAAGTGAAGGGTAAACAAAGGAGGAGGCTGCAATGCTTGGTAAGAAATGTATGCATTATCCTGCCCATGTAATTGTAGCCCCTCTGTACAGTATGTTCTCAAATAAAATAAAATACAATTTAAAAAAATAAAAATAAAAAAAAAACCAAATTAGCTCCAAATTTTGTGGCTATTTATATTTCTCCTGGGAAAACTAACGAGCTCCAAGGAAATGGCCCTAAGGAGCCTTTCAATTCTAATATCATTGTTTGTCTCAAAATGCTTTAAATTCTACACTCTCTCATGTGGGCATAGGGTAATATCGTGGAACTTTTCTCCTCAGAGAGTTAGTACTACCCTATTGCTTAACATGGACAATGTACCTTCATACATAGACTGGGTGTGAGCAAAGAAGAAGTGGTCGTTGAACAATTTTCTTAGCAGTTTTTCCAGATAAAATTGAAGTAGAGCAACTATGAACTCAAAAGGAAAGTGCAAAGAAGACAAAGGCACAAAGTAGAATGTGCCAAGAAATGCTGCAATATAATTTCAAATTATGCGCTCAGGTGTGAGGGTGTCTTCAAAGTACAGCTTCAGACAATGTACTTGGATATCTTGGGAGAAAAACTGCTTTAAACTATTCTGGGATAATTGTCTAAGTAGAAGTCCCTAACTCTGACTCCAATAAACCACAACATCATGAACTAAGGGACTATTTTTCAAGAGCAAAGTGAGAAAAAGAGGGCTCATTTCAGTTAGTGTTCAGATTGAAGCAATGGCAATCACATAACTTTTCTTATAAATCTTCATTTATTTTGGAGCATTAAAGTAGGTAAAAGCCAAGTAAATAGTTTGCATGTACCTAAATTAAGTGGGATGCATTCTATTGGTCTCTCTTTAACTTGAAAGTTATAGAATATGTCTTTTTATAGTCTATTGGGAAAATGATTTGCTGTCAGTTATTATTTTCTCTTCCTCTTCTTTTGCCCTACCACTTACATAATTATTATTTAAAGAGACATACTTGACCTTTCATTTCTAAATTCTTCAAAATTATCTGAACTACTTCATACTTCTGGCAGCCTCCTATATCTTTCTCAAGGGAAATATTTATGTCACTACCATTTTTATCCTCTATGATATTGGATATCTTCCTGCCTAATTCAGGGTGAGATATACATTAGATTCATCCAGATATCTCAACACTCATACCACCGTAACATCCTATCTTACTTAGAAATCATGCTTTTAGAATGTCTGGGGAAGTGGCATCTCTCATTTTTGAATGACACTAAGTGATAATTACAAGCAGTCATGTTTTAAACCAATATGCCACTCAGTAGATGAACGAATTGACAAAATGCGGTTTATTTATGCACAGTGAAATTTTATGCTTCCAATTCACATGGAACTGAAAATTCTTAGAAAAATCAAACTAAGTAAAATAAACAAGACACAAGAAAGGGATTCCATGGTTTCCTCATTTGTAATAAGTAGGAAATGTGGAGGATATTACTAGCAGTTGAGCAGAATTGCTCAGTAAATATGTATGTATGACCATATAAGATGATGATGAGCAAAATGAACTTCTGTATATGGAAACAAAGTTTTACTTTGTGGTTGTTGTTTTTAATGTACTATGTGATTTCTTTTTTCTTTTGTGTTTTCCCTTTGGTTTATCCCCTGTTATATTTGATTTCAGTATCTTGTGTATTTTATATACATTTATCTTAATTTGGTAAGGGAAGAGGAACAACGAAATGGCGAGACAAAGAACAAAGGGCAAACCAAAGCAATAGCAATACTCACAAGACAACATGTTGGTAAATTACATTACAACTTGTGAGGGGTATTGGAGTGAAGGAAAACTGTGAGAAAAATGAGGGAGTGGGTACAAAGTTCAACGTTATGTATTTATTACCTTACAATAACTGCAACACCTTCTACATATCACCTTGACAATAAAATTAAATTAAAAATGAGCTGCATAAAATATAATTTCACTGTATTGGTATAATAAATATTATACTATGTGTATAAACTTTTTAAAAAATGAACACTTTGGCTGCTAATTTGAATTAATTACCCCTTTCTTTATCAGAGGGTAATCAACTTGAATATTATCAAATTATACAATATTTTCAGAATATACTTGCGATTATTTTGAAAAAAATATTTTAGTATTGTCTTATACTAAAACAAAAATAGTTCAATTCTGTTGAAACTCCTAACTTTTAAACGGAATAATTGTTAAGAGGACAGAGTATATGTGTTCTTCAACATTCCTATGACTACTAACTACTCATTTTCAAATTCTGAACATGCCATACTAGAGACATTCAAAACAGTACCTGTTCGCATTTTATTTAATTCTGAAATAGGTGCAGTTTTCAATGGGGCATTATATATTTAAATTCAACAGAAAAAATAGCCACAGTCTGGTACAAGGTAAAATTATGAAGTATTTATAATAATTCCTCAAGAGTAAAGATTTGTTCATCAATGTTAGCTATTATTTCTATGACCATCAATTCCAAGTTTTTATGCCATAAAGTCATCCTAGCCCAACAATTTCCAACGTGAATGGTGCACCTTAAAATTTCTTAAATTCTCATCATGACAAGTGTATAACTTTTGTAATAAAAATACTACACTTCTACTAATGTGATGCCCTTCGTATTGTGGAAAGAACACTACAGTAAACTTTGCTGCATCATTTTCCACCCAGTGTTATTCTTGAGATCAGAACACTTGCAAATAATATTTATAGTTATATATTTTATCTATAATAGATATTCAGGAGATCTGAATGTCTGCATATTAAGATCTGAAGATTATGGTTCAAAGCCCACCTAGGCAGAAAGGTTCCTTAAATTCTTATCTCCAATAAACTGCTCAGGAAAAGCCTGATGCAAGTGGCACTGAGGTTCAAGTAGTAAAGTAACATCCTTGAGCAAAAACAGGCTCAGGGACAGTGGCCAGGCCTACAAGTTAAGCCCTGGGACAAACCAAACAAGAAAAACAAAATAAAAACAAACCCTAAGCCTAGCATTTTTCTCATTGTATGAAGAGGTATATAATTAAGGAAATTTCTTCCTGTGTTATGTATAGGTAGAAGAAAAACGATGTCATACATTTACTCTCTTCATACCACGCTACACCAGAATCTCAAAAAATTGCTCTTCATCTAAATTTATAAATTAATAGCATCAATTTGTTGGCAACTTTGTCTAGATTAGTCACATTATCATGAACTGTTGGAATTAACTATTAACTACGTTCTAATTTTACCTCACTTGAAAGAATATTTTAGGCAAATAGAATGCCAGATTCAATTGTGAATTTGTAAATTAAATTTTCTGCTTAAAACGAATTTTTTAGTAACCTATAGAATATTAAAATAAAGAAAAATATTTATTTTAAATCTAAATTCTAATTTAGCCAGGTCTACAAACTCCTACATAAAATGAACTTTCTTATTTTTCTAGGCTTAAGCTTTTGTAATCCTTCATCATTTCCTTGGACTCTAACAGAATGATGCATACTTTTTTCAAATTTTTGATTGGGAATCATGAGCTCTTGTGCATCTAGTAATCTTCTGTTTTGAAGAGAACATTTAGAACAAAACTGAGGATTATATATGAGTTGCATTTCAGTAGGAAACTTGACTTCTCAAAACATAATGACAAAATTAGCCCAAACTTCCAACTGTGTATTCCTTTCTTGTTTATTTTTTATTCCTTTTGAGACAATATTATTCTACCCAGTCCAGTGAATGAATCACTATGTAACTGCACTTTCTAATCACATGTCTTATTGTGAGTGCTAGAATTCCTTGTTTGTATCACATTGTCCTACAATAGTTTGTTGGTTTATTTAATCTAGATACAGACAAGCAATTCTGAACTTCTCCATTAATATTTTCCACTAGACTGATGGCTCAGATTGTTCATGTACTATTTTCAAAGATGTTCTAACATTTGACACAGGATATGAACATTTTGAGATGCACTGAAGGGGTCTCTGATTTATTCATCCCTGGATCTGATCCCTTTATTAATGATGCCGTGACTTTATTACTATATCTGTTCCCACCTATGTAATATTCTCAATCTTTTTGGGGGAAATTTCACTTGAGTACTTTCTAATATTAAAAATTATCACTTAATTGTAGTCTTATAGGACATATTTTCTATTATTTTCTAACTTTTTTACACAGGCTGAGAATTTTTTCATATGTGTGTTTGAATGCATATTTGCCTCTGTGTGTATGTGTGTGTTTGTATGTATATATGTATGCAAAAACCTCAAGCTCTTATTCAGCAATCTTGCTCATAACTAATATTCCACCACTTGAGCCATTCTTCCAATGCATCTTTTTGCTGGTTAATTATAGATTGTGTCTCAAGATTTTTCTGCCTGGGCTGGATGCAAACTGAACTTCCCAGACTCTTTTACATTCTTAGGTTTTATTTTGCCAGGAGTATCAACTTTTGAACTACAAACGTTTTTGTAGCTTTGGCCCAGATTTTTGACTCGAGTTCATATAAAGATAGATGAACATACACATTACATATGCTGAGTGTACACTCTTTGAAATGTGATCATAAGCAGGGTGCCAGTGGCTCACACCTGTAATCCTAGCTAATCAGGAGGCTGAGATATGAGGATTGCAGTTCAAATCCAGCATGAGTAGGACAGTTTCTGAGGCACTTATCTCTAATTACCCACCAGAAATCTGGAAGTGGTGCTGTGGCTCAAGAGGTAGAGCACAAGCTTTGAGCTGAAGAGTAGAGGGACAGTGCCGAGGCCCAGAATTCAGGCCCCACTACCATCAAAAAAAGAAAAAGAAAAAGAAAAAGAAATGTGATCTTGGCCACCTGTTCATTGGTAGTATAATTTCTGTTCTCTCAACATGGCCTTTTTTTTTCATCAGTTAAGACCATGGTCTTATATCTGACTGGCGTGGAACTAGAATTATTCTTCCATTCTACTGTTTACAAATTTGCATGATTAGCTACCATTATTTAGAGCTAGTAGAAGAAAGAGAGTGGCCTCATTCTTCATGTTCTACTTAGGAGTAATGCTTTTTCTATATTACTCCCATAGGTCTACATACTGGCCTTGGCTTTATTGTTTCAAAGTTGTCTTATTGCAGGGTCTTCTATAGTGTATTGAACCATTATACTTAAACAGAGAACTTCTCTTTCTCTTATTCCTGTTGTTTCTCCTTCTGTTAACTTATGTACACTTGGTTAATAATGCACAACACAAACACTGACAAAAAATGTTTCTGAGAACCTTCTTCCCACTTAAAATTGGTCTTAATTTACAGAGCACTTAGACAATTTGAACTTAATGTACTCCAGGATAATTTTTTTTATGTTATTGTGAAAATGGTGGACAGAGGTGTTAGAGTCACATAAGTAAGCTAATGAGTACATTATCTAACGAACATTGTTACCTCCTCTTTTGTTTTTCCCCTGCCATCCCTTTTCTCCCCACCGCCCCAACTCTCCCCTCCCATCCCCAACTTGTAAGTTCATTTTCAACATAGAGTCTTCTTCATCTCATTGTAACAATGGGTCATATTTTATACTTCTTTCAGCATTTTATTTCCCTTCCCCTCCCCACATTAGAAAAATGTATATGCAAGTTGCAGCTCACCGACCTCAAATACAGTGGAAACGGGTTATACCATGGAGGAAGAAAATAGAAGAGAAACAAAAAAATCACATAATACATGATAGATACATTAGAAACAATACTAAGAAAGCAAAAACAAGCTGTGTCCGTATTTGGGGATTCATTTCAGTTCACATTGTCTTATACGGCCATATGTACGTGGATAATGTTTTATAAGCCATGTAAATTTCATATTTTCTCATTACTAAGTTGTCTCTGAAACACGTGTTACCTTGTGTCCAAAGATGTCTTTGTGTTATTTCAGTGAAGCCAGAAATCATTCATTTTGCCTGGAGCAATACCGTAGATTGTGTCTGGAAGTAAGTGGAAGGAACCTTTACAGGAAGTAGAAACAATCCAGGAGAGAAACTGAACATAGAAAAATGACAAAGTTCAAGTTAATTTGTGCTCTCGTTTTTACTGTACAAGAAAATAAACCAAGGCTTGAAGGAAACTCTGTCCCTAACTTTTTCGAGTGTGGACTTTAGTCATAAATCTTTTCTGTAAACTTCTAGTTGAGAGTATTACAAAAGGAAACAATATGCCATTTGAAGGCAAGCATAGAAAAAAAAGGAAATAACATTGTTTTACAATGTACTACTACAAAGAAACAAAGACATGGATGATTTAAAATGTCTTATGCATGGATATTTAACTCCTGAGATGATTGTCTTGATGCAGAAATCACATATCCATTCCTTTATTCTGGTGCTGAGTTCGCCATATCAGTAAGGATTCCAACAAGCTTTAAGGATGGGCCCAAAGAAATATGTGGGGTTTTTTTGTTTGCTTGTTTGTTTGTTTAGTTTGTTCTGCTTCTGGGGCTTGAACTCAGAGGCTGGAGCCTGTCCCTGAACAGTTGTCTTTCTTGCCCACCTGCCCCCAAAGTAGTACTCTACTGCTTGAGCCAAAACTCCACTTCTGGCTTTTTTGGTGTTTAATTACAGATAAGAGTTTGAAAGACTCTCCTTCCTGAGTTGTCTTTGAACTAAGACAGTAAGAAAGTCAAGTCACATCAACTGTATGGACTTCTCTTTTGAACCAATAAATGTCAGATGAAGTTTATTATAAAGGTAATATTTGACAATTTTTAAAAAAGAGAATATGTGCAGCAAAGAAGCCATAACTTAAATAACTCAGCAAACGTAGGTGCACTGAGTCATATTGGAAAAATTTTTCTGCTTGGGAAGATTACTTTCACTTAGTTGTTCCTTTTGGTGAAACTTAAAGTATATTTCACATTTTTGTTGGTCGTGGGGATTGAACTCTGATCCTGAGCACTGTCCCTCAGCTCTTCAGATTAAGTTGGATGCTCTGCCACTTTAGTTACAGCACCACTTCCGGGTTTCTGGTAGCTAATTGAAGATCAGTGTTTCATGTACTTTCCTGACCAGGCTAGCTTTGCACCACAGTCCTCTCGCCTCAACCTCCTGAGTAACTAGGATGACAGGCGTTAGCCACCAGCACCCAACTCATATTTGCATTTATGTGCACTTAATGACACCGTAGACAAATAATGGAAATTTGAATCAAACGATGACATTGCAGCATTTCAGAAAATTTGAGGTAGCAATAAATATGTCATCCTTTTCCATGTTGTTACATTAATGGCTCATGAGCTATTGAACTCTTATTTTAGCATCCTCTGAGGTCTGCATCGGTGGACTTAATATAAATAATTGTTAGTAGAGAAATAGTGAAAGACTGAGATTTTTAGAAAGCAAAGCAGACCAGATATGAAAGAACAACACAGAATGAGATGAAACTTATCTTACAGAGATTAAGAACTAGCCTAAGTGATTTAGAATGCTAAAGGCAATGAGGAATAAGCCTCTTTGATAACTAGTTCTTTAGTAACCAAATATGGTTCCCTAGAACATTTTCTGGTATAATTTATTTATTATTATCATTTATTTCTTCCATATGGATTTATTCCTTCACTTCTATCACAACTATTAATTAGCTGGTGCCTTTTTGGTTCCAAAACTGACCAAAAATATTTCCAAATCTCACTTAGATTAATCCTCACCTGATATCTAAGCACATTCTTGACATTAATTTCTGTGACCTACCTAACAAAACGTTTTGTTTATTTTTCTCAACACTGTCTTCTAATATAGGAAAAGTACATGAATTAAGAACTATTGTTAGGTCATAGTTGGAAGGAGCAATTTTATATTCCTCACATAGGTTCTTTATTTGACATTTATTAGCTAAATGAATTTTTTGCCAGTCCTGGGGCTTGAACTCAGGGCCAGGGAACTCTTCCTGAGATTTATCTTTTTTCTTTTTTTTGGTTGAGGCTAGCACTCTACCACTTGAGGCATAGCACCACTTCTTTTTCTGTTTACGTGATACTGAGCAATTGAACCCAGGGTTTCATGCATGATAAGCAATCACTGTACCATCAAGCCACATTACCAGAGCCCTAAATGACTTTCTTAAGATGACATTAATTTTTCATTACATTACTATGTATTATAATTTAGCGAAGTGGTAGAAAAGGAAGTGGAAAGCAATACTAAGACCAGTTAGGCTGACATTCCTATCACATCACTAGAGAAGTACAGTATTAAGACCTTCAGGACTCATAGGGCTATTGCATGTGACATTATTATTTTACATTGTTACATAATATTTTACATTATTATATAAAAAACCATTAATATTCATCTCTGACATCCATAACATTCTGCTTACACTTTCAAGTTCAAGAGCCAAAAATCTAAGTCTTTTTATTGATTGGGTGTGTTTCCTAGGAAGGAAGAAAGAGGATGTGGAAGGTAATGTTGGAATAATACGTATATTGGCTCCCAGTCCACATTTTTTGCATATTTAAAAAGTGCTACTGATTAACTCCCACATCTACTTGACTCTGCTGTCTGCACAAGATGCAGATAAATGAAGACATTTATTCTGGTGGATAGTCATATATATTAACAAAATCCAGTTCTGGAAAAAAAAAGTTACTACTATAAAGTATTGTCTATAAAATGGTTTCATGTCCTAGCAGAACAAAATGCAGTATTGAAATGATTACTCCAGCTTTCTTTGAGATTTTATGCTGCCTCAACATCAAGATGCTCTCGAATTCCAGTAATATACAAGAATAAGACATGATTTGAAGATCTCAGTAGTTTTAAAAACAAAGGTACATAATAGCTTCCTTCCTGCAGAGACAGGTGATGGCATGTATGACTGATTGTATTGTAGTTATCTTCTTTTTCCTCTTCGTCTCATGTTGCATATCTTGGCATATTAGTCTGTCCTGCATCAGCTTCCTGTAGGTGAGATTTACCTCTACTCTGCAATGTCAAGATGGGTCATTTGACTTACTTCAGCTTACAAAAATTAACCAGAAGCGGTGAAACGTTATTTCTAGGGGAAGATTTCTATTTCCTTGTCTGTGTCTAAGAGCTAACTTCTTTTCCCTTAGCTATAAAAATACCATATTTTCAGAGGGAATCTTCTTTCAACTTATATACTGGAAGAATATAGCATGTGAAATTAAGGCAAAACTCAAACACAGCAGGAATTAAGCTAATATTAGAATATGATATTAAGTTATTAGTTTCTTACTATTCTTGTTTACCTTTATGATAGTTGACTACAGTACATCAGAATTTAAGAAATACTGAACAAGTAATAAACAAATAGATAATATTTCTTGTTTGATGCTATTACATTTTTAATAAATTAGCATTCTCCATGTGATCACTTGTGGGGTTAACTTTTTCTATAAATGTGTTTAATCACTCTAGAGCATTATATCTAATATCCACAACCATTATCCATATCTTTTGATTGAGATGAGGAAGAACAAAATATCTAGATTTCTCACGTCTCTTTTACTCTTCTCTTTTGTCTAGTGAGAATTCTCATCCTTTCTCCAAATTCTCTTATTAATAAAGGAAGAATGAGACATTGTGGATATCAAGCAAAAGGCTTCAAAGCCAGAATTTTATTCTTTCAGAAATAGATGAAGTAAATCAGAGTGACTCAAAGAAGAAGAAAAACATGATATTTTTTTCCCTTTCTGGCTTCAACAATAGAGTCTGAATACAACTCTAAATGTTTAATACCATTGACTTTTGCTAATTTTTTTAAATTATAGTGTTTTAAAATAAATAACAATTTTAAAAATTAACAAATTTAAAACATGTAGTATTTGTTGTTTGCTTTTGGGAGGCATGAAATGACTGCATTAACATCGTGTGAGTAGATAGGCTAAATTTTATCTGAATCTAAACAAAATGAAAAAATATATGATGTTAAGATAAATAGCTTTTAGGTACATTTTCAACATGACATACACACAGGAACATCTTTTTTCTTCTTTTCCTCTACACGCTTCAATAAGCAATTCATATAATTCAAATAGCTGTGTTTCTTTCAGAAATAGATTAGACACAAAAAAAGTTAGAAGAAGAGAACGAGGATTGGTGGTGCATTCTTTAAAAATAGCAGTCAAATAACTATTAACCATAATTCCAAAATAATAGCAATCAAATGCTCTTGAAAAGAGAAGATTGTAAGCAGAATATACAAAAAGTGATACTGCCAAAACTGCTTCCGGAGCTATTCTCTGATATTTAAGATTTCTAGTACATGGCAATGTTTTAATCAGGATTAAATGCTTTCAGGAACTAAATTTTTTCTAGTTGTATTTCTTTGAAGAAATATGTTGTTCAAAATTAATGATAGGATAACAGGTTATAGTCGAAAGAATGCTTACACACTCATTGTGGTAGGCAGTAAAATACCTTCCCAAAATATCTATAGTCCCGAAATATCTAATCCATCAAATGTAGATTTACATTTTATAAAGTTTGTAAAATAATCACTTTTCATTACCTAAGGAATATAAATTTGAATAAATATCAGATGGGGAAAGAATACTCAAAATGCCAGCTGTAGTTAGAGAGGGACATCTTTAGTTAAGAACCATCAGTAAGATGTACAGATGCTACATTAGAAGATAAAGGAAAAGACAACAATCCAGATTCTGAAGTTTCTGGAAAGCAGAACAGGAAGTAAATGCCTTTTCCACTAGAATCATCTGAAAAATATTTTAGCTCTCTAGGTGGCTCAATTTTAATCTAGTGAGACTTCTTTTAGATTTCTGTCCTTTAGAACTGTAAAATGAAAATACGAATTATTCAAGCCAATTAACTTGTAGAAATATTTTACAGCAGATTTGGTTTAGTAAGCAAAATCAACTACAGACTTTTCCTGATGCAACTACAAGTATACCCCATGTCCTAGTTTCCGAGAATAAGAAAAACTTGCCACCAGATTTGTACACATGTATGATCTATATACTACTAAGTGTCTTGCATTAATGACGCCTTGAAATTCTAAATAATATTTAAATAAGAAGTTCCCTATCTGCATTTTCACATTTGGGGATCATTAAGTACCAAAGTTATGTAGAAGGCTAGGGTAAGAATATAGAAATGAAATCTGTCTTCTAATATTATAGAGATGATTAATGTCAATTTGATTTACAGTTTGTAAAGTAATAAAAATAAGGTAAAACAGAAACAGTAAGTCAATTTTGTATCTTTCCTAACTTTCCAACAGAAATTAGAGAATCCAGGAAAGATACAACAATCCCAGGATGCTATAGGATGTTGTAGGATCTCTTGATGGTGAAAAAGAAGTTAACAAAAATGGGTCCCCTGGAACAATGTGAAACGAAATCTAAACCTACAGATTGTGATACAGCTAGAAAATAGTTTCCACTATGCTAAGTCTTTGATATTTTAGGTTTATTTACACAGCAACTTTCCTCTCTTAAGATATGACCCTTTATGAATACTCAAGTGTTTGCAGCTTATAACACAGCAACAAATAATGCTTCTAATTTTAAAAAAAGCATGATACTAAGAGTAACCAAGGCTACTTGCATTGCTATAGCTGATAAAGAAGAATAATCTTGGGGAATAGTCAAACAATCTTGAAATATTTCTTACCTTTCCTCTTCTTCGACACGAGAAGTCCTAGTCTAGATATGTAAAATATTAATAAAGGATTTTTATATTTCTTATTTTTCACCCTAACCATTATTTTATAGACAAATGTTTACTGCTTTGGCTTAGGTGTTTTCTTGCCTTTGGGTTTTGTTCTCTATTATTTTGGCAACTACATAGAAAAACAAGATAAATCCATTTTGCTTATTTTGGATTGTTCAAAGTCAAGTTGTCTTCAGTTTTCTGTTCCCTTCTTCACTGCTAACTAAAGTGTAATTATTGCTCTTTAAATGATAACAAAAATGTGATACTTTAACATATATTCTCACTGAAACTGGTGATTACAGGCGTGTCTGCAATTGTTTAATAATAGTTTTCAAATATTTCCTTGGCCATTTTCATTATTGCCTTTTTTTCTTTCTTCTAATCAGGAACACAAGTTTACACAAAATATCTTACTAAGGAATAGGATTTTAGGCAGAAAAAAATAGATGTATAATTAAAGGTTTTCATCTCTTAAGAGACTGAAAAGGTCAGAAGATATTTTGTTATAACGGGTACAGTTAAGATGACTTGAATAGTTTGTTTCTTAAACTGAGTGAAATGCATGTACAATGTTACACTTGTTCCAAAAAATGATTATGGTTTATTCTTTTCTGCTTCAATGAGATGAAACCTCTGACAAGGTTGGAGGGCATATTTATTTTAAGGTAGAAGGATTAATGATAGAAAGCGAAGGGAAATTCCTAAATCAACACTGCTTATCATGTATCAGTTAATTATATTTATCAGTTAATTATACATATAAGTATATAAACACACAAGTATGATTTGATTGAAAAATGTGAGATTTACACAATTGATTCAATGACTACTAATGTCAGAAAACAATTCTTTACATTTATATAAACTATTATATCTAGTAAGGATTTAAACATTTTTATAACATATATTTTAACATTTATGCCAAAATATTTGTTTATTTGTAACTGTTTATTTTTAGTTTTTGTCGATCATGAAGCTTGAAATATTGACCTGGACGATGTCCGTCAGGTCTTCAGCTCAAGACTAGTGCTCTACCACTTGGGCCACAGGCAATTTTCTGGTCGGTCATTGGAGATAAGAATCTCACGGACTTTCCTGCCTAGGCTGGATTTGAAATGAAGTATGGAGTGGTAATCCTATTCATTTATATGTTGTTTAATGATCAAGCTAAATCATATCTGTTAATTTCTGTATGTAACATTTCTTTATAGTGAGGATGCTCAAAAGCTTATCTTCTGGTTATTATGAAATATATATTCTTAACTATAATCAATTTGCTTCTTTTTGTATAAAATTAATATATTTACTTTTAGTGATGGAAATCTGCTAATTAAAGTTATATAAAACATGAATTGTAAAGTGAAAGAAATTCATAGTTCTATTCCTTGTTTAAAGAAAATAATTATGCATTTTTTCAATTATATATCTTTAGAATGTGTAATATTCATTGATTTAACTTAAAATTGATAACAATTAAATTATATCAAGTAGATTCAAACTTGTATTTGAAAATTGCACACTTAACACAAATATACTTCCACTTTCTTCTAACACATAATTAAAATAACAGTATAGGAAAGTTTGGTGTTAGCTGTTCATGTGTAGAATCATAGAAACTCAGGAAGCTAAGACCTGAATATTTTAGTTCAATACCAGTCCAAACAGACAAAAATGTGAAAACTTATCTCCAGTTATGTAGCAGGAAGCAGAAGGTGAGGATGTGGCTTAAGGAATAGAGTGTTACCAGCCATGAGCAAAAAGTACAATAGAGACCATTAAACATTGAGATCAAACCCTAAAAATGGCATATACACAAAAGACAACAACAAAATAATTAGTATGCACATCAGTAATAAGGACAAAATAGTAGAAATGTTCATAAGAAATATTGTGTAAACATCTGGAAGTCAGAAATCATTTGACAGAATTTTGAGTCATGAGAGGTAAAAGTCACAGTATAATTTGAACAATCTCATTGAAGTCATTTGTGTTAAAACCTGGCTACTGGGTAACATGTGAAAGAGCAGACTGGATTACCTGACATAGCAGACATTGCCTGTAACTATACACCATCCCGCTCTGCAAAAATCTAAAATCGTGCTTGTTAATTTAAAAAGAATCTCATGCTAGAGACTTTTTGGTCCATACAGACTGGAGTCCTTATTTTGAGGTTTCAGAGCAGTGCTTTTATTATAACCACTCCTGTTTTACTCCCCTTCCCTGGTGCAGCTATACCTTACTTAGCTGGCACCAAGCCACTCCCTAGAATTGGGCAAGAGCATTTGCTGATGCTCTTCCAACTTCTCTCTGTGGCTCTGGATAGCCAGACTTTTGTACCTAAGATGGGTTACTTTGCTGTCCAGGTGGTCTCAAACTTGAGATAAACATGTAACGGATATGTCAACCTGAGTTAGTTTCAAACTATGATCTTCAGATCTGAGCCACTATGCTCAGCCTAGTATTTCCAGTAAGTTACTTAATCTTTCTGACACTCGTTCTTCCTGTGTGGAAAGTGAAAAGAATTATGTTGTGGACCTTAGAATGCAGTGTGAGTTAAGACTGGGTGCAAGAAGTGTTAAGTGTTCAGGATTTGTGGATAGAGTCTGACACTTTTATAAAACTACTGGTACTTATATTGAAATGAATTCCAGGAATTCCAACACTAGGGATTTTTTTGTTCTCGTTTATCTTTTTATGGGCATTGAAGGAGCCACAGAAATTCAAGGAGAACAAAGAAACAAATGCAGCAGTTCCACTCTGTAGAGATTATATTCACAATGAGCTATACCTCTTGTGGACAGGGACAGAAGGGAAAATCAGAGAGAGAGCAAAGTGACGAGATTGTCAAACAATAAGTGAACTCATTAGCGACTTATAAAATGGTGATCTATATGTACATTACCTTAACAAAAAACAATTGAAAAATCCAGGTTGATGATTCTCTCCTCCGGTTTTTGTAGAGGCCCTTAAGACTCAGGCCCACCTGGAGTTTTTGAAGGTCAAATATATTATAATTAATGTAGAGCCAGAATCTCTTAAGAAATATTATAAAAAGTATTTCATTCTTAGTACCTTTTTCTCTTTGAATGGTGATTCTATATGTTGTTGTCAGAGCAAAAATTTTACTTTTTTTTTTACTACTTGTCAGGTGTTGAATCCTCTTAAAGCTTTGTGACAAAGGTCTGCTATATCTTGGCACCCTGCCCCTAACTAAAATGGTAATTAACCTTTGAAATTAATGTACTTGAGTATGAGTTTTATTTATTGATTTAACTAGTCGGTGGTGATGAACTCTGGGCCTGGTTGCCATCCCTCAGCTCTTCAGCTCAAGACTAGTGCTCTACCACTGGAGCCACAGTACCACTTCTACCTTTTTCTGCTTAGGTGGTGCTGAGGAATCAAACCCAGGGTCTCATGCATTCAAGGTAAACTGTCTACAACTGATCCACCTTCTGAGCCCCTGTGAGTGGTATGTTTGTGCATGGGTCTATCAAGCAAATCTATTGACCAAATGTATTCATTTGCCACTAGACATATTCAAAATTATGAATTATCTGCTATTTAATGAATAAAACTGTTATCATTGATACTAGGAAGTGTTTGTCTCCCTATACTAAAAACATAGAGGAGGGTATTTTAAACTAAAAATACATAAGAAATTTTAAGATCTTCTTGCTAACAAATGTGTCCAGGTGATATTACATTAAACAGAAAATTCAAAATGGTTTTTCTTCATAAATACAGAGGTCAAAGGACTTATAATACTTATTTCAAGATACAAATTAAAGGGGAAAATCAGTCAGGAAGTAAAATTAATATTGAATGTTAATAGTTAAAGAGGAAAAGGAGATCCTAGATGGCAAACTAAAGACAAAGAAATATGCTATATGCTCAATATTAAATAAGAAGGTTTATTTGAAAAATTGAGCTGGAATGTGCACATCAGGCAAAAGCAAGAAATCAGAGCCTACCACCAACAAAGAAACACCATAATGCATATCTCCGAAAAAGGAAAAAAGTTTCTGCCCTTGATTTCAATGATATATATAACCCCTAAACCACACGTGTGCGCGCACGCACATACACACACACACACACACACACACACACACAAATACACACACACACACACACGAATGTATGCAACAGCTCAACCTACTCACATCCATTCAACCGGAATCAAAGATATTCCTATAATATTTGAAACTTTAAGTTTCTAGTTTTGTAAATAATTGATGACAGATGCATAAGCAAATGTTTTCTGAATAAAACTCTGTTATGTAATTGAGAATTTATGATGGTTATATCTACTTAAAATATCTCTGAATCTCGAAAGAATTAAACCAGAGACAATACGAATTTGGGACTATATATCTACCAACTATTCTACAAAGGCTTAAAAAAAGTTATGAGATCCAATATTAAATACGAAATTAATACAATTAATACATGTGTAAGTGAAGTGAAAGACAGTGATCAGAGCCCTATGCTGCTTCCAATTCTCAGCAGGCTGCACACTGTGACAAATTTGATTCTGCTGTGCCAGGCCCACAGTTCTTTTCCCTAGAGCACTGGCCCTGCTATGGTTGGGGATGGGGGCTGTGTGGAGAGGGAGGAGGCCAAAGGGGAGACCGAGCTTTGGTGGGGGCTGAGGGCTGTGGGGAGAGGATGGTGGGGAGGCCCTGAAGGAGGCTCTGAAGGGAGGAAGAGGCAGTTGGCCAACAGCTCATGCAGCAGCAGCCCTAAAGGCAGCTGGGTTCTGGAGAGTCCCTGTGAGGTGTGGAATTTGGGGTGGATTTGCTAGGGCCTGTTTGCTTGGTGAGGAGAGGAAGAAGTCTCGAGTCCCACCCAAACAGATAATGAAAAATGAGACAGCCAGTGGCTGAAGAATTTCAAGAACAAAGGCAGGGATTTATAGGTAACCTCTATGGCCAGTGAGGGAAGTAAGGCTGGGCCTGTGGTTGTCATGCATCTCTCGATGCCCTTGGAAGTGAGGGCCAGCTCTCCTGTGGGCAAGGCCTCCCTCTTGCCTTGACACTGGCACCAGGAATTGTCAGCACAGCCTCAGCCTGCCCAAAGGAGCTGGCCTGTTGTGGGTGCTGGAACCTGTGCAGCTGCTGGAAGGCTATACATAGCAGGGCAGAAGAAGCATGGCTGGTAGGCTCTGCTCCAGCCCAGCCAGGCTTAGGACCACTGGGAAAGTTCCTGCTCTGGATCCGGACCAGGCACTGCTCCCCAGACAAGTAGGGCCTCTGGAGACCTTTGCAGTGGCCACCACGTGTGGGTTGTGAACATCCTTAGAATGGCCAAGGAATCTCAATGGAGAGGTGCATTTGCTTCTGTGCCTCTCCCATCTTCTGGATTCCTGCTCTCATCCTGCCTCCTGCCATGTCCAACTACAGGAGTCAACTTCTCCAAGCCACTGAGAGGCCATCCTGGAGATGCTCACAGGGCTTTCTAGGCTGCTTCACCATGCATGCAGGGCTCACAGGGTGCCATCCTCCAGGCAAAGCATACCCCCATTTCAGCTTGGCCACCACTGCCTAGGGGAACACAAACTGCATTCTAACACAGAAAGCCAGGGGTACACAAGGCTTCCCTGCAGTCTAAGTCATCCTTTCCTTCCTCCTGCTCAGGTGTGGAGCAGCTGTGGAGCCAACTGCAACATCATGTTTGATTATCTAAAAGGAAGAGGAAAAAAGCATCATTGTCCCAGATACAGCTGCCCCTGGGGTTCTCTGTGTACACTAGTCTTGCGCTTAGATAAGGATCCCCAAAGAGCACCACTGAGCCAGTTCTCATGCGAGCACAAGAGAGTCATTTATTGCAAGCTCAAGCTTGGACTAACAACTTTCACCATTGCAGTGGGTCAGAGTTGATAGCCCCGAACCTTCAGTTAACTGGGTAATCTTATAACAATCTTATTGGCTAGCGAGTGCAGGCTAAGCAATAAGCAATAATTTGTGGAGGAGAAGGGGAAAAAAAAACAAATCGTTTAAATGGAGATACAAGTGGACCCATTGCAACAATGAGATGTACAAGTTCTTATGGAGAGAAACGAATTTTACAACTTTGGTGGGGGGAGCGGGAAAGAGAATTCAATGGGGAAGGGAGGGGAGGATGGGAAGGGATTGGAGGGGGAAACAAAGGAGGAGGCTACAATGCTTGATAAGAAATGTACTCATTATCTTGCCCATGTAATTGTAACCCCTCTGTACAGTATTTTCACAATAAAAAGAAAAAAAATTAAAAATTAAAAAAAAAAGCTGTAGCTTTAGGTACTTTCTTTCATTCGGTGATGGCTATTGCTAGGGGAGTTATGGGCAGAACATCATTGTGATATTTCACAGTTTTTCCAGGAACCTGAGTTCTAACTTTCAGTAAAAGTCTATTTACAATGGGTACTTTCAGAAAAGGTCTTCACAAGGGATACTTTCTGATTATTCGGAGTCTAAGACCAGAATGCCTGTACTTTGGCAAAGGCCTCTCACTAGGGGTGTGTGTGTGGGGGGGGGGTGTGGGTGTGTTTGTGTTGTGTGAGAGAGTCAGACACAGATGAGGTTTGGAATAAAACACTCCTTCCCTTCAGCATTGAGTTTAGGTGTCTATTGTTTGTCCCACCTCCCCAATTTGGAGTTCTAAAGTTGTCCTTCTAAATACTTTTATCCTTTGATCTTTGGAGTAAAACACTCCTTCCCTTCACCATTGAGTTTTGGTATCTATTGTTTGTCCCACCTCCCCAATCTGGAGTTCTAAAGTTGTCCTTCTAAATACTTTTATCCTTTGATCTTCTTGATATTCAGATTCCTAAGGTCTGCTTGTGAACTTCAACATTTGCTTCAGGAAGCTGATGCCTTTCTTCTAACTTTTATGTAGCCTTTTGCTGTTTTTAAATCCAGTTTTTGCTGCGTTAGTGGTTTTACTTAGCCCAGACTGTGGTGGTCAATGCTGTGACTGTTAATTCAGAGATTAGTTTAGGTCAATATGACATACTATACTTTCAGAATATCAGTGAAAGAAGTTCAGCATCTTTATTGAAACAATTTCCTGGTTGTAAATACAAACAAAAACATCCAGTGATATAAATGTACAATCTGTTGTTTTTAGTTAATTGTGCACTACTGTAATGAAAAAAAAATATTTTTACTAACTAAAGTGAGTATTTGTATGGAAAAAAATGAAATATTATAAATCTTAAAAATTGATGAAATATCAAAAGAAAAAGAAAGACACTGATCAGGAATGAAGTACAAATGTAAGTGTTTAATAAATAAATGAAATGTTTGAGATTCATATCCACATAGCAAATACGAAGTAAAATAAAGAGGAAAGTCACTGAGATCCTATCTTACACACCAGAATAGCTATTACCACTCAAATAAATAAACTGCTGGATAAGTTGAAATAAATCAGGAACTATATTTGGTTTTGTGGCATTGTAAACTAGTGCAACCCATAGGGATATCTTAATGGAAGTTTACACAATACCAAAAAGTCAGATATGTTGATGACCATTACCGCAACTGGATACATATTGAAGGAATATAAATTAACATGATCATCCATGTTCATGGCAGCAATATTCTATATCAACTAAGCTGTGTAATCAACCTAGATGCACCAGAAAGAGGGAATGAAGAAAATGTGCCATTCATAGCTATAAACATGTTCTGGTATATGAGAGGTGAATGTTTCTAGTGTAACATTGCTAAATATTTTAAATGTATAACTAATCCTAATTTCACTGGATTTTGTGGCATTGTGTGTTTCCTTTAATGAGGAATGTCCATATTGATTTTCAGACCAGTTACAACAGGTTGAAGATACCCTACAATATGTGGATATTAGATCAAAATTTTGCGGCGAACGCCTTCTCGACCAGCGAGGAAGAACGACCACCACACCAGGAGTCTTCTCAGATCACGCTTTATTGGAGAGCCTTCTTGTTTGTAGGAGAGCTTGAGCGCGAGAGAGCGTGCACCCAAAACATGGCCGCATATATAGGGAATAGGAACACGGGTCTTTCTATCATTGGTCGTCTGCCTTTCACAGTCACCAGGTGCCACGGGATTGGCTGGGGACTCTATGTGGCTCGCGCATGCGCAAAGCCCATGACCCACCGTCCCGCCAAGCACTGCCTGAAATGGAGTGGTTACCTCAAAGCTGCAAGGGAGTGGGCGCCATCTTGTAATGGCGTTTACCCTGGCTACCTACAGTTCCCCCTTTTTTGTTTTTTGGCAACAGGTAAGAGTAGAGGTTGAGCCTCTGTCTAAAACATTAGGACCTTGCACTGGCCTTCGCCTCAGGGGCGCCTTCCCCAGTGATGACCAGGCCCGTCCGATGCCTTTTTTGCAGAGGTGGGATCTTGGGCATCAACCCACTTGCAACCCAGCATGCTCTTCTTGAGGAGATGGTACCCTCAAGTGCAGTGTACTTGCCTCCCACCCTGTCCCAAATTGCAAATTGCATACCTGTCCCGGTGCAATGGGATCCCCTAATCCCTCGGGGTGCTAAGGCTATGCAGGATGGTAAGGCTTAATTGCCTCTCAGGGCTGACAGCCAGATCTGGGGTGAGGATCCACTCTCCAAAGTGGCTAATGCTTGCAAGATAACAACCTTGTCCCTTCTAGTTTGGGCTCGAAGGCAACTGACCAACCATAGGCAGACCACGCATCCTCCCAAGCAGCAGGCTAAAAACATTCCAACTCCCACCCACTCTTTGAAAAAGGACACCACAGAGGCAATCCAGTCTTCCATCCTACAATCTGCGGAAAATAAGGTGGGGAGAAAAAGGGAGTCTGCATGCAGGGGCATAGGAACTGGCCAGGCCCTGGTGACAGCCCACAGCCATTGGTTTAGCTATCACAGGGGTTGCTATTAGCACTGTTGCTAACAACAGGAAGATCAGCTGCATCAGGAGACGAGTGGATGGCATCTTCAAGAGGGGGTTCTGCTGCAGTCTCCACCGGCCTGGTCAGTCTCGTTGGCACCCAGTGAGGTACTTCTTGACTCTGTGGAAAAACACAAACAGCTCACCTGGATCTCGTTATTACTGGATCCGGTCCATACCATTTATTATTAATAACATCCTTCCACATAACCATGTCTTTAGTATCCATGGGGTGTCTTGTCATATGCTGATCTGCGGCAGACTGGTCGTTGTCATTTAGAATTAAAAAATTAAGGGTAAAGAGCGCAAGAGAAAGTCTTTCCCTGGGGGACGCTGACTCAGCAATTCCCCCTTTTTGTTTTTGAAGCATTTCTTTTATGCTTCTATTAGCTCTTTCCACTATACCTTGTCCTTGAGGATTGTAGGGCAGTCCGGTGGTGTGGGCAACCTGCATTTGTGCGCAAAAGGCGTGAAAACCATGGGAAGTATAAGCAGGGCCATTATCCGTCTTAAGTCTAAGGGGCTTTCCCCAAGCTCCCCAAGCTTCTAAGCAGTGTATTTTGACGTGAGACACCTTTTCTCCTGCCAAAGGTGTGGCATGAATGTCACCAGAAAAGGTGTCCACAGACACATGTAAATATTTTAACTTACCAAATTCTGTCAGATGAGTAACATCCATTTGCCATAGGGCGTTTGGTCTCAACCCCCTGGGGTTTACCCCCACATGGGGAGGATGAAGAAAGGTAACACAGGATTTACAGGCTTTAACAATATCTCTTGCCACATGCCTGGACAAATTATATCTTTTCCTAAGGGTATTAGCAGGTACATGATACAATCTATGAAAGTCTTTTGCCAATTCTACAGGATCAGCAGCGACCAGAGCCACAGCCCGAGTTGCCTGGTCCACCAAATCATTACACCTTGTCATCGGGCCCGGCAACATAGAGTGGGCGCGAATATGTCCAATATAGAAAGGGTGTTTTCTGTTTAAGATAAGGGATTGAATCTGTAACAAAACATTAGAAATTGTACTGGCCTGCTTAATTGAAGCAGCAACTTCAAGGGAAGCAACGGCATTTACAACATATAATGAATCAGAAAATAAATTAAAAGGTTGATCAAATCTTTTAAAAACTTCAAGCACAATTAAACATTCAACAGCCTGTGGAACATTCGGCCGAAAATTAAAGACCACTGGCTGTTTGTGTCCTTGAACAAAAAAGGACCTTGTCCAGATTTTGATCCATATGTAAAGATGGTCAGGGCACTAACTAGGGGCTCCTTTGAAGTAACGACAGGAAAATACACTAAGTTTTTATTAACAATGGCAAGCAGGGGATGCTTAGGATAATGATTATCAATTACATTGGGAAACGAGCAAACAAGAATTGCCCACATATCCACTGTAGCGGCCAAAATCTCAACTTGTTCATGGGTATATGGAATGATTAATTTATCTGGAGTCTTTGCAAAGTGCATCAAACAATACTTTATGCCCAAAAGTGCTTGCTTAGCCACTAATTCAGGAAAATATTGAACTGTTCTTGCTCCCACAGAATTGCCATGAAGCCACCATAAGGGGCCATTTTGCCAAAGAACCCCTGTGGGATAAGTTTTTGTTTTTAATATACATAAATCGATAGGTAATTTTAAATCAACCCATGAAAGTTGAGCCCTAGACAAAGCTGCCTCAACCTTTTGTAGGGAATTTAGTGCTAAAGGTGTCAGGGATCTAGAGGAGGTGACTTCAGGGTCGCCCTCCAAAATGGCAAATAAAGGTAACAACTCTGACCGAGGGAGATTAAGAAACTCCCTTATCCAATTAATATCTCCTGCCAATTGCTGAAAATCATTAAGTGTTTTGAGATGACCAGTTTGAATGGAAAGTTTTTGTGGTTTAATCTCAGTAGGAGAAACTATGGTTCCCAGAAATTGAACAACACTAGTCTGTTGAACCTTCTCAGGGGCAATAATCAGTCCTTTATCAGCTAAGGTCTCCGTTACCCGCCCAAACACTTTATGAAGAGTCTCTACCGAGGGAGCAGCCAACAAGATATCATCCATATAATGGACAATCCGTACTTTTGGAAATTTTTTCCTAACAGGGGTTAATGCAGCCCCTACGAACAATTGACAAATTGTTGGGCTATTAGCCATCCCTTGGGGGAGAACTTTCCACTGATAGCGAGCATCCGGAGTTTCATGATTAACAGAGGGTAAGGTGAAGGCGAAGTGCTCCCTATCCTTCTCACAAAGAGGTATTGAAAAGAAACAATTCTTAATATCTAAAGCTAAAATAGGCCACTCTCGAGGTAACGCAGAGAGCAATGGAAGTCCCCTTTGGATGGGTCCCATAATTTGCATCTGGGCATTTACTGCTCTAAGGTCATGTAATAATCTCCATTTTCCGGAGGCCTTCTTGATCACAAAAATTGGGGTATTCCAAGATGACACTGAAGGTTCAACATGCCCCAGCTGTAGCTGTTCCTGGACAAGAGTTTGAGCCGCTTCCAATTTTTCTCGAGAGAGGGGCCACTGAGGAACCCACACCACCTTTTGTGTTAACCAAGGTATGGGTACCGCACCTTCAGTGGAAGCTTTGTTTTCAGAGGCCCCTAAGAAAAACCCAAACCCTTCCTGTCCTGTTTAGGAAGTGGCTCTATTGGCTCCTTGCGTCCTTGGAGACGCCGACCAAGCCCCAAGGCTGGCACAAATCCTTGCTGTTTCATCATATTCTGACTGGCCTCAGAATAATCATTAGTTAAAGTTAGCTTTAGCTGTTGCTGCACATCTCTTCCCCAAAGATTGACAGGGACGTCTACCACAAATGGCTGCATTTTTCCAACTTGGCCTTCGTCTGTTCTCCAAGTCAATTGTTTTGCACTTAACTGTGGAGCATCGGCATAGCCCAGCCCTTGTAAGTTCTGGGAGGATTTCTGAGTTGGCCATTGTTTTGGCCACTCCCCTGTTTGGATGATGCTTCGATCTGCTCCTGTATCCACCAGTCCCTCAAATCTTCTCCCTTCCACTTGGAGAGTTAGCTTGGGTCTTTGGTCTAAAGTTATGGACAGGCATGTAAGGTCGACTCCAGTGGAGCCTAGCCCTTTAACTCCTCTCTCTATCTCCTTAGCAGGGAAGTTGCCATGAAGAGAAGGCAAAAGCAGGAGCTGTGCGATTCTATCCCCGGGAGAAATGGACACCACTCCATGGGGGACATGGCAGAGGACATTGATAGTCCCCGTATAGTCAGGGTCAATCACTCCCGGGAAAATTATTAATCCTCTCATTGTGGAGGAGGAGCGTCCTAAAACTATTCCTACAGTGCCTTTATCTAGGGGTCCTGTCATGTCCGTCTCCACAATCTGGACTCCCATCTGCTGTGTTAATACCCATCCGGAGGTGGCACAGAGGTCCAACCCTGCGGAGCCTGAGGTTGCTCTTTTTGGCTGGAGGGTTGTTGCGGGTGCTGTCCGGGAGCTGGAGTCTGAAATGCCCCGTAAACTTTTGGGCCCTGGGGACGAGGACACTCCTTCCCGTTTTTTGGCTCTGGTTCCGAATCCGCGTTTGGAATAATTTGGGGGATAAGATGTCCATTGATGTCTCTAACTGATCTGCACTCATTGACCCAATGCTTTCCCTTTTTACAACGAGGACACACTCCTGGAGTCCTTGGCGGCCTGGGTATGTTTTGCGCAGGACCACCGTTTTGTGGGCACTGTTGTTTAAAATGTCCCAACTGACCACACCGGTAACACCCTTTTCCTTTACTATCTTTTGCGGCCCCGGCAGCTGACAAGACAGCAGCCGCCAGCCCCGCATTGGTCAGGGGGCCACCTACTTCTCTGCAGGATTTTAACCAAGCTTCTAGGCTTTGAGTTCTTACTGGGGTAATTGCCCTCTGACATTCCTTGGTGCTTTGTTCAAAAATGATTTGTTGTACAAATGGCATGGCTGTTTCCAGATTTCCTAACACCCACTGGGCTGTCTCTAGCATATGGGCAACAAAATCAGAAAATGGCTCATTAGGGGCTTGAATGATTTTTGTTAGATTGCCGGCCGTCTCTCCCTTGTTTGGGAGGGCCCGCCAGGACTTGTAAAAGATCTCGTTTACCTGGCGGTATACTTCAAAGGGATATCTTGTCTGGTCTACTGTGTAGGGTCCCTGCCCGAGAAGCATATCTACGGTCCAGTCTGGGTGCCCGTCACGGACATTTTGTCTGTATTGGGCTTGAGCCTTGTCTTGAACAATAGACCCGAAATCGAGGAACTGCCCATGATTAAGACAGGTACGGGCTACCTCAAACCAGTCCGTGGGCGTCATAGCATTGACGGTCAGTCTTTGGAGCAGGGCAGTGGTATAATTAGCCGTCACTCCATAAGTCTGGACTGCCTCAACTAAATCCTTAAGCTGGAAGTAGGAAATCGGCTCAAAATTTCTTTCATTAGTAATTGGATTTTCAAAAACTGGAAAAGCGGCCGCCAGCCGCGACCAGGTGCTTCCTTTTATAAAGTGACTCCGCCCCGCCGGCGGGCACGGCGGGGGGGCCGACGGGTGAGGGCCAGCTCCATTTCCTCTTCCTGCCTGCTGCGGTACTGCCACCCCTAGGGGGCGCCACCCCCCATATCTGTCTGCCTCATACTCAGCCGCAGCCTCTTCTAAGTCTTCACTATCAGCTGGATCGAGCTGCTCTCCCTCCTCCTCTAACATTTCTTCCTCTGAGTCACTCACAATATCACTGCATTCTTGGTCCCGACCTTCCACATGTAGGGCTGAGAACCGGTTTGCTTTTAAAGAAGGGCATAGGTGTCTCCTTGAGACCCCCTCCTCCCTAAGACCCTTCTCCTTTTGTGAGGGCTGCAGTCCCTCCTGCTTTAATTCTTTAGGATCCTTTTGTCTTTTTTCCCTTTTTCTTTTAGGCCTATTTTCCTCCCCTTTACTGGATGCTGACTCTGATAGACTATCCTGATGCCGTGTTAGTACTTTGCATCCTTCCTGGATTAAATCAAACCCTCCCTTCTCAAGGCAAGTGCGCACCATCAAAAAGACAAGCCACAAGGGAAGAAGCAATGCAAGCAACCAATAAATATCTAAATCTACAGTGAACAGCATACCGGGGGCTACTTACCGACATCCCCTCTCCGCGTGTTGAGTTCTGGCTCCTGTTCGGCCTCTCGCGCGGGTCCCGGGTTTCGGCACCACTTGCGGCGAACTCCTTCTCGACCAGCGAGGAAGAACGACCACCACACCAGGAGTCTTCTCAGATCACGCTTTATTGGAGAGCCTTCTTGTTTGTAGGAGAGCTTGAGCGCGAGAGAGCGTGCACCCAAAACATGGCCGCTTATATAGGGAATAGGAACACGGGTCTTTCTATCATTGGTCGTCTGCCTTTCACAGTCACCAGGTGCCACGGGATTGGCTGGGGACTCTACGGGGCTCGCGCATGCGCAAAGCCCAGGACCCACCATCCCGCCAAGCACCGCCTGACATGGAGTGGTTACCTCAAAGCTGCAAGGGAGTGGGCGCCATCTTGTAATGGCGTTTACCCTGGCTCCCTACAAAATTTAAATATATCAATGAACACATAGGATACCATCATATATAGTATATAATTTAAGCAATTTTAAGAAGGCAACAGTTGGGGAAAAAGACGATGTTAGAAGCTTAACAAATACACAGACATGGAAAAATACAAAAAAATGTACAACTAATTACTGCTAATAGTAAAACATTTTCCTCAAATTTTAACAATGAAACTATTAAAATCAAATAAATATGCCTTGGATGAAAATGTACCATAGTTATACGTTTCCCCATAATTTGTTTTACTTTATAACAAATGGATTAGAAGAAATTGTAATTACATGGCTGACGATGCTAACACTTTCAAGTGTCATTGATTGAATCCAACAAAGAAAAGTAACAGAGAAGTAGAGAATAAGAACAACCTGGGGTATGGATAAATATACTCAGTAGAACTTTGTGAAGGAAGAATGTGCTCCATTTTCCTGATCAAAACAGAGCTAGGACAGATAACTTTTGACAGAACACTTGCAATGTAGAGTAGTGGAGTTACTAATTTAGGTAGTAATTTATTACTTTTATTCCCAAATCTTATGATGTGATTCCCAAATGATGTGAGTGATCCTAGATTTTCTGAGCCCTTTTTCTCATCCAAAGTTTCTAATTCCTCACCCTGCCAATGGTCCTTCTACTACTCTCATTTCTCCTTGGTTCTGAACTAAACTCCTGTAAACTTTTGGTTCATGAGAAAGAGCTGGAGAAATATGAGGATGGCTTGGAGTCTGAGCTAACATCCACTCCAGCTTGGAGGATCCGTTGAAGGACTTCCACCTGGGTCTCAGAATCAGATATTAATTGGCCTCTTTGGAAATGGAGAAACTAAATCCCTCAGGCAGAATCTATCATTCCTTGACTTTCTCTGAAGAGATTTGATACTAGGGCACAATTCAGAGAATGAGCTTTCCCATTGTCAGAAGGAACAGGTTGAAAACTAAAAGTGGCCTCAGGTCCGAAAGGACCAGTCAGAAGCCAAGAGATCACATTTTCCTCCTCATCAGGGACTTTCTGGTAGGAATAGAGTCTGAGCAAAATCTAAGATGGAGATAAAACTGAGCCTGGACCTAACGAGGACACAAAAGAATGACCCTCTCTTTGACTACAAGGGAGTTGTGTAGTGAGACATGACAACTTCCTTCATATAAGAAAATTCACTAGGTAAGTTATCTCATGGCTACTTTGGAGGAGTTTCCCCAAAGGAGAAGTTGTTAAATGTTGTGACTGCCAGTTTGCTCTCTAGGCTGTTGTCTCTCTCACTCCGTCTCATGTCAGGAATGCATTGCTTCTTTCAGGCACTCAACTACTTGTCCTGACTCCTCGGCCGGAATACTGCAGGCTATTCTTTGGCTAACCTCTTGCATTTAAGGTAGAATTGGCCCAGTCTCTGCCCATGCCAAGAGGTAGATACAGGAGGTAAATATAAGCTCAGATTTGTACAGAACAACAATCATATTGAAAAAAATTAAATGAAATTAAAAGTTGAGTAATTTATGGTTTATAGCCACAAGATTTAGGTAATTATTAAAAATACATCCAGAATCATGGATTAGGAAGAGAAGAGTGAAGTAGGTTCAGGATACGATGGAAAAGACTCCATAGCCATAACAGGAGATGAGAGTATGAAGAAACTATTGGCATAGGTTCATTTACTATCTTAGAAGTGATCTTGGATAGGAGGCTTTTAGAATAACAAAAAGACAGGGACTTGCTGGGCAATGGTGTCTCACACCTGTAATCCTAGCTAACCAGAAGGCTGAGATCTGAGTATTATGATTCAAAGCAAGCCCAGGCAGAAAAAGCCAGAAGTGGTGCTGTGGCTCAAGTGATAGAGCAAGAGCCTTGAACTCAGGGACAATTTCCCTGAGTGCAAGCTTTAGGATCAGCAAAACAACAACAAGAAAACAATAATGATAAAAGAAATAAAAGAAGGATTTAAATATATGCGATGTAATGATGATCATGTGTAACTGTTTAGGGAACATAAAAGGAGACAAAATTTAGAGCAAAATGATATATATTCTTTACTAATCAAGGATGCAAAGTAAATGCAAAATACCTCTTCTCAAAAACTTCCAAACTTGGGCTGGGAAGGTGGCTCAGTGGTAGAGTGCTTGCTTTATATGCATGAGGGCTTGGGTTTGATTCTTCAGCACCACATAAGCAGAAAAAGCCAGAAGTGCTGCTATGGCTCGAGTGGTAGAGCACTAGCCTTGAATTGAAGATGTGAGGGACAGTGCCCAGGCCCAGAGTTCAGGCCCTCTGTCTGGCCTAAATAAAAACAAAAAAATAAAACAAAAAACTTATCTTTTCTCATAATTGAAGAGAGGCTCCTTTTACAGAAATTCTCCTTATCTAGCTCAAGGTCATCAGAACTTCAGCAGACTTATCTTGTTGAGATGTAATGCATCTAACTCTACTGAACCTAATCATGGCTAGGAAAGTATGGACATCGATGCGTTTGTTGTATTTTTCCTTATAAATATATAATAATGTCAGTTATTATACATAATATATATTCTAGTATAGAATATATTAGACATTATATAATACTCAAATATATTATAACATGTATTATATATTAGCAGACTTCCTAATTTTAGAGTTAGGAGCAAGCAACATATTGAAAGAAAAATGTTTGAATCTCTGAGTTATTTCTCTACCACAGGACAATACCAGGTTTCATTCTTATTACCCAAAGAACAACATAGGAAAGCGATGCCCATGGATGTGGTTCTCTGGATTTGGAAACTGTGATCATACACACACACACACACACACACACACACACACATATATATATATATATATATATATAATATATATATGAAATATCAATTAATAATAGTGAATATGTAAAACTATAGCAACAGATAAATAAGTGAACACCTATGTGCACACAATCTCAGTCACTTTCATGTATAAGAATTTCTTTTCTATGCTCCTATTCACCTACACAGAGATTACATGAGTTGCCCTTGAATTGTCTTGGAAGTTCTTTTTCGGGATACTGTAGCTTCACATCCTTTGTTCCCTAAGTATCCAGATGTTATGTGTTCAATAACAAAACTGTTACAGGCAAAAGTATCCACCCTGACACACAGAGGAACTTGGATTTCAGAAATGCCACAAATAAGTGGGAGGTACAGCAATACTTTTCAAAATTGAATAGATTACATATTTATTAGAAAGCCCGGTGCTGCAATAGACAATAAATAAAAATAAAAAAATTACATATGACATCAAATTTTGAAGTTTCAGGGCATTTCCCTACTCTTGAGAAGTAGAGTAATCCATATTAAAAATAAATAAATGAAAAGACGAATGTTTTATGCCAAATTTCAAAACATACTATGTTATACAAAGGAAATGCAATAAGCATGCATTTTTAATCTAGTAACATCATACGGTATGAAGAATCTGATTAACTGATTCATAGAAATCAATACAATGCAGATAAAACATCCAATATTTCAAGTGTCAACTTAGCAGAATACTTTCAATATATGGTGTCTATTTTACATATTATCCAGCCCTATCCATCCCACAATGGCAGAAGGCTCTTCCTGACAAAGTCCAGAGACCCGTCTACTGTGAGTGCTCAATGTAGACCTGTTCCCATTCTCTTTTATTTGGGCTTGTGATAGACTGACTATCTGTTAACTTGCCAAAGGCACAACTTGAACAGGCTTCCAGTAATGATATTTTAACTCTCAGAAAAAAAAAAGGGAAATTGAAGACAGAGGGGAAATCTACCAGATCCCTGAAAGATTTCTATCATTGTGCTAAACCTGTAGCTTTCTACTAACACTTGAACAAACTTCAGTAATTACCACTCCAACCACATGTCCAAAAAGTGGCTTTCCAAATATTAGCCTATTTTCACTTTGGTAAATCAAGACACACTCTACACACTATTGTGGCCCTGTTTTACTTAAACTTTTAGCTATGGTTGGCCCAAGGGATAGTTGACATTACCAATTTCATAAATTTTAGGTTATCACAAAATCACTTCATAGCCCTTAAACATGAAAAATACCTACCCATATAAGTCTGCATTACATACTTATTACTGTTTTTCTTTGTTTGTCATATTTTACATATTTGTGTATCCCTGGGCTTAGCTCTGTAATATTCCTTCTCGTGGTTGTTACTATTGAGTACAGTAATTATTTCTGTATTTTTCTCCAACTCTGTTTTCTTTAATTCAAGTCCTTAATAGCATCCTGTCAACTACCAGCTACTGATTTTAGCAAACTCAAAAGATCCCAAAGTGAGCTTTGATCTCTATCTACAAACCAATCACTCATTACTATTTGATTAAGTGATAATTCTTCCAGCTCTCTTGTCAAAATAACTTGGGGTCGTTTCAGACTTACATACTTTTTGACACCTCATATTTAATCTATGACCAGGTTTCAACAAATAAACTCTGAAGGAGTTTTGCCTAAATTTTATTCTTGCTCTATTAGTGGTAGCAGTAGCATTCTTTAGTTCTACCCTTCATGTTTCTAGTTCTGTGTTCCATTTGGAATACTATTGTAACTTAGTTTATAATCTTTGTTATCAGAATAAATAAACTACAACTGCTGAAGTTTTAAATAAAGAGACAATTTTAGATGTGAATTACATTTTATGTGCTTAATACTTTCCTGAAATTATTCCTTTTAGGTTATATATCCCTAATAAACTATTTTTATGTTTCTTATTTGATTTATAGATTTATTATATGATTCTTATACGATTTCTTAGAGATCCATAAATAAAACATCTCAGAACAGGAAAAGAGTAGGTAAGAAGTCATAAAAACATTATTATGGTGTCTTAATGGCTAAGTGTAAAGAACATGTAACAAAACAGTTGGAAAATTCATTTGCTCTTTGTGCTATTCTCTCACCCTTCATTGTAGAAAACTTCTCACTATGAAGTCGGGACCTTTCAAGCCTCATCTCAGTGACAGAAGAGATGGGATAAGGACATGTACTCCTATGACTGGTTTTTAAGAAGTTCACAATAAAACAATACCAGTACATATAAAGAAACTTTTGTGAGTGATGTGTAGTGACTTCATCAATTGCCAGAATTAAATTCTTATGTCAAAACATCAAATTACTTACATTATAATATATGCAGTTCAACTGGCATCACTAACACTTCTATAAATCAAATGCAAACTAAAAGCTCTATATCAAAAACCAACATCTAAGGCAATGTTGGAAATAGAAGATTATACACAATAAATCTAATGGAGTGAGATCTTTACACTGGAAATGAGCAATGATAGCTGAATTGGAAAGTTCAGTTGTCCACTAACTATGTGATCAGAGATGTGGAGTTGACCTTGGTATAAAGATTGGAGGTAAATTTCAAAGGCAGCTAAGGTTGCTGCTGTATTGTAGCTCAATACAGTGTGACCCTGCCTGATAATGGTAAAGCACAGAGTAGAAGCTAAGCCAGTAAAATGTATGGGAAGGATTTTCCACTGAGAATAATTGCAGGGGGTGATCATCACTTTCGCGTTGAAAATGTACAGCCCATCATTCTACTTTAAACTCTAGAGTATTTCTGATCTGAAGACAATTATAACAAATCAATGTGCTGTGATTGCTGAGCACCTTAGGTGTGTATTACTGTAATATATGTAAAATCTTTATAGGTATGGAGTGCCATAGTGATAATTGAATCCCTTATTTTTAGGGAGCAGAATGGAGCAATTGTCATTACAACCATAACACAGACATCCATCTTTTCTCCAAAGTCTTAAACTTGTAGTGTCCAACAGTTCTAACTTAAATACTTTTGAGGTAATAATCCATACCCCTGTCTTCCCTTAACTGTTTGACCTTCCCAGAGCACAGCTCTCAGCCTTTTGATTGCTGTTTGAGATGGCTTCCCAATATATCCCTTTCCAGATATAACAGTTTGACTCTAGAATCCCTCACAAGTACTGTTACAGATAGGTTATTTTGAAAAGGACATTTTTTCTAGGGTAGGTTCACTTTTTTAAATTGTATTTTATTTAAAGGTACTGTACAGAGTGGTTACAGTTACATGAGTAAGGTACATTACTTGTTGAATATTGTTACCCACTCCATTGTTGTTTTCCTATTTTTTCCCACCCCCAGCCCCTACCCCCCAACCCCAAAGTTGTAAAGTTCATTGCCAGTATAGTTTCTTGTGAATATCATTGTTGCAATGGGTCACTCCTTTCATCATTTTGTTATTTCCCTTTCCTTCTCCAAATCAAATAATGTATATACAAGATACAATGTACCAGAATCAAGACAGATTTCCATGGATAAATCAAAGACAAATGAAATAAAATAAGATGTAGATACACCACTTTACCGACATCAAGGTTGATATCT